>NC_140953.1:46032308-46632308 GCF_014529385.1 Adiantum capillus-veneris
GCATAGTGATTGATTGCTTCTTCCCTATCCAGTTGGAGTTTCTCGAGATCCAAGATGTGGTTTCGGAGGTTTACAATTGGACGATGTGTCTGGCTAGCCAAGACTCGTAAGCTAGCTATTTGTACCTCGATGGGTAGAATTGCCTCCTTCCCATAAACTAGATGGAAAGGAGAGAAACCTAGCATGATGTTCAGAAGGTTGTTATGTAGGCCAAAAGAGCTGCCATGAGATGTTTATCCCAGTCCCTTGTGTGGTTGTTCACCTGTTTTGTGATGATTTTGCAAATCATTCCATTTACCTTCTCTACAAGACCATTGCATTGGGGATAGTATGGTGTGGAATGCCGACGTGTGATGCCTAACTTCTTCATCAGTTCTCCCACCAAATCACCTCTGAATCCTAGTCCTCTATCTGATATTATCTCAAGAGGAGTGCCAAAACGGCAAACGATACGCTCAAAAATGAACTTTGCCACCTCTTGGGTTGTAATGCGGGTGGTGGCCGTTGCTTCTGCCCATCCAGTCATGTACTCTACACCCACTATGATGTACAGTTTACCTGATTGGGCCCTTGGTAAACGACCGATTGTGTCTATTCCCCATTTCTCAAAAGGACCATATGAAATGATAGGGGTTTGTGGCTCGTAGGTTAACGTGCGATCACTGGCCACTTGACAAGCCTTACATGTCTTACACCAATGGTGTACATCCCTGTTCAAACTAGGCCAAAATTATCATGCCTGCAGAATCTTCCTACTGGTGATATCTAGAGCAAAATGACCACCGTAGACGCCGTCATGGAAACTTGAAATTACCTCTGTGATTTCACTGGAGGTTGGCACCCGCCTGAGAATTTGATCTTTGCCCTTACAATACAAGTAGTCGTCTATAAGGCGGTACCTAGTAGCCTTCCTTACCAGCCACTATTTTTGGCCTTTGGTGTGTCCTGTTGGACATTCTCCTGTATCTAGAAAACTGATGATATCAAGCATAGCATCACTACCTTGGAAGAGGGGTAGTTTTAATTTAATCGCCCCTACGGGAACGTCTTGTATTCTTTCTTTAGCTAGCGCATCTGCCTCTTGATTGTTTGCTCTGGGGACATGGAATAGTTTCACTGCTTCAAACCTCTTTAGAAGGTCCTTAACTTGGTGAAGTTGACCAAGTAAAACCTGATTTTTGCAATCCCATGTGCCATTTATTTGCCTTATCAAAAGCAAAGCGTCGCCGAACACATTTAGGCACTGAATTCTTTGTGAAATACATTGTTCCAACCCAAGAATTAGGATTGCATATTCTGCTTCATTGTTGGAGTGGGAGTGTAATAACTGCCCCATGGAGAATACTCTTTCTTGTTGTTCATTGAAAATGACCATGCCTGCTCTGCAGACTGATCCATTGTTCTCTTGTATACTCCGTCAAAGAAAAGAGAGTGAGCTCACTCTAGCCTAGGACTTTCTATCGTTGGTGTTCCTCCCTTTGCTTCCGTGTTGACCTAAAGCTTCTTCTCATAATGGCGATGAGTGAGAATTCCCGCTAAACTGGCCCTGGTGGAGTTTTCTACTTGCATGGTGTAGTCAAACTCTTGTAGTCTGATTAACCACTTTGAGATCCTAGATGAGACATCCATGTGTCGCATTACATATGGGAAGACCTCCTCCATTTTCAGGATTACAAAGGGTCTAGGCAGGAGATAGGAGCGGAACTTTGTAGTAGCAAACATTAGTGCCAGAACCATGTGTTCTACTTCGGTAAATGCTTTTTCTGATGGGGTCATGACCCGACTAGAGAAGTAAATAGGGCGCATGAAAGAAGTTATGGGGTCCTTTTGCATTAGCACTGCTCCGAGTGTATCACTTCCCACACTAGGGTTCACATAAGATGGCTCGTCCCACTTACGAGGTGAAATAGTGGGAAGCTTAGCTAGGATTTGCTTCACCTCAGTAAACTACTGCTCGCTCTCTTCACTCCATGAGAAGACATCACTCTTGGTGAGTTTTTGTAGGGGAAGGACCACTTGAGGTAGCAGGTGAATGAACCTGCTTAAGTATCTTACCTTTTGAAGGAAAGAAACCAGCTGCTTGGCAGTGGTGGGTGATGATAAAGATACCAGAGCCTGAATCTTGCTCGGGTCAGCCTTGATTCCTTTTGCTGAAATTACATGACCAAGGAGAGTGACTTTGCTCTCACCAATATGACACTTGTCCACGTTGAGTTGGCCACCCAAGGTTTGCAGCCTGGTTAAGCCATCATAGACTTTGCTTAAATGAAGGGCTCGTGAGCTATAAATGCAAAAATCATCTATGAAAACCCGTATTGATGTTCCAAAGTAGGGTTGGAAAACAAAAGTCACATAGCGTTGAAACGTGTCCGGGGCGTTAGTGAGGCCAAACGGCATCACTCTGTAGGCAAAACATCCCCAAGGTGTGATGAAGGTTGTCTTCTTCTGATCCTCCTCCGCAATGCTAATCTGGAAGTATCCTGAGTAGCCATCGTATACATATTTTTTTTGTGTGACTACTACTGGGGAGACCCATTCTGAGTCTTCGACAGGATAGATGAAACTTGCTTGTAGCAAACTTCTCACTTCTTTAAGCAATGCCTCTTGTTGGATTACTCCAAGTCTTCTGAGCTTTTGTACTACAGGTTTACTGCCTTCCTTGAGCTTTATGTGGTGTTGTACTACTGTAATTCTTGTGATCTTATCATAGCCATCAATGAACAAAGTGGTGAAGTTACCTAACATGGAGACGTACTCCTTCCTTTCTTCATTGGTTAACTCATTTGAGAGCATTTTTTGTAGCTTACCTGCATCCTCCAAGGACTGCATACCTGATGATCCCTCTTGGTTTGCTGAGGTTGCTTCAGATTGTGTTAATCTATTTGGGTCTTTAAGAATGACTCCCATTACTTCGATGCTACTGTCACTTCCGTCGGTGGTGGTTGTCTCTTCTCCTAAGGTAGACGAGTAGTCGCTGGTGGACTCGTCTTCTAAAGCCTCCAAGATCATGTTGTGCTGCTTTCGAGTCCTCATGTCGTAGAATATGGACTTCCCTTTAGCATCCTTCATCTGGATCATCCCGGTGCTCCAGTCTTGTTTAGCTTCCATAGCCATAAGCCAAGGCCTCCCAAGAATGATGGGGTAGCCCTCCCCTTTGTGTGGCATGAAGAAGATGTCTACCTCCACTTCTGTATTAAATGCTTTTACTTTGATCGCATTTACAATGCCTACGCATTTCACTCTTACATTGTTTGCCATCTTGGCTCGGCACGGTGCCGGCCTACTTACCTCTATACCTAGACGGTGCATCATCTTTTCACTCATGATGCATATTTGCGCACCACCATCTATGTAGACGTTTGAAATCCGTTGCCCCTTGATGTGAGCGTCCATGGTTGGCAGGATGTCGTCGAGATCCCTCCCAGAGATAGCCCTAGCTATCCTAGGTCTTGATTTCCTGGTACTTACCATTTTCGTCCATTGCCTCCTCATTCTGGGTGCAAGGTGGAGTAATTGGGGCCAAGTTATCTTTGGGCCCTGCATTAACACATCCTGAACTAATCCATAGGGTTTTGCATACTCACCTAGTGATAAGTCCACGATGTCTATCTTCCACCGCGGTTTAGCTGCTTGCTTGCTAGACTCGGCCTTCCCTTTCATCTTCTCTTCTCTTTGAGATGCCTCCTCGTGCCTCGCACGTTTCACTCCCATAGCATCCACTTCTTCTAACTTCTCTTTTCCTTTGTGCTTCTCTCGAGCTGATTCTTCTACCTTCGCCTTCCCTTTAGCCTCTAAGCTAATAACAGTCACCGCTTGGTTCACAGCAGGTGGTGGGGGTAGTGGCGGGATGATAGGTTGGGTTGGTGGTTGTTGTTGTACAGGTGGTCGAAGGATTTGGACCGGTGGGATTGGTCTTGGCTGCCTAGGTGGTGGTGGTCTTGCTCTTGGCGGAGAGATCTGATTATGTCTCCCCCCTCTATTGAAATTCTGGCTCCTCGGGTGTGGGCAGTAGTACATTCCATGGCCATCTTCCCCGCATTTGTAACAGTGGTACTCTGGGTTCTGCCTTCGTTGTCCTACTTCCTTGTTCTGGTTTCTGCCAGATGCATGCCCTTCATTAGGCAAAATTTGGACTCACAAAGGGGCCCTTTAAGGAGTTTGACTTTACCTCTCTCTACCAAAACGGGTGCATGGATAATTTTTTGCAAACAAACTCCAAAGTTAGCGGAGTTTTGACAGTTAGAATGTCCTCGTCAAGCTCTATCTACTGATATATAGCACGCCATGAGATTCTTCATATTTTAGAAGATTCTTTTTTTTTAATTCACCTATGATGTGACAACTCTGTCAGAATCTAAGTGAATCAAAAAAAGAATCTTCTAAAATATGAGGAATCTCATGGATATATCAGTAGATAGAGCTTGACAAGGACATTCTATTTGTCAAACTTCCGCCAATTTTGGAGTTTGTTTGCAAAAATTTATCCATGCGTCCGTTTGGGTAGAGAGAGGTAAAGTCAAACTCCTTAAAGGGTCCCTTTGTGAGTCCAAAATTTGCCTAATGGCTGCACCAGAGGCACAGATAAACTCTCTAGTTGGGTGGTGATGCGACTCAGCAGGTCTTGTTGTTCTTCTGATGCCTCCTGTGGTTGGACTCTATGATTGGCTGTTGTTGCATCCACTTGGGTTGTTCGGGACGAGCTTGTTTCCTCTGACTCGTTTACTCTTGCTTGCATGCACTGCTTCTTGTCTTTAAGGAGGGCTACTTCGACTGCCAACTCATATGTTGCAGGAAACCTTCCCTTTACCTTCTCTCTAAGCGGCGACCATATACTAGCAATGAAACGGTCCTTCTTTATGAAATTAGGCGCTCCTTCACCTTCCTCCAGTGTGGCAACCCATCTCTCCCATAAGTCCACAAACTTTGACTCATAGGTGGCATACTCCAGCAGGCCTCCCTGCTTTAATTTTGTCAGTAGCTGCCATAGCTTCTCCGAGGTTGTGCCTCCACCAAACCTCTTTACAAAAGCAGCTCTTAACACATCCCATGCATTCTTGGTAGCCTGAGGCAATGCATTATACCAGGACATGGCCTCTACTTTCATCAGTAGAGGAACAATTCTTAGTCATGAAACGTCGTCATCTTTGTTGGAGATGACACAAGCAATGTCGAAATCATCCAAAAAGTTGGTGGTGAGATCCTCTCCCTTCTTTCCACTGAACGTGGGGAAAGAAACTCTTGCCATGGTGGTGACTCAAGAAATTACAAACCTTTTTTTTTCTTTTACACCAACAGTAGCGGCTCATAGCGGCTTTTTACAGGGGTGTATGGATAGGTTAAAACATGATAAAAATAGAGACATTAAAGGAATGATGGTAATCTAATATGGGGAGAATGATAGGGTTCGGGGAATTGAGGATTTCTCCTAGTACCGCCGCGCCGAATAGGTATACGATCTTCTGTTGGTAGAAGACTTTCCTATCTACATAGATATTCACATGCGTATGCTGCAGGAATCTGAACGGGAATGCCATCGGCCCGTTTTCCATCATGCACAGAGGGTGGAATACTTACTTATACTCTTACCATGCCATTGTTGATGAGTCGGTACATCCACAAGAGGTCATCGCCTTTCATGGGCTCTACCTTTCCTTCGTTTCTCAGCACGTACGGGGTGATGGCGACGCATCTGACTACTCCCAGCCTCTTGGCTAACAAAAATTGCAGGTAATTTCCGTAATCCGCATGTTGCATGAATTCTACTCCATTCAGTTGCAACTCGTCCCCAGCCCACTGGGTTTCTCCCGTGGTAAAGAGCTTCTTCAGGATAAGTTGTACAGGGAGAGGAGGAAGGTCCTCCACTTGCTTCCCAAAACAACGAGAGCAGTAGCCGAACCACTCTTCTCTAGGACATAGGAATCTTCTTACCACTTCTTCTTCTGGATTGTCGAAGTGGATTGGCAGCACTCGCATGCGAAGTGCAAATCGGTAGGCGACCTTCCGCCGCTTAGCTTCGGATGACTTCTTCTTTGACAAAGTGGGTACAACCCGGCTTTCTGAGCTTGAAGCACTTGCTTGGCCAGATGATTCTCCCTTCGGGGTCATGTGTTTCCAGACTGGCTTATCTTCTCCTTGCCTTTGGCTCAAGCAGCCCCTTTAGGCCACTTTGGAGTTATATCTTTGACTCCAGTTTCTTTAGGGAAAAGAGGTCTCACCGTTTGCTTCCCTTCCTTGACGTGAATGATTTCTTCGCGATGAATGTCGATGTAGATGACTTCAGCCCTTTTGCTGCTTTCGTTGCTGGCATTCATTGACAGTGTGCCTTGGTTGACAATAGTGATGGCACTTCACCAACCTCCCACCTGATGCTTTCGATTTATAGTTAGAACGAGCGACACGAGATGGAGAATTTATCTCTTGAATGATGACAACACTGCAACCTGGCAGTAGCACCTCAATGAAGGCGGCTAGTGCCTCCTTCGTCTCCTCTTCTTCCATCCTCAGTTAGAAAATTCCTTCAGCCATTCGTCCACAATTGATAGTGGGCGTCAATTTCAGCATTGTAAACTGAAGGGTCTTAGAAAATCCCTCCTCAGTGGGGCACCAAATGACGGACTCAAAGCGGACGCCAAACCCCGACGGCCTCTAAAACGACGGGATCTGAATGGCGCGCCTCGAGCCTGCCACGGTAAAGTGAACAGGGGGCACCACCTAGCTTTGAGCGGCTAGGACGCAAACCACGATGATATGAACACCGCAAACTTACACACTGAGAGAGAGAGAGAGAGAGAGAGAGAGAGAGAGAGAAATTTGCAAATGATGAAAACCCTCGGGGGTGTGAGGGTGAATTATTTCTGCAATATTTACAAAATGGCACGCCGTGGTTGTAGAGAGTTAGGGAGAGGAGGTGGTGAAACCTACTTGGTGCGTTCTCTAAGACAACTCAATGATTGTGAATACTTACTACCAAGAGCGTGCATACGTGTGTGCATCGACCATTGAAGTCGAGAGATGGATGTGGTTCCCTTCACATGGTGCAATTCCCAAGGCAACCCAACACACAAGCCTCCTCCCCGTGATGGTGATAGTGTCAATCCTTCCCACTACACTCTACCAAATGCTTGGCTCCTCATGAATTGCCCCCCCCCCCCCCCCCCCCCCGATAGTGACCTCTCAGTGCCAATTTATAGGTGTTGGCTGCTTGGATTATGGTAATCCTAGTGTGGTTAGGGTAATCTTAATCGGGGAGACAAAGGAAGTGGTGGGCCCGGTGTGGTTGACCCTTGCTTTGTTTTCGGAGGTTAGTAAAAGATGGAAATCTCTAAGTGGGCCTTTGTGACCATCACCTAGACAGGATATTTACAAAAAAGTGGAAATTTACAATGGCTTGGGTGAAAACTGAAGATAATGATGAAAATAACCTATAAATTACTGGGATGGCGTCGTGGTTGCGTGTTGCCAGCGAATGGTGTGTTATCGGTGTGTCAATGTCGAGCCTACTTCTTTTCGGAGTTGATCGGAGCATGCCTTCGGCGCATTTTCTTTTTTTGTTGTTGGCGGCGCGTGATCCTTCTTCTTTATTCGTTGATGTCGTAGTCATTTTTCCTTTGTATTTGTGGTGCGGTGCGTATATGCCTCTGTGTGTATGTATTCGTGCATGAGGGCGGGTGTGTGTGTATGTATATGTATGTGTGTGCACGAAAACGTGTGGGAAGGGGCTTTATATATATACAATATTTTTTTATTTATTTTTTTTCATTGATGGCGGACGGCCGGCTACCTGCCTTCTACTGCGCGAGGCGGATGGGGGGGGGAATGGGGTAGAGAGAGAGCGTGAGTGTGTGTGTGTGTGTGTGTGTGTGTGTGTGTAGGAATGGTGTGTATGTGTATTGTGTGTGTGTGTGTGTGTGTGTGTATGGTCTGTTGCGGTGCGTGAGCGCCCGGGTGGGAGAGAGAGAGTGATGGTGTGTGTGTGGGTATGGAGAGAGAGAGAGAGAGAGTGAGGTTCTAATGCCGCAATGTGTGAGAAGGAGAGAGAGGGAGATTTCTGCTTGCGCGGCCTGAGCACCCGAGTGGGAGAGAGAGAGCGGTGCGCGCTAGGCTGAGAGAGAGAGATTGTGAGGGAAAGGGAGGGGTGAGGTGTGTGGATAAGAGAGAGAGAGAGTGTGTGAGGGAATAGAGGGAGGAGAGCCGCGCCTTGTGGGCCGCCGGACAAGAGAGTGAAGGAAGGGGGGGGGGGGGGGCTACTGTCTTGCATGGGAGCTTGAGGATGAGAGGAGGGAATAAATTCAATGGGTGGGAGTGAGGGAATATATCAGCGGGCCAAGGGGGGGGTGAGGCGAGCGGGTAGGGAAGAGGGGGGAGGGGTCGGGGAAAGAATATTATCGGGCCAAGGGGGGGGGTAATGAGAGTGGGGGGGGGCGGGGGGGAATGTAAGGGGGGGTGTAAAGGGTCAGTGTTAGAATACGGGAGAGCGGAGGGGGGGGTTTCCATGCGGCTCACACAGAGGGAGCACGAGAGAGGGGTCGGGGGGGGGGGGGGGGGTGAGTGCTCAAAGCTTTCGCCTGGCCGGGGGGGGGGGGGGGGGGGGGGTGGGGGTATGAGAGTGGGGTAATTGGGAGAGAGGGTATTAGGAGGGGGGTATGTAGAAAAAATGAGGGAGAGAGAGAGAGAGAGGGTGTTATTTTATCCAATGGCCGTCGGACGGGGGGGGGAATAAGTTATGGGGGCAATGAGAGTGGGGGGGGAATGTAAGGGGGGGGTGTGTAAAGGGTGAGTGTAATAATACGGGAGAGCAGAGGGGGGTAAATTGGGAGAAAGGGTATTAGGAGGGGGGTATGTAGGGAAAATGAGGGAGAGAGAGAGAGAGAGAGAGGGTGTTATTTTATCCAATGGCCGTCGGACGAGGGGGGGGAGGGGGAATAAGTTATGGGGGCAATGAGAGTGGGGGGGGAATGTAAGGGGGGGGGGTGTGTAAAGGGTGAGTGTAATAATACCGGAGAGCAGAGGGGGGGTAAATTGGGAGAAAGGGTATTAGGAGGGGGGTATGTAGGTAAAATGAGGGAGAGAGAGAGAGAGAGGGTGTTATTTTATCCAATGGCCGTCGGACGAGGGGGGGGGGGAATACGTTTTTTTCCTTTTTTTTCTTTGATTTTTGAAAGTCGGCTATCACTTGCTTAAGGATAAGCTTTTTCTCCTGAACGGCAGTATATAGCGTAGTAGAAGGTACCTATTCAATGGTATTAAACTCATTACTATAGCACTCTTCTCAAATGAACCTAGGCTTTTCCATACTCAAGAATAAATTTAACTTTTTGGGCTTAACCAGCCTACTTAATGTAACATTTAATGGCCTAATAACTTATGTGTAGCGGAAATTAGCATGAACATAGTGGGCATTTCATTAGAGTAGATTCCTAATGAGAATTACAAGAGTGCTCCAAGTCAAGCCAATTACAATTAAGGATCATAAGTGATAGCCTTTTGACATGTGTCCCCCTTTCCCCTTTTGTGAGAGCTTTAGGTAATTAAATAATTAAACTAAACTCTCATTGGACCCCTTTGCCTCCTGGCCAATAGGAATCAGGCAAGCCATGGGGCTCCTGAATGCTCATTGGACCCCTTGGGAGACTGCCCAATAGTCTTCTAGGAGACTTAATTCTCATTGGTTTCTTTTATTAAATGTTTTAAATTAATTAAACTAGATTTACTCTAGCTTAATTTTCATTGGTCCACTTCAAGGGTCATCCAATAGAAATTGGGCACACCTTGTGGGCATCTGGCCTAGGGAGCTGACATGTGTCCCTCATTCCCTTTGTGTAAAGGGAGCCTGTGTGTGTGTGTGTGGCTTTCTCTCTCATCCCCAACCTTTAGGCCTGGCCCCCTCCCATGTAGGGATGTGCAAAGACTTTTGAGGCACACACAAGGCATCCAATTTTCTCTAGGGTTGCCTTTGGACACAACCTTTGAATTTTGGAACCTTAGCATTTTGGAAGTCTTAATGGACTGAACCTTAGGGTCTTTTTAGCCCATTGTTGCACATGGCTCTTTTGCAGATGGCCCCCCCTTTGGATCCCTATTTTCCCTCCTTTGGATCCCTACTGTGGCCGGTCTGCTAGCTTAACCAATATTCTAGCTTTTTCTCCCCTGGCCTTCCCCACATTAAATGATCAGTTTAATATGAGAAAATCATTTAGGAGAATTAGATATTGATTATTATGACATTACCTCTCTCTTGAAATCATAGTCGTCCTCGACTATGGTGTAGAGAAGATAAAGCATGTTCATGAGTCCTTTTCTTAGCGGGTAGAGGATCCCTATGTTACCCTACGACATCATTCCACAATGGATGACTAGTCCATTTGGTGCTTGAGAGCCTGAGGCTGCCGCAAGCATGTCTGCACATTAGTCCTATCAATCTTCCATAGTAGAGTGACAAGCTCTACTTGGTGTTTGGGAGACTTCGTCTCCGCAAACTTGATCTAAGCATGCATACTACTTCATTTTTGTGCACAAATAAAGAAAAAGAGAGTCTTATAAGACAAAAATTTTGTTCATTTTTAACATTTTGTACATTTGCTTACTCTTGGGAAGCATTGTAAGCATTGACAAGGTTTAGGTTATCCTTTAATTGTATGCCTTGCATCCATCTAGCATCTTCAAAAGGATAATTCTTAAACTTAATAAGATATCGTCGGATAGTCTTACCGCCTCTTAATACCTTGTCTTCATGTCGGAGAATGGACTCGGGCTGCAGCACCTCTTCTTGGTCCTCGATCTCCGGTGGGTCTTCAAGGTTGGTTCTTGAGGTGGCTCTCCTTTGTAAGGCTTTAATAGGCTCACATGAAAAGCATTGTGTATGAGCCAATGATTGGGAAACTTGAGTTGATAGGCCATCTCATTGATTGGCCTAAGAATATGAAAGGGACCATAGTACCTTTTTGCTAGTTTAGCATAGTACTTTTGGTGACCCGTAGGATTCTTGCCCGTTGTGTGTCTTAATCGAGCCTTGGGAAACTTTAACAAGACCCAATCGTTTTCTTTAAAGGCTTGGGCTCTTCTGTGCTTGTCAGTAGCAGTCTTTTGCCTTTGCTGTGAGATAGAGATAGCATCCTTAATCTTTTGGAAAGATTCTTGTAGGTCTCGGCTATACTCATCTGCAGCGAAGATCTTCCCATGTACCTTAAGTAGCAAGGGACTTTTTGATCTTCCCTCAATTACCTCGAAAGGTGCTTTTCCCGTGGAAGTATGTACAGTGTTATTGTAAGCATACTCCACTAAGGGTAAGTACTTCTCCCATTGGGATCTTTGATCTACTTCCGTTACATAGGCTTTTAGTAGATCGAGAATGGTTAGGTTATCTATTTCACTTTGGCCATCAGTTTGTGGATGATAGGCCGAAGAGAAGTTTAGCCTTGTTCCTAAATTCTCAAAGAGACCCTTCCAGAAATTACTGGTCATTCTAGGATCTCTTTCCGACACTATGGACATGGGCAAGCCATGGTACTTGAAAATTTGTGAAATAAAGAGGGTTGCCATTTGATGGGCTTTGATAGTCTTTTTGGCAGGTATAAAATGAGCTTGTTTACTAAACCTGTCTACTATCATCCATATTCCCGTATTCCCATGGATAGACTTAGGCAATCCAAAGATAAAATGCATGGATATGCTCTCCCATGGTGAATTAGGGATTGGCAAGGGTTGAAGCAATCCAAGTTGCTTCCCTCTATCAAATTTTGTCTTTTGGCATACCACACATTTGGAAACATACTCTTGTATGCTCACTTTCATGGTAGGCCAATAGAAATATGTTTCAATTCCCTTTAAGGTAGACTGAATCCCTCTATGCCCCGCATAAGGTGGAGCATGAGATTCATACATTACTTTTTCACGTAGTGAGTTAGTAACGCATAGTCTATTGCCATAGAGAAGATAACCATCTTGTAAAGTAAATGGTTCTTCTTTCCTCCCTAATGCAAGGGCTGAAATCACATCTCTAAAATCGGGATCAATAGCATACTCATCTATCATTGAAGATAGATCACTGTGAGTTGCTATGGAAACCGCATTCACTCTCGGCCGTCTTGAGAGTGCATCAGCTACTTGATTATGCTTGCCAGCAATGTGAGCAATATGAAAATGAAATTGCGAAAGGAAATTTTCCCACCTCATTTGTTTGTCGGAGAGTTTGGTCTGTGTCATGAAGTACTTAAGACTTTGGTGATCCGTTCGCAGAATGAAAGGAGTCCCCAATAAATAGTGCTTCCATGAGTCTAAGGCATGTAGAACTGCAAGGAGTTATTTTTCATATATGCCTAGAGCTTTCTCAACAGGGTCGAGCCTTCGACTCTCATAGCCTATGGCGTGCCCTTCTTGGAGCAAAACAGCTCCAAGGCAATCACCACAAGCATCGCATTGGACCTCAAATGGTTTTGAGAGATCCGGTAGTGTAAGCACGGGTTGAGAGATAAGCTTTTCTTTAAGCTTTTCGAAAGCATTGTTCTCCTTAGCAGACCATGTATACCTAACTCTTTTCTTTGTTAGGTCATGTAATGGTCCCGCAATTTGTGAGAACTTTTCTATGAAGCGTCTATAGTATGCACACATACCTATGAAGCTTCTTAGTTCATGCAGATTCCTTGGTTTAGGCCATCCTTTTATTACCTCTAACTTGGATGGATCCATTTGGATGCCATCTTGAGAGATAATGTGACCTAAATACTGAATCTCTTGCAAGAAAAATTCACTTTTCTTTCGATTAACATAAAGTTTATTCTCTCTTAAAACTTGAAATATTACCTGGAGGTGTTGCTTGTGTTCCTCCAATGAATTAGAGTAGATGATAATATCATCAAAGAACACTCCAGTGAAGGTTCGATGAGGCCTGAACAGCTTCTCCATCAAGCGGTTGAATGTGGCTGGTGCATTGGTCAAGACAAAAGGCATGACAATGTATTCGTAAAGACCAAATGTAGTACGAAATGCAGTCTTTACAATGTCTTGATCAACTATCCTTATTTGATGATAGCCACTTTTTAGGTCAACCCTACTGAAGTAGGTCGATCCTTGTATCTTATCAAATAGGTCTTCTACCCGTGGAACAGGAAACCTATTCTTGATAGTGATCCTATTTAGTGTTCTATAGTCGACACACATACGATATGTGTCGTCTTTCTTTTGCACTAATAGCACAGGTGAGCAAAATGGAGATGAGCTTGGCCTAACCATACCCTTCTCAACTAACTCATGCACTTGCCGCATAATCTCCTCTTGTTGAGCTTGAGAAACTCTATAAGGAGGTTTATTAGGCGGTGAACTTCCTGGAAGAAGTTCAATTGCATGGTCATCATTAGCTCGTTTAGGAGGTAGCTCACAAGGGATGTCGTCAATAAAAACATCTTGAAACCCCTTGAGAAAATTGGATAAATCTAATTCCTTTTGGTTGCTTTTATTTTCTTTTGCTAAAGCATTAGGTTCATTTTGAGAGTCTTTAACAAAAATCATGTACACGGAAATAGAGCTCTTTATTGACTTGTTGAAAGCTGGTGTATGTACAATGGGGATGGTGTTACCCATTTCCTTAGCATCTATATACATGTCTTTTTCCCTGAACTTAAAGGAGATTCTCCTTTCAGGAAATTTAACATCGGCAGCCAGGCGGTCAAACCATGGTGCCCTTAGGATTACATCCTCATGCTTGAGAGGAGAGATAAATAAGTCCTCTTTGTCCACATAGCCTTGGACATGAAGCCTCAATTTCCCAATTAAGGGAGTGAATGAAGCTTCTTGCCCCTTGAAGGCATTGTCTGCGGGTAGGACATCTCCCATCTCGTAGGATTGTATTCCTAGCTTGGTGGCCAACTCTATAGATATAAAATTGTGAGTAGAACCAGGGTCAAAGAGAATAAAATCATCATGTTCTCTTACCTTTCCTCAAGCATGGCATAGAGGAGATCCTTTGTGGTGAGTTTGGTGAGTCTCCTCCTCTTGGATTTCAACCTAGGAAGCTCTAGGAGGATCTTGGCGGTTTTTCTTTTGGGGACAAGCGCAGTACGCATGCCCTTGTTCACCGCACTTGAAACACCGGTTATCCTTACGATAACGCTCAAGATCTTCAGGAGAGAGTTTATTCTTACCTTTTTAAACTCCCTTCTCTTTAGCTTTGTTGGAGTTGCCCGTAGGAGACTTTTGGAAATTGTCCTTCCCCTTAGGCTCATTGGAACCCTTATTTTCCGAGGGCTTATTATCTCTTTTTTTCCCCGTTTGGAAATTGATTCGAGAGGCAACCATAGTGTGGTGTATTACCGCCGATATGGTACGTGGTCTTTGGGAGTTGACATACTCCGCCATTTCTTCAGTTAAGCCCGCACAAAATTGTTGCTTTTGCTCTCCAAAATCCAACTTTTTGAAGACAGTGGCTTTGAGTTGTAGGTCCCAAAACTTGTCTACATGTTTGTGGATAGATTCATTGGGAGAGAGCTTTAAGCTTCGCCATTCGGTGAGTACTTTGTCTTTGGCATCGGTGGCCAAAAACTGCTTCATAATGGAAGCTCTTAAAGCTTTCCATGTTCGTGGAGCTTCACCGTTGGCTCGTAGGCTAGACCACCATTGTCTAGCGGACTTTTGAAAGTGCATAGCTACATGGCGTAGCCTAGAGGACTCCGTGAAGACCTCATCTCCAAACGCCGCATCGAATTGTTGGATAAAGGCCAAGACTTTGTCCGTAGCACCAAAGGTACCATCATAGGTAAGGAAAGAGATGCTCTTCCCTCCCTCTTTGAATTTCTTCAACTTGGACGAACTCTTCCATGCGGCATAGGATTTCCTATGACCTCTTCTTTTTGATGGTTCAAAGGTTGCACCATCACTTTCTTCAGAAGGTGAAAAATTTGAAGAAGGTGGAGAAGAGGGTGACCTCTTTCTCGCCTTTTTCTTGTCTTGATCTTTGTCGTCTTCACCATAGCTTTTATAAGAGGAAGAGGATGAAGAAGATGGAGAAGAGGGTGTCCTCTTTCTCACCTTTTTCTTCTCTTGCTTTTTATCATCCCTCTTTGAATTATGGAATGGAGAAGAGTGTGATGGTCTTCTCCGCTTTGGTGGTGATGGAGAGCGTTTAGCCCGCCGTCTTCGTGGAGCCATCTCCGCCGAGGTGGCGGGAGACTCGCTTCTTTCTCGTTCCTTCGGTGGAGGCTCTTCATTTCTCCTTTGGGAAGGAGATGCATCATCAAGAAGTAAATTCTTTAGCCCTTCATATGGATTCTCTTCTTCTTCTCGAATCGGAGAGAGTCCTCTTTTGGTAGTCTCACAAGGAGGCTTCCTAGGTGTTCTCTCGTCATGGTGATGAGCTTGGAGAATCCCGTGAGCACGAAGCTACCGTTGCACTTCACTTTGGAGAGATGGATTTTCCATGGCTTGTTGAAGCCTAGAAACAAGATAGTTAACAAGCATTGAAGCATCATTAGTAGTGAAGCGGTCCGGGGCGGGCAACAAGAAGAGCAACCTCTAGACACCCTTCAAGGCTCCCGTGCTGCTCAATGGGGCTGGGGCACAACACAACACAAACCAAACAACAAACCCCCAGCCAAATCCCAACTACACAAGGGGCACCACCTAGTTTAAGAGCGAACTAGGACGCAAAAGAGGAGAATCGTTAGAGCAACCCACAAACAAGCAAGGAATTTACACTAACCCTAACACCAATGGAACACTCTCACACACTAAAACACGAGAGAGAGAGAGAGAGAGAGAGATGGTGCTCGGGCTGCTTTGAAGTGTATCGTTAATGATCAAGCAAACATAAAGATATATATGTAAGAAAGAGAGAGAAAGGGGGAGGGGGTGCTTGTTGCATTAATACCTTCTTACAAATCTGTCATGACAAATCAAAGTGAGATTAGTATTTGTTTAACATAGCTTGCGTAAATTTCACCACAACACATCACAAGAAAAGCTACCCCAATCACTGTCTTAAGGCCAGGGGAGTCCTCTCCACCCTGTCGCCCTCTTACAATATGTGGGATTTATGGCTAGATTGATGACAACACCAGAGACAAGCTATCAAGAACTTAACAAAAAACACCAAGACACTTACGCATCATTGTTGTCCATTACTTCACGTTGGAAGGGAGACAAAGTATCCAAGCTTAGTCCAAATCCACCCTCCTTGATTCAGCAAATGTTGGGCTTACACTAGTAGGAGAAATGATAGATTTCCTACTCTCAATTGAATGATCACTCTCTCTCTTACAATGGCATAGAGTTCCCTTGCTAATCCCCTATTACAACACATGCACATGCATAAGACAATGAGCTTCCACTCAAGAGCTCCTTCTAGAGAGGTTGAGCTTGGCTTCTCAAGCTATAGCATAGTGCTCTTGCTTATGGCTCCCCCCTTTTGTGCTAGCTACACCCTCCTTTTATAGCAATTTTGAAGGCTAGGGTTACTCCTCTAACCATGGTTGGGTTAGATTTTCAGCAATTTACCTAATTTCTTTTGCTTGGAATTATCAAGAAGTTGGTGGGGAAAGAGAGAGGAGAGAAATGGAGGTGATAGGACTTTTCATAGTGGGTTAGTGTTAGTAGAGTTAGTATTAATTTACAAATGGAATTGGATATTTACAATGGGAGTATCCATGTAGGATACAAATAAGGAAGAAAAACTCTTAAGAGGTAAGAAAAGGTGGATTTCTTACAAGGTTGATGCTCCAAGTGTCTTGAGTAAGGCCAATTTTGACGCTTGTTGACGGTCCACTAGCTTTGACGGTACATTTTTTCTCCACTCTTGACCTTCCTTGAGAGACAAGGTAATTGAAGCTGAGTAATCAACCACCATGACGCTGTCTTTTAAGAGAAGAGGCTGAATTTTGTGGTTTTTTTGATAGATATGGGTAATTTGGAGGAGGAAAAATGAGACTAGGTGGTCAATTTTGGAATGGAATTGTGTGTGGGAGGTATGAGTTCACCATGGTTTCTCTTATTCTTCAAGGTTGAGGAGAAGGTGAGTAGGGTGCAGAGAGGAGTGGTGAGAGAGGTGGGGATGATGAGTGGAGAAGTGTGTGTGAAAGAGGAAAATGATAAAGTGGAAGAGAGAGTGTGGCTGCATAGCATGGGAAAACTGGGGTCCACTAAAAAAATCATAGCTCACAGCTCCTAGCTCAAAAAAATATGAAAAAATTTGAGGC
Organism: Adiantum capillus-veneris; assembly: GCF_014529385.1. Lineage (NCBI taxonomy): Eukaryota > Viridiplantae > Streptophyta > Polypodiopsida > Polypodiales > Pteridaceae > Adiantum > Adiantum capillus-veneris. The sequence goes on from NC_140953.1 coordinate 46,049,489, forward strand.
AAAAGTTCAACCCACAAGCTACAACTTTTGTTTGTATCACTTTTTCAAATTCGGAGAGCAAGTGAACTTTAAAAATTCAGCAAAACCGATCGTTTTTTTCCACTGCACAAGGTCCTTGTGGGGTCCTTCTTTGGATGATTCTTTTGAATACCTCCAAGAGTGAGCCCTCCATAGTGCATGTATGCATGCCACCTACCCTTGACCTTATTTGGTAGGTCTATAATTGAAGATATTGTTGAGATCATGATATAAGTGAATAGTACAACTAAGGAAATCAAATATTGAGGGGTCTAAAAAATATGTACATGTCAAATATAAATAATATAAGTGGAAAAAATATAAAGGGGTCAAAAGAAATCTCTCTCATTATGAGGCTACCATAAAAAGATAAATATTTTTGGTGTTCTAATTTTTTAGAAAAAAACAAAATAGATGTAAGAAGGGAAAAATCACAATAGTGAAAAAAATATACACATAAGTAAAACTAGTTTTTTTGGATTTTTGTTGGGGTGGAGTTACACCAAATATAAGAGAAGCTTACATGAAAATATTTCTATATGGAATAAAGAGTATGAAAAATGGTAAGAAAAATTGTGATAATGGTGAGGTAATGTACAGAGCATAAATAACACACACCTAGGTAGAAATATTTTAATAAATACCAAAATAATTATGAAAAACTCTTTTATTTAGGCCCTATATACAAAGAAATATTTACACACAAAGAGGCCATAATATACTTTATTTTTTTATTTTTTAAAATTTTTTTGGCTCAACTAACCCAGTGACTAGCTAGCTGAGGGTTTTTAAGAAGATATGGGAAAAGCCCCCTAACTCACACACGCCTATGTACAGTGAAATGGTAGGGATAGCCATAGCGTTTGGGTGAATCTGGTAGGGTGGAGTAACTTACTATGGCAATTATGGAGAGCCGAAAAACGGCTATCAGTAGCTTGCTCATGAGCAAAATCAAAGTTATCAACATGAATTTCACTCTCTTTACTATTGTCAGCCATTCTAACAAATTTTAGGTGTAAACTTTTTAGGTGTACTTTGGCACTTCAAGCCCTAGTTGCTACTCCTCTTTACCCCTTTAGGAAAAGCACTCAAGCTACTGTACCCGCGGCTCGAATACCATTAATTGCAAGGAATAAAAGAGAGGGTCTTTCGACACCAAAACAGCACCGGCTCCTGTCAAGCTTCTAATAGCTCAATAGTGGTTAAGCCGTAGGCAAGCCCCGTAGGACTCCACTATTATGACCATAGCTCTCGACGGTGATGCCCCGTTAACTGCACGAAGGCACGCGCACTGCAAGGCTGAAAAATCCCTATTCTACTTACTCACAGGCAATTAATAATACCAACCATTTGTAGCTAGCTTGAGGACCTCCCTTCTTGAGCAAGAAAAGAGAAACCTGGAGCTCTGATACCAATGTAACATTTAATGGCCTAATAACTTATGTGTAGCGGAAATTAGCATGAACATAGTGGGCATTTCATTAGAGTAGATTCCTAATGAGAATTACAAGAGTGCTTGGGTGGAGAGAGCAACAAAAAGCATAACACCTAGTTAGATAGCATCGACAATACTTTCAAAAGAGAGAGCAATTAAGCTATTGACAACAGTTGAGGACAGGATTTTCATGGAGCCGGTCCCCCCTCCAAAAGGCTTTGTATTATGGTTTCTCCCATCAAGAGAGACATTGTACAATACAATTCTTTGTGTTCCTTCAAGACTAGCTAGTGCAATGAACATGGAAACTTCATGCACTAAGCAAAACACTTTACAAACACAACTTGAATTATCCCCGTTCTCAGACCCAAGACCTCACACACCTTCGAAGATGGTGAGAGCTAGCAGGGTATGAGCGTAGATTGAGAGGAAGAAGGAGTATCTTACGAGAAAGATGTACATCTCCTCACATAATCACTCATATGTAGCATAGCTTAGCTTAGTAATTAGCTTGGTAGAGGAGATGAGCATGCATTGAAGCTTGGCTCTTGGTTGGATTTGCATCCACATGCCAAGAGAGTGTTGATGTAGGCTTCTATCTCACAAGCTTGGAGTAGGTGATGAGTTCTCCATTAAAGCTTGGGAAGAGATAGTCTTCTCTTTCTTCACACATGAGCTTGTGTGAGTGTGTGTGTGATAATGCCTTGCAAAAATCAGCCCCCTCTCTCTCTTGGGCGAGCCCTCTTGCTAAATGCTCTTCCTGAAGCCTCATTGGCCCTCCCCAAGTCAAGCCAATTACAATTAAGCAGCATAAGTGATAGCCTTTTGACATGTGTCCCCCTTTCCCCTTTTGTGAGAGCTTTAGGTAATTAAATAATTAAACTAAACTCTCATTGGACCCCTTTGCCTCCTGGCCAATAGGAATCAGGCAAGCCATGGGGCTCCTGAATGCTCATTGGACCCCTTGGGAGACTGCCCAATAGTCTTCTAGGAGACTTAATTCTCATTGGTTTCTTTTATTAAATGTTTTTAAATTAATTAAACTAGATTTACTCTAGTTTAATTTTCATTGGTCCACTTCAAGGGTCATCCAATAGAAATTGGGCACACCTTGTGGGCATCTGGCCTAGGGAGCTGACATGTGTCCCTCATTCCCTTTGTGTAAAGGGAGCCTGTGTGTGTGTGTGGCTTTCTCTCTCATCCCTACCTTTAGGGCTCGCCCCCTCCCATGTAGGGATGTGCAAAGACTTTTAGGGCACACACAAAGCATCCAATTTTCCCTAGGGTTGACCTTTGGACACAACCTTTGAATTTTGGAACCTTAGCATTTTGGAAGTCTTAATGGGCTGAACCTTAGGGTCTTTTTAGTCCATTGTTGCACATGGCTCTTTTGCAGATGACCCCCCCTTTGGATCCCTATTTTCCCTCCTTTGGATCCCTATTGTGGCCGGTCTGCTAGCTTAACCAATATTCTAGCTTTTTCTCCCTGGCCTTCCCCACATTAAATGATCAGTTTAATATGAGAAAATCATTTAGGAGAATTAGATATTGATTATTATGACACTTAATCTGTACAGCTATCACAAAGGATTTAACCATCCCACCATTAGTTTAAATTCCATTGAATACATCCAAAATTGACCGATAAATAATGGTAAAAACTTTACTCGAGAGCTTTGATCCATACTTAGAACTTTATGTGCATCAACGGGCTACCTGTCCACAGCACTAGTCGCACCAATGACTTCTCAAAAAACATCATGTGGAACCCACTGAATCCCAACAAGATCAACGAGTAAAACTCTTTAACATCACTCAGGAGACAATCCACTAGACAAATCCAATGTCATTATTTTGGGAAACATCATGCTCAAGCTTTGAGTACGAGCTATCCTACTATCCCTTACTTTTTTAAAATTTCAAACAACATCATTTTCCAGTTTGTAAACCTATAGCTCTAATACCAGGTGTGAGGTCCCCACCTCGTCGTCTCAAACGACGGATCTGATGGTAAACCTGGTGGCCACTAGATCTACAGCGGAAGCAAACAAAGTGGTTTATGATTCATCTAGCGGACGATCTCTCATCACAAAGTGAGTCGAGTTCGATCCTACTAGCATCGAGATCTAGTTCCACCCCGGAGGGGAAGCGTGATTAACTTATCTAGCTTCCTAAGACCCACCTTCCAAGAGGAGAGAAGTCTCGAGTGCCTGTTTCCCCATGTTTTAGAGGCACATACACTTGAGGCTTCGCCGCTCTTGGGGCAATGAGTAATACTAGCGTCGATTTAAAACACTATGGGGACGGAGAGTTCCCGACCAATCGGGACCACCCTTCTCATAGGCATTGGCAGCCTGAGCCAAGCCCCCACTTTCCACCCCATACTCACACTTCCTTTGTTACCTAATTACTACCACAATGGTTGTTCAACATATAAGTTCTTTGTTTATTTTTCCGATTCACAAGTTCTTTAATACAGTCTTTCAACAAGTATTGCAAAGCGGCACCAAGACAGTAATTCTAGTAAAAATTCATTCAAAAACTCATTCATTTAAAGTTCCAATGCTCTGGAGGTATGAAATCCCCCAGCAAGTGTTTACTCCACCCGTTGTCGCCTAGTTGCCCATATAACTAGGTTGTCCACCGCTTAACCAGCAATCGTGGACTTCCACCGCTTAACCACCAGCAGTCGTGGATATCCACCGCTTAACCAGTAGTCATGGATTCAAGAGCCCTTAACCAGGAACTCTAGCTCCTGTGAATAACTTCGCGAGCTGCCCCCTGTCCCATGGCGGTCACTTTTTAGAATGTGTATGATATCACGTGAGTTAACCGGAGAGGATTATTAAAGGACCAAAATGTATAAAAATGTATACATAGAGAGGGGGGTGGGGGTTTTTAAATAGGCTCATAGTGTAAGTATAGTATGTATATTGGGGTATTATTAATTACCTCTTGAACGCACGTGATATAGGGTCTTTTGATAAATGACTGCCTCAGGCCCCCTGTGATCAAGAAGGGGTTCGGACTAGATCAACATTGGAATTGAAAATGAACTAGCTGAGCTAAATTTTCCCTAGCAACCAATCTTTACTACTTCAAACAATACATTCCAAAAGAATTATTTCCTACTTGAATATAAAATACAATTAATTTAAATGCCGTGGTTTCCGTTGATTTCCAACATGTTCGGAAATGTGTTTTCCATCCTACCTTATCGAATGCAATGTTTCTTTAACAAACTTGAATTAAAACTTGACCTACCTCCACAACTTCCTCGTCATTGCTCCGTGACATGGCCGCTACTTGGTCGACCATGGGAGCTTTTCCCTTTCCATTAGTGTTGCTTGTCCCAGCCTCGCAGTCGTGGGAACCACCGAAACGAGTTCTCTTTATCGGGGCCATTTTATACTCACTACTTAATTGACAACTTGGAAAAAGAGATCTAATATCCAAGAGTAACATACAACCATGATGACGGATTAGTTTCAATAAGCAAATCCCCTTGTACGAGAGGTTAGACTTACTTCAAGACATAGAGAATCCCGATAGCACCATACTTGCTCTATGGGAATAGGCCCTAAGGTTAATTACTTGGCCTAGATAATTATGAAATTCAGATCTTTAATTAATCAGTTCTACTAGAGATGAAATAGACGTTGTGAGCAGGATGGAAACACACAGAACGCCTCTATAATGACCTGACACACACTCTTGGAAGGATACACACACACTATGGGGAACCACTCGGCTGACATAACACACCTGGCCGAGACAGGGAACACACCTATGGAGTGAGAGGAGAGAGACTATCTGTTTGCCCACTCCACACAGAGAGATACACACACCCACACACACACACTCAAAAACTCAGCTCAAAAGAGGAGAATTTCTGATGTTTAGATACAATTAAGCTTGGGCCAACACCAATGGGGCAAATGGCTCACACAATATGGGTAAAATAAGCCAGATACAATCACAAACTGGAGCAGAATCTTCGCTCATAGGAGAAACTTACACAGCCAAAACAACAGAAAAATAGTGAATAATTTGGCAAAATGGATAGCGCCATCGCGTCAGGAACGGCCCAAAACCACAGTCTACAATGTCAAAGTGCTCAAATCCGACCTCGATGAGCAGTTTAGGGCCAAAACAGGCTCCAAAAACACCAAAAACACAGTTGTGGTTGTTCCTCCTCTTCTCTCCACGTTTTTTCTGGTCTTCTCTCTGGTTTCTCAGTTCCCACACTTAGCTTTATTACTTGGTCACCCTTGTCCTTTTTGTTTACCTCAAACAGACCCCGAACAGGCCAAAAACTGGCCTCGCAGTGCATAGTTGTCACCTTTTTGCATCATTCGCACACCTAGCACTCATCTTTTCTCAATAATGCATCCTGCAATTACGTGAAGTGGCCCAAAAATATGGTCCTCATGATTACCTTTCTGCATAATTATCACAAGAAAACACCCACGTTGTGTCCGTACTTCTCCACATGCAAGTATTGACCCCATTCAACCTCTTGACGCCACTAGATGCCATCTGACGCACTCACTTACCTCATGTCATCGGCCCGTGGATAGCTTCCTCGAGAAGTTTTACGCACTACCAACTCCTCATTATTGTAGAAAAAACACATTGGTACTGGTAATAGTGAAAATCGATTGACTATGTACTTGGTGTCCTACCTGTACACATGTGGGCCCCACGTAACCACCTAGCTCTGGAAAATGGGCAATTATTTATTTGATGCACCATGCATGTGTATGTACATATGCGCAATCCCTTGCTCCAAAAAACTCCTGACATAATTTGCCCACCCCATAGCCTGCTAGATCATTCATGATCAGCAACAGCAAAAAGAGATATGAGGCTTGCCTCATCACATGTCTCCTCATCCCTCACAGACATCACTTGCTCCACAGACAGCTCATCCTGCTCCACCATCATCAATCTAGCATGATACAATTTAAGACGCAATCCATTTACCCTTGACTTATGTAGAACCCCATCCAGGTTATCCAACTGATATGTACCATTCGAGAAACACTCCACTACCTTGAAAGGGCCTTCCCACTTAATTTGAAACTTCTTTTGGAAGCTGTTGTCCAGCTTACTGTTGTAGCGCAAAACCAAGTCATGCTTCTCGATACCCTTACTTTTTACCTTTTCATTTATCTTTGCCAAAGCCTTATCTTGCATCTGCCCATAATGTTCCAATGCACTCATCCTATCCAGCTGAACCTCTTGTAACTATGAGAGCCTCTCTTTGAACGCATCACTAGGCAGCCCAAGCAACCTTTCTAGCATCTTGACTGCAGGAAACTCTACCTCCACAGGTAATAGTGCTTCCTTTCCATACACCAAACGAAATGGAGTAAACCCTGTACCTGTCTTCACCGAAGTACGGTAAGCCCATAATGCACTAGGCAATTCCAAATCCCAATTCTTTCCTTGGTGCTCTGTCACTTCGCGCATAAGAAGTCTAGCAGTTTAGGTCTAAATCCGGGCCCCTTATTTGCAAGAAGCTCTAGTGGCACCCCAAACTTGCAACATATTTCATCGTACACAAATTTTGCCACATCCTTTGCAGTGATTTGTTTTACTGCTATAGCCTCTGCCCATCTAGAGAGATAGTCCACTGCCGTCAAAATATAGCTTTTGCCCCTGCTTGTGATAGGTAGAGGGCCTATTGCATCAATCCCCCACTTTTCAAACACATCAAACACCATAATGGTTTTTCGTAACTCTGTCTTCAACACTCTCTTCCCAAATGCTTGACACCTATTGGAAGACCTACACCAATTGTGAACATCCTTGTGCAAACTAGGCCATACATACCCCTCTTGCAAGATCTTATGCAAGGTGATCTTTAGAGCAAGATGGCCACCACATGCGCCTTCTTGATTCTCTTCCAACACTCTATAAAGATCCTCCCACCAAGGTACACGTCTCAGCACGAGATCAGCCCCTTTCATGTATAAGAAATCACCAATCAATTTGTACCTGTATGCTCTACGCACAAAACCATACTTCTTAGACTTCTGAATCTCCTTTGGAATGATTCATGTTAGCAAAAACTCCTCTTCTTGAGCCAAACTTTCCCGGTCATGATAAAGAGGTAAATTGTTCCTCAACACAAATAGCTCCCCAATCATGCTTTGAGCTCCTTCATGTGCCTCTCCATTTAGAGCACGTTCAATGTGTCTGATGCTCCATGCTTCAAAATTTTTTAACAGGCCTTTCATTCTGAAACACATTTCCTTCAATGAGGTGTTCTTGCTCTTCCACACACCCAGCACTTGCTCAACCTTCTAACCCCATGCTTCAAACAAATGTGTAATATGGCTTCCAAAGTAGCATATTCAGCCTCATTATTACTATGAGCATCCAATTTGAACCCTCTCTTGCATACTAGCTTCCCCTCTGGATCATAAAGTGCTATACCCCCTGAAGCCGCATCATGGCTCTTTCTGTATGAGCCATCAAAGAACAAAACATGTCCATTGCTGATCTGTGGCACTTCTTCAACTACCTTTCTCACCACCTCTTCCTTAACAAGAAGGGGATTCTCCTTGTACGTCAACAAATCAGCTAGGGTAGCCCTTGTACTGTCTTCCACTAGAAAAGAGAACTCAAACTCTTGCAGCTGAATTACCCATTTCTTGACCACATTTGACATGTTAGTGACATTAATTAACTGTGGAAAAAAGTCGTAACTCGTCAAGAAAACAAAAGGTCGTGGTAGCAAGTAATGACGAAATCGTCGACAAGCAAATATTACACTAGCCATCACTAGCTCTACTTCCGAGAATTTTCTCTCTACTACCAGCTTCACTCGGCTTGCACAATACACTGGCCTCATATAATGGCTGCCCTTCCCCTTTTTCAATAGCATGGATCCAATGGCATCATCCCCTACTGATGGATTTACATAAAACACTTTCTGCCAATCAGGAGCCTGCATGGCTAACAACCCCCCTAACACCTCTTTCACCTCTTGAAACACTTCTTCACAGTTGTCATCCCATTGCAATGGATCATGCTTTGCCACTTGTTGTAGTGGATAAAGGATTTGTGAAGACAATGGAATAAACCGCGCCATGTTCTTCACTTTGTGTATAAAGGTTGCCAATCGCTTTGTACTCGTAGGTGATGGAAGAAGAATAATAGACTTAACCTTGTCTGGATCAGCCTCAATGCCATTTTCTGACACCATGTGGCCCAATAACTTCACCCTTGGCTCTGCTAAATGAAATTTCTTTGGATTTAGTTGTCCTCCACATTCATCATATCGAGCTAATACCATCTACAACTTCTCATGGTGTTCAGCCCTACTGCTGTAGACACAGAAGTCGTCCATAAAAGCTTTAACACAACTACCAATGAAAGGTTCCAATACCCAATTTTCTCTCTCTTGATAGAAAGATGGTCCATTTGACAACCCAAATGGCAATACCGTGTAGCAATAGCAGCCCCATGGTGTAATAAAAGTTGTCTTTGTGTGGTCTTTAAGAGCAATATTCAATTGAAAATAGCCTGAAAAACCATCACACACACTGTATCTCTCATAACCTGCACTGAATCCAAGATCTCATCAATGAATGGAAGAGGATATGGATTCTTCTTAGTGGCTGCGTTTAAGGGTTTAAAATCTACACAAATCCTCCACTTCCCATCCTTCTTTGGACTGACTACTACTGGACTCACCCATTCTATGGTCTCCACAGGGACTATGAAGCCTGCCTTCAATAGCTTGTCCACCTCTTCTCGCAAGGCTTCCATCTGCTCTTGGCCCATCCTTCTTAGCCTTTTCCGCACTAGCTTAGCACCTTCTTTCAGCTCTATATGTGTCTCTTATCCCTTGAACCCTCTGATCTCTTCATATGAAGTAATGAACAAATCAGGAAAACTAGCCAGCATGTGCAAATATATCTTCTTCTCCATAGTTGAGAGGTCTCCACTGATCATTTGTGTCATCAATTCCTGCTTCTTTGACAACTCAACCTTGGTTTGCATCAGCCCTTCGATCACTTCATAAGGCCCTTCACTTTCATCTTCAACTTCATTTGCAAATGCAACTAAATCAGACCCTTGGATTTCTTTGTCCATCAAAATAAATGCAACATCAGCATCCTCATCACTGATGGTAGTACTATCACTGTCCTCATCAGACACTGTGGAATATTCTTCATCACTAGACTCATCTTCATCTTCATAAAGATCCTCCAATCGTTTCCTTGTGTCCATATTATATAGCTTCTTGGCACCGGTCTTTCCATAGAGGCTAATCGTACCACATCTCCAATCTTGAACAGCTCCCACTGCACGTAACCATGGTCTGCTGCCCAGTATAATAGGATATGCTCCCAACCCCACTGGCATCACATGAAAATCAACCACCGCCTTTGCATCATATGCTTCCACTTCTAAGATCTTTACAACACCCAAACATTTTACTTTTTGATGGTTTGCTGTTGGAGCCCAACTTGTCCAACTGTTGTAATGAGCCCACCATGTAAAGCCTATCAAATTCCCATTTTTGTGTCTGGGTTATGTAAAGATTAATCAGTTAGTTAGGAATCAGATTTGTTCCCACTTTGTAATAATAAGTAAGACAATCCCAGGTACATTTTTGAGCTAAGGTAACTAAAGTATAAAAGTCACCATAGAACCATTTTTTGGATAACATTTGAATATTAATCTTGTGTCGTACGAGTCTGAGAGAGAGAGAGAGAGAGAGTGTGTCTTATCCTCTTCGCTACGCGCTTCTCCCTCACCGGATTCACGACGTGACTACACCATCGCGGTAGTCTCTCCGAGAGCTACGCGCCCACGCACGCATTCACATTTTCGAGCTGTTCGCGATCGATCGTTCCTCAAGCTTGTTTTGCTTGTAAGTAGCACAAAGAGTGTATGTTTTCAACAATCAAGTGCTTTATGGAATGAGAAAGAAATTTGCTACACATAGATACTCATAAACTTAGGTTTCGCCCATTTTTCGATTATGACCTGTTAGTCTATCGCGAATGTATTCAAGATAGCTAGGGTTCAAATCTGGTGAGATTAGACTTATAGGTAAGTATATCCTAGTGAGAGGATGGTGCCTAGTAAGTTTGATGCGATTTCAAGTTCATTTGAGATGTAAACGGTGTTGTGAGCCTTTAGGGATAGAGTGGGTTGCATTCTACAAGGGTTAGTGATTGATGCATCATAAAAGTGTGTATGTGTAGATTGGTCTCAGTCTGACAAGCTAACAAGATTGCCTACGTGCACCTACGGGTTAGTCGTGTCATCTGATGATAAGTATGTTGTCTGTGTCGTGCTTGTGTTGTTTGTCTTATGTTGTCTACCTTCAATAGCTTGTCCACCCCTGACTATGAACAGGGGAGTAGTTTTTCCATAAAACATTGGCGCCGCTGCCGGGGACACAAGACCTTAAGTAGGGAGATCTACGTCACTCATGTGATGGTGAGCTTACTTTAGTTTTGACTAGAGAGAGCTTAAACTTTTAGAACAAGATCCAGGATAGAGTATCCTGAGGTCTAGTGGATAGCCAGGAAGCCTGTGTCTTGCCGAGGATCTGCGACTAGTTAGATTTAGTTAAGTAGGGTAATGTGGAGTTATGGTTTTTGGTTTTGAGTGCTTGTTATACTTGTGTAGAAATAGAGTAGAAAAACGCTGTAAAAATGCAAAAAACAAACAAAAAGAAAAAACAATAAGGCTGTTTGCTTGCCTTGAAAGCAAACCCACACCATATACCCTTGAAGGGGGTGAAAAGAGTAGACATTGAAATTTATGATCCAACAGTTGAGAAAACATAAAAATTGCGACCAAAACCAACAAAAAGAAACAGGTGATTGTCATAAGAACACACTAAGTGAACCGAAAGAGGCCAAGAAGAGATATAACCATTAGCCTAGGGTAAACTGACTGTGTCAGGCTGACTGTGTCAGGTGCTACGACTGATATTCACAAGTTTAAGATGAAGTGTCATTAAATTTGCATCACTTCAAGTGCATTTGAGTTGTGAATTACCATAGAAAAGTGAAATTTGTGAAGTGCTTGAGTCCAAGGTCAAAATAAGTCCAAACTTCATAAAACTTGAGGGATAGACTTATATGGGCACATAGAACACAACTGTCCAAGAACAGACAAAAAATGAAATCCCCATTGCTCTCTGCCCAGTCTATCGCGATAGACTGATGAAGTTGGTGATTGACTAACAACAGAAAAAAAAAAACCTTTATACCACAGGTTTAACACCTCAATACAAGGGTACTCACAAAAATTGAGTGTGCTACAAACGAAAGCGCGGAGAGCCCTGCAAAATACAAACACTAGATACTATAGACGATGAAACACACAAATCTGTATACCTAGCTACCATCCTTGCACATAATCGAGCTACACACGAGCAGAAAGAGACAGAGAGGGAGATAGAGCGAGAGAGCACGTGCAGGCGCACCTCCTAGAGCGGAGTGCTACGCCTGGCACGGCGAGAGAGAAGAGGGGAGAGAAAAGAACAAGACACAAGCACTGGGTACAATCTCCCCCCGTGTAAGAGTGACCATTTCCCTCTTGCACATATTTGTTTTATAGATTTCTTGAATGGTCAAATTGGTTACAAACTGGCCGGCCGGTCATAAATGGCCAAAGCTCATAAAAGAGCACTTGAATAATAAAATGTACATGATTACAAATACATTCGCATAGGCCAAGCTGAGTCTAGTCTTTTCCACCTGTCATCTGCAATAAATAATAAAATGTCAATTCTACAACATACCTCTCCGTTGGAAAGCAATTGTCCTCAGTTGCGAAGATAAAAATCTGCAAACAATACTTGTCAAGAACAATGATTAGAAATCTGTATCAAATAGTAAAAAATTCATAAAATCAGCCAACATTGCTTATGCCTGCCGTCATCCATATACTACCTATTCTAGTGTCCCATACCACTAGAATAAGCAGTATATGGCATACCCTGATGAATCAAGATATCATTGGTCACACTCATCATCAATCTCATAATGTCAAGTCTCATCACATAAACATTGCCATAATAATCACCAGATACCAAATCCCAATCCAATTCCAATTCCACAACATAAGTCCAAATCCAAATCACTTTCATTATGTACCGGGTAACAAAATCATACCAATTACAGTGGTGGCCAGCCACTGCAGCATGATTTTGTGATCGGTGTTGCCTAAATCGGCGAATCTACACCAATAAGATGTGCTGCCTAAATCGGCAAATCTGCACTGATGCTACCTAAATCGGTGAATCTGCATTTGGTATATGTTTAAAAATCATGAATCTTCAATTTATCAATGTGCTGCCTAAATCGGCGGATCTGCACCAAGATGAGTATCTACACACTGCCTACATCGGCGAATCTGTGTGCATGTGACCAATGGACTAGACCAGGCATAAAAATTATAACAATTTTCACAGGTGTAAGACCAATTTGGAGCATGTTGGAGTAGGAGGGTACTTACAAACTGTTGTTTACTATCCCAGATCATCTTAGCTCACATGAGTAGTTGCATAACCTATTGACAAATCATCTCAACAAAATTTCCCTTGAATACAATCTTCGCAGTGTTTGAGTAGGGACGCTTAAATACAATGCATAGAAAAGAGGATTGACATATTCGAGGTACATACCAGCAGGATCCGGAGTGGCTACCTGAGTATGCATGTCGAGAAAGTTGTGTTGTTTTTTGGGAATAATATTAGTAAACACAGCCATGAGTTTGGCACAAGCTTGTATGATAGAGTTAGTATAGTCAAGCAGGAAATAATAAGTTTTGATAATAGGGTAGGGGGGGGTATCATAAAATCGAATAAAATATGGTTAGGATATGATTACTGTAGCTGAAAAAAAATGATTTTGCAAAATAAAGTAAAGAGATTAATTATCTAACGTCCTCGTATTATGGTCTGCATAGTTTTTTTGTGAATCCTTAAACGAGTTAGAGAAATATAACCAAAACAAATGAGGACCATGAAAAACAATCATATGATAAAGGTCAATCAAGATAGCTAGAGACTTATATTGCCCAAAAAAAAAAAAAAAGTGCTAAAACTAATAAAGGTAATGGTGTTGACCAGTGATATGTAATTAGCAACTAGTAAAGTATAACAATGAGCCATTTGAAGAGGACAAAAAAGAAGAAAATCTTCACTGCAACAAATGTTAAGCCCGACAGATGAGGGTATGACTTTTTATAACTTCAATTGATGAACTAAATCATTCAACCCCTTGCGTGGAGCCATGGGGGAGGAGGATTATGGGGAATGGACAATTCCCTACCCCTGCATGCCTGATCTACAACGTTGTGGTCACTGTTACTTGTCCTCCTGCCTTGATTTCTTTGTTTCTTTTCTTGATTTCTCTTCGTGGATATAGAGATATTCTTTTGTTTTCATTGTCTGACTGCCTTTTGTTTCTCTTCTTCTTCTTCTTTTGGTGTAGTTGTTTTCTTTCCTGTGCTATCAGCCGTGTTTGCTTTGCTTGTGCCTCTAGGTGTGAGATCCACATGCTTGCTTGTGTGGTGGTATGGGCTTGTCTATATTTCAATGCAAAAGAGGGAAGAGACAGTGGCATTGTGCCTATTGCTTGATCTTTCTATTCAAAAGAGGGAAGAGATGAGTGGGAATACATGTAAGCACCTAGGGTCCTACAACAACATTGACATAGCGCACATCAAATTAGCTTATCCAATGAAGCACCACAAGCGCCAATAGCAAGTCGTAACTGTAACCATTTGTTAGCTTTATTAACACCTGGCAACTGCAGCAAGCTTCATAGACCTAAAATCAACTTGCAATTAAGACTTGATTGTGCTCTAGCTTAGTTGAGACCTTCATGAGTACAAACATAGCAACACACTCTTTCGAAGTCTTCACACCAACTCTCTTTAATGCATATATTGCAAGAGCTCAGTTCATGTTGTGCTATAACCAAAAAACAACAAATACATGTAGCCAAAAATTCACTTAAAATCCTGAATTTGCATTGCCAAAGACGCACCATTGTTAATGTTGTAACTAGCCATAATTTCATTTATTATAGGAAAAAAATATGGTGGTATACAACATTGAGTCGCAGTCAGGACAGTAGTGTATCAGCTTTTTCCACATCTGAAGGACAGCGCCAATAGTTCACAACTGGTTATCATGAAGGTGTGTGATTGAAGGAGTCAAACCCAGGTGTGTACGTCAACCCCACGTACGGAAACAAAGGTTTGTAAATGAGAAAACGCGACTTGAGGCAACCAATGGTGAGGCCCGACGTGTCATGACACCAGTTGGAATGGCATTGGAGTTTGTTATAGGTCTGGGATCTTGAAGGGTTGGAGATGGGATCCAGTATTTGAAAGCTGTATTCCAGGTGATCTCTTGCCGGTGTTAATGATTACAGCAATCTTGGAGGTTGGGGATACAAGCTCCATAACTTCAAAGTACTCTCCAAAGGGCTCATGCAGCATGATGAAGTGAGAAAAAAAAGAAGAGAGAAAAAAAAAGACCTTGCAGTGCATGGCAGATGTCGAAGTACAGAGTGAAGGAAAACGGTGTTCAAAGTGAGAGAAAAAGTGTGCGACTGGCCGTCAAAGCCATAGAAGGAGAGTTGGTGGGTGGTGGGAATTCAGAGAGAGAGAGAGAGAGATTGATTCCACGCCCGAGAGGGGTTGGCAGGGCATGCATGCATGCAACTGTTTCGAGTGGGAGGGGCTGCTGCTGTTCAAAGTTGGCATGCAAATAATAGCTACATCGCAAATGAGACAGCGTCGCCCAATTTGCATGGCCGAGGGTGGGGTCGATTGTGTCCACAAAATTTGGTGGGCAAGGTTGGGTCGCCACTGGTGGTTGTTGCAGACGTTGGACTGTAGTTCTGAGTCTGGGTGCCAAGGTGTTGCATGGGTGGGAGATCAACTCCCGTTTGCATGCGCACACCAGGCTGCCAGTTAATGCCGTCCCCTACCTGTGCATCCGGCTGCAGCACGTACATCCGACAAAGCCAATATTGGGGCCCAGGGTAGAGGGCAGCAGAGGCAGCAAGGCTTGCATCCCTCTCTCATTTTCATTTGTTCCTGCTAGAACTCTCTCTGCGACTGGTGTGTTGTGTACACGTTGTTGCATGGCGAAGACCACCATTGTCTTGCTGTTGTCCATTAGCAGTCGTCGATCGTGTTGTGCCCCACATGATGAAGTAGCTTCTCATGTCTTGGAGTTGGGTCGCATGGCGAACGTGAAGATGACGAAAAAAACATACTGATAATAGTAATAATTTTTAAAAAGAATAAAAAATTCGCTTTCTTCCCTGATCTTTTGGGGATTTGGAACTCTTTCCCCTTCTTCGTAGATTCACGCTCTAGCTCCTTTGGAGATTTTAGATATTCCCTCTCTTATTTTGACAAGCAGAGAGATCCTCATGCCCTATTGGGTTTGATCATTTCAACTCCCGCTGGTTTACAGGCTAGATCTACAAGATCTCATTGATTTCTTTGGATTTCACCCTACTCATCATTGAGCATTTTCATTAAGTTCAATTATATTCAATTACTATGTTTAATTATCATAATTTCATTAGTAATTACTATATCATGATCCTAAAGAATAAATTCTCTTTAATTTCAAAGATTACTAATTGTATCATACAATCAACACTAATTACATCAAGTTGAAGCAACTAACAACACATACGAGCATGCGAGAACAAAATACTTAGCTGATGCTTGTTGAAATCCTTAATCTTGGAGCGTAGCCTATGCTCTCATACCACTGCTACAAACGGGAGCGCGGAGAGCCCTGCAAAATACCAACACTAGATACTATAGATGATGAAACACAAAAATTTGTATACCTGGAAACCATCCTTGCACATAATCGAGCTACACACGAGCAGAAAGAGACAGAGAGGGAGATAGAGCGAGAGAGCACGTGCAGACACACCTCCTAGAGCGGAGTGCTACTCCTGGCACGGTGAGAGAGAAGAGGGGAGAGAAGAGAACAAGACACAAGCACTGGGTACAATCTCCCCCCGTGCAAGAGTGACCATTTCCCTCTTGCACATATTTGTTTTATAGATTTCTTGAATGGTCAAATTGGTTACAAACTGGCCGGCCGGTCATAAATGGCCAAAGCTCATAAAAGAGCACTTGAATAATAAAATGTACATGATTACAAATACATTCGCATAGGCCAAGCTGAGTCTAGTCTTTTCCACCTGCCAGCTGCAATAAATAATAAAATGTCAATTCTATAACAGAGTGAAACTAAACACCATCTTGACCATAAAACTTCAAAACTGGTGTTTTAGAGTCTGAAGTCAGAGACAAGGCCAAGAGGGTTTTGACCAAATGTCCAAACAGAGCAAAAATTTGTCAATACACTACACAGGGAGAGGGTGAACTAGCTATGGATATAACTTGAGAAAAATGCCAACAATGGAGAACTTTCCCAGTCTATCGTGATAGACTAAGGAAACTGCTGCTAAGGACCATATCTTCCAAATTTCCCCTAGGGAGAGCTTTATCAGATCCTATACATCACACACACCAAATTTCAAGGCATTTAGACCACTGAAAGCCAATCTAAGGCCCAGATAGAGAATCAGGCTCTGACCAAAATACTAAAATGGGACCAAAACCCAAACCAAGTGTCCAAACTTCATAAAACTTGAGGGATAGGCTATAGAGGGTAAAAGGAACTCAAGGGTGAAGTCACAATTTTAAATTGACTTATGCTGATCAAGTTGTCAGTCTATCGCGATAGACTAGGAAAGTAGTGATTCATACATATTTTGCAATTTGTGAATATACTGCTAGGACATACTCTCAAAATACACCCCAGCCATCATTTCATATTTGAAATTGGACCACCAGAAGACTGACTAAGTGGTTGCTGTACGTACTTGAAAGATTTTTCATGGTTCAAGGAAAACCCTTGCGAACAGACTAACCATACTTGTGTAGATCCCAGAAGGAGATCATCACAAAGCCACACAGGAAGAAGGAGTCCAGGTAAGCTTTAAGTTTGCAACCCAGCTTTCATTCTTATATATTTAAGGTCGGGAGGCTTTGTTAAGTCAGGAGCTAAAAGTGTCAAAAGTCAAGTAAGCACCACGTCCACCGAAGAGAGTGTAACTCAGATGAGACCATGCCCATTAGCACCGATCATTGAAGAGGGTAGTGATACTGACACTTCATCGGAGAAGTCCTTCTTCATGATGGGGAGTCAACAGCCAGGAGGTTTCAACGGTGAAGGACCAATGCCAGGGGGAAGCACCTCCCTACATCCTTTGAATGATTCCAAGTTCACTATAATCTTCTTGGAAGGAACAAACTCGAGGGGAGCCTTAGTTTATTCTGACTATCGGGGACGCAAGTGTATTTGTATTGAAGAAAGACCGGCTCAGAAACTGAAGATAATTTGAGTCTAAGATGATGGAGACAGATTCCGAGACGAAAAGGGGAACCACTATCTGATAGTGAGTAACCTTGAGGATTACAATGGATATGGGGATAACGTGGCAAAAGGGAAAATGGTTTCAGAAACCCAAGAACCGCCTCCTAACATTGATCGACCTGGAGTGCTTTTTATGTATGATAAGAAAACAACAAGGGTCCCAACCTATAATGAGAATGTAGGGATTTACAAGCATGAAAGTGAGGGAATAGTCTCTTACTTTTGATGACAAGGAACCCTACCCAAACGAATTAAGCAAAGACAAGGTTCTTTACTTATTTTCTTATGAAACTGCTATGGGGAAGGATATTGTTTTTGTTGACAGATACGGGCGAGAATACAAACGTATTCTCCCAGAGGAGGTTGAAATGGCAACAGTTCCGGGAGCATCGACCTATGGCCCCAACGAAGTACCAAGAGCCACCTACACCCCTACCAAGTCGACAAATCCCTTTTCAGAAGAGTATGGCGCTACCTCACATTCTACCTGACAACCGAAGTTCAACTACCAGGACCAACCAACTACTCAGCCATCATTGCAGGCATGGCTTCGACAGAGTGCTACATTAGAACAAGACCAAACCCGATAGGGTTATCAAACCGCACGAGGGCTAAGGGATTTACAAGAACCACCAATCTATGCACAGTATTAAGGAGAGAGTAAGCCAAAGACTCAGGGGTCAACTGAGCCTGGAAGAACACCCCTAGAACGAGTTCGGAGAGATGAACCATCTCTTGCAAGAACTGTTAGAAATTATGGCTTAGGAGCACCATTGGGAGAGGAACTGGCCACTACACAAGACCAGAGGAGGTATATCGACTAGGACGGGGAGATCCCATGATGAGATTTGTAGACCATCGTAGAATTAGACCTTCTCAAGTGCAAAAATGAGTAAACAAGAAATACACGGTGTCAGGAGTTTTTTTGAGCAAGGGATTGCGCATGTACATACACATGCATGGTGCATCGAATAAAGGATTACCCAATTTCCATAGCCAGGTGGTTACGTGGGGCCCACATGTGTACAGGTAGGACAGCATGTACATAGTGCAGCGATTTTCACTATTATCAATACGAGTGTGTTTTTTCTACAATAAGGAGGAGTTGGTAGCGCGTAAAACTTCTCGAGGAAGCTATCCGTGGGCCGACGACATGAGGTCAGCAGGTGCGTCAGATGGCATCTAGTGGCGTCAGGAGGGCGAACGAGGTCAATATTTGCACGCGGATGAGGACGGACACAGCGTGGGTGTTTTCTTGTGAGAGTTATGTAGAAAGGTCATCATTAGGACCACTTTTTGGGGCCACTTCACGTGGTGGCGAGATGCATTATTGGAAAAAACGTTGAGTGCCATGTGTGCGAATGATGCAAAAAGGTGACAACTATGCACTGCGAGGTCAGTTTTTGGCCTATTCGGGGTCCGTTTGAGGTCATCTAAAAGGCCAAGGGTGCCCAAGTAATAAAGCTATGTGTGGGAACTAAAACAACAGAGAGAAGACCAGAAAAAACGTGGAGAAGAGAGGAGGAACAGCCGCAGGTGTGTTTTTGCCCATTTTCGAGCCTGTTTTGGTCGTAAGCTGCTCATCCGAGGTCGGATTTGAGCACTTTGACATTGTAGACTGGGGTTTTGGGCCGTTCCGGACGCAATGGAGCTGTCCATTTTGCCAAATTCCTCACTCTTTTCTTGCTGTTTTTCTATGTAAGTCTCTCCTATGAGTGAATTTTCTGCTCTAGTTTGTGATTGTATCTGGTATCTTTTACCCATATTGTGTGAGCTGTTTGCCCCATTGGTGTTGGCCCAAGCTCATTTGTATCTAAACATCAGAAGTTCTCCTCTTTTGAGCTGAGTTTTTTGGGTGTGTGTGTGTGTGTGTGTGTGTCCGTGTGGAGTGGACAAGTGGATAGTCTCTCTCCTCTCACTCCAGAGGTGTGTTCCCTGTCTCGGCCAGGTGTGTTGTCTAAGCCGAGTGGTGCCCCATAGTGTGTGTGTGTGTGTATCTTTCCAAGAGTGTGTGTCGGGTCGTTATAGAGGCGCTGTGTGTGTTTTCATCCCGCTCACATTCTTTTGGTGCCCCCACGGAGGATCTTCTTCGAGTACCTTCTGCTTCGAGCTTCAAGCTTCGAGATTCGGGATTACAGGTTACAGGTTGCAGACTACAGGTTACAGGTTACAGGTTACAGGTACAGATACAGGTGCAGGTGATTAACACAGGTACAGGTAGCTGGAGTACAGTGATATACTAGCAGTGATGTCACTTGCAGTTGTTGTGGGTATGCATCACTTGGCGCCTATTTGAGCGCATTGTCTGTTGGATTGTACGTTACTTGTGGAAACTGCCATTGTATGCATTTGTGGAGCCATACTTGTTTGTATTTGGTAGTCCCAGCCATTTCTGAGACTTGGTCTGGAAGATAGTCATTTCTGAGACTTGACTATACGCGATTTGCATTATCCTTCGTGTGAGGGTCGATAGCGTGAGGTTGTTATTGAGCTGGGGGATTCTCAAATGTGGAGATCCTTTCGGCGATACAGGTAGCTGGAGTACCCTTTTTGTGACCTCGCCATAGGCTATGTACTAGTGAGTCCTATTTGATGCTCGGGTTCTATTGTTGGCAGTTTATGCATACAGATACAGTCTATATTTTGGGTTCTCATTGCTCTACTTCTGGGGAAACTTTGTCGAAATTTTCCCAAGTTATGATGGCTGGTTTTTTGGTATTTTGAGCCATTTATGCTGTTATGCTGCTGAAATTTTGGCAAAATCAGAGGTTGAGTCAGGTGTGCCTTCTTGGGAGCTTCATGGTTGGCTTTAATGGATGATCAAAATGACCCTCAGTTCACTCATTTTCATTTAACTCAAAGAATTCAGATTAATGTTCATGTGTCCAGGAAGATCTTTTTCCAACAGCGCATAGTCTTTATGTTTGGGCCAAGAAGATTGAGAGAGATCCTGGAATGTCCTTTGCCTGTGGTAATTCCAATGATCAACTATGAACACTCATTTGATGTGCATGTGTTTGTTCTCATCTAAAGCTGAGCTCCATTGAAGTTTCTGGGGATTGGGTAGTGAAAAGTTTTGGGTTCTTGCACGTGTGTTTGAAGGGGTTCTCTAGCCATGGCTTTCTCTTATCCGAAGTTTCATGGAAGAAGTGATGAAGTTGTGGAGGACTTTCTGGAAAAGATGGAGGTTACCTGCATTAGCAACTAGATTCATGAACCGACGCAAATGTTACGTCTTCTCCAAATTTGTTTGAAGAGTGATGCACTAGCTTGGTCCAAAGCATTTGAAGAGGAGTTGCGTATGGCTGATCCACCTATAAGATTGAGTTGGGACAATCTAAGGCATGGTTTGGAAGTGGAGTTTGTGAAGATAGAAGATCCTGACAAAGTGTGGCAAGAAGTATAGGCTTTGGTGCAAAAGGAAGGTGAGCCAGTAGATGCGTACATACGTAAGTTTTCATTGGCATGAGAGCGAATGTGCAAGGCCCTAGCACCACAGGTACCCCCGCCTGACATGATGAAGAAGGACAGGTTCTTAGCTGGTCTTTGGGAGAATATACGTGGGAGAGTGGAGCTAAAGAAGCCTAGGACATATGAAGATGCACTAGAGGTAGCAAGGAACAAAGAGTGGAAGTTGAGGAAAATGAGCCAGTTAGGGGTGGAGTCTTTGCCCATGAGGTCTGAATTTCAGCCTATAGAGTCTTTACAAAGTCGCATGTCAGGGGTTCATCATGAACCAGTGGTTCCTCTTACTACTCAGGTTATGCCAGCAGTGGTCACTACAGCAGTGCAAGATGATGGCCTAAGGCAAGACATGAGGCAAGTGGTTGATTTGATGAAGAATCTCAGCCTAAACATGCTAGGTCAAGTGGGAAATAATCGAGGTCGAGGGAGGTTTGCAAATAAGCCAGGAGGTGAAGAAAGGCCTAGGAATGGTGTTGGACAAAGCAATGGTAGGTTTTGGAGGCAGACGCCCACATGTTATAATTGTGGAGAGTTGGGTCACATCAGCCCGCAATGTGATAAGCCACCAAGGATGGGGGGAGACATGTATCCATTGCCAAAACAGGTGCTAACTAGGTCGCATGATTATGGCATCGAAATTAAGGGAGATGAAGGAACCAGTGGACTGACTCAGGAGGAAAAGGGAAAGACAAAAGTGCTAAGTGTAGTCACCTTGGAGAAGGCATCAAAGCTAGAGGATACATTAGTGATGCCTATTGGGAAGAGTACCACAGAGGAAAAGGAAGGAAGAAGTGCCCCAGGTCCTAGTAAGAAGAAAGGAAAGAGCCATGAAGGCGAGGATGTCAAGGCCAAGAGGAAAAGGAGAGCTCGTCGAAAGTTTCATGTTTCAGATATTCCACTAGGGGATGGGCAATTAAGCTATGACTTGAGGGAGGATCTGACGAGCAGGAAGGCAGATGTTACTTTTGGGCAGCTTATAGAGATGGTGCCTAAGCTAAAGCGACAGTGGAAGAGGATGGTTAACCCAATGGAGAAAGAGCCAGAGAGAGGTTCAGTAAAGGTGTTGGCAATGGATGAGCTACCAGACATTTGTCCAATAGTAGATGTGTGGCATAAAAGGAAAAATTTGGGACAAGGTTATGTGGATGGTGGAGCCCAAATATGCGTCATAACACACTCATGCGTTGAGAAGATGGGTCTCACAGTGGCTGGGGTGTCAGGTTTTCGGATCAGATTGGCAAACCATCAAAAAGTAAAATGCTTGGGTGTTGTAAAGAGCTTAGAAGTGGAGGAATATGATGCAAAGGCAGTGGTTGATTTTCATGTGATGCCAGCAGGGTTGGGTGCATATCCTATTATACTGGGCAGACCATGGTTACGTGCAGTGGGAGCTGTTCAAGATTGGCGACATGGTACGATTAGCCTCTATGGAAAGACAGGTACCAAGAAGCTTTATAATATGGACACAAGGAAACGATTAGAGGAGCTTTATGAAGATGAGGATGAGTCTAGTGATGAAGACTCTTCCACGGTGACAGATGAGGACAGTGATAGCACTACCAGCAGTGATGAGGATGCTGATGTTGCATTTCTTTTGATGGACAAAGAAAGCCAGGAGATTGGTTTAGTTGCATTTGCGAATGAGGTTGAAGATGAAAGTGAAGGGCCTTATGAAGTGATTGAAGGGCTGATGCAAACCAAGGTTGAGTTGTCAAAGAAGAAGGAATTAATGACGCAAATGATTAGTGGAGACCTCTCAGCTATGGAGAAGGATATATATTTGCATATTCTGGCTAGTTTTCCTGATTTGTTCATTAATTCATATGAAGAGATCAGAGGGTTCAAGGGTGAAGAGATGCATATAGAGCTGAAAGAAGGTGCTAAGCCAGTGTGGCAAAGGCTAAGAAGGATGGGTCAAGAGCAAATAAAAGCCTTGCGGGTAGAGGTGGACAAGTTATTGAAGGCAGGGTTCATAGTTCCAGTGGAGACCACAGAATGGGTGAGTCCAGTTGTAGTCAGTCCAAAGAAGGATGGGAAGTGGAGAATTTGTGTAGATTTTAAACCCTTAAATGCAGCCACTAAGAAGAACCCATATCCTCTTCCATTCATCGATCAGATCTTGGATTCAGTGGCAGGTTATGAGAGGTACAGTGTGTGTGATGGTTTTTCAGGCTATTTTCAATTGAAGATTGCTCTTAAAGACCGCACAAAGACAACTTTTATTACGCCATGGGGCTGCTACTGCTACACAGTGTTGCCGTTTGGGTTGTCAAATGGACCATCTTTCTATCAAGAAAGAGCAAATTGGGTGCTGGAACCATTCATTGGTAGTTGTGTTAAGGCTTTTATGGACGACTTCTGTGTCTATAGCAGTAGGGCTGAACACCATGAGAAGCTGCAGATGGTATTGGCTCGATATGATGAATGTGGAGGACAACTAAATCCAAAGAAATGTCATCTAGCACAGCCAAGGGTGAAGTTATTGGGCCACATGGTGTCAGAAAATGGCATTGAGGCTGATCCAGATAAGGTTAAGTCTATTATTCTTCTTCCATCACCTACGAGTACGAAGCAATTGGCAACCTTTATACACAAATTGAAGTACATGGCAAGGTTTATTCCATTGTCTTCTCAGATTCTTTATCCATTACAGCAAGTGGCAAAGCATCATCCATTGCAATGGGATGACAAGTGTGAAGAAGTGTTTCAAGAGGTGAAAGAGGTGTTAGGGGGGTTGTCAGCCATGCAGGCTCCTGATTGGGAGAAAGTGTTTTATGTAAATCCATCAGTAGGGGATGATGCCATTGGAGCCATGCTATTGCAAAAGGGGAAGGGCAGCCATTATATGAGGCCAGTGTATTGTGCAAGCCGAGTGAAGTTGGTAGCGGAGAGAAAGTTCTCGGAAGTAGAGCTAGTGATGGCCAGTGTAATATTTGCTTGTCGACGATTTCGTCATTACTTGCTACCACAGCCTTTTGTTTTCTTGACGAGTTATGCCTTTTTGCCACAGTTAATTAATGGTACTAACATGTCAAATGTGGTGAAGAAATGGGTAATTGAGCTGCAAGAGTTTGAGTTCTCTTTTCTAGTGGAAGATAGTACAAGAGCTACCCTAGCTGATTTGTTGACCTACAAGGAGAATCCCCTTATTGTTAAGGAAGAGGTGGTGAGAAAGGTAGTTGAAGAAGTGCTACAGATCAGCAATGCACATGTGTTGTTCTTTGATGGTTCATACAGAAAGAGCCATGATGCAGCCTCAGGGGGTATAGCACTTTATGATCCAGAGGGGAAGCTAGTATGCAAGAGAGTGTTCAAATTGGATGCTCATAGTAACAATGAGGCTGAATATGCTACATTGGAAGCCGGATTACACATTTGTTTGAAGCATGGGGTTCGAAGGTTGAGCATAAAAGGTGATGCCTTGTTAGTGGTGAAGCAAGTGCTGGGTGTGTGGAAGAGCAAGAACACCTCATTGAAGGAAATGTGCTTCAAAATTAAAGGCCTGTTAAAAAAGTTTGAAGCATGGAGCATCAGACACATTGAACGTGCTCTAAATGGAGAGGCACATGAAGCAGCTCAAGGCATGATTGGGGAGCTATTTGTGTTGAGGACCACTTTACCTCTTTATCATGGCCGGGAAAGTTTGGCTCAAGAAGAGGAGTTTTTGCTAACAGGAATCATTCCAAAGGAGATTCAGAAGTCTAAGAAGTATGGCTTTGTGCGTAGAGCATACAGGTACAAGTTGATTGGTGATGTCTTATACATGAAAGGGGTTGATCTCGTGTTGAGACGTGTACCTTGGCGGGAGGAGCTTTACAGAGTGTTGGAAGAGAATCATGAAGGCGCATGTGGTGGCCATTTTGCTCTAAAGATCACCTTGCATAAGATTTTGCAAGAGGGATATGTATGGCCTAGTTTGCACAAGGATGTTCACCATTGGTGTAGGTCTTGCAATAGGTGTCAAGCATTTGGGAAGAGAGTGTTGAAGCCAGAGCTACGAAAAACCATTATGGCGTTTGATGTGTTTGAAAAGTGGGGGATTGATGCAATAGGCCCGTTACCTATCACAAGCAGGGGCAAAAGCTATATTTTGACGGCAGTGGACTATCTTTCTAGATGGGCAGAGGCTATAGCAGTAAAATAGATCACTGCAAAGGATGTGGCAAAATTTGTGTATGATGAAATATGTTGCAAGTTTGGGGTGCCATTAGAGCTACTTTCAGATAAGGGGCCAGGATTTAGAGCTAAACTGCTAGACTTCTTATGCACAAAGATGAAGATTAAGCACCATCTTACCACCCCTTATTACCCACAGTGTAAAGGCTTAAATGAAAGATTCAATGGTGAGTTGGTACAAATTCTTTCTAAAGTGACAGAGCACCAAGGAAAGAATTGGGATTTGGAATTGCCTAGTGCATTATGGGCTTATCGTACTTCGGTGAAGACAGGTACAGGGTTTACTCCATTTCATTTGGTGTATGGAAAGGAAGCACTATTGCCTGTGGAGGTAGAGTTGCCTACGGTCAAGATGTTAGAGAAGTTGCTTGGGCCACCTAGTGATGCATTCAAAGAGAGGCTCTTGCAGTTACAAGAGGTCCAGTTGGATAGAATGAGCGCATTGGAGCATTATGGGCAGATGCAGGATAAGGCTTTGGCAAAGATAAATGAAAAGGTCAAAAGTAAGGGTATCAAGAAACATGACTTGGTTTTGCACTACAACAGTAAGCTGGACAACACCTTCCAAAAGAAGTTTCAAATTAAGTGGGAAGGCCCTTTCAAGGTAGTGGAGTGTTTTCCAAATGGCACATATCAGCTGGCTAACCTGGATGGTGTTCTACATAAGTCAAGGGTAAATGGATTGCGTCTTAAATTGTATCATGCTAGATTGATGATGGTGGAGCAAGATGAACTGTCTGTGGAGCAAGCAATGTTGGTGAAGGATGAGGAGACCTGTGATGCGGCGAGTCTCATATCTCTCTTTGCTGCTGCTGATCATGAATGATCTAGCAGGCTAGGGGATGGGCAAATTATGTCAGGAGTTTTCTTGAGCAAGGGATTGCACATATGTACATACACATGCATGGTGCATCGAATAAAGGATTACCCAATTTCCATAGCCAGGTGGTTACGTGGGGCCCACATGTGTACAGGTAGGACAGCATGTACATAGTGCAGCGATTTTCACTATTATCAATACGAGTGTGTTTTTTCTACAATAAGGAGGAGTTGGTAGTGCGTAAAACTTCTCGAGGAAGCTATCCGCGGGCCGACGACATGAGGTCAGTAGGTGCGTCAGATGGCATCTAGTGGCGTCAGGAGGGCGAACGAGGTCAATATTTGCACGCGGATGAGGACGGACACAGCGTGGGTGTTTTCTTGTGAGAGTTATGCAGAAAGGTCATCATTAGGACCACTTTTTGGGGCCACTTCACGTGGTGGCGAGATGCATTATTGGAAAAAAAGCTGAGTGCCAGGTGTGCGAATGATGCAAAAAGGTGACAACTATGCACTGCAAGGTCAGTTTTTGGCCTGTTCGGGGTCCGTTTGAGGTCATCTAAAAGGCCAAGGGTGCCCAAGTAATAAAGCTAAGTGTGGGAACTAAAAAAACAGAGAGAAGATCAGAAAAAACGTGGAGAAGAGAGGAGGAACAGCCGCAGGTGTGTTTTTGCCCATTTTGGAGTCTGTTTTGGTCGTAAACTGCTCATCCGAGGTCGGATTTGAGCACTTTGACATTGTAGACTGGGGTTTTGGGCCGTTCCGGACGCAATGGAGCTGTCCATTTTGCCAAATTCCTCACTCTTTTCCTGCTATTTTTCTGTGTAAGTCTCTCCTATGAGTGAATTTTCTGCTCTAGTTTGTGATTGTATCTGGTATCTTTTACCCATATTGTGTGAGCTGTTTGCCCCATTGGTGTTGGCCCAAGATCATTTGTATCTAAACATCAGAAGTTCTCCTCTTTTGAGCTGAGTTTTTTGGGTGTGTGTGTGTGTGTGTGTGTGTCCGTGTGGAGTGGACAAGTGGATAGTCTCTCTCCTCTCACTCCAGAGGTGTGTTCCCTGTCTCGGCCAGGTGTGTTGTCTAAGCCGAGTGGTGCCCCATAGTGTGTGTGTGTGTATCTTTCCAAGAGTGTGTGTCGGGTCATTATAGAGGCGCTGTGTGTGTTTTCATCCCGCTCACAACGGGAAGCAGGGATCTGAGAGATCATGTAGCAGCCTTTGTGCGTGTAATTAGAGCTAAAGAGGTGTTAGATTTTCCTACCCAATTTGCAGGATTTGGTTTAACCTTAGAGGATGATGATGCTACATGGTTTGACTTAGTGGAGCGAAGAGACTTTGAGTCTATGGAAGAAGTGTTTAACGAGTTTATCGAGGAATTCTCACAAAGGGGAATAGCTCATAATACAATCTCAAAAATCCATAAATTCAAACAGAAAGATGGAGAGTCTGTGCGAAAGGCAGCCCTCCGATTAAAAAAATATGTTAAGTTCTACCCAGTGGAAGAACTGCCAACTCAGTCCAGACTTATGCTTATATTTATCCAAGGACTAAGGAATGCAGATCTCCAGAAGGACTTACATATGAAAAGGAGCACGACGTTGAATGAGTTAACCAAGGAGGCTCTATACCTTGTGGACAATTGTGCAGTCTACAAAGAGGGTGAGTTCAAGGATCTCAAAGATGATTCCTCCTCTCAACAAAGCGGAAGCAAGTCTGCTAAGACAATACCGAAAGGAGAAGTAGCGGTGAGCCAAGAGCAGCTTGTAGAGGAAGTGCTTAAAAAGATTAACTTGTATTCCAAACCACAAGCTAAACAACCAAAATGGTGTGCCATTGAACAAAAATGGACAAACCATGGGACGGAGGAGTGTTATTATAACAAGGGATATGTGAGAGAACGACCATATGCTCCGCAAGCTCAGGCGACATCCCCTCAAGTCCCACCGATGCCTAGATATCAGACAGGAAATCTACCAGGACCTGTAGGTGTAGAAAGACCACAACCAGTGTTGGGACAAAAACCACCCCTACCAGGATTACGACCAGTTGGCATAAGATACACACCAACAGTAAGTGAATCAAAAGAGAAAGCTTTGGTGCCTATGCATGCATACTACGATGAGCCCAATGGATATGCGACAAACTCTGTCTATTATCCACCGGAAGAACCCTCCACACCAGAACCATGGAGCATGATATGAAATACCGGACCACCAACTGTTGCACAGGCAGCGGAGGAAGGAAGATATAGCCTGGATGAAAGAACACTGTTGTTCATAGCCAACGGAGGCATGAGCGGGCAGAGGTTTGCACACCAACAAAGAGGAGCTCAAGGAGCACCTCAACAACCTAAGGGACCATGCTACGAGTATGGTGGAGACCATTGGCTGAGGGACTGTCCTCATGAGGAAATCATTAGGATCAATGCATATTGCACCGAGTGTGGAATTACTCACTTGATCCCTGATTGCCCTAAAAATCCGAGCAAAGGAGCAAAAACTACTTTGAATATGCTGGGAGCACTGCCTTCCAGTGGAGGGTCAGAAAATGAAACTCCTATTCCTGTCAAGGTCTTGACGAGAGACCAAACCAGGAAAAATGACAATCAGCCCAAGAGTAACGATGAAAATCAAGAAGAAATCAAGACTGACAAGTCTAGTGCCAGTCGTGATAATCCTTGGAAAGAACGAAGAGCGAAAATGAAAGCTAGACGTGAGCGAAAACAGAAAGATGTAGAAGCTGAGCTAACAATAGCTCGAGAGCAACTTAAACAGCAAAGAGAGTCTGACTCTCTAAAATCAATGGAGGCACCAAGAAGCGCAAGCTCAGGAGGGTCAGTATTGGTAGATAAGGTCAACGAACCCTTAGATGCAATCTTGCATGCATATGAAGCAAGATTGAAGAACAGACAGACTCTAGAGCATAGGTGGATAACATATCCATATCCAGAGATAGAAAAACAGAGACTAGAGATGTGCAAGCAGCTGATTGAAACTGCACAAGCTTTACTAGAGCCTCCACCTATGGAAGTGGGAGATAGAATAATCAAACCTCCAAACAATGAAACACCTCTCAAAATTGAACAAAGGGTACCTGACAAGATAGAAAACTGTTAGAAGCTAGACACTCCCCACGGCAGTAACTACTCGAAGGATTATTATTTTTTGTAATTATTCATTCATTGAGGGAAACCTGATTTTTCACATTGTAATTATTGGGACTTACAGAAGTTTGCAGATTGTATCCCAGTTTTGATAGTAGTTAGATTGAGTAGATGGTTGATTTTGGAACTTTAGGGTTTGAGAAATTGTAAGGTATATATACCACTTTTTGACCTTAATGAAAAAACCTTTTGTCATTTTAAAAAACAAGTTTGAAGTCTGTGAGTGAGCGTACTGTGTACGAGAGAGAGAGTGTGAGCTTCATCTTGACTCTATGTGTGCTCCGGTGGTCGGAATTGAGTGCGGAGAAGTGCAGTGTGTTGCCCCCGATGAAAGCTACGTGACGATACCTACATTGTGCGCGTACGGCCCAGTCTTGCGAGCTTCTTCTACGAGCTTCATCGTGTGTTTGGGTGAGTATACGTTGTCCGATTTTGCATTGCAGCATATCCACACGTTCACAATGAGTAGAACTACACATTAGGCACTTTAGATTTCGGAAACAAAGACCTTCAGATTTCGGCCAGACATCCTACGTGTTTCTGCACCGGGTGTTTTGGGTCTAGATTTGGTTCATAGACCCTAGGGAGAGCGACCTATTGGTATTAGTAGGGTCTCCTTCATGTTCTATGGTGTTTTGAGATTGTTTGATGGGTGTTCATCTCTAGAAAGCGTTGTAGGAAGTTTCCTCTTATACACTCTTGAAGGTTGTGACTTAGACAATTGATAGAGACCTCTGTAGGAATTAGTTAGGAGTCGGTCGAGTGTAGGTTGACACCTTATGCTTGCTTCCACGCGCCTGCGGGTCGAGCTTCGTCCTTAGCTAACATTACATGTTAGGTGAGTTCTCGCTGTGCTGACGTCCGTCATGGCGTATCCGTCCAACATTGGTGCCGCTGCCGGGGACGAGAACCTTAGGTAGGTGACCGAGACTAATCCTTGAGTATTGGGATTTTTGGCTTGCCAAGAGTCTCGCTTTACATTTAGATAAGATCAGAGGGTGGAGGACTCTCTAGGTCTTAGAGGGAGTCTAGGAAGCGTGTGTCTAGCCTAGATCCTTCGACTTAGGTAGATGAGGTAGACTTAGGTAGTTTTAGGTGGTAGTTGAGTTCTAGAGTAGGAGTTGGAGTGGTAGAAGCGGTGAGAGGAGAGCTTGAGAGTCCGGAGAGGCCAAAAAGCAACCAAAAACACCATTATCACCATTTCACATGATAGGTAGGAGTAGAGCAAGTAGGATATCATGATTTAGGATCTAGAGTATTTCATGCATGTACACTTGCTTGGTGAAATCATTACAAGTTGTAAAAGACACAAAAGTGTGTTTGAAAGCCTAATTGAAGTCCAAAAGTTACTGTGAGTGTTTCTGATAGATCTACAGAGCATCACGAGCATTCATGTCAGAAAAAACTTTAATTTTAAGCCAGGAGACATCCTACACGTAGGATGTCTACAGGCTAATCTGGGAGGAATTGTGGGATTTTGAGTTGACCAGTGTGTTCAGAAGGTAGGGTTTACCCTAATTTCAACTGGAAAGTGGAAATTTGGCAATATCTTGACAGGATAAGTCCAGATAGACTGAAATTGCCATACATCCTACCCAAATAGTGCCAAAAAATTAATTTGAGACCAAAACCATAAGATGGCTGCATGAGCATGTCTTGCATGATATATTGAGTGACTGAAAGGGGTTTCACCTCATTTGGGTAAGAAAATTGGGTTCAAAGCAAACTTTAGCACTTTTGACTGAAAAAGAAAAAACAGTTGAAATTTGGGACTTTTGACATCCAAACCAAAATCTAAGCATACCACTAGGTTACTGACATCAAGAGGAAGCTGTGGGACAAGTCTGAGGTCAAACTGAATTTTGAGCATACCAAAGTGATCAACAACTCAAGGAGAGCCTGGGCATTGAGTTTGAAGCCATTCTGATGAAAAAGACATCCTACGCGTAGGATGTCTAATACAAGAAATTGAAGCCAGACTTTGACTTTGAGCATAGTCAGGTGTTAGATAATAGCCTAAGGCAAGCCTCCTAGTCAATTTTGGTCCAATTTGGAGTTGATTAGACTGATCAATACCAGCAAGAGGCCGTCGGAACAGATCTCTGACTCATTGACCAGCTAATAGGTGTCCAAACCAAAAAGTAAAAGCAGTTGTAGGCTCAGCACAACAAGGGGAAACAACAGTGCAAAAATCCAGGCAAAACACAGCAGGAGACATCCTACGCGTAGGATGTCTATTGGGGCATACTGCAAGGAAAATTTGACGTGGTATAGACAGTGAGATTCCATTTGGCTTAAGGGTTCCAGAACTTCTTTCAGAAGTGAATTTGGACCTTGTTTGCCCATTTGACAAAGCAAAGACTGAATTCAGACTTTTTCGCGTAAATTGACCAACATCTGAGGGTAGTACTATTTCAGATTAGCAAACCTAATCCAAAACATCAGCAGTGTATAAAATACAGTAGTGGTTGAGATTAACTCTCCAGTTATACCAATCATTACTAAGATAACCTCTAGCAGATAAATTCTTTGATTCAATTGCCGAAATTAAAACGCTTGTGTACAGGTATATTCTGCAACAAAGCAAGAAGTTTTGCAGAAACTAACCCTTTGCCAAGTGAGTGGTTGGATTTGTGATAAATTGCATTGATAAGTTTGATGAATTTAAGATTAGGAAGATACATTGTTAGAGACCAGAAGGTGGCAGGTGAACAAGGTAGCTTAGTGTCCACCGAAGAGAGTGTAACTCAGGCAAGGCTAGATCCGCTAGCACCGATTATTGAAGAAGGTAGTGATACTGACACTTCGTCAGACAAATCTTTCTTCATGATGGGTAGTCAACAGCCAGGAGGTTTCACCTATGAGGGACCTATGCGAGGAGGAAGCACCTCCCAAAATCCTTTGAGTGATTCCAAGCTCACTGTGATCTTCTTAGAGGGAACAAACTCGAGAGGAGCCCTAGTCTATTCTGACTATCGAGGCCGCAAGTGCATTTGTATCGAAGAGAGGCCAGCTCAAAGATTGGAGATAATCCGAGTGTATGATGATGGAGATAGATTCCAAGACGAAAAGGGGAACCACTATTTAATAGTTAGTAACCCTGAAGATTACAACAGATATGGAGATAACATGGCGAAAGGGAAAATGGTTTCAGAAACTCAAGAACCACCACCAAACATTGATCGGCCTGGAGCTATTTTTATGTATGATAAGAAAACAACCAGGGTTCCCACTTATAACGAAAACGTGGGAATCTATAAGCATGAGAGTGAGGGTATAGTCTCTTACTTTTGCAACAAAGAACCATACGTAAACGAATTAAGCAAAGACAAGGTTCTTTACTTATTCTCTTATGAAACTGCTACGGGGAAGGGAATAGTTTTTGTTGATAGATACGGGCGAGAATACCAACGTATTCTCCCAGAGGAAGTAGAGAGAGCAACAGGTCCAGGATCATCAGCATATGCCCCTGAGGAAGTGCCAAGAGCCGCTACACCCCAAGCAAGTCAACGAATCCTTTTTCAGATGAGTATGATGCTACCTCACATTCCACCCGACCGCAAGCATTCAACAACCAAGACCAACCAGCAAACCAGCCATCATTGCAGGCATGGCTTCGACAGAGTGCAACAATGGAATCAGACCAAAATCAAGATGGTTATCAAGTTGCACGAGGGCTCAGGGATTTGCAAGAACCACCACTCTATTCAAGGTATCAGGAAGAGAGTAATCCAAATACACAAGGGTCGACAGAGCCTGGAGGACCACCCATAGAACGAGTTCGAAGAGAAGAACCACCTCCAGCGAGAACCGTTAGAAATTATTTTTTAGGAGCACCACTGGGAGAGGAACCATCCTATTACAGAAGGCCTAAGGAGTTATATCGACTAGGACGGGGAGATCGCATGATGAGGTTTTTAGACCATCGAAGAATTAGACCTTCTCAAGTGCAAAAATGGGTAAACAAGAAATACACAGGAAGCAGAGACCCAAGAGATCATGTAGCAGCCTTTGTGCGCGTAATTAGAGCCGAAGAGGTGTTAGATTTTCCTACCCAATTTGCAGGGTTTGGACTAACCCTAGAGGATGATGCTACCACTTGGTTTAACTCTGTAGAGCGTAGAGACTTTGAGTCGATGGAAGAAGTGTTTGACGAGTTTATTGAGGAATTATCTCAAAGGGGAATAGCTCATAATACCGTCTCACATATCCATAAATTCAAACAGAAAGATGGAGAATCTGTACGAAAATCACCCCTAAGACTAAAAAGATATGTTAAGTTCTGTTCGGTTCAAGAACTGCCAACTCAATCCAGACTTATGCTGATATTCATCCAAGGACTAAGGAATGCAGATCTCCAGAAAGACTTACATATGAAAAGGAGAACGACGTTGAATGAGTTGACCAAAGAGGCTCTTTACCTTGTGGACAATTGTGCGGTCTACAAAGAAGGGGAGTTCAAGGACCTTGATGACGATTTGTCTTCACAGCAAAGTGGAAGCAAGTCTTCTAAGACAGCACCGAAAGGAGAAGTAGCGGTAAATCAGGAGTAGTTTGTAGATGAAGTGCTAAAAAAGATCAACTTGTACTCCAAACCCCAGGCTAAACAACCCAAGTGGTGTGCTATTGAACAAAAACGGACAAACCATGGGATCGAGGAATGTTATTATAACAAGGGATATGTGAGAGAGAGACCTTACACTCCTCCCCAAGCTCCAGTAGCTTCCCCTCAAGTTCCACCGATGCCTAGATATCAAGCAGGCAACTTACCAGGACCTGTAGGTGTAGAAAGACCACAACCGGTGTTGGGGCAACAACCACCCCTACCAGGATTACGACCAGTTGGTATCAGATACACACCAATATTAACTGAATCAGAGGATAAGGCTTTGGTGCCTATGCATGCATATTATGAAGATCCCAATGGATATGCAGAAAACCCTATCTATTATCCACCGGAAGAACCCTCGACACCAAAACCATGAGCAGGATAGGAAATACAGGACCACCAACTGCTACACAGGCCGCAGGAGAAGGAAGATATAGCCTAGATGAACGAACATTGATGTTCATAGCCAATGGAGGCATGGGTGGACAGAGACATGCTTACCAAAAAAGAGGAGCTCAAGGAGCACCTCAACAACCCAAGGGACCCTGTTACAAGTGTGGTGGAGACCATTGGCTGAGAGACTGTCCTCATGATGAAATCATTAGAGTCAATGCGTATTGCTCAGAATGTGGAATTACTCATTTGATTCCCGATTGCCCTAAAAACCCAAGCAAAGGAGCAAAAACCACCTTGAACATGTTAGAAACAGTGCCTTCCAACGGAGGATCGGAAAATGAAACAATCATACCTATTCAGGCGGTAACACGAGCCCAAGCCCAAAGAAGGACAAATGAACCCATAGTTGAAGAACCAAAAACCGATGCCCAAAGTTCAGAAACGAAAAATCAGAGAAGCGCTTGGAAAGCTAGAAAGGCATGTAGGAAAGCCAGGAAAGAACGAGAGCAAACACCCCTATCCGAGGAGTTGAAACATACAAAGGATAGATTGGAACGGTTAGAGGATCTAGCTAGCTTAAGCTCACACACCACAACAACCATAGCACCCAAGGAAATAGCAGAGCCCAAAAGAGCAGGATCAGGAGGATCTGTACTGGTAGACAAGGTAAATGAGCAGTTGGATGCGCTTCTAAAAGCTTATGAAGCTCGACTTAAAAAGAACCAAACCCAGGAGCAAAGGTGGATGACTTATCCATATGCAGAAATAGAAAAACAGAGGTTGGATATGTGTAAAAAGATGATGGAGACGGCTCAATCATTGATGGAAGACCCGCTGGGTAAAACTGCAAATTATCATGAGGCACCAGCTCCAACCCCTACCCAACCAACTTTAGAGAAACATGTGGAAACAAAGGAAAGACTCACTAATGCCTATGAGTCCAGATGAGAGCCTGTCATAGTGCCAAATACCACCGATGGGGCAAGTGACAGGTTCCAACCTAAAATATTGGCAGAAATAGGTAAGGACTGTAACGGTCTAGATGATCTGTGGAAGAAAATCCGTGAGGCCAACGAGGCTAATAGGATGAGTAACCACCTGAATAGCGCGAGAAAGAAAAAGAATGTGATCTTACCTCCTATTGAAGAATTTGAGGCAACGTCGCAAATGAACTTTGAGATACATTCACAAGGGGGAGACCAAGGATCAATTAGTTCGGGGCACAGCCAACCAGACTCGTTGAGAACTTTACCCTCTTACCTAGGAGAGTATGAAGCTAAGTCGAAAGTGAGAGCAATCCCATCTCAAAGACTTTCTTCCAACAAGGTGATGGATTCACAAGGATTGATTGAGTTGTTATCCACTCCGGTGGTATGCACAATCATGTTAGCAAAACTCCTAAGGTTAAGGCCAAACATGTGGACCACCGTAGGAAAATGCCTAGAAAAATTTGGAGAAGGGATCAGAGAGTTGGACAGGCCTCAACTAAACACCAGGCCAGTACCATTGAATAAGGTTGGAGAATATTGCGAGGGAGAAGACGAAAACACCACGCTACCGGTAGAATTCCAAGGAGTAGTTTCCAAAGCTATTCTTGACAGTGGAGCGGGAGTTGCTATCGCCACCAAGGAAATCTGGAAAAAATGGGAAAAACCAGCTTTGAGGGCTACCAGAATGAAACTGCAGTTGGCAGATGGGTTCATGGAGAAGCCTCTAGGATTCTTATAAAAAGTGATTGTCACTTCGTGCGGAATCGAGTATGAGCATACATTTGCAATAGTCGATTTTGACAAAAAGAACAATTATAAGATCATCTTGGGACGACCATTCATGCGACAATTGAAGATGGTCCAAGATTGGGGTTATGACCACATATACCTCAGACATGGCAAGACAACAACTAAAATACACCTGAAAGACCATAGTTACAAAGATGTGAACCAAACACCTGTGGAAGAGTTTGATTCGGCTACAGTAGTAGGATCAGAACTACCAGCATGGTTAGGGCAACCAAAAGAGCTATGGATGTGCGGAGCTTCACATTGTGGAAGCTTAAGAAGAGAGGAATGCGTCTTAGAAAGAGAAAATGAGGACAAGGAGTATATTCCGGAACCTTTCCCTGAAGATGCCTTGGAACCTCTAGAATGGGAACACATACTAGCAACATTGGATGTCTGTACCATTGCCGGCAGTCCAACAACAAAATTTTGTGATAAGGATGGCTATGATGTGTTACCCTATTACATGGTAAGCGTTATACCAGAAAAAGAGACGGTAGAACCACCAGAACAAGAAGAGTTTTACAACTCCTCTGAACACTTGGAAGTAAATGATGATGCAGATAATGAGTGTTCAGACACCTCAAGTGAGCGTGGAAATGAAACCGAGAATATCAAGCTTTATGATTTTGCTAATCAACACCCTAAACGCCAAGAACGCTATAGGAGGAAACAAGCAGGAAACAAAGCGAGAGAGAACCTGATGCCAAGGATAAAAGGTAAAACTCACTATTTGATGCTTGTAAAAGCAGAGGATTGTGTAAAAGATCAAATATCAGGAAGATTCTCAAAAAATCGAATAGAAAGAACGCGACAGGAAATAAAACAGGTACGAAAAGCTAAAACCGAAACAAAATCTCAAAAATCAAAAAAAGAAACAACAAAAGACCAACAATGGACCAAATTGGAGCGTAAACAGAAATAACAAGAACTGAAACAGTCTTTGAGAGAGATATGGACTACTGAAGAAGATAGTGATGGTAAAGGGGAGTCAGAAAAGGGGAACATGAACGTACGAGCACACTATCGGAAATTTACTATCCAGGACAGAAAAAACATCATGACACCACCAGTCAGGAAAAGAGCCAACCAAGAATCTTACGATGGGCCTGAAAATGCAAAAAAGATAGACCTCGCAGAACCAGGTGAAAAGCCTCAGCCGGTCTATATAGCTAACGATTTAGAGCCTGAGGAGGAAGCACAGCTAACACAACTTCTCAAGAAGTATAAAGATGTGTTCGCTTGGTCCTATAAAGACCTCAAAGGAGTTGATCCATTAATATGCCAACATACAATTCCTTTGAAATCAGATGCAAAACCTAGCAAACAACGTCCTTATACATATAATGATACATTTGCTAAACAAATCAAAGAAGAGATTGATAAACTAATGGAAGCTGAATTCATCTATGAGATTGAACATACAGATTGGGTGTCACCCATTGTGGTAGTTCCCAAAAAGAATGTAAAACTGCGAGTGTGTGTAAACCTCAAGAAGGTGAATGCAGCAACCATAAGGGATAATTATCCCTTGCCAATCACAGAACATGTACTTGAGCGAGTGGCCGGGAAACGGGCTTATTCCATTCTGGATGGGTTTTCAAGATACAAACAACTGGCAATAGCGAGGGAGGATCAACACAAAACAGCGTTTGCCATGGAATGGGGGATTTATGCGTATCGAGTTATGCCATTTGGATTAACTAATGCACCAGCCACTTTCCAAAGGTTAATGACCCACGCATTCAAGGAATACCTCATAATATTCTTAGAAATTTACATGGATGACCTGTGTGTACACTCTCTTCTACGAGAGGAACATATTGACCATTTGCAAAAGGTCTTTGAAAAGTGCAGGACATATCGAATCTGTCTTAACCCGGAAAAGTGTGTATTCATGGTTAAGCAAGGACGAATCTTAGGACACATTGTCTCAAGAAATGGAATAACCACAGACCTAGACAAAGTCAAAGTCATTGTAGACCTACCCAGGCCTACTAATGCGAAACAAGTGCAATCCTTCATGGGACACTGCGGATATTATCGAAGATTCATATACATGTATGCGGTTATCGCACACCCTCTGTATTGTTTGCTAGTCAATTTCGAATGGACCAAGGAGTGTGAAACTTCATTCCAAAAGCTGAAGGAAAACCTTATATCAGCACCTGTACTAAAGGCACCATATTGGGAAAAGATATTCCATGTGCACATTGATGCATCAGCATATGCCATTGGAAGTATTCTAGCTCAACCTGGAGACGGAACAATGGATTTTCCGGTTTACTATGCGAGCCGACAGTTAAACAGTGCAGAAAAGAACTACACAACAACCGAGCGGGAAGGGTTAGAAATGATTTATGTTGTAAAGAAATTTCGGCATTATTTGTTGGCAAACAAATTTGTGTTCTTCACAGATCATCAAGCTCTTTTGTACCTAGTAAATAAACCTTGCAATACAGGGAGAATCGTACGCTGGTTTATTATATTGCTAGAATTTGACTTCACAGTGGTAGTAAAAAAGGGTTAAACCCATCTACGAGCGGATCATCTTTCAAGGATACACAACGGGGAAGCTCCTGAAGGAGTAGATGATGACATACCAGATGCTTATCTTTTCAACATTGAAATGGTACCCAAATGGCTGCAGAAAATTGTTAGTGTTCTTTCATGTGGAAATGGGTTTGATAATACGGAATGCAGATCCAAACAACAAACAATTCAACAAACAAAAAACTTCCAGTTGATTAGCAGGACAGCTGTATCATCTTGGATCGGACCTAATCCTACGATTATGTATAAATCCGGAAGAAGTTGAGTGCTACCTTGAAGAAGCACATGTCCAGGGCTGTGCATTTCATTGTTCAACAGTGAAGACACACCAGAGACTGAAACAGTTAGGGGTTTATTGGCCAACTATGTATGTGGACACCATTCTTATGTTACCAATTGTACTATATATAGTGCCAAACGACCAGTGGATCACGCAACTTTGTTTCAGGTAAACATAGCACCTGCATGGAGTCAATATATCATTGACCTCTTAACCACTAGGACGTTCACTGAGAACATCACAACAGCACGAAAAAAAGCTATAGAGATGGAAGCTCGTGACTTTCAGTTAATTGGGAACCAACTCTATAAGCGGGGAAAGGACAATCAACTTAGAATCTGTGCAAGTGAAAGCGCATACCTGCTGATTCTAGAACATGCACATAGCGGAATAAGTGGAGGCCATTTTTCAGGTGATAAGACGGCAAAAATTGTCTTAACCGCAAGAATTTGGTGGCCTACATTGCACATGGATGCTGAAGAGTTTGTAAAGCGTTGTGATGCATGTCAACGCACCAAGATGCCAATAAAAAGAGATGAGATGCCATTACCGCCAATGATGGGAGCAAGAGCATTTGCAAAATGGGGCATTGATTTTGTGGGACCTATCCATACCCAATATATCATTGTGGCTACGTACTATCTCACAAAATGGGTCGAAGCCAAAGCGACACAAAAAGCTGATGCACGCACCACGGCACAATTTTTGTATGAGAATGTTTTTGTACATTACGGGTTACCAATCAAAATTGTCAGTGACAGTGGAACACATTTTCTCAATGAAGTCATTGAATATCTGCTAGAGGAATGCATGGTCATACATAGGAAATCTGCACCATACCATCCACCACAGGCCAATGGGCAAGCTGAGGCCACTAATAAAACACTATGTATGGTTCTCACTAAAATAGTTTCACAATCAAGAACAGATTGGGATCAGCAGCTACACTCAACACTATGGGCATACAGGGTAGCTTACAAAACATCAATTGGAACAACACCATACAACATGGTGTTTGGCCTAAATTCTATACTACCCATAGAGTTTTTAATTCCAACTCTACAAGTAGCAAAAAGCTTAGAATGGACAAGACATGAGCTCTCTTCCAGAATTGATGATCTTGAAAAGCTAGATGAACTCCGCTTACGAGCTGTCGCTTCAATCTATGCTAAAAAAAGAAGACAAAAAGAATTTTTTGACAAACATGTGCGTACTAAAGAGTTTAAAACAGGTGATTACGTACTTGTTTATACCTTGAAGCAACATGCCAAGAAACTTAAAAAGCGGGGGATGGGACCATTTGTGATTAGTGATCGATCACAAAGTGGAGCTGTCAAGCTTTCTACATTAGCAGGTGAAGAAATGCGAAACTGGATTAGTGGATGTCGACTGAGGAGGTATCATCTACCACTCACACAGGAGATGCTCCAACAAATTCATCAAGGAAAAGAAAGAACGAAGGAAAAACAGAGAGTACGAGAAGAAGCTCAAGCCGAAGCACAAGAACGCGTTGCAAAAAGACGGCTTTTGCGACAACAACAACAAAGTGGAACACCATTGCGAATCAATGCCATTCGACTGACGAAGCTGGAGGAGGAAACAGTGGAGCCAATAATTGTGGTCAAGGTGGGCAGCAATCAAGTTGAATCAACTGCTTTGCTTGATTCGGGTGCTCAAGCAAATTTTATCTCTAACGGATTATACCAACAGCTCAAAGTCACAGGTCAACTTCATCCTACTCCTCAAGTGCTGGAAAGTAGCACATCACACCCGTTGAAAACATTGGGATGGACTATATTGCATGTACAGGTACATCAATATATTTATCCACACAAATTTTATGTGGTGACAGACGAAAGCACACAACACTCAATGATGTTGGGGCAACCTTGGCAAAAAGCATACAAGGTACAGATAGATTGGAAAGCAAAGGCAGTCAAAAATCAGGACGAACATGAACAACAGGTGATAGTTTTTGCTCAGCAATACCAGCATGATCAACTGCAAGCCATGCAATCACTGAAAACAAATCCAAAAGCACAAATGCCATTAAAGAACAACATGATTCCCGCAACCAACAATAAGGTAAAAGCCAACCATGCTAATTACAGACATATGAAGTCACCGGCCGCAATGCAAAGATGTAGGCTACCAAAACAAGGTAAACAAGTATGGATGCGGAAGGATAGAAATGCCATGAACGACAACAACAAAATTCCAACAAAGCAGATGGTTCAACCACAAACCAAGGTCATCAAACATATATGGATCCCAAAGAAAATGCTTAGCCATAACCCAAATGTCACTCACATTTGGATACCAAAGCAAAATCCAAAGAAACTCCCTTCAGTACAAGCAACAACGGAAAGCAAACAGCTGCATTTCAAAAAGGAAAACCGACATATGTGGATGCCAATGAAAGACAAACCGGTGGAAAACAAAAAAATGCCAAACCATCTACAAAGATCGGCAGCAACAAAATACCAATGGAAAGCAAAGTCAATACGGTCCATAACCATTCCGGCCCAGCCAATTCTATCCTTAGGAACAGTGTCGGCAAAGCAATTGCCGTTTGCAAAACAGACAATTAAACAGAGAGCAGTAGAGTTACAGCTGTTACTTGCAAAGAAAGCAGGAAACCTCGACGGTGAATGCCAATAAGCATCTTGCTTACTCCCTTCTCTTGCACAGCATTAATTTTTCCATGCATTGACAGAGTATGCATAAAATAGGGCCACATTAATCGGCCAGGCATTAGCACAACTGTTTCAACCTATACACGACACATACTCCGAGGCGAAACCATGTCATTCGGGAGGACTCCGGCTAGGAGGGGGGGAGGCATTCTAGAGGCACTCTCAAATGCGGAACCAATAACAGAAACAGCAAAAAAGGGC
The DNA here is from genome assembly GCF_014529385.1 of Adiantum capillus-veneris. Classification (NCBI taxonomy): domain Eukaryota; kingdom Viridiplantae; phylum Streptophyta; class Polypodiopsida; order Polypodiales; family Pteridaceae; genus Adiantum; species Adiantum capillus-veneris. The sequence continues at coordinate 46,091,554 of NC_140953.1, forward strand.
ATGATTTTCGACTATTTTAAGGGTTGTTGTTTGATTGTGAAATTTTTTGGAGTAACCCAAGTACATATGTCCTTATACAGCATGAAGCTACAGGTATATGGGGCCAAACGCCAAATCAAGCCCCTAGGTGTGTGTATATAAGTAGAAATAGCCATTTTTCAGATAAAATATTGGTAAAACGGAGAAATCCGGCCATAAAAATTGCATGTGAGTGTATATAATGTGTTGCGGTGATGTTTGTGATTTATTATGATTTTTGGGGGATTTTTTGGGTTTGATTTGCTATTTTCCTTTTAATTTTGTTAATTTTCGGCAGAAAAACTTCAAAAATACAAAAAGCAGGTGAAAAACAGTGGTAATGAAAAACAAAACATATGGGGATGACCAGTGACTATAGGACAACCTATGGTACAGTGGGGTTGCAATTATGAGACTAGAGCGAAAAGCGTGTTTTGGCCAGGTTTTGATCGAAATGCCTAATTTCTGGTAAACAGAGCAAATAGAGTCCAAATCAAGAAATTTCTGAGCCTAAACCGCATCTCGCAAGACGATAGGAGCACATGTCAAATTTCATGAAAAGTGGTTCGGGATTATAAGAAATTTTCACCCCATTTTTAGCTCATTCTCACTATTGACTTTGTGGAGAGAGCTTCTGCCACCTAGAGCGGATCGACCTTCCAGTAGCTTCTACGATGCGCACGACTACCCGACGACCTCCAGACATGAGAGGTAGGCTCGCCACCTTGAGCTTTTCACGCATGTTTGTCATTATGTCGCGAAAACTAGCGTATGGGTCACACACAAACCGGGCGGTAGAGACCTACAAGTAGAGACGGCGGCCTAACGGCTAACCCGAAAGCAACAAGACTTCATCGGCAGCTTACCCTAGTCTAGGAGACCAGTCCTGGATAGCCAAAGGCAGTAGGAAACCATCGGGAAAGACCCTAATTCCCAGAAACCCACAAGAGGCCACCAAATGGGAAATCGGTGAAACGGCGACCAAATGCTACCAAAATTCAGGGGTAGGAGCATCTCGACATGCTCGACAAGTCTATATTACCCACATGACCAAAAAGTGACTCGAAGCGGCACTAAACTTCAAAATCGATGTCAGGAGTTTTTTGGAGCAAGGGATTCCGCATATGTACATACACATGCATGGTGCATCAAATAAATAATTGCCCATTTTCCAGAGCTAGGTGGTTACGTGGGGCCCACATGTGTACAGGTAGGACACCATGTACATAGTGCATCGATTTTCACTATTACCAGTACCAGTGTGTTTTTTCTACAATAATGAGGAGTTGGTAGCGCTAAAACTTCTCGAGGAATCTATCCGCGGGCTGACGACATGAGGTAAGCGAGTGCGTCAGATGGCATCTAGTGGCGTCAAGAGGTCAAATGGGGTCAATACTTGCATGTGGAGAAGTACGAACACAACGTGGGTGTTTTATTGTGATAATTAGGCAGAGAGGTCATCATGAGGACCATGTTTTGGGGACACTTCACGTGGTGGCGGGATGCATTATTGAAACAAGTCGAGTGCCAGGTGTGCGTATGGATGCAAAAAGGTGACAACTATGCACTGCGAGGTCAGTTTTTGGCCTGTTCGGGGTCCGTTTGAGGTCATCTAAAAGGCCAAGGGTGCCCAAATAATAAAGCTAAGTGTGGGAACTGAAAAAATAGAGAGAAGACCAGAAAAAACGTGGAGAAGAGAGGAGGAACAGCCGCAGGTGTGTTTTTGGGGTTTTTAGAGCCTGTTTTGGCTGTAAAACTGCTCATCCGATGTCGGATTTGAGCACTTTGACATTGTAGACTGGGATTTTGGGCCGTTCCGGACGCGATGGCGCTATCCATTTTGCCAAATTCCTCATTCTTTTTCTGCTGTTTTGGCTGTGTAAGTTTCTCCTATGAGCGAATCTTCTGCTCTAGTTTGTGATTGTATCTGGCATATTTTATCCATATTGTGTGAGCTATTTGCCCCCTTGGTGTTGGCCCAAGCTCATTTGTTCTAAATATCAGAAGTTCTCCTCTTTGAGCTGAGTTTTTTGGGTGTGTGTGTGTGTGTGTGTGTGTGTGTCTTTGTGTGGAGTGGGTAAACGGGTAGACTCTCTCCTCTCACTCCATAGGTGTGTTCCCTGTCTCGGCCAGGTGGGTTGTGTAAGCCGAGTGGTGCCCCATAGTGTGTATGTGTATCTTCCCAAGAGTGTGTGTCAGGTTGTTATAGAGGCGTTCTGTGTGTTTCCATCCCGCTCACATTCTTTTGGTGCCCCGACGGAGGATCTTCTTCGAGTACCTTCTGCTTCGAGCTTCGAGCTTCGAGATTGGGGACTACAGGTTGCAGGTTGCAGATTACAAGTTACAGGTTACAGGGACAGGTACAGGTACAGGTGGCTGGAGTACAGTGATATACTAGCAGTGGTGTCACTTGCAGTTGTTGTGGGTATGCATCACTTGGCGCCTATTTGAGCGCATTGTCTTCTGGATTGTACGTTACTTGTGGAAACTGCCATTGTATGCCTTTGTGGAGCCATATTTGGTTCTATTTGGCAGTCCCAGCCATTTCTGAGACTTGGTCTGGAAGATAGTCATTTCTGAGACTTGACTATACGCGATTTGCATGAGCCTTCGTGTGAGAGTCGATAGCGTGAGGTTTTATTGAGCTGGGGGATTCTCAAATGTGGAGATCCTTTCGGTGATACAGGTAGCTGGAGCACCCTTTTCATGACCTCGCCATAGGCTATGTACTAGTGAGTCCTATTTGATGCTCGAGTTCTATTATTGACAATTTATGCATACATATATAGTCTATATTTTGGGTTCTTACTGCACTACTTCTGGGGAAACTCTGCCAAAATTTTTCGGAGTTGTGATGGCTGGTTTTTTGGTCTTTTGAGCCATTTATGCTGTGATGCTACTGAAATTTTGGCAAAATTAGAGGATAAGTCAGGTGTGCCTTCTTGGGAGCTGCATGGTTGGCTTTAATGGATGATCAAAATGGCCCTCAATTCACTCCATTTCATTTAACTCAAAGAATCCAGATAAATGTTCATGTGTCCAGGAAGATTTTTTTCCAGCAGTGCATAGTCTTTATGTTCGGGCCAAGAAGATCACAAGAGATCTTGGAATGTCCTTTGCCTGTTGTAATTCCGATGATCAACTATGAAAACTCATTTGATGTGCATGTGTTTGTCCTTATCTAAAGTTGAGCTCCATTGAAGTTTCTGGGAATTGAGTCAATAAAAGTTTTGGGTTCTTGCACATGTGTTCAAAGGGGTTCTCAAAGCATTGTAACTTGGGTAGCCATGGCTTTCTCTTATCCACAGTTTCATGGAAGAAGTGATAAAGATGTGGAAGATTTTTTGGAAAAGATGGAGGTTGCCTACATTAGCAACTAGATTCATGACCCTGCGCAGATGTTACATCTTCTCCAAATTTGTTTGAAGAGTGATGCACGAGTCTGGTCTAAAACATTTGAAGAGGAGTTGCGTGCAGCGGATCCACCTGTAAGATTGAGTTGGGACAATCTAAGGCATGGGTTGGAAGTGGAGTTTGTGAAGATAGAAGATCCTGACAAAGTGTGGCAAGAAGTACAAGGTTTGGTCCAAAAGGAAGGTGAGCCAGTAGATGCGTACATACGCAAGTTCTCATTGGCATGGGAGAGGATGTGCAAGGCCTTAGCACCACAGGTACCCCCGCCTGACATGATCAACAAGGACAGGTTCTTGGATGGTCTTTGGGAGAATATACGTCGGAGAGTGGAGCTAAAGAAGCCTAGGACATATGAAAATGCACTAGAGGTAGCAAGGAACAAAGAGTGGAAGTTGAGGAAAATTAGCCAGTTAGGGGTGGAGTCTTTGCCCATGAGGTCTGAATTTCAGCCTATAGAGTCTTTACAAGGTCGCATGTCAGGGGTTCATCATGAACCAGTGGTTCCTGTTACTACTCAGGTTATGCCAGCAGTGGTCACTACATCGGTGCAAGATGATGGGCTAAGGCAATACATGAGGCAAGTGGTAGATTTAATGAAGAATCTCAGCCTAAACATGCTAGGTCAGGTGGGAAATAATCGAGGTCGAGGGAGGTTTGCAAATCAGCCAGGAGGTGAAGAAAGACCTAGGAATGGTGTTGGACAAAGTAATGGTAGGTTCTGGAGGCAGACGCCCACATGTTATAATTGTGGAGAGTTGGGCCACATCTGCCCGCAATGTGATAAGCCACCAAGGATGGAGGGAGACATGTATCCATTGCCAAGACAGGTGCTAACTAGGTCGCATGATTATGGCATCGAAATTAAGGGAGATGAAGGAACCAGTGGATTAACCCAGGAGGAAAAGGGAAAGACAAAAGTGTTAAGTGTGGTTACCTTAGAGAAGGCATCAAAGCTAGAGGATACATTAGTGATGCCTATTGGGAAGAGGACGACAGAGGACAAGGAAAGAAAAAGTGCCCCAGGTCCTAGTAAGAAGAAGGGAAAGAGTCATGAAGGTGAGGATGTCAAGGCCAAGAGGAAAAGGACATCTCGTCGAAAGTTTCATGTTTCAGATTTTCCACTAGGGGATGGGCAATTAAGCTATGACTTGAAGGAGGATCTGACGAGCAAGAAGGCAGATATTACTTTTGGGCAGCTTATAGAGATGGTGCCTCAGCTAAAGCGACAGTGGAAGAGGATGGTTAACCCAATGGAGAAAGAGCCAGAGAGAGGTTCAGTGAAGGTGTTTGCAATGGATGAGCTACCAGACATTTGCCCAATAGTAGATGTGTGGCATAAAAGGAAAAATTTAGGACAAGGCTATGTTGATGGCGGGGCCCAAATATGTGTGATAACACACTCATGCGTTGAGAAGATGCGTCTTACAAAGACTGGGGTGTCAGGGTTTCGGATCAGATTGGCAAACCATCAAAAAGTAAAATGCTTGGGTGTTGTAAAGAGCTTAGAAGTGGAAGCATATGATGCAAAGTCACTGGTTGATTTTCATGTGATGCCACCAGGGTTGGGAGCATATCCTATTATACTGGGCAGAGACCATGGTTACGTGCAGTGGGAGCTGTTCAAGATTGGCGACATGGTACGATTAGCCTCTATGGAAAGACAGGTGCCAAGAAGCTATACAATATGGACACAAGGAAACGATTAGAGGAGCTTTATGAAGATGAGGATGGGTCTAGTGATGAAGACTCTTCCACGGTGATAGATGAGGACAGTGATAGTACTACCAACAGTGATGAGGATGCTGATGTTGAATTTCTTTTGATGGACAAAGAAATCCAGGAGTTTGGTTTAGTTGCATCTGCAATGAGGTTGAAGATGAAAATGAAGGGCCTTATGAAACGATTGAAGGGCTGATGCAGACCAAGGTTGAATCATCAAAGAAGCAAGAATTGATAACACAAATGATCAGTGGAGACCTCTCAGCTATGGAGAAGGAGATATATTTGCACATGCTGGCTAGTTTTCCTGATTTGTTCATTACTTCATATGAAGAGATCAGAGGGTTCAAGGGTGAAGAGATGCATATAGAGCTAAACGAAGGTGCTAAACCAGTGCGGCAAAGGCTAAGAAGGATGGGTCAAGAGCAAATGGAAGCCTTGCGAGAAGAGGTGGACAAGTTATTGAAGGCAGGGTTCATAGTCCCTGTGGAGACCACAGAATGGGTGAGTCTAGTTGTAGTCAGTCCAAAGAAGGATGGGAAGTGGAGAATTTGTGTAGATTTTAAACCCTTAAATGCAGCCACTAAGAAGAACCCATATCCTCTTCCATTCATCGATCAGATCTTGGATTCAGTGGCAGGTTATGAGAGGTACAGTGTGTGTGATGGTTTTTCAGGCTATTTTCAATTGAAGATTGCTCTTAAAGACCGCACAAAGACAACTTTTATTACGCCATGGGGCTGCTACTGCTACACAGTGTTGCCGTTTGGGTTGTCAAATGGACCATCTTTCTATCAAGAAAGAGCAAATTGGGTGCTGGAACCATTCATTGGTAGTTGTGTTAAGGCTTTTATGGACGACTTCTGTGTCTATAGCAGTAGGGCTGAACACCATGAGAAGCTGCAGATGGTATTGGCTCGATATGATGAATGTGGAGGACAACTAAATCCAAAGAAATGTCATCTAGCACAGCCAAGGGTGAAGTTATTGGGCCACATGGTGTCAGAAAATGGCATTGAGGCTGATCCAGATAAGGTTAAGTCTATTATTCTTCTTCCATCACCTACGAGTACAAAGCAATTGGCAACATTTATACACAAAGTGAAGTACATGGCACGATTTATTCCATTGTCTTCGCACACCTTTATCTATTACAACAAGTGGCAAAGCATGATCCATTGCAATGGGATGACAAGTGTGAAGAAGTGTTTCAAGAGGTGAAAGAGGTGTTAGGGGGGTTGTCAGCCATGCAGGCTCCTGATTGGGAGCAAGTGTTTTATGTAAATCCATCAGTAGGGGATGATGCCATTGGAGCCATGCTATTGCAAAAGGGGAAGGGCAGCCATTATATGAGGCCAGTGTATTGTGCAAGCCGTGTGAAGCTGGTAGTTGAGAGAAAATTCTCGGAAGTAGAGCTAGTGATGGCCAGTGTAATATTTGCTTGTCGACAATTTCGTCATTACTTGCTACCACGACCTTTTGTTTTCTTGACGAGTTATGCCTTTTTCCCACAGTTAATTAATGGCACTAACATGTCAAATGTGGTCAAGAAATGGGTAATAGAGCTGCAAGAGTTTGAGTTCTCTTTCCTAGTGGAAGACAATACAAGGGCTACCCTAGCTGATTTGTTGACCTACAAGGAGAATCCCCTTATTGTCAAGGAAGAGGTGGTGAGAAAGGTACTTGAAGAAGTGCCACAGATCAGCAATGCACATGTGTTGTTCTTTGATGGTACATACAGAAAGAGCCATGATGCAGCTTCAGGGGGTATAGCACTTTATGATCCAGAGGGGAAGCTAGTATGCAAGAGAGGGTTCAAATTGGATTCTCATAGTAACAATGAGGCTCAATATGCTACTCGGGAAGCCGGATTACACATTTGTTTGAAGCATCGGGTTCGAAGGTTGAGCATAAAAGGTGATGCCTTGTTAGTGGTGAAGCAAGTGTTGGGTGTGTGGAAAAGCAAGAACACCTCATTGAAGGAAATGTGCTTCAGAATTAAAATCCTATTAAAAAAGTTCAAAGCATGGAGCATCAGACACATTGAACGTGCTCTAAATGGAGAGGCACATGAAGCAGCTCAAGGCATGATTGGGGAGCCATTTGTGTTGAGGACCACTTTACCTCTTTATCATGGCCGGGAAAGTTTGGCTCAAGAAGAGGAGTTTTTGCTAAGAGGAATCATTCCAAAAGAGATTCAGAAGTCTAAGAAGTATGGTTTTGTGCGTAGAGCATACAGGTACAAATTGATTGGTGATGTCTTATACATGAAAGGGGCTGATCTCGTCTTGAGACGTGTACCTTGGCGGGAGGAGCTTTATAGAGTGTTGGAAGAGAATCATGAAGGCGCATGTGGTGGCCATTTTGCTCTAAAGATCACCTTGCATAAGATTTTGCAACAGGGATATGTATGGCCTAGTTTGCACAAGGATGTTCACCATTGGTGTAGGTCTTGCAATAGGTGTCAAGCATTTGGGAAGAGAGTGTTGAAGCCAGAGCTACGAAAAACCATTATGGAGTTTGATGTGTTTGAAAAGTGGGGGATTGATGCAATAGGCCCGTTACCTATCACAAGCAGGGGCAAAAGCTATATCTTGACGGCAGTGGACTATCTCTCTAGATGGGCAGAGGCTATAGCAGTAAAACAGATCACTGCAAAGGATGTGGCAAAATTTGTGTATGATGAAATATGTTGCAAGTTTGGGGTGCCATTAGAGCTACTTTCAGATAAGGGGCCAGGATTTAGAGCTAAACTGCTAGACTTCTTATGCGCAAAGATGAAGATTAGGCACCAGCATACCACTCCTTATTACCCGCAGTGTAATGGCTTAAATGAAAGATTCAATGGTGAGTTGGTACAAATTCTTTCTAAAGTGACAGAGCACCAAGGAAAGAATTGGGATTTGGAATTGCCTAGTGCATTATGGGCTTACCATACTTCGGTGAAGACAGGTACATTGTTTACTCCATTTCATTTGGTGTATGGAAAGGAAGCACTATTGCCTGTGGAGGTAGAGTTGCCTGCGGTCAAGATGTTGGAGAAGTTGCTTGGGCCGCCTAGTGATGCATTCAAAGAGAGGCTCTTGCAGTTACAAGAGGTTCAGTTGGATAGGATGAGCGCATTGGAGCATTATGGGCAGATGCAGGATAAGGCTTTGGCAAAGATAAATGAAAAGGTCAAAAGTAAGGGTATCAAGAAGCATGACTTGGTTTTGCGCTACAACAGTAAGCTGGACAACACCTTCCAAAAGAAGTTTCAAATTAAGTGGGAAGGACCTTTCAAGGTAGTGGAGTGTTTCTCGAATGGTACATATCAGTTGGCTAACTTGGATGGGGTTCTACATAAGTCAAGGGTAAATGGATTGCATCTTAAATTATATCATGCTAGATTGATGATGGTGGAGCAGGATGAGCTGTCTGTGGAGCAAGTGATGTCTGTGAGGGATGAGGAGACCTGTGATGAGGCAAGCCTCATATCTCTTTTTGCTGCTGCTGATCATGAATGATCTACCAGGATAGGGGGTGGACAAATTATGTCAGGAGTTTTTTGGAGCAAGAGATTGCGCATATGTACATACACATGCATGGTGCATCAAATAAATAATTGCCCATTTTTCAGAGCCAGGTGGTTACGTGGGGCCCACATGTGTACAGGTAGGACACCATGTACATAGTGCATCGATTTTCACTATTACCAGTACCAGTGTGTTTTTTCTACAATAATGAGGAGTTGGTAGCCCGTAAAACTTCTCGAGGAAGCTATCCGCGGGCTGACGACATGAGGTAAGCGAGTGCGTCAGATGGCATCTAGTGGCGTCAAGAGGTCGAATGGGGTCAATACTTGCATGTGGAGAAGTACGGACACAACGTGGGTGTTTTCTTGTGATAATTAGGCAGAGAGGTCATCATGAGGACCATATTTTGGGGCCACTTCACGTGGTGGCGGGATGCATTATTGAAACAAGTCGAGTGCCAGGTGTGTGTATGGATGCAAAAAGGTGACAACTATGCACTGCGAGGTCAGTTTTTGGCTTGTTCGGGGTCCGTTTGAGGTCATCTAAAAGGCCAAGGGTGCCCAACTAATAAAGCTAAGTGTGGGAACTAGAAAAACAGAGAGAATACCAGAAAAAATGTGGAGAAGAGAGGAGGAACAGCCGCAGGTGTGTTTTTGGGGTTTTTGGAGCCTGTTTTGGCTGTAAAACTGCTCATCCGATGTCGGATTTGAGCACCTTGACATTGTAGACTGGGATTTTGGGCCGTTTCGGACGCGATGGCGCTATCCATTTTGCCAAATTCCTCATTCTTTTTCTGCTGTTTTGGCTGTGTAAGTTTCTCCTATGAGCGAATCTTCTGCTCTAGTTTGTGATTGTATCTGGCATATTTTATCCATATTGTGTGAGCTATTTGCCCCCTTGGTGTTGGCCCAAGCTCATTTGTTCTAAATATCAGAAGTTCTCCTCTTTTGAGCTGAGTTTTTTGGGTGTGTGTGTATGTGTGTGTGTGTGTGTGTGTGTCTTTGTGTGGAGTGGGTAAACGGGTAGACTCTCTCCTCTCACTCCATCGGTGTGTTCCCTGTCTCGGCCAGGTGGGTTGTGTAAGCCGAGTGGTGCCCCATAGTGTGTGTGTGTGTATCTTCTCAAGAGTGTGTGTCGGGTTGTTATAGAGGCGTTCTGTGTGTTTCCATCCCGCTCACAACGGCATCAGACACACAAAGCGTCAAATTGCGCTTGCGGCCAAACCGCAAGTCCGTTTGCCACCAAACTTCACGAGCGGCTTTTCTAGGCCATCAACAACCAAGTCCTATGGTGGTAAACCACCACAAATCATCAAAGGTATGTAAACGCAACCACGGGTGCTTCTAGAGCGACAAATTGCCAATTGGAGCTCTGGTGAAGCCAAAGTCGACAAAAACCATACGGGAAGGATCCCCAAGGGATCGGGAAGCTATGGAGACCAACATCGAGAACTTTCATCGCCAAAAAGCACTCCACAAGTTAGAAAAAGGCTCGGAGGCTCTGAAGTCCACACATGGAGTTATACTCTATCCATTTAACTTTTTTGTTGAAATTAGGCTCAAAAGGGACTTAGGGAGGCAAAGGGCAAGCGCTGGGAGCACCAGCAATGAAAAAATCATCAGGAGACATCCTACACGTAGGATGTCTCAATGGCACTTTTTGGCACAAACTCCATCATTTTTTATCATGCACATGTTCTGAATGACATTTACAAGCCATACACCAAGTTTCATCACATTTGGACTAAGTTTGACCTCATATGCATGAAAAAACGTAAAGTTAGGGCATAGAGGCAATAATGGGCCATTCACCTACCAAATCTTGTCCAAATCCCATGATTCTTGCATAACACATTCACCAACACATCAGCAAACAATCTGTGTGGTCAGGTAGAAAAAATGATGAAATAGCGTAGGATGTCTAATTGACCTTTTTGACATGCAATGGATGTTTTATCATTCCAGATCAAATCACCTCATCATCAGGAGCCCATATATCAAGTTGGAAGCCATTCTAATCACTTTTGACCCCCAACACCTTCAGGAAACACTTTTTTGAGCCCAAAAACACCTCACAGAGCCTTACAAGCATCAAATCCTGTCTAAATTCAAATCCAAGAACATGGCCATGTTCCATAGGCCAACGACAACCCACAGAACAAGTTTCATGTCATTTTGATGAAAAAGACATCCTATGCGTAGGATGTCTCTAGCATAAATTTAGCCTTCTGTGCAAAGAATGACATCATGGGAGCCAATACCATGGTGCAATGAGCTTATGTACCAATTTTCAACCCATTTGGACATCAATTGCTACCTATGATGGACATTCTACCCAAATTGTGACCTAAAGCCTGAATCAGCCCAAAAATCCACTTTTTGATATCCAAATCCAAATCCAAATCCAAGCATATAGCCATGTTCCATGAGCCTTACACTACCTGCATGTCAAGTATGAACCAATTCTGATGAAAAAGACATCCTACGCATAGGATGTCTAGATGGAAAATTTTGGCCAGATTTGCACTATGAGCACATGCACAGCTTCACAAGTTCCTTTTAAGCTTTATTTTCAATTTTCAAGTCATTTGGATAAGTAAAACTCAGTTTCGCAGCTAATATGGAAAAAACGCTAACTTCAGACTACTGAGTGCAACAGGATCTATGGCAGCCTCGAAGTCACCGGCAAAGAAGAAAAGAATGACCATCAAGGATTATCTGGGCGAAGTGGAACCCTTTGTCATTCCAGAAGGAACACTAAATCCCACCAGCACCTGGATACAAGAGGATCTGTTGGAGTCCAACGACCTAAAGATCTATGAGGGAGTGTTCAAAGACAATGAAGGCAATGTCATAGAGCTACCAATGCTGCCGAGAGAACTCAATGAGTTTGTACGAAGCAAAATGGCCGGCTACTTGGAGAAAATTGACCTCCACAACCACTTCGAAGCAATACCGGCAGGGGTGGACATCAAAAGAGTCTGGGAGTTTGTAACAAGCATCAAAGAGGATGGAGTGGCCAAGGTAACAGATTTACAAGGCAGACCAGATACAGAGATAATAATCACTGAGCAGGTTGTAACCCATGCACTAGACCTCTCCAATGAGGGAGACAGTGTAACAAAAAGAAGGGATGAAGTCAAGGTGTACAAAGAGAAAAAGGCAAATTACACCTTTGAAGAAATTGCCAACCCAAAGGTGGCAATCATGAGCCAGTTATACAACTAGTACTTCCACATGTGCACGAAGAGGCCACAGAAGTACAGGATGCCGCCAGGTGCAATTTCCACAATGTTTACTTGGGCAATGACAAAAGGCACCCCAAAGATAATCAACTATGCGGCATATATACATGACAGCTTAGTAAAGATGGGCAACAAAAAGCCAACCTATATAGTGCTAGGAGAGCTGATCACCAAGGTGGTTTATGGGGCACTACACGCAAAAGGAAGGTGGCCTGACCCCCCATCTCAGAATGATTGGCTGAGATTAAAAGAAGACAAGGAAGATGAGCCGCAAAGGGCACCAAGGGTGGCTACGAGGTTCAAAAGACTGCTAGAGCCAGTTGAAGAGGAGAAACCCGAGCAGAAGTAAGGAAAGAAAGAGGTTGCTCAAGTGCCGGCCAAAGAGACAAGGTCACAAAAAGCGGCAAGACTAGAGAGGCTGATGGAGAGTTTTCGAGCAGAGAGAGCCCTCAAGGGTGATTTAAACGAACTCTGGAAGCCATCTCTCGAGTCTATGTCCGGATCATCCAGAAGAGTGCAAAGGGACCGCTTTGAAGATTATATCAAGAATTTTGAGATTCTTGATGCTGCAGCAGAAAACATTCCCCATGTCCCTTTCACAGAGGAGTAAGTAGAGCAGATAAGGCAGAAACTGCTAGATGAACAAGAAAGCCAAGAAAGAGAAAGAAATACAAAATCATCCAGGGACTTAAAGGGCAAACCTGCAACTTTACCAGCCATTCCCAAACCCAGCCCACCGCCCTCACCACCTCCTAGCAGCCCTCCACAGGAAGACAAGGAGGTTGAGGACAAACAAGAAGAAAGGCAAGCAGAGAAGCAAGAGCAAAGGCAGGAACCTGAGCCAAAAGAAGAGGCCAAGCCTGAATCTCAGCAAAAACGATTAGATGAGGCCTATTATGCATGTTTGGACCTGCTAGCTGCAGGCTATACGAAGGAAGAAGCCGCCATAGTTGCATTCGACTTGGCAAGGATAGGGCCTAAAGAACATATGCAAGGCATCAGGCTAGTTGAGCTAAAAGAAATTGCTACCGACACGGTAGACCTGCACCCGCCCTCCAATGATTGGGACGTGGTGATGACAAAGCTAGTCGGATTGAGGGCACAATCCATGGCTTCAGAGAAAGAACTGACAACTCTCAAAACCACTGAAGAACAGATCAAAAAGGAAGTAGATTCTCTGCAGGCACAAAGCCAAAGGCAAAAGGAGAGAGAAGATGACCTGCAGGCCAGCTTGGCAACGGCTCTACAAAACTTCCAAGCAATGGAAGAAGTAAATCAGGAAGCAGTAAAAAGAATACGAGCAGCTGAAGAAGAGTGTCAGCAGCTCAGCAAGTCATTGCGAGATGCCGAAAGAGAAAGAGATAATCTAACACTACAACTGGTAGAAGAAACAAAAGAAGTAGAGGCCATGAGGAATGCCAAGGAAAAAGCAGATATAGAACAAGAAGCAAGCCTGGATGAAGTCCTTGAGCTCAAGGACCAATTAAAAGTCAAAGATCAAACCATCCAGAGACTGCAAGCATCACCTGCTAGAGTCAGAGCTACGAGCTCGACTCAAATCATTTCCGAGAGTCAACTATATGAAGAGCAAATGCAGGAACTTCAGAAGGAGCTGACTCTCGAGAAAAAGCAGAGATTGATGATGGCTGAAGGTTATATAGTAATGAAAACAAGAATGGAGGAGGGCCAAAAAGCCCTGCAAGAAGAAGTGGAAAGCATGAAGATAAAGCTCGAGGAGGCGGAAAGAATAAACGTTGCACTTAATGACCTCCTCGTGAATATGGGCGGACAAGTTGAAGCGGAAAAGAAAATACTCCTCAGGCAAATTGAGGAGTTGAAAGGCCAGCAAGGAGGAGAGGCAGAAAGCTCAGGGCCAGCCACCAATGAGGGCATCGACCTCGAAAATGTGGCAGATCCTGTGGACACACCCATGCAAGAGGAAAGCATAGCAGGATCCTCTCAAGAGCCACAGGATCTAACACAAGAAGAGGAGGAAAATTTGCGCAAGGCAATAGAGGAAGAGCTCAGAGAAACCACGAAGGAAGCCTTGGAGTGGGAGCAGACACCTCGAAGCCAGAAGGAGTTAATCTTATAGTGGATTCTCAACCAAAGTGGAGGAAGGCTTGGCTTACAAAGTACCCACAATACTTAATCCACCTGGTAGAGGCACCTAAAGATATCAGAGACAACCTCAACTTCTATCCTCTACCAAGGGTTAGGACGTGGAAGGCACAAGAAATTTTGCAAAGAAGCCAACCCACTTGGCTGAACTACCCAAAGCTGCCGGGCGTGAAGGAAGGTAAGAGAATAAGTGTCCAATACATGGTGAAAACCCTAACGGGCGCCATAAAGTTGTTCACTGTCTCACCTGACCTTACATGCATTATAATGAGGAAAATCTGCAGAACCATTTTAGCAGTGTTCGAGACCTTCAAGCCAGGCCAGGTGACCGATAGCATATTCTTCTTCCAGGATACATACAGATGCGCCTATGATCTGTCAGGTCAGCCTTCCAAGGAGGTGATACATGCGCTGTATCAAAAAATCATGTTTCTACCATCCTATCACCTCCAGGCTTTTGAAGAAGCACTCTATACACGGTTCTTCACCATGAATACAGACATCTTTGGCCCAACAATGCTGAACCTACATGCCACGTATGAATCACTGCTAAAGATGCAGGAAACGATAAGATGAAGCAGCCGATCAAGGCCATGTCGGGGACAACATGAGCAAGGAGGGGGGAGTGTTAGAAGCTGGACACTCCCCACGGCAGTAACTACTCGGAGGACTATTATTTTTTGTAATTATTCATTCATTGAGGGAAACCTGATTTTTCACATTGTAATTATTGGGACTTACAGAAGTTTCCAGATTGTATCCCAGTTTTGATAGTTGAATTGAGTAGATGGTTGATTTTGGTACTTTAGGGTTTGAGAAATTGTAAGGTATATATACCACTTTTTGACCTTAATGAAAAAACCTTTTGTCATTTTAAAAAACAAGTTTGAAGTCTATGAGTGAGCGTACTGTGTACAAGAGAGAGAGAGTGTGAGCTTCATCTTGACGCTACGTGTGCTCCAGTGGTCGGAATTGAGTGCGGAGAAGTGCAACGTGTTGCCCCCAACGAGAACTACACGCCGATACCTACATTGCGCGCGTATGGTCCGGTCTTGCAAGCTCCTTCTACGAGCTTCATCGAGTGTTTGGGTGAGTATACGTTGTCCGATTTTGCATTGCAGCATATCCACACGTTCACAATGAGTAGAACTACACATTAGGCACTTTAGATTTTGGAAATGAAGACCTGCAGATTTCGGCCAGACATCCTACGTGTTTCTGCACCGGGTGTTTTGGGTCTAGATTTGGTTCATAGACCCTAGGGAGAGCGACCTATTGGTATTAGTAGGGTCTCCTTCAAGTTCTATGGTGTTTCGAGATTGTTTGATGGGTTTTTAGCTCTAGAAAGCGTTGTAGGAAGTTTCCTCTTATGCACTCTTGAAGGCTGTGACTTAGACAATTGGTAGAGACCTCTGTAGGAATTAGTTAGGAGTCGGTCGAGTGTAGGTTGACACCTTATGCTTGCTTCCACGCGCCTGCAGGTCGAGCTTTGTCCTTAGCTGACATTACATGTTAGGTGAGTTCTCGCTGTGCTGACGTCCGTCGCGGCGTATCCGTCCAACAAAAATGTTAAATCCTTGCCTGATGTAGAGGATGCAAGAATCGTGCCTAATAGCACTGATGAATCACTGAAAGATTTTCCACCATATACACCTATTGTGGAAGAAAATTGGCCTGAAGAGCTATGGGAAACGGTGAGAAAAGCTCAAGAAAAATATGAGCCAAAAACAGTCGAGTCAGCGCCTTTCTCGGAGTTGAACTTGAATAAGCCTCCTTGGGATTTAGATGCTAAATCATTTCAAGGGGATAATGGTTCAGTTGCATCCGAAGATAGCAGACCAGCATCACTCAAGACTTTGCCACCATACATAGCAGACTACGAGGCAAGGTCAGAAATTCGAAGAGTACCTTCTCAAAGAATAGGAAGGTCAAGCCTCTCCCAATCCTTCTCTCGTTATCGCTCTTGAAGGGAATCCTGGTGGCTCTCTTCTTGGAATCCCTATAGGAATTCTCGTGTTTGGTGGAGGCATTTGTGGTCCTTCATTGCCCAAATATCCACCTCTTTCTAGTACATTCTGTGGATTTGTGCTTTCTACAACTCTGTATTCTCGTCCATACTTGTCGACAACTATAGATCTCCATTGACAGTCGACTCCGTATGTGTAGACATATAAGAGCTTGTAATACGTTATCTCTTCTAGGTATGGATATGAGCACCTATAAAGATTGACCTCATTGTCGTCAATGTATCTATATAGTCCTTCACTCTCATGACTAATCATCCAAACTCTCTCAACAAGATGGATCTTTATCAATTGCAAGTTTGGAAGATCCATTGTGGGAGGATATTCCTCTATCGTCGGGATCTCCAAGATTGTGTAAGCTGCGTTTGAATCTAGGGTAGACATGATTTCTGGGCTTAAGAGCTTTTGCTTGGTTCAAGTAGACTTAGTCCATTCTGTTCAAGTTCTTTGGTTAGGGAAAAGTCAACACTATGTTCAAAACCGTGCCCGTTTTCTCACAATTCTTTCGAACTGTCGATTTTAGACACTCCTAACTTCCGGATGAATTTTGAGGTCTTAAACGATGTTTTTTTCAAAATCGACCTAAATGGTTGCCGTAGGCACATTTAGGTCATGTTTTGCTCTAAGATCTGTAGAGTCGCTCTCAGGCTACGTTTTGATATAAAAACTTTTCCGATCCGATACCATTTGTGAAAGTTATGGCCAAAACAGTGAAATGCAGTTTAGAATGGTCAAAATGAGTCCAAATTCAATTTTAAAAGAAGATTTGGGATCTCTGTGACACTGTGAACACTTCTGTATGGTCAAAATTACAGTTGGACCCTAAAACTGGCCTAGAGACATCCTATATGCTCAGAATTTAACAAAATTTGGTCCAGAGACTCCCCTTAAGTCCAGCAACACAATGGTATGCTCAGAATTTCATTTGGACCTAAAAATGGCCTTGAGACATCCTACGCGTAGGATGTCTTTTTGCTCAGAATGACTTGAAATTTTCACCCCAGCTTCTCCTTGATGTCCTGATCACAGTGGTGTGCTCATAGGTTGGTTTGGAGTCCTAAATCAAGCTGGAGACATCCTATGCGTAGGATGTCTAACTGCTCAGATTTTGTGCAAACTTGATCCCAAGATTCTCCTAGTGCTCAGCAACACAGAGGTATGCTTAGAATTGAATTTGGATGCCAATAGGTCAAGATTTGGGCTGCATAAGCTTCTAGTGCACTCCAAGAGTAGGATGTTTGACAATTCTTGTCTTTGCTTGGTAAATAGGCCAAACAAGGTCTGGAATCCTTGAGACACTTAGAACCTCCCTATATGGCTACAATAGAATTTTGACCACTTTATGACCCTGGAGACATCCTACACGTAGGATGTCTTTTTGCTCTGTTTCAGCTCAAACTTGCACTGTAGCTTCCCCTTGATGTGCTAAGCTCACAGCTATTTTTACTTTTTGATTCTGACACCTATAGGTTGGTCAAATGATCAAGAATCTGTTCCAAAAGCCTGATGTCTGTTCTGATGAATTCCCAAGTCAAATCAACTCCAAATTGGACCAAAATTGACTAGGATACATGCCTCAGGCTATACAACACCTTGCTATGCCCACAATTAGTATCTGGCTTCAATTTCTTGCTTTAGACATCCTACGCGTAGGATGTCTTTTTGCTCAAAATGGCTTGAAATTTAAAGCATAGGCTCCCCTTGAGGTGCTGATCACTTTGGTATGCTCAAAATTAGTTTTGGAGTGCAAAATCACACAGAAGACATCCTACGCGTAGGATGTCTTTTTGCCCTGTTTGACCCCAGACTTGACCCACAGCTTCCCCTTGATGTCAGCAACCCAGTGGTATGCTTAGATTTGAGTTTGGATCTCAAAAGACATGAGCTTTGGTGTGTGTGTCCAACACAACATGCAGAATATGGGTATGATGTCAAAACTTGATTTTTACTTCCATAATCACTCTCTAGACATCCTACGCGTAGGATGTCTACTGATGAAATTTTTGGCAGAATTCATCCACAGGCATCCCCAAGTCTTGAGCACTACTTTTCAAGCATTCCTACCAGTTTTTATGAAAAATTGTGCTCAGAATCTTAAGTTTCTTGTTTTCGCTTTTTTGACACTTTAGTTTCAATGTATACTTAGGGTAAACCCCCCCTTCTGAACACACTGGTGCAGTTAGAATTTTCAAATTTGGTCTCCAGAACCCCCTTGAGACATCCTATGCATAGGATGTCTATGTTTACAGAATTGCAAGTTTTCTTCACAGAACCCTTGCAAATGCTCTTTTATATGCACAGCATCAGTCAGTCATACAAAAATATCCACAAAAGCTTGTTGAATGCATTTTTACCCTCAAAAGCACACTTTTTCGTGATTTCAAATGCAATCAAGCACTTTAGCAAATAATTCAGTGATGAATAGCTCTAGATCAGAATCGGATCACTTACCTAAATCTACTCCTACAAATCATATGGGGTTTTGCATCTATGAGTAGAAAAAACGCTTCATTGCCACACACGGACTAGTAAACGCTTTTATCACCTCACAAATCACTCGACCACCAACAACTACTCTAATCCACAGATCCTAACTAAACCTATCTAGTCGCAGACCCTCGGCAAGACACACGCTTCCTGGCTATCCACTTGATCGCGGAATACCCTCTTCCGGATCCACTTAAGAAAAACGATTTCTTTAGCCGAAACTAAATCAAGCAACCATCACACGAGTGTTAGTAGGAAACCTACTTAGGTCCTTGTGTCCCCAGCGACGACGCCAATGTTGCGGGAGCGACTCACACACCCATGAAGTGCATGCAAACACTACCTAGATCAACATAATGTCAATCGAGGACACAGATGACACGATAGACACACAGAGGAAATCTCTTTAGCTTGTCAGACTGAGACCATCCTACACATACAACACTCTGGAAGGCCAACTATACCACAATCAAGAACCTCATTGCTCTCAACTACACCACCTAGCCACATACACCCATACGGAAGGTAACTCACCTAATCATGCCAGATTCGTACGAAACTTAAGGAACACCATCCCCTCACTAGGATACACCTGTCCCTAAGCTTCTACACTCAAAACTCTCACTCTAAACCGATCTACGGAAAACGCGTAGGATGATAGAGCAAAATTTTGAAAGTGCCCGAAACTGAAATTTATGAGTACCTATGCGTAGCATATGTTGCCACGATTCTATAGACTACTAGCACACAGAAAACAGACATCGTTTGATACACTTATGTCCACAAATAGCTCGTAGATGCATTGGCGTGTACGCTTCGTCTCGCGTGGAATGCTTGGCGTTGTCGCCTAGCTCTCCTCGAGTCCAGAGCAATGGTGCAATTGGATCTCCAATGTGTTGAGCGAGTCGGGCGTAGCTAGAGGATAAAGCTCACGCTCACTCTCTTTCTCTCTCACACACAGTAGACGGCAGCGCTAAATTTTTTATTATGATTAAAGTCTCCCTTTACAAAATGACCTAGGTACCTTATATACTAAGGCTACCTTAGGTTTAACCAAAAATGGGGTTGAAAGGGTCAAATGGCTTTGTATTTACAATCTGGAAGTGCCATTCCACCCCGACTTCTGAAACTAGAATAATTACTCATTACAAATGACGTTTATAGCCATAATCCACAGCATTTCATAACTCGCAAAAGATAAGACTTTGGTACGAAACTTGAGTTATGTTGTGTTGTTGACCCAACGGTCAACACTCTCTCCACCTTCGAAGGTCTTTGAGGCCTTGGGACTGAGGCTTGGGATAATTAGTGCTTTTTGCAAAGTTTATGTTAAGCTCGTGATGCATGAAGCTTTATATCTTCATAGCATCACCAAGGTCACAAGGAACACAAAGATTGTATTGTAACAAACTCTCTCTTGATGGGAGAATCTATAATACAATTGCCTTTTGGAGGGGGGACCGGCTCCAAGTAAATCCGGTCCTCAACTATTGTCATGTTCAAATACTTTCTCTCTTGCAAAAGTATTGTTCATGCCAAGCTAATTAAGTACTATAAGTTCATGTTGCTACCATTAATTAAGGTCACCCTCTATGTTCTCAAAGTAATCTCTCAAAAGTGCTCACTCTAATTCTCTTAATTCCGCTATTCTCAAATTTCATAGGCCATTTACATTACATATAGAAGAACGATGAGAAGTACATCGTCGTCATGTTTTACATACAAAGTGCTTTTTGTTGGACTGTTACGAAGGTCTCGTTTAACCAAATGAGTGTCACCTCTCTCATGACAAGCACAAGGAGTCTGCCTCAACCCATACAAAGCTTTCTTACATCTTCACTTTATCCTCTTCTCCTTTCTTGACAAAACCGCAAGGCTGTGTTACATAAACTTCTTTAAACATGTCACCATTCAAGAAAGTAGTAAGAATGTCTGATTGATGTAAAAAATCGGTGAGCCACCACCAGATCAGTGCTTATGGAAGCTTGAGGGACATTCCCAAGCTTGAGAAAAGGGTGTATTCCAAGTGTGTATGCTTTTTTGCAGCCATACTTGCAGGAAGAATGCAAATTTTTATTTTCGCAGGTCATTTTTTGGATTCCAAAACAATGTTTTTTGCATAACTTTTGCATACGGAATGCGATTTATGCAAGGTTAGGTTGTAACCTAGGGTTTTGGCACGCTTCAAACGCAATGGTGATGTCCATTTGGACTAATTTTGACCTCTAAAATTTTTGCTGCAGCAGCTGTTTATTGTGTGTCGAGGATTCCACACATGGTTTGCTCTCGGATGTGAGAGTGGTATTTACTGCAAGTTTCCTCACTGGTGGGAAAATACAATGTATGATCTATGTGGTCTGATGCTCAGGGAGACTCATGTGATTGCAGTTTGTGCTCCGCAATGTATGCCTCGAGCATGTTTTTGGGCAGTCCACAAGTAGAGCAGGTATTTGTGCACTAGATTTGCAGATGTTTGCAATGATGTATGCAAAGTGTGGAGATTGGTGCATGCTTTTGGAGTGCGGTTTGATGCGCTTTGGTTGCTCATGGTTTTGAGCGTGCAGTCATTTTGGTTACTTGTTTTGTAGTCGTTTTGCTAACGAAACTCTGGTGATTTTTTTCCAACAATTTTATACGCATCGTTGGTTTGATGGTGATTACGATTGCTTATAGCACTCAAGATTTATGTGCACTGTTTTCCCTTTTGGGTGGTGCATCATGAGCGTGTTTTGCTCTGCATTTTTGGTCTTGAGCTGTGAGTGCTTGACCATTTGGAGCTTCCAGTTTTGACTCCCAACTACTACAGGTTGAGTCTTGTAGTCCCAAATGTGTTGCCATTTGTAGTTGAGTACATCTTCTGTAGTGTTTTGGCTTGCATACCGGTTTTGACACAGCAGGTGTCTTGAGCTTTTGCTTTGTGTATGCTTTTGTGGGATAGTGGATGGAGTTTACTCGCCCTAGTTTGTGATCGATCTTAGCTCTCACTTTTGACAGGTTTTGTTACTTTGGGCACAGTTTGGTGTTCTTGTACCCACTCTCGTAGGAGTGAGAAGTTGTGTATGCTACGATTTTCTGGCACATTGGTCATTCATTGACACATTTTGGTAGTATTTTTTCACTCACATATGTATGTCATTTGTGGCGCCGTTGAGTGATACTCCGGCTAGAGCGGTTTGGCTCTGTGTATGACTTTTGAGGTGATTCCGGACGAGTACATTCCCGGATTGGCCATTTGGCATTTATTATTGTCTCCATTGCGATTTACTATTGAGTTTTTGCTCCAGTTATAGAGGAGACTCTGCTAAAATTTTGCCAAATATGTATGCCTATTGTAGAGGCTAGTGAGCTTGACCGTTCACTCAGCTTCTTTGCTTGAGACAGTGGTTTGCTCTTGGGTGGGAGAGTCTTGTGATCTCAAGCATTGTTTGCCATAGTTTTGGCATGGATATGGAGACACTTCAGGTTAGAGGTGGTTCTCACTCACGATCACGATTGACATGCTGGCACTACGGCCACGATGGGCATATTAGGCATCGTTGCTTCAGGCGTATGAGGCAGCAAAAGAGGGTGCAACTATGAGGAAAGATGCTAGAGAGTATGCATGTGACGGGCATGTCACTTTTGAGTCTAGCTTGCCTTCAGACTACTTTGTGTCTTGGGATAGCACATTGTGTACGCGTTCTCTACTAGAGAGCATGCAGTCTTTCACGTGAGCCACGTCGTGATTTGTTTTTCTCTTTCTCTAGTGGGAGACTTGGTTGTGTGCAGTTTGCTGATGGTTCAGCATATGACATAGAGGGTGTTGGAGATGTATTCATGTCCTTACCCAGCGCTGCATTGCTTACGCTACGAGATGTAAGTTATGTACCAGGACTCAGCCAGAGTCTCATTTTAGTGCATCAGTTGCAAAGTAGTAGACATTGTGTACTGCTTGGAGAGTGGTCATTTCAGATGCATAGGGGATCACTGGTGATAGCCAGAGGTGCTAAGAGTGATCTGGTATACCCTTTGGATATTTCTAACACACGAGGCGGTGTAGTCTCTGTGTATTTGCAACCATGTTTGGAGCAAGAGACGAGGCGTGTCTCTTTTGTGGATGTGCTGCATGGAGAGGAGGTTGTGCATCTGTCTTGTGGTGATGTTCACATAGATAGTGGTATCTTTGGGGATGCATAGCTTTGTCATTCATCAGTTGAGGTGACATGAGTTGAGCCAGAGATCGATGCATTATTCTATGATCCATCTTATATGTTTGAGGGTGATAGTGTCCTTCAGACAGCTATGTGTGATTGCAGTGGTGCTGATTTTTTGGTTTTGCAGTCATTCTCAACAGATATGCCTTTGCCAGATGATGTTGACAAGGTGATGCATAGTCAGGTGGTTCATGATGAGGATGCATATGGCACTGAGGTTGCTGACAGGGATAGATTGGCACACATAGTGAATGTTTTGTTAGCTTTTGTGTCTCTCATGTCTGAATTTTTGGTCTTGAGACCTAATTTTGCTTATGTGGTTGGTGCATTTGCAGTGGGAGTTGTCAGTTATGCGATGACTGACAATGGCATTGTGCATTGTGGAGCCATGCAGGTCATCAATCGATACTTGCATGAGGAGTCTCATCGTAGCTCTAGTCCTAGTGGTATGCATGTTGCATCTACAGTAGAGTGTGTTTGGAGTGAGCCAGTGGGCGTAGGTTGAGAGTTGTCTTCTCTCATCTCTTGTATATACTGGTTGTAGGCTAGTCTTCTCGCCACTTATCGGCACACAGCCTCTAGTGGGAGAATGTTAGGTAAAGGTGGTGTGCCTCACCGTGCTTTGTCCATGTCTGTCGGCCAATGTCCGACCGCTCTCATCTATCTCCTTATTGGCTGAAAGCAAGGGATGGTCGTACAAAATTGGTTGTCCTTGACACCACCTAGGCTTGGTGGGTGTGGTAAGGAGAATTAGACCCAAGTAAAAGATACAGAATTGAACAAAAAGGAGAAAAAATAAAATCAATTTCTTGGAGGCTTTATAATTTACTCTACTTTATTCTTTTTTCCCGAAACGGGTTATAACAGATAAACGACGTGGGTGCAAGAAGTGGGGAAGGAGATTCAGCTGGCTCGTTCTCTCTCTCTCTCTCTCTCTCTCTCTCTCTCTCTCTCTCTCTCTCTCTCTCTCTCTCTCTCTCTCTCTCTCTCTCTCTCTCACACACACACACACACACACACACATTCTCTGTTTTGTTCTCTGTGGAGCACCCACCCTTCCCGCCCACCCTCTCTCTGTCTCTCTCTTCTCTCTCTCTCTCTCTCTCTCTCTCTCTCTCTCTCTCTCTCTCTCTCTCTCTCTCTCTCTCTCTCTCCCCCCCCCCCCCCCCCACCAGACAACCATGGAAGCTCAAGCCAGTACCATATCTTTAGAGATGACGATGGATACTGAGCATGATTCCTTCACCTATCTCGAGTCAGGGGTACCTGCATCTACAGGTACCTGCATCTACAGAGGGTGCTATGATGGAAACCACGAGCATTCATGAACCTGTCAGCAACCAAGTATTTTTGCGGGACTATTAGGCACAAAAGAAGCGTGAGCAACGACACAAGGAGTTCAACCCTGCTAAGAGAGCTGAACTTACTACAACCAGATCAAGGAACAATATATGCAAAGCCATGGCTAGATGTTGGCGTTGGTAGACCCAAGGACTAACAACATTAGAACAACAAGAAATTCTAGAGCAGCTCATGCATCATCAGCCATTTTCCAAGTTGAGGAGTTCGGATGTGCAATCGAGTCTTCTTTGTGGCGTTCACAACACATTGACTCAACTGAAAGTGCCCCACTCTTCAATTGAGCTTTTTGTGAAGAGAACCTCTTTGACGATGATACTGAACAATGGTGATCAGAGCATAACCACTGTGAACCAGTCCAAGATTGCTGCTACCTTAGGTGTTCATCGACGTAATATAGCAGCAACAAGCAGTCGACTGGGAATGAAAGATGAGGATGAAGTGTTGCCACTTAGTGCTTGTCACAGACAGTTGCCTCTGCATACAAGTATCACAATCGAAACTAGAGATTTGGTGGCCGCTTTCTGGAAATCCGAGACAAGAGTTTCTCCTAACAAAAAGGATATCTGTAAGCACAGGATCGAGGCAAAATGTGTCATCAAACATCCCATACATCTTCTAGATGATTCTCAGGTAATATGTGTTGCCCACACTGTAACCCTTGCTCGCCTTTTTACTCTTGGATTAACACAGAATACCACAACTTGTTAGCCAAAAATCATTGTACGAATACTTAGATCCATACCATTTCCAGCATGCCAAAATTTGACCAATTCCCAGCATGCCAAACCTAGTATCATTCTGGTACCAATTCCTACCTCAGTAGTACCCAATTTGAAGCTTCTCTAGATTCTGAATAGTACCAAACAGATGCATAGTACCATTGTTTGTTAGAAATGCTCCAAAGTAAAGATGCACAGTCCCAATTAGGTGTATCTGGAAAGTTGTCATTTTGGAACTATGGATCTATTTTGTAGCTTTGCAGTATACAAAAAAGTACCCAAATTGGTACTAGGTTTCCAAATTGGTACTATGGAGGGTACAGACATGTACCCACTTTGGCACTAGGGATCCTGTTTGATACTGTGAATTTAGGCTGGTACTATGCAATGTACAGAATTTGGTACTAGGGATACTGTTTGATACTATGAATTCAGGCTGGTACTATGCAATGTACAGGATTTGGTACTAGGGATCCTTTTTGGTACTATGAATTCAATGTTAAGTATGGAGCCTGATTTATCCTTGTAATTTTCTGTGGTAAAAGCGCACATTTGTAAGGCCCCCATTATGAGGAGAAGCCATCGTGCGTGAAGGAAAATCACTCACCGGAATATTCTTTTTCTTCGGAATATTATGGCCGGACGGCGGCCGGAAAGTGGTCGGAAAACAACCGATCGGTTGGTCGGTGGCCAGTAGTCAGTGGCCGATGGCGGGTGGTCGGAAGTCAATGGCCGGTGGCCGGTGGCCGAATTCAATGGCCGGTGGCCGAATTCAAAAGCGGACTTGTCTTCTCAAGGGCGGCCACACATGGGCGGATTGGAGGGTCCGATTTGGACTTATTCGCACAAGGGCGGCTACACATGGCTGTCTCTCATAAGAGAGGGCAGCCCTTTTGGCCTATAAAAGGAGGCCATTTCTACACACATTTCATAGTGTGAAGTTGATGCAACAAGGTGAGTGTGAGGTGGTGAGAGTGAAGCAAGGCGGGAGCTCCATTAAGGGTATAATCCCTTTGTAAACTACTTCTTGTTTTGAAGTACTAAAGCCATTGAGTGGCTGCTTTCCCGTGGACGTAGCCCACATTGGGTGAACCACGTATATCGTGTGTACTCTCTCTCTCTCTCTCTCTCTCTCTCTCTACTCTATAATCTCGTGTATATAAATCTGTCTCTCTCCATTAAGTAATCTACTCAATTATCTATTTAGCTACATCTTATTTCCTAACAACTGGTATCAGAGCAAGGTTTGCTCGTAGCTAAATTATCTCAAGGAAAGGATTCCTTGAATTGAGTGGGAGTTATGGTGGAGGAAGGGAAGCTCAAGATTGAGAAGTTCAACGGCAAAAACTACCAACATTGGAAGATGCAGATTGAAGACTATCTCTACCAGAAGGACCTCTATTTGCCACTAGGAGGTCTTGCGAAGAAGCCCGCAACAATGGCAGATGAAGCATGGATTGTCCTTGATCGAAAGGCACTGGGAACAATCCGGTTAAGCTTGGCGTCAACGGTGGCCTTCAATGTTTCGGAGATGAAGACCACGGAGGACTTGATGAAGTCACTTGACGACTTCTACGAGAAACCATCGGCATCCAATAAGGTATTTCTTATGAAGCGCTTGTTCAATCTAAAGATGGCAGAGAATGGTTCAGTTGCAGAACACCTAAATGACTTTAACACAAACAAAAGTCAACTTAGATCAGTGAAAATCAATTTCGCTGACGAAGTGCGAGCTCTCCTTATACTATCATCTCTACTGGATAGTTGGGACAGCCTTGTGATGGCTGTAAGTAATTCTATCTCTGGCACAAATACTCTTAAGTTTGATGATGTTGTGGGTGTTCTCCTAAGCGAGGAAATGCAAAGGAGAAGCACAGGAGAATCATCAAGTGCTGCACTATCAGTGGAAACAAGAGGAAGGCTTAAGGAGAGGTTCAAAAACCAAAAGGGTCGTGATCGCTCAAGGCGGAGCAAGTCACGCACAAAGTCAGTTCTTGAATGTTGGAACTGCGGCAAGAAGGGCCACGTCAAGAAGGATTGCTGGTCCAAGAAGAAGAAGGAGACAGAGTCTCAAGACAACAAGCCAACATCGGAGGCCAATGTGGCAGGTAAAGTAGAGCAAGATGCTCTAATTCTCTCATTAGACAATGTGTTTAATTCCTGGATAGTAGATTCCGGGGCTTCATTCCATGCGACACCACACAAGCAACATTTCCAAGACTACACCAAAGGTAATTTTGGGTATGTATACTTGGGAGATGATGAAGCTTGTGAGATTGTCGGCAAAGGTACAGTTTCTGTCAAAACTGCTAACGGAAATGAATGGAAGCTTAAAGATGTTAGGCATGTTCCTTCTCTTCGCAAAAATTTGATCTCTACAGGACAATTGGACGATGAAGGTCACAACATTGCATTCGGAAACAAACGGTGGAAGATCTCAAAGGGATCTTTGGTGGTTGCCAAGGGTGAAAAAGTCGGTACACTTTACTTGTGTACTGTTAGCACGCAACCTTCAGCTTGTGCAGCAACTACAGAAGTTGACAGTGCGGTGTGGCACTACCGACTTGGGCATATGAGTGCCAAAGGAATGCAAATCCTTCAAACAAAGAAGCTTCTATCAGGTTTGAAAGAAGTGGACTTAGAGTTCTGTGAAGATTGTGTTTAGGGTAAACAAAAGAGGGTAAAATTTCAAAAATCAGGAAATGAAAGAAAAAATAAAAAACTTGAGTTGGTTCATTCTGATGTTTGGGGTCCTGCAAGTACACCATCACTTGGTGGCTCATTGTACTATGTAACATTCATAGACGATGCGACTAGAAAAACATGGGTTTATGTCATGAAGAATAAATCCGATGTATTTTCCATATTTCAAAGGTGGAAAGCCTTTGTGGAGAATGAAACAGGTACCAAGGTTAAATGCCTCAGATCCGACAATGGAGGCGAATATTGCAGCCAAGCTTTTGAAATCTTTTGTGCTAGCAATGGCATTCGGAGGCAAAGGACAACCCCAAGGACACCTCAACAAAATGGGATTTCGGAAAGGATGAACAGGACAATCATGGAACGAGCACGAAGCATGCGGCTACATGCAGGCCTACCGCTTGAGCTTTGGGCGGAAGCTGTAAGTACGTCTGTGTACTTAATCAATCGGTCACCCTCAACGGCATTGGATGGGGGAGTTCCAGAAGAGGCATGGACAGGTAAACCGGTGAATTATGCATTTCTCAAAGTGTTTGGGTGTGAGGCTTTCATGCACATAGATAGAAGCCTAAGATCAAAGCTAGATGCAAAGTCCAAAAAGTGTTTCTTCATTGGCTATGGAGAAGGAGACTTTGGGTATCGCCTATGGAATCCTGAAGATGGTAAAATATTAAGGAGTAGGGATGTAATTTTTAACGAACAAAATATGTACAAAGATTACTTGGAAAGAAAACAAACAAAAGAAACAGGTGATGAGTACATGGAGCTTGAGGACGGTAAAGACTCAAGGACTGCAAACGGTGACAATGTGCAACAACGTCAACCAAATGAGGAGCCTCAACCTATTCCCCGAAGATCTACAAGAGCAAGTAGACCTCCAGAAAGGTTTGATCCTTCCTTCAACCATCTCTTGATCTCAGATTCTGCAGGAGAGCCGGAATCATATGAAGAAGCTATGCAACATGAATCAAAAGAAGAATGGACGAAGAGCATGCAAGTGGAGATGGACTCACTACATCACAACCAAACATGGGAGTTGGTTGAGTTGCCTAAAGGTAAGCGGGCACTTCAAAACAAATGGGTGTACAAGCTAAAGGCAGAAGAAGGTGGGAAGAAAAGGTACAAGTCTAGGCTTGTGGTAAAAGGTTTTTCTCAAAAGAAAGGTATTGACTACAATGAAATATTTTCTCCTGTTGTAAAAATGAACTCAATTAGGCTTGTCTTAAGCCTTGTGGCTGCTCATGATCTAAATCTCGAGCAAATGGATGTAAATACGGCATTCCCTCACGGTGACTTAGAGGAGGAAATCTACATGCTTCAACCAAAGGGGTATGAAGTAAAAGGTAAGGAGAAAATGGTTTGCTGATTAAAGAAGAGCTTGTATGGTTTAAAGCAAGCATCAAGACAATGGTACTTGAAGTTTGATCGATGGATGTTGGATCATGGATTCACAAGATGCAACTCGGATCATTGCGTCTACACGAAGAATTTGGGAGATGGGAAATTCATCATCCTAATGTTGTATGTTGATGACATGTTGATTGCAAGTGCTAACATGAAGGACATCAAAGACCTAAAAGAGGAGCTGTCCAAATCTTTTTCAATGAAAGATTTAGGTGCTGCAAAGAGGATACTTGGTATGAAAATATCAAGGGACAGGACGAAGAAGACAATAAAGCTATCTCAAGAAGATTACATCAAGAAGGTACTAGAAAGGTTTGCAATGCAAAATGCAAAACCAGTTTCTACACCTTTGGCTGGTCATTTTAAACTAACGAAGGATATGTGTCCAAAGACACAAGAGGAGATAGCCTATATGTCTAAAGTTCCATATGCTGCAGCGGTAGGTTCTCTAATGTATGCTATGGTCTGGACAAGGCCAGACATTGCACATGCAGTGGGAGTTGTGAGTAGGTTCATGGACAACCCAGGTAAAGAGCATTGGCAAGCTGTGAAGTGGATACTTAGGTGTCTAAAAGGGACAACAACAAATGCTTTGTATTTTGGAGGAACTGATATTTTTCTAGAAGGGTATGCTGATCCAGATATGGCAGGTGACAAAGATACTCAAAGGAGCACTACTGGCTATGTGTTCACGGTTGGAGGCACAGCAATAAGCTGGGCTTCAAAGCTGCAGAAAGTGGTTTCACTTTCTACCACGGAAGCAGAGTATGTAGCAATGACGGAGGCAAGCAAAGAAATTCTGTGGCTTCACAGATTCTTAGAAGAGCTTGGATTCAAACAAGACAATTGTGTCTTATACAGTGATAGCCAAAGCGCTATCCATCTTGCGAAGAACTCAGCCTTTCATTCAAGGACAAAGCACATTGAGGTGAGATATCACTTCATACTCACTCTTTTGGAAGAGGGACAACTAAAGCTAGGAAAGGTGCATACAAGTGAAAATCCTGCAGACATGTTTACAAAGGTGGTCAACAAGGAGAAGTTGAGCTTTTGCTCATCTTCAATCGGCATTCAAGGATAAGAAGCCAGAATGGAAAGCAGTCACAGGTTTGGTTTGGAGATCAGTCTCCAAGTGGGAGATTGTTAAGTATGGAGCCTGATTTACCCTTTGTAATTTTCTGTGGTAAAAGCGGACATTTGTAAGGCCCCCATTATGAGGAGAAGCCATCGTGCGTGAAGGAAAATCACTCACCGGAAACCAAAATTTTCACGGACAAGAAGCCCCCGAGACTTTTTTTTCGCCGGAATATTCTTTTTTGCCGGAATATTATGGCCGGACGGCGGCCGAAAAGCGGTCGGAAAACAACCGGTCGGTTGGCCGGTGGCCGGTAGTCAATGGCCGATGGCCGGTGGTCGGAAGTCAATGGCCGGTGGCCGGTGGTCGGAAGTCAATGGCCGGTGGCCGAATTCAAAAGCAGGCTTGTTTTCTCAAGGGCGGCCACACATGGGCGGATTGGAGGGTCCGATTTGGACTTATTCGCACAAGGGCGGATACACATGGCTGTCTCTCATAAGAGAGGGCAGCCCTTTTGGCCTATAAAAGGAGGCCATTTCTACACACATTTCATAGTGTGAAGTTGATGCAACAAGGTGAGTGTGAGGTGGTGAGAGTGAAGCAAGGCGGGAGCTCCATTAAGGGTATAATCCCTTTGTAAACTACTTCTTGTTTTGAAGTACTAAAGCCATTGAGTGGCTGCTTTCCCGTGGACGTAGCCCACATTGGGTGAACCACGTATATCATGTGTACTCTCTCTCTCTCTCTCTCTCTCTCTCTCTCTCTCTCTCTCTCTCTCTCTCTCTCTCTCTCCCTCTCTACTCTATAATCTCGTGTATATAAATTTGTCTCTCTCCATTAAGTAATCTACTCAGTTATCTATTTAGCTACGTCTTATTTCCTAACATTCAAGCTAGTACTATGCAATCTACAAGATTTGGGACTAGGGATCCTTTTTGGTACTATGAATTCAAGCTAGTACTATGCAATGTACAGGATTTGGTACTAGGGATCCTTTTTGGTACTATGAATTCAAGCTAGTACTATGCAATGTACAGTATTTGGTACTAATGATCCTTTTGGGTACTATGAATTTAGGCTGGTACCATGCAATGTAGAGAATTTGGTACTAGGGATCATGTTTGGTACTATGAATTCAAGCTGGTACCATGCAATGTACAGAATTTGGTATTAGGAATCCTGTTTGGTACTAGGTTTGGTACTATGAATTCAGTCTGGTACCATGCAACTTACAGGATTTGGTACTAGAGATCCTGCTTGGTACTATGAACTCATGCTAGTACCATGCAATGTACGAAACTTGG
Source organism: Adiantum capillus-veneris (assembly GCF_014529385.1). NCBI lineage: Eukaryota > Viridiplantae > Streptophyta > Polypodiopsida > Polypodiales > Pteridaceae > Adiantum > Adiantum capillus-veneris. The sequence continues at coordinate 46,122,853 of NC_140953.1, forward strand.
TACTAGGGATCCTGTTTGGTACTCTGAATTCAGGCTGGTACCATGCAATGTACAGAATTTGGTAGTAGGGACCCTGTTTTGTACTATGGATTCGGTTGGTACTATTCAATGTACATAATTTTGTACTATGGACCCTGCTTGGTCCTATGAATATAGGCTGGTTCTATGCAATGTACAAAAATGTACCCACTTTGGTACTATGAATCCAGTTTGGTACTATCAATCCACTTTGATGCTTTTCAAATTTTTGCACTTAATTTGGTACTAGTGGTTTACATTGTTAATTTTTGTATTGTAAACTACTTTGGTGCTTTGCTATTTTATAGTAATATTCTGAGCTCTAATGTGGATCAAATTTTGTATATAGGTGGAGCTCTATAGAGATTCGAAAGCACGTATCCTGTGGTGGAGTTGTCACTTAGGTCCTTTAAGACACTCAAGCCATTCTTTGTCCGAAAATTAAAGGAGCGCGATACTTGTTGCTGTATTTAACATATCCAGATGGTATACTTCAGGGATGCTTTCAATCAAATGCGCCAGAACAAGTTTGGGCATCACGCAAAGGAACATCCATGTACATGCTCCATTTGTGGTACACAGTGTGAAGTAGGTGAGTGTTCTGCAAACCAGGCAGTTTTTCAACACATAATTATCTTGCTGGATTTCATATTGTGCCCTCCCCCTAAGGATCATGAATATCATGCACAGAGATACTTGTTGGGAGAGTGCCCTAGATGTGGTGTAAGGAAGTTGTCATTCTGCCCAGACTAGATTGCAACAAATAGCAGGGAGGTGATTGTTAAGATATTTAAGGATGTGGGTATTGGATAGGTTAATGCTGAAGGAAACGAGAAGAAGAGAAAGGAGTTAGTCGTGGAAAGGATGAAAAGTGCAACTTTCATTCATCTTTTTCTAGATCATCTGAAAAGATTTGTCAAGCAAAACTTTGTTTTTAGGTGGCAGGCCCAGCAATTTAAAGACTGCTTGCTAAATTTTCCAAGCAACGTTGTGGTTTCTGTTGTTGATTTTGCAGAGAATTACAGATTTAAAGTGCAGAATGAGATTCAGTCCATGCATTGGTGGTCAACACAGGTCACAATACTGGTGCACATCTCTTATATCAGAAATTCAGTAGGAGCCATTGAGAAGACTCTGCATTTTTACATATCAGACAATAAGCTCCATGACACGCTCTTTGTTCAACATTGTTTTCTCTTGTATGACAGTTGGATGAAACAACAAGGACAGTGTTTCCATTATCATTGGGTTTGGTCAGATGGTGCCTCTTCACAATTCAAGGCACGACGACCATACTATTTTGTAGCCAGGTATTATTAGTTGACAGGATTGCATATGATGCACAACTTCTCCGCTTCAGGACATGGAAAAGGAGAACATGATGGTGCAGGTGCTGTTATCAAGAGAACCTTGATGCATGAGGAGCTAAAGCCCGATGGCTGGCCCATGAAGTGTGCGGCTGATGTGGTCAATTTTCTAAACGCGAGGTTTAACACAGCGAGGGAAGGTGGGGGTGCCAGCACAAGAAGGGTCTTCTAGTTGGTTTCATCAAATGATGTGTTGCGTTCTCCACTATGGGACTGCAAACCAATTGCAGGGTCTCGCTCATTCCATTGTGTTGACGGCTACTCAACACACAATCCATGTGATGTGCGTTTTTGGACCCTGTCTTGCTTTTGTGATCCTTGTGTGCATGGGCAATGGAGGATATGCAATAATAAACAGCGCACTGAAGAATGGAAATATCTTTCCATTGAGCCATTGACAGAGTCTGTACAAGTAAGTAGTGATGAGGACGAGGATGATGAGGAGACCTACAATGATCTACTTTCCTCCCAAGTGAGTGTGGATTTAACCATGCCTATGTATGAAGGAGACCCTAAGGTGCTGAGCCAATTACTGTCCATTGGGGATAACTTTGCAGTAAAAGCAGGCGAGGAGAAAGAGGACTTCTACCTTCTAAAGTGCACCAAAATCATGTACCAGGCACCAAGAGTACTGAAGGACCTTTGGCATAACAAGATCGTAAAGGGTGGAATTATGGTTGAGGGTTTGTACTATGCCCTGGTTGAGGGCAAAGTTGATACTTATACCCTATTGAATGAGAAACCACCAGTCATGATCTACTCCCATCTTGTTAGAGCCATACGGTTCCCCATGGAGGTCAAACCGGGCCTGCATAACCATTTTAAACTATCCTCAGAGATATATGAAAATACCTACAACAGTATGCCATATGACGAAGGGAGTGACCACGAGGGGAGCCATACAGTGTAAACCCCAACTACAAGTCTAGCCACTAGCAGCAACAGCTGTAATTCTCTTGAATAGAATCTTACTTGTGATCATTAGTGTGTACTTGCTAATTTGTTTTCAGCTGACTCTTGTAGTACCAAATTTGATAGCCAGACTGCCTAATCCTTGTTTGATAGCAGGATACTTTAATATGGTTGAAAATATCTTAGGCAGGTGCAAGAATCCAGGTTTAGTTATCAATGGGACAGAAACTAAAGTGGGAAGGAGTAATCAATGCTCGTGGGTTATTTGACATTTCTACTGATTCAGGCTTCACATGCAAATAGCAATAGAAAAATTACCAAAGAAGTGGCAAGAAAAAGATCATGTGCAGAAAAATTAAGTGCATGTGTAAAACTTTTGCAGACGAAGGTTCATGCCCAACAATAATTTCTTATTACACGAAAATGCCAGTCTTTTACAGAATCTTTTACACATCAGGGGGGTCAAACCGGTACGATTACACTTCCAAAGATACAAAGTAGTCAGTAACATACAGGGAGATGTCGTCCTCTACATCAAACAGGGGTGTGCACCGGCAATAAGCGGTGGGGAACTTCTCATCTAGCCATCCTGTGATCCATGGCAGAATGACATCCATGAGATACTTCGGCTTATTTGGATCATAATAGTTTGGCTCATATGTCCGAATGCAGCAGCACGACTCATAATTATTCTTCAATGATTTGTATCTTCTGTCGTCCACAAGGAGCGTGCTGGCTTCATTAAATTGAGGATGCTTGCTCCAAACTGTTTGCAGGAGCTTCAGGAAAATGGGCTCGTCGCCGAACTGCCCCAAAAGTCCTGCCACATCCTTCATAGAGGAAGCCCATTTTTCACAATGGGACTAGTCAAAAATATCTGTGTCAAGTAAACTAAGTTGTTAGAGTAGGTATATAGTTCAGAGTACCAAAGTCTGAAAAACAGCAACAAGTTCTGTACATAACAGTACCAAAGCACCAAAGTACCAAAGTACCAAAAGTACCAAAGGACTTAATCACCAAAGTCTGAAAAACAGCAAGTTCTGTACATAACAGTACCAAAGTACCAAAGGACTTAAATCACCAAAAAAAGAAAAACAGCAAGTTCTGTACATATCAGGACCAAAGTACCAAAGGACTTAAATCACCACAGTCTGAAAAACAGCAAGTTACCAAAGTACCAAAGGACTTAAATCACCAAAAAAAAAACAGCAAGTTCTGTACATAACAATACCAAAGTACCAAAGCACCAAAGTAAGCTGTGCAAATAGTACCAGGTTGTATGGACAGTATCAAGTTGTGAAAACAGTACCAAAAGTACCAAAGGACCAAAATGAATAAAAATAACCAAAAAGAACCAAAAGAAACAAATAGTACCCAATTGTGCAAACAATACCAAATTGTGCTAACATTACCAAAATTGTGTGGACAGTATCAATTCGTACAAACAGTACCAAATCCTATACACGATAGTACCAAATAGTACAAAAAGAACCAATAGTACCAGAATATGTACAAATCAGTAGCAAAGGTAGATACAGTACCTAAATCAGCCAAACCAGTTTGGAAGTTAAGGGATTCATACCTAAAAAGAGACTTTGCATCTTCATCAACTTAGGGAAGCAAGCAGGCAGTATGGTCATCAGATTGTGTCTTTGGCTGCAGGACCAAAGCATCACGTAGCATCACCTCCTCAGGCTAAGGATGAAATCCTCCGCATCAAGTCTGACCACGCAGTATTTGTGCTGGGAGACCTGCACGCATCGGGACCTACATCCCTCTGGAAATGGGATACACCACAAATCTTTGGGTTCTTTATGACAATCCTTCAACAGAACTCCATTCACATCCAGAATGACAAGGCGCTTAGTGCTCGCCTTTACGTCCAGCGGCATTGATGTATCCGGTCGCTTTTCATTCAGCCACCACCTGTCCCTCACCGAAGTACCACCAAAAAAAATGAGTAAAGGAACACCCAGCCTTTTGGCAATAGAAAGTGTGGACATTTAGCACCATTAAAGGTTACCAATTGTTGACAGCATGACATAACAAGGAACGGACACATTAACATCTGACTGACATGACACCAAACATTGACAAACGCAAAATGGGATCGTATTTCATGATAAGCCAGAAGCAAGTAAAAAATTATGTTAAATAGCTAATTCTTGGAGGTTCACGGCTTGAGACCATGACCTTTGGGGCGCTTTTTACATTTCATAAGGAAGAGTTCAGAGAGTGTGGCACAGTCAATGCTATAACCTGTTTCGAAGGTTGTCGCCTACCCCGCACCTTCGACCTCCTCCATGGCTTTCGTCTCCTCCGCAAAATAAGCTGCCTCCTCTGTGCCATACTCTTTCGCACCCTCCTTCGCACCCTCGGGCAGGTTCCGCCTCCTTCGCACTCTCAGCAAGTTCCGCCTCACTCTTTGCCTGGTGCCTCGTCTTTCTGCCTGCCTTCTCCTCTACATAATTTGGAGTTGCATCCAAACACTCGGCCGCCGAGGGAACATCCACTGCCACCTCCTCATCAGCCTGAATTTTTGCGTTGTTCTTCTTGCCTAGCTCTATCTCTATGTCATCAACTTCCTCAATCGGTTCGCTTTCCTGTTTATCCTTCTCCTGCACTTCAGTTTTCAGTTTAGCTTCTGTCATACCAGAGCCCACACCAGCCTCAGACCCTTTCCCTTCCACTGTGCTGGCATTAGGGCCTTGCTGGCTTTCCTGCGCTTCGGCTTTAGTGTTATCTTCCTCCAAACTAGAGTCTAGAGCAGGCTCACCCTTTTTGCCTTCCATCGTGTTGTCACGAATGTCATGCAGTACTTCATGCACTGACTTATAAGGATCTTCCTGGAACATGTGACAAGCATCTGACTTGCCGTATCCAGGAAGATCCTTCCGATCCACAGGGGTGTTGGTGTTGTCATGGGTGTCCGCACCGAAAGATCCTCTCCCTACATATACACAAAGATGAAAGAAGATTACATCATAAATTCAACTGATATTATAAGCATGTAGTGTCCAACACAAACACCCCACTTACTCTTCAATAATGACCTCCCTGAAATCCAGGCCTTTGCCTCCGAAGGGATTGCAGTGTTGCAAAGTGCCTTCACGCACGTATCTTCCATTCTCAATACACCTGCAAAACACAGTGGATGGTAATGATGCCTGCAGGGAAGCATGAAGGTACTAACCACGTAAGAAGCCTCCAAAGCCTCCCCACAGACAACACAAGAACCAAACACATGTATTGTGTTTTCAGGGTCCACAACATGAGGCCTTGGAGTCAACGTGTGAGTCATCCCTCTCTTCACATCAGTAGAGAGCTTGCTTACAAATTCGTACTGGTCTTGGGTTTCCAGGGACTCGTTGTAGAGCCTGGCATACTCTCTCTGCAAAACAAAATGCTCTCGTAATTTACTTACCAAAACAACCAAGATGCATGGAAGAACACATGCAATAGCAAAAAATTATTGAAAGAGTACCAAAATAGAACAAAACAGTACCCAACAGGCACCAAAACAATACCAAAATTGACTGCTAGCAAGGAATAACACATGCAGTACCAAAATATTATTGCAACAGTTACAAAATAGAACCAAGACAGTACCAAATCAAACAATTAGCAAAGAAAACATTATTAGAAGAAAATATCAATGTAGTATCAAGGTACTAGAAATACCAAAAGTTTCAACAGTACCAGAGCAATTTCAAGCACCAAAAGTACCCAAGTCATACTCAACATTACAGTATAAGACAGTAACTAGAAAGTACCAAAATAAGTAATCAGACTACCCAAAGAGCAGATAAATACCCAGAGTACCAAGGATTGTGCCACATAGCACCCAAGGAAAATCTGTAAACTATATGAGTACCAAAATTCTCAAGGAAATGCCAAAATGGTCACAGAGAGAACCAAATAAAATAAATAAGCACAAAAGGTTACAAGGAAAGTACCAAAAGTACCAAAATAGGTTGAAGTACCAAATGTTTCGACAGTACCAAATCAGTATCAAGCACCAAAAGTCATACTCACCATTACAGCAAGTACCCAAGTCATACTCACCATTACAGTATAAGACTGTAACTAGAAAGTACCAAAATAAGTAATCAGACTACCCAATGAACAGATAAGCACCCAGAGTACCAAAGATTGTGCCACATAGCACCCAAGGCAAATCTGTAGACTATATGAGTACCAAAAATTCTCAAGGCAGTACCAAAATGGTCAAAGAGAGAACCAAATAAGATAAAGAAGCACAAAAGGCTACAAGGGAAGTACCAAAAGTACCAAAATAGGTTGAAGTACCAAATGTTTCAAGAGTACCAAAGCAGTATCAAGCACCAAAAGTACCCAAGTCAAACTCAACATTACAGTATAAGACTATAACTAGAAAGTTCCAAAATAAGTAATAAGAGTACCCAATGAACAGAAAAGCACCCAGAGTACCAAAGATTGTGCCACATAGCACCCAAGACAATATCTGTAAATTATATGAGTACCAAAAATTCTCAAGCCAATACCAGAATGATCGAAGAGAGAACCAATTAAAATAACTAAGCACCAAAAGGTTACAAGGGAAGTACGAACATAGCAGTTAGTGCTCGATTAAATACCCAAATCAGTTTAAAAAGTACCAAAACAATCCAAAAATAAGCAAACCACTTTCAAAAAAAACCTGGAAAGTAGCAAGACATTTAAAGAAGATACCAAAGCACTAAGCAGCATGTACCATAGCAGTCCCAAAATAGAATTGAAAAAGACCAAATGACCAGAAAAGCACCAAAAGTACCATGGATTGTGCCATTATAGAATCCAAAACAAAACAAATAGTACAGTGTAAGACTCAAAAATTAGAAACAAGGAAGTACCAATATAGTACCAAGTAGTTCAAATGAGTACTAAATGAAATGAAGCAGCAGCATAAAGTACTAAGGAAAGTTCCAGCACTGTCCTTAGTGTTAAATAAAAGTACTAAAACAGTTAGAGAGAGTACCAAACCAGTCCAAGATAGTACTAAAACCCATAAAAATGTCAGCAAATAAACCAGTCAAGAAGTGAAATATGTCAAATCACCAAACCTTGTGCAGAATAAAAACTTTCAACAGTCGTACACAATGCAATAAGCCAGAAATACAATAACTCCTGCTCTTTAACCTCAGCTTGGAGCTTCTTGATATTTTTGGAAACCCCGGGCCGTCGTCACAAGCGCCAACTTGCTCCCAACTCAACCTCCACCTCTCTAATCTCTTCATCAGGGATAGGTATTTGCTGCCGCAGCACACCGATGCGCGCCTCCAGGGTACCAATATCCTCCATCAAACTTTTCACCACGCCCTCTTTACCCTCATATACCAGTAGCTGGTCCTTGTTTGCTTGAATAGAGGCCTTCAGATCTGTTAGTTTTGATGACGCTGGATGTGACACCTGCTTTTGGAGTCTTTTGAGCAATGCCTCTAAGTCAGGTAGGTAGTCAGCCACTGCCCCTCTGACACCTTGCTCTGGTTCTGTGCAGATGTTGCTGCCACTTTGAGTTATGCAGGCCTTATGTTAACCCTCATGGCTCACGGACACCCTATCACCTACAAGACGGACGTTGTAACCTACGGCGGACATTGTATTATTTATTTGGTAGATTCAGGTATCGGGCTTGTCGGTCCAATAGGAAAAGGGTAAGAGTGATCGCAGATGAGAGGCGCACTCTAACTGGAACATTCAAGGGATTAGTTGGCTAAGCATGGGCGCCCTAGTGTGAATGGGGTGAGCTCATATAAAAGTCAACTAAACCTAAAATTCACTCATTCTCTCATTTGTGCAATAGAAGAGTGCTCTTGCTCCATCTCCATCTCCATCCTCTTCTTCTTCACCTCCTTGTGTGTGTGTGTGTGTGTGTGTGTGTATGTGTGAGAGAGAGAGAGTGTGTGTGTGTGGGCGATCGAGCATTACGAAGGCACGGCGGCGGCAAAGCGGTTGAGCGTGGCGAAGCGGCGGCTCCTTCTTCTTCGCGGCGAGGAATCCTCCACGAAGCAAGCGTAGAGCGGTGAGTGACACACCATCGCCTTCTTTGAGCTTACTAGTTTAGGCTTGTTGTGTGCTTGGAGCCATTTGTGGCTCGCACACGGTGTATCGGCAAGTTCCTTGCATTGACACGTGCGACATACGCGCACATTTTTGGCGCCGTTTCCGGGGAGTGCCATACATGAAGCTCGAGTAGCACTCTGTGCTTCTCCGTGGTGCAATTTCTATTGTAGGAAAGGTAAGAAAGGAGTGTGTGTGTGTTGAGAAGAGAGATTTGGTGTTATACTTTGTGTTTTTTTTATTAATGGAGTTTTCAAAGCTTCTGTGTTTATTCTCTGTGTATTAAGGTAGTTAGTTTTCTTTGTTAATGGAGATTTCAAAGGTTCTGTGTTTATTCTCTGTGTATTAAGGTAGTTAGTTTTCTGTGTACAGTAAGTAGGAAGTAGATTAGTGAGAGTTAATAGAGTGTGTTAGTGTGTAAGAGTAGGTGTATTAGTTAGAAGTAGGTAGAGAGAGTGTGTGTGTGCTCTCGCGTAGGCAGCGGCAGCCTTATCCTTAAAATAAAAAAATATAAAAAAGTTAAAAAATTTTATAAAAAATATAAAATAAAAATTTTTAAAGGTAGGACCGGGATCGGGAATATCTCCCAGACCCAAGCCAAGACCCAAGCCCAAGCTCACGCTCAGGCCTAGGCCTCAGTCGCCTTTAAAAATTAAAAAAAAACGAATTTTAGCTTCACAAGTAGCTAAAAATCGATTTTTTGAGGACCAACAGAACGTCAGATGCTCGAAAATTGTGTTGTAAAGCACACAGCGACCCTCTAAGTGATACGCTCGTTTTGAGCTATCACACACTTTAATCAAAAAAATCAATTATTAAAAAGCATTCAAAAAACATCAAAAATAAGAAAAAATCAACTAGAAAACGGGGTGCAAAACACCCACAAAACAAAGCAAGTAACCTTTGAGGGTACTTGCCGACACTTGTCGGGCACCCAAAGCACATGTATCTACGCTCTGGTCGTGTGCTAGAGTCCGAACAACTAGCTAGTGCTTCGATTTACGGGGGTACTCACTATCCTTCCATGCTAGGGTCTATGCCCTCGGCGGGGACCCAAGGTAGTGCAACCCAAGACCCAAATATAGCGGCTAGCGACTCTTCCTCTGACTACGATATTATGGAAGAGCATCTTACACAAAGCCCCGGGGGAACAAATGAAACCATACCTAGCTGGGCCCAACAACCTGGAACTAGTGTTTTTAGCCGTTTGATGGAAACTTTTAGTAGAGCTACAGGCTCTGAACCTACGGCTAGTGAAGTAAACGAAGGGGGTGGGGAAGTAGAATCACCATTCACATCTCCTGTAGACCCCACACTCCCTCAGAGTGTCCACATGGACATTCTACCTACCTCATTTAATGAGGGCCCTACCGAGATACCACCTTCCAAAGTCGCCTCTAAGGTAGCGGTGACTAAAAGTCAAAAATCGGGAAGCAACATTGCATCCAGCTCACGATAACCCTCTAGTACACCAAGTTTGGACAGGGTATTTCTCAATGAAAATTGGGAATATGACCTACACACAGAGACTTTGACCGACTTATACATGGGCTCCACATACCATGTGGGTTGGTTAGAAGTTGTACAATCCACATCTAGTGCCACTAGTCTGGAGGAACAACAACACATGATCTACAATGTCATCCATAGGATTATCCAGTCCGAGAGGACAAATCGAGGAATAAACATACCTTCGATGGTTCCTATGTGATTTTTAGACACGGGCAAAGGGAAACAACCCACTCTATCACAAATGGAGACTCCCTCAGTGAGTCCCATCGATCCCCCATATGTTGTTTCGCTAGGGGTCTCAATGCAATCTGAGCCCACAAGTGATAGCTTTACTTTTCCAAGTCTAGCTCATCTTTCCCTTGATGACACCACGGCTACCATGCCTACCCCAATGATGGGCATGCCAAGAAACGCACCATGGACCTCGTTTGTTAGTAAAGCACCGCTACATGGTAGCTCAATGCCTGCAATAGTACCTACAAGTGCGTACCAATCGTATGCACCTATGGGTCCACGTACTCATGTAGTCCCTACCCCTCCCATTGATTGGACACTAAAATCTTGACAGACTTGTTGACCACTCCGGTCAAGTGTACAATCACATTGGCAGAATTGTTAAAAATTAGGCCAAGCATGTGGACGTAAGTGGGCAAATGTCTTGAAAATTTTGGTATAAGGACGCCTCTTAAGTTCTTCGAAACTGAGCTTAATGACACAGAGCCGAAAAGAGCCAACACTAGACCAGTGCCACTCAACAAGGTCGGAGAGTATTGTGAGGGTGAAGACGACAACACAACCCTACCAGTTGAGTATAACGGCATAGAGACTAAGGCCATACTTGATAGCGGAGCTGGCATTGCCATTACGACCAAAATGCTATGGGAAAAATGGGGAAAACCAGCAATACGAACAACTAGAATGAAATTGCAACTAGCGGATGGGCACATAGAAAGGCCTATAGGATTGCTTGAGGCAATTGTGGTATCTTCATGTGGCATAGAGTATGAACATACATTTGCCATAGTAGATTTTGGCAAGAAGAACAATTATGAAATTATCCTTGGTAGGCCGTTCATGAGGCAACTCAAGATGGTGCAGGACTAGGGGTATGATTATTTGTATCTAAGACATGCCGAAACTACTACATGTGTAAACATGAAAAATCATAGCTACCATGATGTCACGAGAACACCTGTGGAAGAATTTGACTCAGCCACCATTAGTGGATCAGAAGTCCCAGCGTGGCTCTGTAAGAAAAAGGAGATATGGATGTGCGGAGCATCTCAATGTAGTGAATTTGACCACAATGAAAGGACACTAGAGAGGGTCTTGGAAGACGATGCCTATATACGCGAACCCTTCCCTGAAGAGAAGCTTGAACCCCTAGAATGGTCTCAAATTTTGGTGACATTGGATGTATGCGTCAATGAAGTCACTCCCACTAGATTTTGTGACGAGAATGGCTACGATATCATACCATACTACATGTTGAGCAAAATTGTGGACAAAGACAAGAACGATGGAGATACTGAGAATACGAGGATCAATAAAACAGAAACAAAACGTGAGATTAAGATAGTGGGCTATGTAGACATCCCCACTAAAGAAATCGAGCAGGAGGGAGAAGAATCTTATGATTCTTCTGATCAATGTGAAAACAAAGATAATGCGGATGACGAGAAGTCGGAAAATATGGAGGAAGACGAACATCAAGATCAAGACAATGACTCCTTCTACAATTTCCCAAACCAAAGTGAGAGACGCCAAAAAAGAGACAAGACTAGGCGACACCATAACAGGCTAGCAACTAGGCTAAGACCTATGCCGGAGTTCAGGGGTAAGACACATTTCCTTATGAACATTCATGCTAATGATGGTGCTAAGGAAAAAGTGTCGGGAAGGTTTCTTAAGGTTTCTGAAGACTCTGGTTTTAAATCCAGACTGTTGAAACCTAAGAAAACCAACAAAGCAAAAAAAAAAGGGGTGCAACAGAAAAATTGGATGTTTCTGGCAATCCAATTATAACGAAAGTTGAGCGGAAAAAGAGATACAGTGATTTTGAAACAAAAAATGAAAGATGTATGGAAAACTGAAATGGAAAGTAGCGATGGAACGAACGCTAGTGATGGGAGTAAAAAGATAGATGTACCTCCTCACTATTGTAAGTACACCATTCAGGAAAGAAAATTGGTGGTTCAGCAACCAATGAGAGAGCCTAAATCAAACGAGTCCTACGATGGGCCAAAAAACGCCAAGAAAATAGACTTAGCAAATCCGGGAGAAAGTCCTCGACCTGCTTACATTGCCATAGATCTAAGCCGAGAAGAAGAGGACTTACTGATCAAAACGCTTAAGGAATTTCGTGATGTATTTGCCTGGTCGTACAAAGATTTGAAGGGGGTGGATCCTAACATTTGTGAACATTCAATCCCTCTGAAGTCTGATGCAAAGCCAAGCAAACAACATCCATACACGTACAATGAGACATTCGCCAAAAGGATCAAGGAAGAGATAGACAAACTTATGGAGGCTGAACTTATTTATGAGATAGAGCACATGGACTGGGTATCACCGATAGTGGTGGTACCTAAGAAAAGTGGGAAATTACGAGTGTGTGTGAATCTCAAAAAGGTAAACACAGCAACAATAAGGGACAACTATCCTCTTCCTATCACTGAACACGTCTTGGAACGAGTAGCAGGCAAGCAAGCCTATAGCTTTATGGACGGATTCTCTGGTTATAACCAATTGGGGGTCAAACTAGAAGATCAATACAAAACGGCGTTTGCAACAGAATGGGGCATAGATGCATTTAGGGTAATGCCATTTGGCTTGACCAATGCTCCAGCCACATTTCACAGATTAATGACACACGCTTTTAAAGAATACTTGCGAATATTCTTGGATATTTACATGGACGACTTGTGTGTCTATTCTCTATTGAGAGAAGACCATATAGATCATCTTAGAAAGGTATTCAAAAAATGCAGAACATATAGGATTTGCCTCAACCCAGAAAAATGTGTATTCATGGTACGACAAGGTAAAATTTTAGGCCACATAGTATCGGCTAATGGAATTACCACTGATGAAGACAAGGTAAAGGTGATCATAGAATTGCCAAGACCAAACACTGTACGAGAGGTACAATCATTTATGGGACATTGTGGATACTACCGACGTTTTATCTACATGTACGTTGTAATAGCAAAACCCTTGTATAGTCTAATCACGCTCTTCATTTGGACCAATGAATGTGAGGAGTCATTCCAGAAACTAAAAGATGCACTGGTATCTGCACCAATTCTAAAAGCACCAGATTGGTCAAAGATCTTCCATGTACATGTAGATGCTTCGTCATTTGCAATAGGCTGTATATTAGCACAACCAAGGGAGGGTAATACAGATTTTCCAATCAATTATGCTAGTAGACAACTCAACAGTGCAGAAAAGAATTATACTATCACTGAAAGAGAATGATTGGGTATGATATATGCGGTAAAGAAATTTCGGCATTACTTACTCACGAACAAATTCACATTCTTTGTGGATCATCAGGCACTCTTGTACTTAGTAAACAAACCTTGTAATACGGGATGAATTGTAAGATGGTTCATTGTGTTGCTGGAGTTTGATTTTACGGTAGTAGTTAAGAAATAAAAAACTCATCAAAGAGCAGACCACCTTTCCGATTACTACTTGGCGAAAAAGCTACTGGGGTAGATGATGATCTCCCAGACACATACTTGTTTAATATAGAGATGGTACCGAAATGGTCAGAGCAAATTATTCCGTTACTGACATATGGAATGAATCTTGACGACAAACACACGGTGGAAGACGTTAGACAAGCACGAAATTACACAATGCTTGTGGGAAGAATGTACCATCATGGAAACGATGGGATTCTAAGGTTTTGTATAGGCCCAGAGGAGTACGAAGCGTATCTAGAGGAGGCCCATACACAAACAGGGGTATTCCATAGAGGAAATCAAATGATGTATGAATAATTAAGAAGACTTGGAGTGTATTGGCCAGGAATGGCAGGCGATGTAGCTAATTACATCAAGAAATGAAACTTTTGCACATCCAATACTACTGCGGATTATGCCACATTATACCAAGTGACAGTAGCACCCGCATGGAGTCATGCTATTGTGGAATATTTGACTAATAAGGAGCTGCCAGGAGATTGGTCTAAAGCCAGACAAAAGGCTTTACAAATTGAAGCGAATAGGTATACCCTCATTAGTGACCAATTGTATAAAAGAGGAACTGATGACCAGCTAAGGTTAGTTCCTCATGAAAATGACTACTTTCCATTATTGGAACAAGCTCATGCAGGCATAGCAGGAGGTCATTTTTCAGCAGAGAGAACCGTAAAAATCATTATGGTTGCAGGTATATGGTGGCCGACCATGATTCAAGATGCAACAGAATCCGTGAAAAGGTGTGATGAATGTCAACGCACTATGGTACCAGTTAAAAGAGACAAAATGCCTTTAAGACCAATGATGAGTGCTCGAGCATTCGCTAAATGGGGATTGGACTTTGTTGGTCCTATCACTGCACCAGCGTATTGTTCACAAGCACAATATATCATAGTGGCCACGGATTACATGACCAAATGGGTGGAAACAAAAGCCACAACGAAAGCAGACGCTAGAACCACGGCACAATTCTTATATGAATATGTGTTTACACATGGCCTTCCAATCGAGTTGGTGAGTGATAGAGGGACACACTTTGTAAATGAAGTTATCCAACATCTCTTAAATGAGTTTATGATAATTCTTGAAAATCTGCACCCTATCATCCACAAGCCAATGGCCAAGCGGAAGCGACCAACAAAATATTGTGCACAGTTTTTACGAAACTGGTTAGTGAAACAAGAACATATTGGGATCAGATGCTCTATTCGGCATTGTGGGCTTATCGAGTTGCATATAAAACAACACTCAATGCTACACCATTTAATATGGTATATGGACTAAATGCAATATTGCCTATTGACTTTTTGATCCCCACACTAAGGGCAGCCACACAATTGGATTGGACGGGGCATGAACTTTCAGAACAGTTAGAGGATCGACCTTAAAAAAATAGATGAGTTACGACTCAATGCTGTAGCACCCATATATGCAAAAAAAAGACAATAGAAAGAGTTTTTTGACGAACATGTCAAGAACAAGGACTTTAAAACGGGCGACTATGTCTTAGTATACACCCTTAAACAGCATGCCAAAAAGCTAAAGAAAAGGGGAATGGGGCCTTATTTGATCCAAGAAATATCGTCCAGCGGAGCAGTAAAACTATCGACACTAGATGGAAAAGAAATACTGAACTGGATTAGTGGGTGTCGTTTAAAAAAATATCATCTACCTTTAACACCGGAAATGTTGTTTCAATTGCATTATGGAAAAGCCTATAGACAGGAACAGCAAAGAATTCAGGACCAGGCACAACAAGAAGCCAAGGAACGCATTGCTAAATGAAAGCAGTTTCTCAGGAAAATAAACATGGTCACCCCAATGATGACTGACGAATATCCTCTTTCGACATCCCAAACAATCGAAGCGGATATACAAAGCGAAGAATTAGCAAAGACAATAACAGACTTTATGGCTCAGGTTGGAAACAACATTAACGACTTTGAAAATACGTGGTGTAGTCCTTACATAAAAGCTTATGCAAGCACAGAATAAGTTGAAATCTATGCATTGCTTGACACTGGAGCAAAAATGAGTGTCATCCGCTTTGAGCTCTTTCGAAAACTTGAACCAATGAGGAAGATCCTAGAGACACACAAGTTGAAAGTAGCATCGGGGGATGAGGTGACCACATTGTGGTCTATTATATTACCAGTCACAGTGGAGGCACACCAGTACACTACCAAATTCCATGTGTTGCCACCAAGTAGATCAACAACGCCGTGTATCTTAGCAGTGTCATGGATGAAAGCTAACTGGGTATTCATTGATTTGGATACTAATGAAGCAGTGTTCGAAATGAAAAATTTTCTGAACCCTTCTTATCATATGACCAATACATGTCAAGGAGGAAACAAGAGTCAATACATCCGCAAAGCTTTGACCAACCATAAACAAAGTTTACATGTTCAGAAACGTATTATCAAAAATCAACAATCATGTAGGGAACCAGGCAAGTTTGGGTATGGCGTACAGATCTAGCCGAGGCCCAATTTCATCAAAGGCACATATATAAAGTTTGGATGAGGCAAGACATCCTAATTCCTGTAGAAAAGTGGACAGAAGAACAGACAAAACACCATAAGCCTGTAAAGCTTCAAAGAACAATAATCAACCAGTCGAATACGCAATGGACTATATTGGTATGGCGGCCAAAATTACCAATTCAGAACGTGCCAACAACACAAGTATGGATGCCAAAGATGACCACCGAACAGTTATCTACAACTGTCAATGCCAAGCCAAATCATGCAATCAGCACAAGAAAAAAAGCAAAATCCACGACAAGAACTACAAGGATCGGTACGACACAAGTCACCCAATGGAAAAGAAAGAATGTTCCACCAGGAAATGCAACAAAATATACAACAATATCTACTTCAAAGGATCCACAGACGCCAATTCAAAAACCATGGAAAACAATCAAACAAAGAGCGGCAGATTTACAACTTCTTCTTGCAAAGAAAATCTGCCAGCCAACTCAGGCTACCACAGGAAACCTCAACGACAAATGCCAATAAGCGAATCGCTTATACCTTCCTCTTACACCACATAAATTCTTTCTACATGCATTGATTGTACATGCATATAGGGCTACATTACAAGGCCTGCATTAGAACGAGTTCACACCCATGCACAGCACATACCCTTGACGATACCCTGTCGTCAGGAGGACTCCAACTAGGAGGGGGGGAGGCATTCCAAATGCGGACTCACGTCATATATTAAACGGCAATGTTTGTGATTAATTTTCAACCATTTTTGCGTTTTATTGTGTGATTTTGGAAAAAAGAATATTCCCTTGTAATTAATCAGAATTGGGGACCAAATGATCATATATGAGCCCCTAGGGATGTGTATATACTATAAAGAGAGTCAAATCGGGCCAAAAAACGTCAAAAAACTGCAAAAAAATAGGCCAAGGTTGACGATTATGAGTGAGAATGTACATAGACGAGAAAAAAGTGAGCTACAAAGTGTTTTTCTTTTCATTGGTATTTTTATAGGTTAGAATTGCTATTTTCGGGCTATTTTGGGATTTATTTGCTTTGTTTTAGCCATTTTCTAGCAAAAAATATAGAAAAAAATCTGTAATCTAGATGGAAATACAACAGAAGAGACACCTGATCAGAGCAAGGTAAAGAAGACACATAAAAAATAGGGACTGCAAAGGTGACAGGGCAAAAATGACCACTGTCATGACGGGATCTCCAACGGGAGAAATCTGCAAAAATTGTAAAACTGGAGCAACCGAAGTCCAAATCAAGAAATTTGCGAGCCTAAACCGCATCTCTCAAATAGTTATGGCCACAGGTAAAAGATGGGAAAATTTCGTGTCGGAGTCTCGATTACATATAGAGAGGCTAGGCTAGAAATCTCTCATTTGAGTCATTTTCCATTGTGAGAGAGAGAGAGCTCCCTACAGCAATTGAGACTTCCAAGAGCTCATCCATCGCGCACGATCACCAGATCGACATCAGATATGAGAGGTATGCTCGTCAACACTGACTCTAAGTGTTGTTTACTTCAGTTAGTCGCAAAACCTCGCCAGCACCACCATCACAACCTGTGAACACATACTGCAGACCGATTGTTAGGAAGACCTAGAGGCCACCAAATGGAACCAAAATTGAAAGGCACAATGCCTATAGCTTAGGGATCAAGCCTATGACCTCGGATAGCGAGAAGGATGCCGCCCAGAAAACCCTAATTTCACAGGACCTGCAGTAGAGCAGCTGAACCAAAGTGATCGGAATTGAGCCAAAACTCATAGGCAGCAAGCCAATAACCTCGACAAACCAACTGAATGGTTAGACCATGGAAAAGTTCGTCAAAACGGAGCCTAAAGTCCCTATCTGACGGAAACTGCGCAAAGCGTCACGATACTCTCACGAGCCGACCAAGTGACCAAATGACACCAAATTTGACAGGGTCCATCCAAAAGAGATCAACTACGAGTTGGAATGCGTCCACTCAAGAAAAAGCTCTTCCACTAGGGCAAATGCCAGCAACAGGCCAGAAAGATGTCCAAATGGTTGTTTTTGGTGTTGTAAACACCAAAACAACAACCGACTGCTTTGACGGAAGGTCAAAAGAAAATGAAAGACAGCCGGAGTCATACAATGACCAAAAAAAATGGCAACCATCACCTAAGTGGTCTACTCCGACTCCAGAACCAGCTAAGTGCTGCAAACAGGGAGTACACTGTTCCAAATTGATTAAAACGTAATGTGTGTGTCTAGGAGAGCCTACTAACACCATTGCAGTCAATAAACATCAAAAAACTTATAAAAATGACCAGATGATTAGTCTATCGCGATAGACTTGATCATCCACTTAGACAGGTAAAATTTTGATTTTGACTTCATGAGGGGTGCTAACAAGGAATAATGACCACAATTATCAAATCAAAGTGCAAAATTGATCTCTCTTAGCCAAGTAACCTAGTCTATCGCGATAGACTTGCTATTACAATCTTTGGGAGAAAGGCTTTTCAAAATGTTCACAAGATAGACTTGGGGAAGCATATGGAGGCAGTATACCAAATTTGGTGACAAGATGGACTCATATGGCAAGCCGAGATAGACATGACAGCAACTCAGAGTCAGAACGGGACATCTCAAGGGCAGACAGTTAAAATTCACATGTGAGAGGTCAAGAAACCTTACATCAACTAGGAGAAGGCAGACAGATGATCACAGAGCCAAAAAATGACAAAATGACATGAAGTCCCAATCTATCGCGATAGACTAAGCAGAGGGATACTAGGCCATCTTATCAAAAATTGGAATTAACAGTTGGCTTCAACATGATGCAAGAGGACTACCCACTAAGTTTGAGCCCAAAACAACACAAAATGAAGGAGATAGACCAACATCTCCTTGGAAGGAATCTTAAAAATGGGAGTTGATCCAAAAAGGGGTCACTTGACATTCATTTGAGGTGAAAATGGGATCAGATCATGTACAAGGCATGAGAAACCAACTGGTGGAGTCACAACTGCAAAATAGGACCTTTGTCAAAAGATGGCCAGTCTATCGCGATAGACTAGGCAGAAATTGCAAATGAACTGATTTTCAGTTTGTGACTATAGGGTGACGTTACATGCCATGTGAACATACACCACACAAAATTTCAAGGCATTTGGACTTGTTCTCCTTCACCAACAACATTAATTTGAAGCCGTCAGAGTCGGACGAGGGAAGAGCTTGTCTATCTGCTAACATTTTACCTTAACTCATCTTGGGATTAAGAAGGCTCATCTAGATGCATGATTAAGTGGTAATCAATTTACAAGAGAAGTACTATGTTTGAACATTAACCGTTATTTGTGAATACAGGATCCATGGATGCTTCTCCGGGAAAAAGAAAAGGCAAGAACCTGGCAAACGGAAGGTGCAATACCCTATGCACTTTTACCCAATTCATTAAAGCCAGCAGCAACCTGGATACCTGCAGACGTGCAACAGGCAGCAGCCTTTCAAATCTATCAAGGTTCATATGTGGATGACAAAGGAAATTTGGTGGATACAGTGATGATCCCCAAGGAGGCAGAAAACTACCTAAAAAGATCACCGCAAAGGGCATGGCTGAGAAAAGTTGGCTTGTGGAACTTTGTCTCACTACCACGAGTGGGGGTAGATTTCAAGAGGGTAAAACACCTAATTGAGACTATCCAAGAAGATGGAACTTGCAGAGTGGCAGGCATGGATAATGAAGGAGGATGGAGATCCAGATCACCAAGGAGATCATCAAAGAGGCATTGAAATTGTCTGATCAGGGAGCAAACATGAGAGAAAGAAGGAAGAACCTCACAGTCTACTTGCAAAGGTCCAAACTGCCTTCTTTCGAACTCATAGCAAACCCGGAAGTAAGAGAACTGACACAGATATACAGTCAATGTTTGTTGAGCTACAGCAAAAGACCGCCAAGATACACTACACCACACGGGAGAATCTCAACAACACTAACCTGGGCTATGGAAATGACCCATGAGTTCTATATAGATCACGCGTCATATCTGTTTTAAGAAGTGACAAAGCTAAGGCAGGACAAGCCAAATTACATTGCAGGAGGAGAAGTCCTCACCAGAATCATATACCATGCCATAGGCGCGGCAGATCAGCTGCCACCTACTCCCCATCAAAACGACTGGATGGTGTTAAGAGAGAATATCGAAGACAGATCACAAAGGCGAGTACCGGCCTCAACTAACACCATTGGAGGACGCAGGCTAGAAAGAGTAACCAGAAGCACATAGGAAAAGGTGGAAGAAGAAAGAAGAACTGAAGAAGAAGATGTCCGACTAAAGAAGCGGAAAGCGGAAATGGAAAACAACACCAGATTGCAGAAGGTAGCAAAAATGGAAAGAATGCTAGAAGGATTTGTTCTCGAGAGATCTCTACGAGGCGATGTAGGCACCACTTGGAAACCTTCTAGTAGCACTTACACATTGAGAACGAAGAATAAAAACAACCCAACTTTTGAGTTGGACTAGTTCGAAAGGTACATCGAAGACAGAAATGCTAGGGACGAACCAGAATTGCTACTAGAAGAGGAGGATCTCCAAACTTTGAGAGATCAATTAAGGCCAACTTCACGAGATCAGGAAACACCACCTCCGTCTCCAACGCCAGAGACGAGTGAGAGGCAATCAACCCCACCTGCTGACTCTCCTCCGCATTCAGAGAGCTCACATCGTGATGAGAGAGTTCATACACCTCCCAGTGAAGAAGAAGAAGAGAGAACAGATGGTCACCCAAACACTGGAACCATATCACAAATTGATAAAGGCAAGCAAAAAGAGGTGGATCAGACAAAAGAAAAAGCTTCCTCCTCTCAAGAAATTGAGCTGGAAGCTACTATAGAGGAGGATTTACAGTCAATGGAGTCCCTATTAAACCGAACAAGACTGCACAGTTAGTGGTTAGCTGATCAGAACAGGTCCAACAAAACGAAGTTACAAAAAACCCATCAAGAAGTTCTGAGACTGCAGGAGCAAAGAGATGACACTCTAAAACTAATCAGCATCAGAGATGCTGAGATCTTGGGGCTCAAAAGCACAGTAAATCTCCTCAAGGAAAATTTATAGGAGTCTAAATATTTCAATGCCATTTGTGAAGATAGGATCAATGTATTTCTTGAAGATGTCAGTGACAGAGATGAACACATCCAAAGGTTGAAAAAAGAAAAGCAAGATGCCCTGGAAACAATCAAAAGTTTGCAAATCGTAATCGATGACTTACAAATTGAAGTCAAAGATTTGAGAGCAGTAACAGATATACAAGCAAGGGAAATAGAACGAGCAAAGAAACAGAAAACGTCGCTACCAACAACACCGGTGGTCCATCCGCAAGAAGAAGTGGCTGCACTAAACAGAGAGTTGGAGTTGGAAATAAAACAGCACTTAATGATAGCCGAAAGTGCGCTTAGAGCATAGGATCAATTATAAAGACAAATTTCAGACTTACAAAGTGAACAGCAACAAGGGCCATCTCATGACAGTGAGATAGAAAGCATTGTTTCCAAATCCCTCAGGGAGGAAAATGAAAATTTGCACATCATAGTAAAAGAGTTAGAGCGTCTGCAGCTCAAAAAGAGATGGAATTTCAAGCTCTCCAAATCAATAGTAGAACAATGGCTGCGCAAATCGCAAGTCTTCAAACTGCAAGGCAAAACCAAGGACAGGTACGAGTGCACCTGGAGCAAGCATCCACGGATTTGGCTGGACTGGCAGAAATATATGGGGGTGCAGATGACTACGATGAAGGATCAGATGATCATGAGGACCCAGATCCACAGACTGGTCAACCTGGCTCCAAAGACCAAGAAATAGACGAAGATTCAATCACGAGATTTGAAGAGCAGAAGCTGGCCGCACAAATGGAAAGGCAATCAGAGATGATGTGGTACAAGGCCATGCAACTAGAGAAGGAGATGCTACAAGGTCTCTCCAAATCAGGCAAGACAGCAGCAGAGCTACGAGAAGAATGGAATGCTCCTATGTTACCCTATGCTCTGCTGAAATACGAAACTCTGACATATCAACGGCAGCTTGCAAAATAAGAACAAGTGCCAGTGTTTGAAGGAGAATTACAGGATCGGGAACAGCAAAACAGAATAGTAGATAGCCAGCCAAAGTGGAGGCGTCAACGGCTCTTGGATCATCCTAATGACCTAATCCACTTAGTCAACGCTCCGCCTGAGCTGAGGAATGATAGGACTTTTTGCCCAACTCCCCAAACATACACCTACAGCCAACATAAAGCACTACAAAGCAGAAATCCGACATGGCTAAATTATCCAGTATTGCCAGGGCCTGCAGAGGGAGAGAGAATATCCAGTTCTTACATGGTGAAAACCCTTCAGGGCGCCATCGCAAAATTCGGAGGCTTTCCCGACCTATCCTGCAAGATGCTATGTAAAATAGCTCGAACCTTTTTGGCATGTCTCACAGTCTTCTCAGAAAGCTGGACTTCAGAGTACATGAATATCGAAAGAAGCATCTCAGAGATGTCATACGATCTAAGTGGGCCACCTACAGAGCCAGTATTGTATGCCTATTGCACACGGCTAATGTTTCTACCAAGCTACCATCTCCAAAAATTCGAAGAAGCATTCTACACAGTCTTCTTCATGTACAAATCTAAAATTTTTGGCCCATTGATAGCAAGCGATTATATGCGGTATGATGCGTTTCTACATCAAATCAACCAAGAAGGAAGACATTGACACTGAAGACAAAGACGATCATGTCGTAGTAGACATGAACTCGGAAGGGGGGAGTGTTGGAGCCCAACTTGTCCAACTGTTGTAATGAGCCCACCATGTAAAGCCTATCAAATTCCCATTTTTGTGTCAAAGACATCTCATCATTTTGATTCATTCGTCTGGGTTATGTAAAGATTAATCAGTTAGTCAGGACTCATATTTGTTCCCACTTTGTAATAATGAGTAAGAGAATACCATGTACATTTTTGAGCTAAGGTGACTAAAGTATAAAAGTCATCTTAGAACCATTTTTTGGATAACATTTGAATATTAATCCTGTGTCGTACGAGTCTGAGAGAGAGAGAGAGTGTGTGTGTGTCTTATCCTCTTTGTTATGCGCTTCTCCCTCACCGGATTCACGACGTGACTACACCATCGCAGTAGTATCTCCGAGAGCTACGCGCCCACGCCACGCATTCACATTTTCGAGTTGTTCGCGATCGATCCTTCCTCGAGCTTGTTTTGCTTGTAAGTAGCACAAACAGTGTCTGTTTGCAACAATCAAGTGCTTTATGGAATGAGAAAGAGATTAGCTACACATAGATACTCATAAACTTAGGTTTCGCCCACTTTTGGATTATGACCTGTTAGTCTATCACTGTCGAGAAATTTGTGGTCTTGCCAGGAAAGCACCGGGCTTTTGGCTGTGAGAGTTTGTGAGAGAACTCCAAAACTACATGAAAGAGTTAAACCATAGATGCCATGAAGACTAGGGTTTGGAAAGAAGTGCAATCAAAGAAGCCCCACTCTTTCTCTCTTGCACTCACACACACAAAGAAAGAACACAAAAGAGAGTGTCAAAACAACACAAAGATGAAAACATCAAGGCTATGGTCATATCGTATCATGGGTAATATGAAAGGGTTAATAGATGAGTTAATGGCATTCAATCTTGGCTGACCAAATAGGCTACGAATTGTTCTTTGGAATTTTAGTCTTGTGCTTACCATAATATATATATTTTGTTGATACGCCAAGTCCAAGACCTTCTTTGATTAGAGTTGATCTTCCAAGGATAGCGTACAAGAATGGCTAGTCTTCCTCTAGGAGAAAGTGTAGGCTTGGGCTTATGTTAATGGCTAAGTACAATTAGGCATTACTACTCACTCCCTCAAGAATTCCTCTCATCAATGGCTTGGATGCTTGAGTTCCTTTTCAAGGAAGAAGCGAAAACTGGAAAAGTTGGAAATGAGCTGTCCCTGCATGATGTGGGCAGACTGGGGTCCAGTATTTTGATCATATCTTCTCAACCGTGGCTCCAAATAAAAAAGTAAAAATATGGACAGAAAATTCAACTCATTAGCTACGATTTTTATTTTAAAATCGTTTTCCAATTCGGATTGGAACCTTGTGTTAAAAAATCATCAAAATAGGGTCCATTTCTGGTAGCAAAAGTCTTCATGTGGTCCCCTTAGCCTAGACTTTCATTTGATTCCAAAGGACACCTCATGCCATATGAAAGCATGACATTGCTCCTTGACAAATTTTTGTAATCATGCTTGCAATAATGCATTAAAATAAGTGTATCTTTGAAATCATGCCACCTAGTGTCCCACTGGGATTTGATTCCCTCCTAGTAGCTATTTAAAAAGAAATATAAGAAAAATATGAAAAATACATAGAATATATATATATATATATTGAATTTTACCCTAAATATAGGATCTAGCTAGGGTGTGAGATGATAATGAGTCAATAGAAATAAAGAATCAATGCTTTTTGCCCCAAGTTAAAGAGGCGGAGCTATTGACGCTTTTCCCATAGTATTTTTTATGGTAAAGTAAGAATAGGTTACCCTTGAGATAAATAATAGGATGAGATAGAAAGCATAGTATTATACTTAAATATGCATATGTACATTATAGAAAATATAACTATGTATCTAAAAAGTTACAAGATAACTCTTGTAGCATGCGTTCCCACTATGTACGTGTCACAGCACGACATCCACCCCCTCTAAACCTGCACATTCTCCGGTATGTGCCACATTATTTCTTTGTAAGATCAGCCCTCTTGTACATCTTCCTTGCTTTCTTCTTCACTGGATGATTCCAAAGCTTCATCTTGACTTTGATCTTCACCTGTGTTTTGCTCTTCTTCCTCATCGACATCTACTGGGTCATTGTCTCTTCTTCTCTTAAACATTTTGATCCTTTTTCCTGCAATGGGAATCTTTACTTCTGTACCATCTAGTTCAGACAAGCTATAAGTAGCATTTTCATGCACATGCTTTACAACATACGGTCCAAACCATCTTTTTGAAAACTTACGCATGACTGTGTGCTGGTTATCAAGGCTACTATCATATACTAAAACCCAGTCACCTTTGTCAATTGCTTTGCTCCTGAGCCGATATCGCTTATCAAAGTAGTCCTTGTTTTTCAACCTTGCATTTCTAAGTCGTTCTTTTGCAGCTTCAATGTCTCCAGGTCTTCTCTCTAGCTGCCTTATACGCAGTGCAAGGAAATCTTCCCTGCTAAGCCCCTCTTGCCAAGGTAGTACATTCCATGTGGGAATTGTATCTTCAATCGTCATCACTGGCTTTTGACCATACATTAGCTCCGCAGGCATGTAGCCAGTTACTGAGCTATGTGTTGTATGATCAGCCCATAAAGCATATGGTAACAGTTTTGGCCATTCACCAACTCTTCCTTCGCCAACTGTTTGGTTTTCTTTAAAGGCTTCTATTACTTGATACATTTCCAAAGAGCAAACTTCCAAAACTTCATTTTCAAGATGTAAACTAGACCCCATTATAGCATCAAGCTCACCCATAGTATCTACAAAACAAACTTGTTCACACAAACCCAAAAAAAATTCAGTAGGCTCTAGCAACCCACTCTTTTTCATGCCTATTTGTACATTATGCACATATTTCCTCTCACATCTCTTCAAATCTTCAAGTTTTGTAAAACATACTGATCCATTCCTTGTTACCAAGGAGCTCGTTGAGAAAGTTTCACCTATTTTTGGATCAGGTGAGACCCTTTTTCTTTCTGTACCACTACAATCCCGCTTTACAATGGTACTTGGCCAAAACCCATCATTTCCCTATGGTCATGAAACTCTTTGCTCACTTTTGGTAGAGGATGTTCTCTGAGGTTGTCACGATTTCTTTCATGGTTCACACAAACTGTGAGAAATTAGACAGCACGTTTACCATCTTTGTTACGTATCCTAGCATATGCTGAACCATCGTCCATTACCTTTGTTTCCACTCGAACTCCCACAATGTAGGGCTGTCCAAGGATGAGATGATATGAAGATGTATCCTGTACAAAGAAGTTTTGGTCAATCTTTACATCACCTATTGTCACCTTCACACCTGGACATGCTGCATATAATTCACCGGATAAATTGTTTGCCACTTTTACCATCGAGCCATGATTTGTGTCCATTGGCCATTTGCACTTGTTGTAGAGACTCTTTGACATTATGTTTATTTCTGAACCATGGTCAATCAAGGCAACAAATGGCTCTTCAAGATCACCTACCTTGACCAAATTTTTTGTAGTAGCCCTTGCCAGTGACTTCGTGAATAGTACCTCCTAGGAATATATTCAACTTCTTCATCATCATTTGAGAAATGCACTTGCTTCACTCTCCCACTAGATTGGTAGCATCCTACCATAGTTCCATCATCCTCCTCCTTATTTTGCAGTTGTATCCCTTGTGTCTTTGAGGTTTCCCCTTCAACCTGTGGACGAGAAACTTCAGCAAGAGTTTGCCTCTTCCTCTTCATGATGTCAATGATCTCCTCATGGAATTCACGCTTTGCAATGCCAAGAAATTCTCCTAGATTAAACTCAATCTTGCTATTTAAGATCCTTTCCTCCAAGACTTTCTTTAAATCTGTAGTTTATAAGTTGGGCCTTTTGTCTTACCTTTTGCTGGCTCTTTCTTCTTTCCTGTTGTAGACTCCTCCATGAGTACTTCAGGTGGAGATGCTCCTTGTGTTGAGGGTGTTTGAGAAGGCATTGAGTCACTTCTTCCCCCACTTCTAGAAGCTCTTTTTGATGGTCCTTCATCAGCATTCTCACGTTTGCGCTTCTCTTCTACAATTGCCTCATTTTTTTGGCATTTTGTAATGTAGGCATGCACTGACAATAAGTCCACTGGATCATTCCATCCTGTTTCTAGACGTATGCAATCACCTGCTTCATGTAGAATCTCTTTTGTAGCTTTCCCTTTTTAGCTAATTGCATGACATTTGGCCAAATTTGACCATGATGGTAAATCACCTCTTCATCACAAAAATGCTCATTTTTTACTCCATAAGTAGGTGCCTCAACTGAAGAGCTGGCACGGTTAGTTGCCATATCTTCAACTAAGGTTTGCATTCCCCCCTTCCCAAAGTTAGTTCTCAAGGGTAGACCTGTCTCTCTTAAGTGGATTCTACCATCCTTAAAAAAGACAACATCTTTTGACAAAGCATCACTAAAATCATCACAATCCCTTCTTACATGGTCTGTACTATCACACCAAATACATCTATTAACAAACCCTTCTTTGGGCTGTTGTCTTTGCCTAGGAAGTGGCCCTAATGGTTGGCCTTTTTCTTCAAGCTTTGCAAGCTTCACCTTCAAGTCACGCATTCCCTTCACAAGCTCATCTAGCATGGACTCATCAAACTTAGGAGCAATAAAAGTAGGCTTTACCATTTTGTCAGAAGTTGAGGTGGAAGGACTTGTAGTGTTTACTACCATCTTGTCCCTTCTTCTTTGTCGTTTGGCAAGCAATGAGACAGCACCTTCAACCTCATTCCAGTCGGTCTTTAGTCCTTTCTCAGCATCTTTATCTTCAAGAAGAAGCTCCAAATTTTCTTGAAACTCTTTACCTGCAGCTTGTAAGAAAAGATCTGTCTTTTCTGCATCTAGTGTGGCCCTTTCTGTCCTTGTGAGTTGTGCATAGCGCCGCTCAAATTCCCTAAGTAGCTTTGTTATTGATAGTCCTTGCTTTGGCTTGACTACCCATTCTAAAAATTTCCTTTTGGTCACTCTCTCAGAGTCCTCCATGAAGTATTCCTCCTTTAAAGCTACTTTGAGTTCTTCCCAATTTCTCCCATGCCCATCTTTAATTGCCCTAACATGCTCCCTAATTTTTGGAGCAACAACTATCTCAAAGCTTTGAATCATCTCACCTTCTGACACGCGATGCAACTCCATCTCCTTCACATACTCGCGTAAGTACTTGGTTACATCTTTGCCATTGAATTGATCCATTCTGTTGACGACCGCCTGTATGGCCTTCGTTGCTAAAATCTCCCTTCTTTCAGTGGCATGTTGTTGTTGCATGAACATTGAAAATGCTTAAAACATTTGCATTGTTGTTGGGTCAAAATGCATACCATGTTGCTCAACATGATCACCCATGGTTACCCACAAACTCTCACCCTGGCAGTTTCACGTCGAGTTCACCAAAAATATGTCGAGAAATTTGCCGTCTTGCCAGGAAAGCAGGGCTTTTGACTGTGAGAGTTTGTGAGAGAACTCCAAAACTACATGAAGGAGTTAAACCATAGATGCCATGAAGACTAGGGTTTGGAAAGAAGTGCAATCAAAGAATCCCCACTCTTTCTCTCTTGCACTCACACACACAAAGAAAGAACACAAAAGAGAGTGTCAAAACAACACAAAGATGAAAACATCAAGGCTATGGTCATATCATATCATGGGTAATATGAAAGGGTTAATAGATGAGTTAATGGCATTCAATCTTGTCTGACCAAATAGGCTATGAATTGTTCTTTGGAATTGTAGTTTTGTGCTTACCATAATATATATATTTTGTCTAGTGATTGGGATTAATTGTGTGTACAAATCCTCTTGGTTCATAGCAAGATAACTACGCTTACGTCAAAAGAAAAGTTATAGTCTATGAGAGGTAGTATAATGGGATCCGGTGATAGAAGTATTTCATTGAGCCTTTCTGGGCCAAAGAGAAACACTATACGTTGTTGAAAGTGTATTTTACGGCTAATCCATACATTAATTCTAATAGATCGTACAGAGTGAAAGCGATAGAAATTATCATCATGTGGATTATTCATCTAGGATAACTCTAGTATGTGTAAAATGTAGATATGAGAGAAGAGAAGGGAAGAGAAGAGAAGAGGGTTTCCCTCCCAAGCCCTATTATTGCCCGTAGGCAATAAGGATACTGCGGGGAGAGATGTACCTGTAGCAAGGAGAACCTAAAATTTGTAGAGAGGATGAATTACTAAGAGTGAGAGAGATAGATTTGGTTAAGGAGATCATATTAGATATATATATATATATATATATATATATATATATATATATATATTGGATCAGAGAATAAAAAGAAAACAACAAGAAATCAAGAAAACATCAATGTAGAACACATCTTACTTGACAAACCCTTCGACACCATTATTGATGGAGAGAGAAGAAGAGGGGAGAATTCAACGTTGATTGATACGCCAAGTCCAAGACCTTTTTTTATTAGAGTTGATCTTCCAAGGATAGCGTACAAGAATGGCTAGTCTTCCTCTAGGAGAAAGTGTAGGCTTGGGCTTATGTTAATGGCTAAGTACAAAATGGCTAAGTACAATTAGGCATTACTACTCACTCCCTCAAGAATTCCTCTCATCAATGGCTTGAATGCTTTAGTTCCTTTTTAAGGAATAATAGGTCCCCTTTTATAGGTGAAGGGAACCCCCAAGGGTTTACACAAGAAGAGAAGAGCCAGTGTCAACAGAAACTGGAAAAGTTGGAAATGAGCTGTCCCTGCATGATGTGGGCAGACTGGGGTCCAGTATTTTGATCATATCTTCTCAACCGTGGCTCCAAATAAAAAAGTAAAAATATGGACAGAAAATTCAGCTCATTAGCTACGATTTTTATTTTAAAATCGTTTTCCAATTCGGATTGGAACCTTGTGTTAAAAAATCATCAAAATAGGGTCCATTTCTGGTAGCAAAAGTCTTCATGTGGTCCCCTTAGCCTAGACTTTCATTTGATTCCAAAGGACACCTCATGCCATATGAAAGCATGACATTGCTCCTTGACAAAGTTTTGTAATCATGTTTGCAATAATGCATTAAAATAAGTGTATCTTTGAAATCATGCCACCTAGTGTCCCACTGGGATTTGATTCCCTCCTAGTAGCTATTTAAAAAGAAATATAAGAAAAATATGAAAAATACATAGAATATATATATATATTGGAGTTTATCCTAAATATAGGATCTAGCTAGGGTGTGAGATGATAATGAGTCAGTAGAAATAAAGAATCAATGCTTTTTGCCCCAAGTTAAAGAGGCGGAGCTATTGACGCTTTTCCCATAGTATTTTTTATGGTAAAGTAAGAATAGGTTACCCTTGAGATAAATAATAGGATGAGATAGAAAGCATAGTATTATACTTAAATATGCATATGTACATTATAGAAAATATAACTATGTATCTAAAAAGTTACAAGATAACTCTTGTAGCATGCGTTCCCACTATGTATGTGTCACAGCACGACATGGCGACTGTATTCAAGATAACTAGGGTTCAAATCTGGTGATATTAGACTTATAGGTAAGTATATCCTAGTGGGAGGATGGTGCCTAGTAAGTCTAATGCGATTCCAAGTTCATTTGAGATGTAAACGGTGTTGTGAGCGTTTAGGGATAGAGTGGGTTGCATTCTACAAGGGTTAGTGATTGATGCATCATAAAAGTGCATATGTGTAGATTGGTCTCAGTCTGACAAGCTAACGAGATTGCCTACGTGCACCTACGGGTTAGTCGTGTCATCGGATGACAAGTATGTTGTCTGTGTCGTGCTTGTGAGTATGAACAGGGGAGTAGTTTTTCCATAAAACATTTGCCAATCTGATCCGGAAGCTTGACACCCCAGTCACTGTAAGACCCATCTTCTCAACGCATGAGTGCGTTATGACACCTATTTGGGCTCCGCCATCCACATAACCTTGTCCCAGATTTTTTCTTTTATTCCACACATCTACTGTTGGACAGATGTCTGGTAGCTCATCCATCACCAAGACCTTCACTGAACCTCTCTTTGGATCTTTCTCCATTGGGTTAACCATCCTCTTCCACTGTCGCTTTAGCTTAGGCACCATCTCTATAAGCTACCCAAAAGTAACATCTGCCTTCGTGCTTGTCAAATCCTCCCTCAAGTCATAGCTTAATTTCCCATCCCCTAGTGGAGAATCTGAAACATGAAACTTACGACGAGCCCTTCTTTTCCTCTTGGCCTTGACATCCTCGCCTTCATGGCTCTTTCGCTTCTTCTTACTAGGACCTGAGGCACTTCTTCCTTTCTTGTCCTCTGTGATCCTCTTCCCAATAGGCATCACTAATGTATCCTCTAGCTTTTATGCCTTCTCCAAGGTAACCACACTTATCACTTTTGTCTTTCCCTTTTCCTCCTGGGTTAAACCACTAGTTCCTTCTTCTCCCTTAATTTCAATGCCATAATCATTTGACCTAGTTAGCACCTGTCTTGGCATTTGACCTAGTTAGCACCTGTCTTGGCAATGGATACATGTCTCCCCCCATCCTTGGTGGCTTATCACATTGCGGGCTGATGTGGCCCAACTCTCCACAATTATAACATGTGGGCGTCTTCCTCCAGAACCTACCATTGCTTTGTCCAGCACCATTCCTAGGTCTTTCTTCACCTCCTGGCTGATTTGCAAACCTCCCTCGACCTTGATTAATTCCGACTTGACCAAGCATGTTTAGGCTGAGAGTCTTCATTAAATCTACCACTTGCCTCATGTCTTGCCTTAGCCCATCATCTTGCACTGTTGTAGGGACCACTGCTGGCATAACTTGAGGAGTAACAGGAACAACTGGTTCATGATGAACCCCTGGCATGCGACCTTGTAAAGAGTCCATAGGCTGAAATTCAGACCTCATGGGCAAAGACTCCACCCCTAGCTGGCTCATTTTCCTCAGCTTCCACTCTTTGTTCCTTGCTACCTCTAGTGCATCTTCATATGTCCTAGGCTTCTTTAGCTCCACTCTCCAACGTGTATTCTCCCAAAGACCAGCCAAGAACCTGTCCTTCTTCATCATGTCAGGCGGGGGTACTTGTGGTGCTAAGGCCTTGCACATCCTCTCCCATGCCAATGAGAACTTACGTATGTACGCATCTACTATCTCACCTTCCTTATGCACCAAACCTTGTACTTCTTGCCACACTTTGTCAGGATCTTGTATCTTCACAAACTTCACTTCCAACCCATGCCGTAGATTGTCTCAACTCAACCTTATGGGTGGATTAGCCACACGCAACTCCTCTTCAAATGCTTTGGACCAAACTCGTGCATCACTCTTCAAACAGATTTGGAGAAGACGTAACATCTGTGTCGGGTCATGAATCTGGTTGCTAATGCAGGCAACCTCCATCTTTTCCAAAAAGTCTTCCACATCTTCATCACTTCTTCCATGAAACTCTAGATAAGATAAATCCATGGCTACCCAAGTTATGATGCTTTGAGAACCCCTTCGAACACACGTGCAAGAATCCAAAACTTTTTACTGACCCCAATCCCTAGAAACTTCAATGGAGATCAACCTTAGATAAGGACAAACACATGCACATCAAATGAGTTTTCATAGTTAATCATCGGAATTACAACAGGCAAAGGACATTCCAGGATCTCTCTTAATCTTCTTGGCCCGAACATAAAGACTATGCGCTGCTGGAAAAAAATCAAATGAGTTTTTATAGTTAATCATCGGAATTACAACAGGCAAAGGACATTCCAGGATCTCTCTTAATCTTCTTGGCCCGAACATAAAGACTATGCGCTGCTGGAAAAAACTCTTCCTGGACACATGAATATTTATCTGGATTCTCTGAGTTAAATGAAAAGGAGTGAATTGAGGGCCATTTTAATCATCCATTAAAGTCAACCATGTAACTCCCAAGAAAGCACATATGTCTTATCCTCTGATTTTTGCCAAAATTTCAATAGCATAACAGCATAAATGGCTCAAAAGACCAAAAAACTAGCCATCACAACTTCGAAAAATTTTGGCAGAGTTTCCCCAGAAGTAGAGCAGTGTGAACCCAAAATATAGACTGTACATGTATGCATAAACTGCCAACAATAGAACTCGAGCATCAATTAGGAATCACTAATACATAGCCTATGGCGAGGTCACGAAAAGAGTGCTCCAGCTACCTGTATCACCGAAAGGATCTCCACATTTGAGAATCCCCCGGCTTAATAAACCTCACGCTATCGACCCTCTCACGAAGGCTTATGCAAATCTCGTATAGTCAAGTCTCAAAAATGACTATCTTCCAGACCAAATCTCAAAAATGGTTGGGACTGCCAAATAAAACCAAGTATGGCTCCACAAAGGCGTACAATGGCAGTTTCCACAAGTAACGTACAATACCAGCAGACAATGCGCTCAAGCAGGCGCCAAATGATGCATACCCACGGCAACTGCAAGTGACTTCCACTGCCAGTGTATCACTCCACTCCAGCTACCTGTACCTGTGTGAATCACCTGTACCTATACCTGTCACTGTAACCTGTAACCTGTAACCTGTAACCTGTAACCTGTAACCTGTAATCTGCAGCCTGTAATCCTCCGTGGGGGCGTCAAAAGAATGTGAGCGGGATGGAAACACACAGAAGGCCTCTATAATGACCCGACACACACTCTTGGAAGGATACACACACTCACTATGGGGCACCACTCGACTGACATAACACACCTGGCCGAGACACGGAATACACCTATGGAGTGAGAGGAGAGAGACTATCTGTTTGCCCACTCCACACAGAGAGATACACACACACACACACACACACACTCAAAAACTCAGCTCAAAAGAGGATAATTTCTGATGTTTAGATACAATTGAGCTTGGGCCAACACCAATGGGGAAAATGGCTCACACAATATGGGTAAAATAAGCCAGATACAATCACAAACTGGAGCAGAAGTTTCGCTCATAGGAGAAACTTACACAAGAAAAATAGCAAAAAAACAGTGAGGAGTTTTGCAAAATGGACACCTCCATCGCATTCGGAACGGCTCAAAACCCAGGTCTACAATGTCAAAGTGCTCAAATCCGACCTCGAATGAGCAGTTTAGGGCAAAAACAGGCTCTAAAAACACCAAAAACACAGTTGCGGCTGTTCCTCCTCTTCTCTCCACGTTTTTTCTGGTCTTCTCTCTAGTTTTTCAGTTCCCACACTTAGCTTTATTACTTGGGCACCCTTGGCCTTTTAGTTGACCTCAAACGGACCCCGAACAGGCCAAAAACTGACCTCGCAGTGCATAGTTGTCACCTTTTTGCATCATCCGCACACCTGGCACTCAGCTTTTCTCAATAATGCATCCCGCAAACACGTGAAGTGGCCCCAAAAGATGTTCCTCATGATTACCTTTCTGCATAATTATCACAAGAAAACACCCACGTTGTGTCCGTACTTATCCACATGCAAGTATTGACCCCATTCGACCTCCTCATGCAACTAGATGCCATCTGACGCACCTGCTTACCTCATGTCGTCGACCCGCGGATAGCTTCCTCGAGAAGTTTTATGCACTACCAACTCCTCCTTATTATAGAAAAACCACACCGGTACTGGTGATAGTGAAAATTGATGCACTATGTACATGGTGTCCTACCTGTACACATGTGGGCCCCACGTAACCACCTGGCTCTGGAAAATGGGCAATCCTTTATTCGATGCACCATGCATGTGTATGTACATATGCGCAATCCCTTGCTCCAAAAAACTCCTGACAACGTGCTTAATCACTTCTTAATGCAAGTAGAGAATTGCAGATTTACTGTATGCATAGATGAGAGGATTTCTCCCTTCCTGATAATTAATGATGGATTATTTTCCCCTAATTAAATCCTAATCCATGAGAAATTTATTATAATTTAATTATTTACACATTATGGAGTAATAGAATGCAATGGACCATTCCCACTTGATTTTTAATCAGAACGGTGACTAGTGGATG
Source organism: Adiantum capillus-veneris (assembly GCF_014529385.1). Taxonomy (NCBI): domain Eukaryota; kingdom Viridiplantae; phylum Streptophyta; class Polypodiopsida; order Polypodiales; family Pteridaceae; genus Adiantum; species Adiantum capillus-veneris. The sequence continues at coordinate 46,157,703 of NC_140953.1, forward strand.
ATTCCTTAAACATGCATTAAACTATGATTAAGAGTGACTAATTGCTTGCATGATTAATAATTAGATTAAGATTTATGCAATAGATCATGGATACGGAGAATTAGAGAGTATCTAATGAGTATTTTTTACTATGATTATGCATACTAGATGCGGAATTAAGAGGATACTAGAGAGGGAAGTACAACAAGCATGAATTACATTGAAAATTACCGAGGTTACGGCTGAATTCCACTCGAAATTTTGATGCAAGGGCCTCCTTGAGACGCAAAACGGGTAGCACCTTCCCTCCTAGCTCCTCTTCTAAAGACTATGTCTGCCGGCAGCACCTCCTCAAGGTGTGTGTGTGTGTGTGTGTGTACTTTGTGTGTGTGTGTGTGTGTGTGTGTGTGTGTGTGTGTGAGCATATATGTGTGCTTGTGTGTGTGTGAGCATGCTCTTATATAGGCTCACAAGCTGAAAATTTTGAATTTGCCTGCTATATGCATCTGAAGGAGTACTCACTTCATGCATGGAAACTCTAGTTGCATACTTACCAATTGTCCCAACCTGCTCAAGAGCTCACTTAGTCTCTCTCTCTCTCTTGCATAGAAAGTATCCCACGAGCCCTGTGAGTGTGTGAGGGCGCCCTCTTACTGCCAAACTCAATCTGTAGTGGCCTAGATCCAGTTCCCACACAGCCCCCGAGTCTCGGTGCCTCCCCACATAACTTTAGGAAAATTTAATTTTAACCTAAGACGGGAAATACGAATTAGAATTTAACGCCGAAACTTGCTATACTAAGCTCTAACTAAGGTGTATTAACCTAGGTACCTGCCATATTTAGCAGCCCCCGGCATCCAAAAATGCATTTTTTTCAAATTCGAGGTACGGGTGCAGTTTTTTGAGACGATCAAAACTGACGCGTCTGGTGACCAAAAACTTACTATTTTTGGAAATTTTCCATAAAAATTATTTGAATTCACTTTTGGAAGCTTTATGACATTCTAAACATCATGGCATCGACAGATTTTGAAAAATTGCTAAAAATACTAACTTTTTCCATTATGATTGTTTCATGGTACAATGATGTTCTTTTAGCTCGGGGTCGGAGACCTTACACTCGTGAGTTAATCTTACTATTTTTGGAAAATTTCCATAAAAATTATTTTAATTCACTTTTGGAAGCTTTATGACATTCTAAACATCATGGCATCCACAGATTTTGGAAAATTGCTAAAAATAGTAACTTTTTCCATTATGATTGTTTCATGGTACAATGATGTTCTTTTAGCTCGGGGTCTGAGACCTTACACTAGTGAGTTTGGTTGTACTATACCACTTGTAAATCCTCCTACTTTTGATAAATCATTGAAGAGCTCAGTTTTTGCGTACATGATTTTTTTAAAAGAGTCTCCAAAATATTCTAATGTTTCATCAAATGTAAATGGTAGGAATCAAGAAGAGTTGAACTTGTCTAATTTTCTAAAAGGATTCCAAGATGTGTTCATTGATGATATCCATATGGACTTACCTCCAAAACGAGGGGATGATGACCATCGAATTGAACTCCTACTAGGAAGCTCACCACCTAACAAGCCTCCTTATTGAGTTTCTCAAGCTCAACAAGAGGAGATCATGAGGCAAGTACAAGAATTGGTTGACAAAGGGATGGTTAGGTCTAGCTCCTCTCCCTTTTTTTGTCCAGTCCTTTTAGTGCAAAAGAAAGATGGTACATACCGTATGTGTGTGGACTATCGAGCACTAAATCATATCACTATCAAAAACAGATTTCCCATGCCATGGATAGAAGGTCTGTTTAATAAGCTGCACGGCTCTACCTACTTTAGTAGTATTACCTTAAAAGTGGCTATCAGCAAATAAGGATAGTGGATGAAGATATTCTAAAAACCGCGTTTTGTACAACGTTTGGCCTTTTTGAATATCTAGTAATGTCTTTTGTCTTTACTAATGCACCAGACACGTTCAATCCTCTAATTCTTTAGACCCTACCAAAAATTCACTGGAGTGTTCTTTGATGATATCATCATCTACTCCGAGTCCTTGGAGGAACACAAGCAACATCTCCGAGTGATTTTTCAAGCATTGAGAGAGAACAAGTTTTTTCTCAACCAAAATAAAAGCGAATTTTTCCTTCAAGAGATTCAATACTTAGGTCGTATTATCTCTCAAGATGGTATCCGTATCGATCCATCAAAGTTTCAGATAATAAAATCATGGCCTAATCCAAGGAATCTACATGAGCTAAGAAGTTTTATTGGTATGTGTGCATACTATAGATGCTTCATAGAGTTTTTTTCTCAAATAGCAGGACCATTACATGACTTTACAAAGAAGAACGTTAAGTATTTATAGATTTCTAAGGAGCAAAATGCTTTTTACAAGCTCAAAGAGAAGCTTACCTCCCAACCAGTCCTCATGCTTGCGGATCTCTCAAAGCCATTTGAGGTCCAATGTGATGCTTGTGATGATTGCCTTGGAGCAGTCTTGCCTCAATAAGGGCATGCCATAGCATATGAGAGCCGAAGGCTCAATTTACGGATGAGCGAGTCTTAGGCATATATGAGAAAGATCTTTTAGCTATTCTACATGCACTAGACACATGGAAGCAATATTTATTGGGGACACCATTCATTTTAGAAACAGACCATCAAAGTCTAAAGTACTTCATGACGTAAACAAAGCTTTCCGACAAACAAATGAGGTGGGAAAATTTTCTTTTGCAATTTAATTTTCATATTGCTCACATTGCGGGTAAGCACTATCAAGTGGCCGATGCACTTTCACAAACACCAAAAGTTAATGCAGTGTCACAGTAAGTTGCAGTAGCTGGTTTGTGATCTTGGTGAGACCTCTAAGCTGAATTTTCCATTGTCCCATACACAACTTAATCCTCTATATCTCCTCCTTTAGTTTCCTAGGATCATTTAATTGAAGAGCATCATTGAGCAGTATTTGCCAGGTTTACCATTCAAGAGTGGATCGCTCATACCAATCCCAAAGATCATCAGTAATATTATAGTATGTGAGCAGATCTACTAGTTCTGGATGTTGAGGATACACTGCTGGGAAAAACCTAGGCAGCTCAGCTTCTCTAGTTGGTAAAACATATAGGAGGACTGGGGAATTGGGTACAAATTCCAAAAAAATTGAGGAGAGCCTGGTTCTCCTGCTGCACCATCTTTCAAGTTACTTTGACCAGATGAAACAATATTCAGAGAGCAGTTGCTTGTTCTCCTACTGTCATTTGAGTTGAAGGCCCTTTACTGGTCGTAGCCTAATCTTCAAGAATAGCTTGTAACCTCTGATCTAGAACTCTCGTGGCAATTTTAATTTGTAGTAAAACTTCTTTTAATTGACCTCTGACGTCCTTCATACATTTATAGGTTCGCATGTTCCTGTTACCATAGACATGTGGTAGTGATGTGTGTGAACACACTAGGACCGCCGGGGCATTTTTTCCCTCTTTAGGAGGTTTTTTCCCCCGTGCATTGTATATACGCCCATCACTCTAGGGCTATCTATCTTTCCATTGCACACTAAGTAACACACTCTCCATTGTGTGCCTTGAGCTTCCTTCATCTTCTCCAAGTTGTGTGTGTTTCACTGCAACCCTAATTCCAACAATTGGTATCAGAGCAGGTCACGTCCTCCCGGGCTTAGTCACCAGCTACTCCAGCACAAGCCTGCTCACTTTCTCCGATTTCAGTGAGCTTTGGCGAGCGTTCGCAGGTCGACAAAAATTTTGGGCAAGCTCTAAGAGCTTGGTTTGCTCAGAATTTTGATTTGGGCTCATTTCGGCCTCCGTTTCCACTACAGACAGGACTACACAGGCTATTTCGTCATTTTGTGCAGAATTTCTGTCAGTGCCGTTTTCTGCATAATAGATTCCTTATAGTCTTCTACGGTTTGTGCTATATAGCACAGGTTGTTCCCGCTCCGTTTCTCCTATTTTCGGGTAGTTTTCACATCAGGTGCGGCATTTACCATGGCTGACAACAACAACACAGATGTGTTCAAGATGTTTGCTGTTGAGGATAGGTTGGATGGGGATAACTACCCTATGTGGGCTTATATGATGCAACATGCTCTTGTGTCAAAGGGTGTCTGGAACATTGTGCAGGGCATTGATGTACGTCCTGGTTCTGAGGATGTAGGCGATGTTGAGGATGTTGCAGGTCTTGCTGCAAGGATTGCAGCTATTAGAGTTGTTTTGCCTACGGCAGAACAAGCTCGTTGGGATGTTAAGGATGTGCAGGCTCATGCATTGATTGCGTTGTCTGTGAAGCGCACCATTGTTCCTCACATCCGTTCAGCAAAATCTACAAAACAGGCTTGGGATATTTTGGCAGGTCTTTATGCAAGCCGCAATGAGGCTAAAATTGCTTTGCTGCGTAAAGAGCTGGAGTCGAAGATTATGCATGAGGAAGATGATATGGACACTTTCCTTGCTGGTGTCAAGGATATCAATGAGCAGCTTATTTCTGCAGGTGAAGTCATTTTAGACAGTTCCCTTGTGCAGACTGTTCTTGATGCCTTACCAGATTCCTACCAGACTTTTGCTAGTACTTGGAGACTGATGACCCAAGGAAATCCTGAAGTTCTCAAGTTTGATGCATTATGCACATTGCTGTTGCAAGAGTCACTTTCTAGAAAAAACAGGACTAGGCAGCGTGCAGTTGAACAGGCTTTTATTGCTTCTCAAAGAAAGGGTGGTAACAGCAATGCAGCCACTTCTTATGGTTCTGCTGCGAGTGGCAGAAATTCTGTTCCTAATGCTTCTGCTGGCAGCAATTCGTCTGGAAATTCTGGTGATAAGGGCAAAAAGAAGATGCATTGCCATTATTGTAAAGCCAATGATCACTTGATCAAGTCGTGTCCTAAGTTGAAGGCCAAAGAGGCTAAGAAGAAAGAGGGTGGTTCCACTGCAAATGCTGGTTCCACTACAAATGCAGCCATTGTTGACTCTTCTGTGAAAGGAGACTGTGTTGCTGATGTTGATGCAAAATGGGCGTTTAGCGTAGAGTGCACTTACAATCCTAATGTCCATGATGCATGCTTGTCAGTTGCTGCAGATTCACATGTGTGGTATTTCGACAGTGGTGCTACAAAGCACATTACCTCACATAATGAATTGTTTACCTCTCTTGAGTCTGTCCCTCATGGGAATTCAGTCACTTGTGCCAACAACGCCTCTTATCCAGTTCAAGGAGTTGGAAAGATTGTGCTCACTGCTGCTAATGGCAGTTCCTTCACACTTGTTGATGCACTTTATGTACCTGGGATCAAAAAGAATCTCTTGTCTGTATTCGCACTTGCTAGACTTGGACTTGTAGTCAAATTTGTGGATGACAGATGTACAGTTCATGATCTCAGTTTTGGTGATGAAATTGTTGCATCTGGGCTTTTGTGCCGTGGGCTGTATAAGCTCACTTTGTATGACAAGTGTGGACAAAATTTTGCAAATGCTGTTGTAGATTCAAGGGCTATTTCAGATGCAAAACTTTGGCATGTACGTTTTGGTCATCTGAATTTTGCCAGTTTGCTACGTTTGCAGAAATCTGATATGGTTGCTTCTTTGCCGCCTCTTGAAGCACCTGTCAAACATGTTTGTGAAGGCTGTATTTTGGGTAAGATACAACGTTCTAAGTTTCCAAAGGATGGTTCAGTTCGGGCCACATGCAGGTTGCAGCTTGTGCATAGTGATGTTTGTGGGTCAATGCAAACTCCGTCCTTGGGCAATTACCTGTACTTCGTGACTTTCATTGATGATTACTCCAGGCATGCATGGGTATTTCAGCTTAAAGGGAAGTCCGAAGTTTTTATGTGCTTCAAACAATTTCTGGCTATGGCTGAAAATGTCTCGAAATGTACTATGGGCACCCTCCGTTCCGATCGAGGGGGGGAGTATATGTCTCATGAATTTAATGCATTTCTGGCTAGTCGTGGGATAAAACATCAATGTATAGTGCCTTATACGCCTCAGCAAAATGGTGTTGCTGAGAGGAAAAACAGGTCACTGACGGAAATGGCACGATGTATGGTCAAAAGTCAAGCTTTACCGCATTCTTTTTGGCTTGAGGCCATTATGTGTGCCACTTATGTACTTAACAGGTGTCCTACGAAAGCTTTGCAGTCTATTACTCCATATGAAGCATGGCATGATAGAAAACCTTCTATTGAGCAGATGCGTGTTTTTGGCTATTTGGCATATGCTTTGGTGCCACAAGTGCAGCGCAGAAAATTGGATGATAAGGCTGTCAAATTTATTTTTGTTGGTTATAGTGCTGAAAGCAAAGGTTACAGGTTGTATCATCCGCAAACAAAACGTATTCTGGTTTCTCGGGATGTAGTGCTTGTGGAAGATTCTGTTCAGCCCTTGCTGTCATGTACTAGAGACAGTAATGTAAGCTCACAGGACATTTATGACACTTTGTTGCCTCTTTTCAGTGGTGGAAATACGAATGTAAGTTCCAATGAGGCAAATGTACAGCCTATGGGGGTTTCTGAAAATGTTTTAGATCAGCCTATTACTGATGCAGATGTACTTGATGAGGAAAGGGTTGAAAATGAGCAAGCTAGAGGTATGCCAAAATGGCTGGTGCACACTTTGCGTGACAGTAAATTGGATGTACCTTTGTCTAGTCGTACTCGTTCAGGCTCTCGCCATGCATCTTATGCATCAGAATGTTATGCTTTGGCTATGTCTAGTTTAAATGATGTTGAGGAGCCTCTGTCTTTTGATGAAGCACAGAATTCAGAAAATTGGATGGCTGCCATGCAATCAGAATATGATGCACTTATAGAGAATGACACATGGACTTTATGTGATTTCCCTCCTGGCAAAAAGGCCATTGGTACGAAGTGGGTTTACAAGTTGAAACGCAAGCCGTATGGTGAGATCGATCGCCATAAGGCTCAACTTGTTGCAAAGGGTTATGCACAGCAAAAAGGCATAGATTATGAAGAGACTTTTGCTCCCACTTGTCGTATGACTACTGTACGTTTTTTATGTGCATTGGCAGCTCATTTTGGTTGGGATGTACATCAATTGGACATTGTTACTGCTTTCTTGAATGGTGACATATTTGAGGAAGTTTATGTAATGCAGCCTCGCGGTTTTGTCATAAAAGGACAAGAGGACAAAGTGTGCAAATGTAACAAGGCTTTGTATGGGTTGAAGCCTAATCTCCTCGTGCTTGGTATGAGAAAGCTGACACTCATTTGGTCAAACAAGGCTTTCGTAATAGTCCAACAGAAAGCACATTGTATGTAAAGCATGAGGGTGATGTACTTCTCATTGTGGTTCTTTATGTTGATGATTTGTTGATCACTGGACCAAATGAGAGACATATTGCTGAATTTAAGGCTGATTTGAATGCTACTTTCAAGATGAAAGATTTGGGGCTGTTGCATCATTATTTGGGTATACAGTTTAAGCAGTGTGATGGTGGTATTGCCTTGTGTCAGAAAAGTTACATAGAGACATTGCTATGTAAGTTTGGACTTGAGGATTGCAAACCTATTGCCACTCCCATGGAAACAGGTTTGAAGTTGAGTCTACATGATGCTGGTGATCCTGCTGATGTCACTCTTTACCAAACTGCTGTTGGCTGCCTCATTTATGTATGCAACACGACGCTGGATATTCAGTTTGCAGTCTCACAGGTCAGCAGATTTATACATAGCCCAGGGTCTAAGCATTGGCAGGATGTCAAGAGGATTTTCCGCTACCTTAGTGGCACTTTACATCTTGGCTTGTTTTATCCCAAGGGGGGATCATTGCCGCCAGACTTACATGCTTTTTCGGACTCAAATTGGGCTGGTTGTTTTGACACACGAGTGTCCACAACTGGTTTTTGTTTCATGCTTGGCAGTTCATGTATATCATGGTTGAGCAGGAAGCAACCTATTGTGGACACTTCGAGTTGTGAGGCTGAGTACAGGGTAGTCTTCACAGCTACGGTTGAGTGTGTATGGCTCAGATGCCTTATGGCTGATTTGGGTGTTGGACAGGACACTGCCAACACTATCTACACTGACAGTCAGAGCGCATTGGCAGTTGCGAGGAACCCAGTTTTTCATGCTCGCACAAAGCACATTGAGGTGCATTACCACTATGTCAGAGAGAGGCTCTCAGCAGGAGAGATCAGCTTGGCTCATGTGCCAACACAGGACAACCTTGCAAATCTTTTCACAAAGTCATTGTCTCGTGAGAAGCTTGAAGCTTTCTGGAAATCTTTGGGCTTACTCCCCTTTGTGGACTGATCGTGTCCTCAGGGCATGGAACTTCCCTTTACTCATGTGCCAGCTCTCGTTCACCGCATCACTCCAGGGGGGATTTGTTACCATATACATGTGGTAGTGATGTGTGTGAACACACTAGGACCGCCGGGGCATTTTTTCCCTCTTTAGGAGGTTTTTTCCCCCGTGCATTGTATATACGCCCATCACTCTAGGGCTATCTATCTTTCCATTGCACACTAAGTAACACACTCTCCATTGTGTGCCTTGAGCTTCCTTCGTCTTCTCCAAGCTGTGTGTGTTTCACTGCAAACCTAATTCCAACAGTTCCCCAGTAGGAGCTCTAATGTAATGGCTAGGGAATGACAGTCTGTAGTAGACTGCCACTGCCAGTGTGGATTAGCTAGTTTGTCATTAGAGTTTAGTACACATTCATGTACTCTTTCTAGCAATTGAATTCTGCTAGGATGATCAGGCAGTTGGCACACCTCTTGGTCATGGAAAGCAGATGATGTCCAATGTTGGTGAAAAGGCAAGGGAACTGGAACATGCTCATCACCACCCAGCCATGCCCTATATAGGCCCTTGGCCTTCTAAATATAGGGACCCCCTTGACTGCATGTCCGTCCTGGCCCTTGGTCGTGCCTAGTCCTACCATTTTCCTGACATTACTCCCCCCTTGGAGAAGCGTTTTTGTCCGCGAAAACACAAGTGTGGTATCTTCATAATAACACTAATGTTTTCTACCGTAACATCCTTCATGGATCCAATGATTCATTTGAGCGGAACCCGGTTCAGTAGGAGGTTCAATGGAACCAAGAGTAACATCTTGATTTTCTACATTGTTGCCCATTTGTAACCATCTGATGGTACCGGTTCCTATCCAAACATAGTGTGTAGACTCCATTTAGAACGCTCATGAGCTTGGTAAACGAGTTTATCACAACAAAGAGTACCTCTTGTCACTTTCCATGAAAGTAACTTGCTGACATAACTCATCAGCCAAGTTTAAGTTCTTGACTTGTTCTCAATTTTTGTCATCAATAAACAACCCCACCCTAACGAGTGTTCAAGGTTGAGAACCTGTGTTATACATGAAGAGATTACACCTAGTCGCAAACATGCTTTAACTTATAGTAAGAAAACTCTATGTAGAGCAATAAATGCTTACTGATTGGATCGCTTGGTGCTAACATACGCACTTTGCAAATCCTTCAGCACCAGATTACACTTTGTAATCTGCCTATCCCCTTGGATAATTGACAGTACTGACGTGTGTTCCCTCACAGTTTGTAATCTTCCTATCCCCTTGGATAAGTGACAGTACTGAGGTGTGTTCCCTCACACTTTGTAATCTTCCTATCCCCTTGGATAACTGACAATACTGAGGTGTGTCCCTCACACTTTGTAATCTGCCTATCCCCTTGGATAACTGACAGTACTGAGGTGTGTTCCCTCACGGTTTACAGACAGTCATCCCAAATGACTGGTAAATGGGAATCACAATATTGTGTAACATTGTTGAGGAATCAACAATGTCCACAATAACCATCATGGTAACTTGAGAAATCCACAAACACCCAAACCGAGCCATGACCTCTATTGGTGATTAAGTAGACCCAAAAGTAATCTCATAGAGATACTGCAAAAATGCTTCATAAGCAACAACTTGATGAATACGCATGCCGTTTCAAATCATCCTTTGCTAAACACTAGGGCCCATAACACCTAGTGTGCATGCATTTAGCAAAAAAGAGATCCGAACCTGTATATCCATGGTGATTCTTGCCAATACTTATGGAAAATGTGATGCGCCTAGCACACATTAAAGAGGAATGTAAATAGTTCTGAAAAGAAAATAAATACTTTCAGTTGCAATATTTTGCAAACCTTGTTGAAACGTCTGAACCATATAGAAGGTGAAACAGTGATCACTTCTAGGTACAAACAATGAAACTTTTACATTAACAACTCATAGCCTTTCTATATATAAAACAACTATCTGTAATGTTGTTTAGCAGCACTTGTATCTTAACATGTCATTCTATGTATCCGACAATTTCTAGCCACTAAAATTGCTCCTGATATGTCGTGCTGAAAAATGGTCTAGAAAACAGATTAGACCAGCACCTAGGGACTTTTTCGTGACACATATTAGAAATAGGGGGCACCAGTGTCTGTCCCAAAGACTCATATTCTCCACATGTGGAATATGTCTCAAATAAGGATTTCTGAAAAAAGAGCATCCTTCCAGTACAAGATGTACTTGTGTGTGGAGGTAACTCTAAACCACTCTGTGAGAGGAGTGAGAGGGACCCTCATTCATTGCTCCACACTGGATAAACCAAACTCCTTGAGTCCCTAGACCATCTTGTATCCCATGTGACAACATGTGCCAAATAGAATCCTACAAATCGATTCATAACAACATAATGTACATTGGACACTACGGCCCAAAATACGCATTTCGACATGCCCTTGGCATGGCCCTGGGGATTGAACTGAAAGTTCAATTACCCGTATTCAAATGTACAGGAGTACGTCTCCCACCTATGAAAAAGCAAGCAACGGTGCACTAGAAACCCTGGGTGTTGCCTTCGCAATCCAAACCCGTTGAGTAGAATGTACGTAGTCAACCCCTTGGTAAGACCCTTTGTAGAAGCTACTCAACTAGCAGGTAATGGTAACCAACATAGTCAACCGTGTACAAAATGATGAGAATCAACTTGAATTTTTTCGCTACCGCGTAGTAGATTGCGGAATTCTTTCCTTGAAAGTATAACGGGAATAGATCAAACTGTGATCCTCAATGCGTATGGGGTGATTTAGTAAGCACCGATGGGTCGTACCCCAAACATGTGATGCCATAGACACTCATAGTGCTATAGAGAGACCGAGAAATCCACACAAGTGAGATGCCTAGCTCGTATCAACAGTCATGCTACCTCAACTATTTGTTTCCTCTAGACTCCATGGTATAGATCAGTTGATGTAAGTGCAAGAGTATAAAAAACTCAGCTTGAGCATCACACTAGAAACATATAGTGCAAAAATGACACCCTAATCCTCCAAAATGACAAGACTCTTGCTCATCCATTAACGTCAATGTGTACTCCACTAGGCAGATCTATTCGATCATAAGAACAATCACCCAAGGAATGCCAATAGTTGGGTCCTACCCAAAATCTGACAATGGCTCTTAGCCAGTCTGTGTGTGGCTCCTAGCTCTTACGGCAATTAGAGTTCAATTGATAAACCAATGAAAACTAATGTGAATGGCATCTTGGCCAATTTCTAGCTGAGAGTTAGAGCACCTTGGCTCATGTTGACTCCCAAACAAAACATGTATGAAAAACTTCCTAGAAGATTTTCATTATTCCCTTAAAGAGGGAGACAGAAAGAGAACAAGAGCATGTTGGTTTGAGGAACTTCCCTTAAGGTTTTAGAGTGTGTTCCCAAGCTATGTGCTCTTACGCATCTATGCCTAAATTGCAGCTTATCATATGAGCATTCCCCAGTTTGCCGGTATGGCGCTCATCGAGAGAGGTAACAGAAAAACAAAAACGCATTCTAACCCCCCTACCCTGCAGGGGTCGTGATTGTATGAGGACAACTTAGCCTTGGCAATTTGCCCGTAAAATAATTCCTAGATTTAGGTTCCTTTTAGTGTTGTTGTGTGTTGATAACAACCAACAATCATAGTAAACAATCCATTACTTAGTTTGTCCTTGATAGAGTTGCAAGTGTGATAGCGAAAGCGTAATGCATGAAGCGGTAGTATTGAATCCACCTCATTAGCATGCCTTGCATGCAGAATTGTAAGCCCTTGCGGAGAGTGATGGCCTTGCACAGTTTAGACTGGTAGGGATTCTGTGAGCTGATATTCCCATTTTGGTAGTTCCCCAAACTTGTGTGCCACTGCCCGTGATACCAAGTCATTGGGCAGTACCTTGGCACAAGGGAGAAGCCTTGTTTCATATAAAATTGCGGAAGCACTTTGCTTTGCACATGACAATAATTGCCAAGCAAAGTGTAAACATGGAAAAAACAAGAAAAACTTAAACTTGGCTAACCTGGTTGTTGTTTCTACAACGAGTTGTCAAGAAATATGGAAAGATAAACTCACTCAAAACCGACTCATAGCCAGATCTGTTGCACGAGAGAGTTGTCGCATATCCATATACGCCTTCTTATGTCATATACATCCGTCGTTTACTGAATGAAATAACATGTAAACTTTTTGCCATATCCGGACCAAGTTGTATGCCAATAGCATATGCCAAACGTGGAAAGACTCAATGCAAAATGCAGAAATGGAAGCCTTGCTTCACATAATTACATATGGAGTTTCTGAGAGCTCATAGCTACTGGATATTCATGCTAGCAGATGTATGTCATATCAAAAGAAAGGTGACCTTGTTGATCATTCACAAACAATAGACCTTGTCTACTTGTAGATCTCATTAAGTACTCCTCTCAATGAATCTTGCCACCGATTTCAAGGAACGGTGACAATTAGTCGGCCATGCAGATAGTCGAGGTACCAGCCATGCTGATCTTCATGAGGTCCATGTACTTGTCTGGCCCGTGGCCTGCCTTTACTTACTTTAACCTTCGACAGGTGTGTGTTGTCGAGGTTTTTGTGTATCCAAGCCATGCTTGATACGGGGTTGTAATTAATCATTGACCTTTTGCCAATAGTATATGCAACAAAATTGTAATGCCGAAGATAACTGTCACAAGCCTTGCTTTTGCTTGGAGTGCCTAGAGTGCGCTCATCTCCGTTGCAAGATAAAACTATGCAGCATATTTTGAAACATTTTCCAAATAAACTGAAGATTTAGACATACCTTGAATGTTTTTGGGTGCACCTTGAAGCCTCTCTAATAGGCTAAACAACACTCAATATCATCAAAGTTGAAGGTTTCTGCTTTAAGTCGGCCATGCTGAGCATCTTTGCTACCCGGCCAAGCTGCTGCAGTCATTGTAACGACCCTTTTTGCAGTTTTGAGGTCATATCCATGGATGACTCTCTTGTCGCCTGCTTATTGTAACCAAGAAGATGGCGTTGCATATTTGGCAATTGTACTGTTGAAAACTGTGCACTTTGGCCTTGCCGACTTCCTGCGAACCCCTCATCAATTCCTCGAGGTGCCAAATGTGGTGTTAACAATATGCATGTTCTGTCGCGGCCCATGGTAAAGCAGCCCTTGCATGCCTTGCAGGCACTCCTTGCTACCCGTCATGGCTTACTTTGCATAATATTCTCCAATGATATTACTCGAAACCTCCGCAATTTATGAGAAATAACAGAATTTTAATTTGATCAAATTGGTGGACCGCCTTGGTTGTCCTACTCAAGGTTACCGGTGGCCAGGTCAAGAGGGTTGAGTGGGGGGGCTGCCAACCGTGGGCACCCTCCCTTCCCCTTGTTGGATTAAACCTAAGCCTTGGGCCTTATCTGGTATGAAAACGAGCTCCCTGTGTAGCGCTGCTGACAGCCGCTGCGGATGAAGACGAGCTCTTAGCTCTTGCCACAAGTACCCAACGATGGCGTTGTAGTGTCGAGTTTACCGGCTTTCAGCCCTGCGAACCCAGCAAGACCAAAAGCAGTTGATTTCAGGCAGGTCGACATCGATCCACCCCCGTCTAAGCCTATCGTCCCACGGTCTTCTTCTCCAGCTTCGGCCCTGCAGGGGCGGTGTCCCATGACTTGTGATCGATGGACTCAACCTGCTCCCCTCCTTCTCCTTCTTAAGGTGCCTGCTCATGGTCTCCACAGTTTCCCTTGCCCGAGGGCTTGTCCACGACCCGAGAGAGAGAGAGAGAGAGAGAGAGAGAGAGAGAGAGAGAGAGAGAGAGAGAGAGAGAGAGAGAGAGAGAGAGAGAGAGAGAGAGAGAGAGAGAGAGAGAGAGAGAGAGAGAGAGAGAGAGAGAGAGAGAGAGAGAGAGCCATGCATCCATGCAATGCCTTCCTCCATCCTCCATAGCTCTCCCCTCCTCCAACTCTGATACCAGTGAAAGGGCAAGGGAACTGGAACATGCTCATCACCACCCAGCCATGCCCTATACAGGCCCTTGGACTTCTAAATATAGGGACCCCCTTGACTGCATGTCCGTCTTGGCCCTCGACCATGCCTGGTCCTACCATTGTCCTAACAGTTGGACCATTTCTCTGGCACCGACATATAGTCGTTGAAATCGTTCAAGATCAGACAGAAGAACATCATCCTCCAGATACATCCTAGTTATAGGAGCTTGCTGATGTCTTAATTTCCTGTTCAGTGTGATGAGTTGTAATGAATGTTGCTCATCACCTTTTAGAACTTCAGTCACAGCTTTACCTTTGCCTTTCTCATCCAAATTGTGCTGTGACTGGTGCACTAGTGAATTCCCAATGTTGTTGGGTTGTTGATCTCTAGCCCGCTGATCACCCGACTGTTGACCCTCATACTGGTCTGGCTAGTCTGTATTGGGTTGATTTCCTCCTGTGGCCCCTGCTCCACCAGCACCAGATCCTAAAGGTGGAGATGGAGGAGAGTCATCATCATCATGCCTTTCTTTTGTTTCATCCTCCTTCTCTTCCTCTTTTGCTGCTTTATCATCATCCTCATTCAGGTTGTTCTACTGTTCAATATAATCAAAGATAGCATGATTTGCCAAAGCACTGTTGTGTTCAAAAATTTTATCTTGCAAATCACTCTACATTGTTTCCATAAGGGTTCTCAGATTATCTATATTGAAAACAACATTCCCCTCTAGATTCAGCATCTTAACCAAATTATTATAGAAATATCTTTCAGTTAAAGTGGCTTTCAAGGCAGTGTGGCTAGTCAGCAATGAGCTGAAATCAACTCTCTTCAATTGCAGCATGGTTTTGAATCTGTCAGCAGCTCTTTTAGCCTATTCCTTTTCTTCTCTAAGCCTCCGCATCTCAGATTCCATTTTGGACAACTTATCTTCTAAGTTCTAAATGGTCCTAGCTAATTGATTTTCAAGGATACTGTGCCGTAAGGACTGTGCTCCTTTATCCTGCTCCAACTTTTCAACTTGCTATTCAGTCTCCCTCAGTTCATACTTTAACTTGGTCAATTCATCATTAGACACTGAGGTGTCCAACATTTGTCCTAGATGGCATTCACAATAGTGTTCCAAGATGACTGAATAAGTACGAAACATCCATCATTCACTATGGCTGGGTCACATGCAACTGGCTTGTAAACTGTGATAGGAGCCATATATGGTAGTGTAGCATAATCAGATTTTTGCACGAGTAGACGTCCTTTGAGAGGATGAGTCTATTGTTGTTATAACCGATCCTTCTTGGTTAAATGCAGAGCCGCTTCACTGTAAGGGATGGAAACCTTACCAAGTGGACTCAAAGGTGCTGGTACTTTTTCCTTATCAGTCTGACCCACTGGCTGCTCAACACTAGTCCTATCTAACTGGTCTTTTCCTACACTGGTGGAACTGACAAACATACCAATAAAACATCTTGGGACTTCAACTTAGCAATTTGCTAAAGCACATTATGTGACAGAATCTGACATAGATTTATTGGAACTGTGGCGTCCAATATTTTTGCCAGTAACATAGCAAACAATTTTTCTGACACATAAGTTGGGTTGTTTTTTGAGACTCACAGCTTCAGCTACAAAGAGATAAGCAGCAGGAATGTCCAGACCTGCTACTAGAACCCCTTGCACATTGGATTTGCATTTCTTTTTGGCAGCATCATCTCCTTTTAGAGCTGCACTAATCTGTTCTACTCTTGCTACGTATGGCTTTGGCTCATTTGGCATTTGGAATGCAAAAGCAATATTTTCAAGTGTTACCGACACTTTCCTACCATAGACCATAGCACTTCCATCATCCACATTGAGGAATCAAGAACCTGTCTAATGATAGATGTGTTAAACTCAATTCTTGTGTCTTGCACAACCACATGCAAAACCCACATTTGGAGTAATGCCTCGGCTTGCTTAGTAAGCACATACCGCTGTATTTTATTGTGATGGATAAGTGGAAGAGAAGCTCTTGCAAAAGCAATAAGTGCTTGGGTTTCCTCTATAGTTTCTTGCATCCTTTCCGACATTTTCTTTCTACCCATACACTGTGAAGACGATGAATCAGTAGAGGGATAAGAAGAGAACTTACTTGAAGCTTCAAATCCGTATCCTAGTGTGGCTGGTAAAGATAGACAATGATCAACAATTTCCTCAGACTAAGAAGTTTGTGCTTGTAGTGACGAAACTTCAGAGCTTGGCAATGGCGAATGGATAATAGTAGGTAGACATCACGCGGGAGATATACGAGGAAAAATACCTACTCGCCTTACTATTATACGCGTTCGCACCATAAAAGCTCCACTACTTACCGTTCCTAGAGTCCTATGCGTCACAACGTGGCACAAATGCATTGTCTAATCCTCTCCATCTTCTTCGAAATTGTTACTACTAATAGTCCAATTGACCCTTTTTCCCATAAAAGTTGATATTGGTTTTGACACTTTACTGATTCTAGTACTACCATGGTATTGTCGTACTGAGATTTTTCTGACCTTTTGACTGGCTTTGGAACTGGCCGTACATGAAAAAGGCTTAAATTAGCTGATTATGGAATTTCCTGGTCCTTAGTTCCCACACTACCAGTATCCTTATTCCTGGAAGTCTCTCTGTTTTCTGAATAATAGAGCTTGATTTTGGCCCCATTATATACCCCTGGCAACAGTATTCCAGATAAATCTTTCAATCTTATTGTGCCATTGGAGAACACCCAATCAACAACTTCATATGGACCTGCCCAGGCTATCTTTAAGTTTGGATTTTTAGGGCCTAGTTTTGATTGATATAACAAAACCAAACCTCCTTTCTGAAACTCCCTGACTTTGATTCGTCTGTCATGTCAGTGTTTCCCTCTTTGCTGAACAATTTTCTATTCTAGCATAGCCCTCTGCCTTAACTCATCCAGCTATGTTAACTCCTCCAGTCTCTCTTTCAGATTGTGATTATCTAACCCATACTCGACTGCCATCCTCAGACTGGGTATGACAAATTCCTTAGGCACAACAACTTTGGTGCCATACACCATTCTAAATGGTGTTAATCCCGTGGTGACCTTAAAAGCTGTCCGATATGCCCAAAGAACAGTTTGAAGTTTCAAATCCCACTGGTGCGGCTCTTTCTACACAATCTTAGTGAGAATAGTTTTGACAGTCTTGTTACTGCTTTCAGCTTTCCCATTGCATCTAGGATAATATGGTGTTGATTTCCGATGCTTGACTGAAAGCATATCCATGAGAATATCCATAGTTTCATTGATAAAATGTGTACCCTGGTCTAACACAATCTCCACAGGACATCCGTATCGACAAACAATATTTTCAAATAGAAACATAGCATTGGATTTTGCCTTGTTGTCAGGAAGAGCCTTAGCTTCTACCCATTTTTTCACATAACAAGTGGCCATCAATATATACCTATTCTTCCTTTTAGTAATTTTCTTGAAAGGACCCATAAAATCTTTTAGTAATTTTCTTGAAAGGACCCATAAAATCTAGACCCTATTTCATAAAACCACCCAGTTGGCTGAAACCGGTGTGAGAGGAGTCATATCTGCTTCCGTGGGTCTGCCCATTCTTTAGCATATATCACAAGCTTTACAAAATCTTCTGACATCAGATATTGAATTCTTCCACCACAAACCAGCCTGCAGATTAATATCTTTGGAAGTGATATCAGTAAAAAAATGTCCACCAAAATCCCCATTATGTGCCTCTAAAATAACTTCCATTTTGTCCCTCCATAGGCTCACATCTAGGAAGAACCCCATCGACTCCCAATCTGTAAAGTGATCTGCCAATGATGGTGAACTTCAGACTCTTAATAATTAGAGCCTTCTTCTGATTTTGAGTCTAGTTATCTGGGAATCGTCCCTTAGAAAGAAATTGATATACCTCATACAATCCTGGATCAGTTGATTATGCCGCTGTTAACTGAAAACGTTCTACATCCACTGGCTCGTCTCTTAAAGACACCTCAAAGTAGCCATCCGTACTCCTGGATAGGAAATCAGCACCACAAGGGATTTTGTCGGGCTTATGGAAAATATGAAATTCAAATTCCATCAGCAGCATCATCCAGTGTATCAATCTGCCTTGAATAATGATTTTATTAATAAAAAATAATAAGGCCTGATGATCCACGTAAAAATGAAATAGCTTGCCCATCAAATAATGTCTGAATTTGGTAACACTGAAAACCATCCCTAAGGCTTCTCTTTCAGTAGTTGTATACCCTTTTTCAGCCTGATTGAACCTGCGACCATCAAGGTACACCGGATAATCAATTCTTCCTTCTGGCTCAGCCAGTATTTCTCCCATCGCCAGTCCTGAAGCATCAACATGTACATGAAAAATGACATCCCAATTTGGTTGTTGAAGAACTGGCTTACTAATAATAGCATTATTTAAATTCTGAAAACACTCCTCACATTCATCAGTCCAGCTGAACTTGCTGGTCTTCTTTGTAAGTTCATACAAAGGTAATGCTTGGGAAGCAAACTTGTGCAGAAATCGTTGATAAAAATTGATATATCCCAAGGAAGAGCTTAACTCTGACACATTCCGAGGTGCCTTGTCCTGTTGGACACACTGGATCTTGTTATTGGCCATTTCTATACCATTCTTGGACACTACATGTCCCAGTAGGTGTCCTTTCTAGACTAAGAAAATAGATTTGAATGGGTTCAAACAGATCCGCTTTTCCTGACAACGCTGGAAAATCATTTCATAAAAAGTAAATGCTTCTCCTCCGTTGAATGTATAGTAAAATCATCCATAAATATGGCAAGGAATCGGTGAAGGAATTCGCTGAATATTTCCATCATACATCGTTGAAAGGTGGCTGGTGCATTGCAAAGACCAAATGGCATTACCAGATACATGAATGCTCCCCACTTAGTAATAAAAGTGGTTTTACTCCGGTCATCACAAGCAATCTGTAATTGGTTATAGCCACTATAACCATCCATAAAGCTATACATCTCATATCCTGCAATTTCATCAAGCAACATATTCATGAAGGGTAATGGAAAGGGATCCTCAATTTTTTGAGCGTTCAGCTTCCTATAATCCACTCACACTCTAAGCTTTCCATTTTTCTTGGGTACCACCACAATGGGAACAACCAGTCACTACTAGCTACTTCAGTAATGAACCCAGCCTTTAGAAGGTTATCCATCTCTTCCTTGACCTTCTTAGCGTAATTTGGATTCATTCGGTATTGCTGCAACTGTACTGGTCTGGCATCTGGTTTCAATGGTGTTCGATGTTGACATACCTCTGGATCTACTCCTTTAAGATCAGTATGTTTCCATGCAAACACATCCTTGTACTGCTAGAACATATGTCATGCGTTCTCTTTCATCTAAGGATTCTGATGTTTGTTGACTTTGATCAATTTAGGATTCTCCTCAAAACCTAAATTCCATTCCTCTATTTCTTGATCATCTGGAAGTAACCGGTTAGGCCCTCCGCCTTTTCTCTTGGTTGACTCCTCAGCGTAATCCCAGGACAGTCCCCTGAGCTCTGAACTGCTATTCTGATTTCTAGTAACTTCTTCCAAGTGTATTTGTTCTACATCCACTGGTATACTGGAATCAACTGATTCTTGTGGCCTTCCAGTTAGCTGAACTGGCCGTTATCCAAAGTTCTGCTCGGTGAACTAGTCTAGAAATTGCTTCTTTTGTTGATCTTTGTCCAGGAACACTCCATTGAGATCTATCTCGGTTAATGGAAAAATATTCATTACTGCCAGTATTCTCTCAATTTTCTTCACCTTATACTTCTGGAAAAGCTCTTCAGGTCTCATGAGCTCCTTTCTCCATCTCCTAGTGTTGTTCGTCTGAATCTGAATTCTGCTACTAGCATAGTGTTGTTCGTCTGAGTCTGATTAGCATAGTTGTGAACAGCCTGTGCCGTTCGCAGCCACGGGGGCCCCAATAGCATCCCATATGCACCTTGCACGTCTAATACTAGGAAGCTAGTTTTGAGCTTTTCCTTGCCCACTCTTATCTGCATACCTTCTATCATACCAGTTGCCTGCACTACTCAATGGTCAGCCATTCGAACTTTGAAAGGTGCAGGTTTCAAATTTGTAATTCCCATCATCTGCTAAAGATGTACCCCCAAGATGTTTACCCTGCTCCTTCCCTCCAATATGACACCAGATAGTGGCTCCCACTATTTCCTAACTTTATAATCTACCTAGATCACCGGCACTTCATCATCTCTGACAGCAGCCAAGCCAACTGTTCTGGCTTCCACCTCAGCCTTCCTTCACTGTATGATGAAGTTCGCTGCTTCAGGCAAAGTTTCTCTAATGTCCTTTAACTCCACCGTCAGTTTCTGAATTCTATCACAAATTTTGACATGAATTTCCTCCTTCTCATGATCTGAGTTGCTCTCTGAACTTGAAGAATTGGTAGTATTTGCACAATACCATTCCTTTGTTCTAGTGCTTTCAGCTCCCCTATTAGTCCCTAATTCTTCCATCAATCCTTGAACTGCAGGCAACATGGTCTTAGGAGTTCTTGACCTTGATTGATCTGGTTGTGCTTTCTCAGAAGACTTGGCTGGTATCTTCTGAATGACTCGAGCATTAAAATTCTTTGGCTACTCTGGCAGCTTCTTGGCTAAATCCTCTATGATTTTTTCCGCCAATTCTCTCTGCTCTTGCCATTCATCAACCACCTTTTCTTTACCCTTGGTTTTCCACACCTCTCTGTGCTGAGTCCATTTGCTACTTTTAGGATTGTCTGCTTTCGTTGGGTTATCTGGGATCTCCTCAATAACTACCCCTTTGCTGCGTGTAACTGCTCGTATAGGAACTGGTTTTGGGGCCTTTGCCTCAGTAGCCATAGTAATAGGTGTCACTGGACACTGAGCCGCTAAATGCCCATACTTACCACAAGTATAGCAGTTCAGACTTTGACTCTAGAAATTACCACGACCCCGGCCCCGGCTAGTACCCCCTTGGTATCTGTCGTGCCCCATACCATCACCGCTGATACTTGATTTCTCTTCTTGGGGTACATTGGTAGTCTCCACTTTTACTGGTTCATCATTGGTAAATGCCACCACATACATATCTTTCCCCTTCTTAAAATGATGAATGCAAATTCCAAAACTGTTCCATAGATGGCCGTAAGCTTTGCAGTAAGTACAATGTGGACATTCGTTGGAAACATGATCTTTGGATTTACATTTTGAACACCAGGTTTCCACTCTTCTTATTGGTTGTCTGGTCTGGCTGATTTTAGCAATCTGTCAGGCCATCTCATCAATCATTCTAGACCAAGACCCCTTCTTAGCCTTGTCTTTGCTCTTCTCATCCGAGTTGTTTTTAGAACTACTGGAGGTCTTACTGGAATCAGAATTCTCAGTAGAAGTATTGCTACCACTAGACCTCCTCTTCTTATGACCCCTTTCCTTCTTAGCCTGATGTTCCATCTTCAGGGCTCCATGCACCATATCATTAAATTTCTTTGTTGGTGAAGGCACCTCCTATTCCCTAAGCTTCCTACTGCGGAAACCATTAAAAACCATGCCCGCAACCGTTTTTCTGATGGCAGTTCATGTAGCTACCTAGTCAGTTCCTTTATTTTCTCAACATAGCTTTTGACTGATAATTTCCTTTGCTTTATCTTATCCAGTTTGCAGAGGATATCCTCATCTCCTCTATTATCTGAATATTCCAGTCAGAAATCTTTGAGTAGTTTGTTATATGATCTGAGTTGGCAAGCTGTGTAATAGTAGTACCATTTCCTTGCTGCCTCCTTAATGTTTGAGGAAAGTATTCCCCCAGTCATCTTCATCAATGTTTTTCAACTCATTATACTGTTCAAAGGCTTGGATATGAACATCCGGGTCATCTTTCTTCCCACCCTTGAACATTGGAAAAAAAAATTTCAATGAAGAGGTGTGATATGTCGATCAGCATCATTTCTTCCTCTTCTCACCTTAGGAACCTGGCTCATTTTTTGAAGATTTCTTGTAATGGTCTGTATCTGCATCCCAGTCAATTTCTTCTACAATCTCAGTTTCTGTCTCCTCCCTGGCTTTTCTGTAGGAACTGTGGCGACTACCTTTATTGCCTTTGGCTCCTTCCCCCCATGTGTGGTTCAAGAACTCCTAGCCTTGCGTTCTTCCCTCTCAGCCCTTCTTCATCTGGACTGACTGGAGTGCTAAGAGCCTTTAGCCTCATCAGTTTGACTGTGCTCCTTCGGAGCCTCAGTCTCAGTCCTCGGTTCAGTCTTAGGATCAAAATCTCTTTCTGACTCCTCAAGGATAGGGTCAACGTGGTAGGATGGTTTACGACCACGGTTGGTTTTGGGTGTCATATATTCATGTGAAAATTCAAACTGGGAGAAGCATTCTGGTCAATGAGCAAATAGCTCTAACCATCGTGATCGCCAAAATGGAATTGGAGCTGATCTCTTTAGATACATGATTCTAGTGTTAGAATTTACAGCTACTGGAAGTGGTCAGTTTAGTCAGTGAAATCGGAATGGAATATGGAAACTGAACTGGAATAGTTAACTGAACTAAAATACTCTACTGGGACTAGAAACACATTGAATGAATGGACAAGTGTTTCAGGTTCAGATTTAGAGTTTATGAAGATTGAGTACAAGGTATAACAGTCTGAAGCCCAATTGACTAATGTAGTAATGATTACAGAGTAGAATTACAAGTGAAGATGTTGTAACTCAAGAACAGCTTCAAAGACTAGAACCAAGAGACTAGGAGTAAGAAGTCAAAAGTATAAGCAGCCCAGAGTACAATTAGCCCTATTACAATGTAATGGGTCCTATTTATTGCCTCTTGAGGTTATTGTGGTAACCACCGTGGTAATTACTAGCTGGTCCACTATTTGCCTTCTAGGAGACAGTTCCCGCCTGTTGAGACTATCTCCGACGTCTACAACTCTATATATGTGTGGGTCATGTGTGTGTGTGTGTAAAAGAAGGAGACACACAAGGTAGAGAACTATTTTGGTTTCTTGTAGATTCAAAAAATCCTCGACATAAAATGAATGTAGATGAGAGGGAGACAAAGAGAGAGACAAAGAGACTAAGAGAGAGAGGAATAGTACCTGCACCTTTCCAAACACTTCAATTCTACACAACAATAGATGTTGTTTTTGACGATACGAAAGTCCTCTGTGCAACTCTCTCTGCCATATTCTATGTGTATGCCTCTCTCGGGTGGTGAAGGATATTATTCCGCATGAGCTATAATTTCCCCTTGCCTGTGAGCAAAATATTCTTTTGTTTCACCTATGTTTTGCTGAATCGCCTTTGTTTTGCTATTTTGCCTATGTTTTGTCCAATCACCTCTGTTTTGTTGTTTTATTATTTTATTTTTTTTGCTACTCTTCACCATGTTCTTATGCTAGGATTATCCCAAAATCCATGTGTGCTTTCTTTTTTAACTTTTAAAAAATCTATACACTAGTCTGGTAACCTGAAAGGACATAAAAGTGTCCTTTTAGGGTTTTGAAAAATTTCCAAAACCATAGTAGATCCACTCATTTTGAAAAATCCTTTCATGAGCTTATAATTCAAGGACTACTACATATGGGAAAAATGAGAAACTTGTAAAATTTTGCATCTCTTGGTCACAACAAGCCTCCAAAGTTGATGGACCATTGCATTTTGCCCAAAACAACCACTTCTTACGGTTGATTGCATATTAATTGAGTGGATATTTTTTTAGGACATGAGATAAAATGCCGCGTTACCTTCAATGGGTTGGTGATCAAAATATATGGTTGCTTTTGCCTCACTATGTTTTTATTGGGGTAAAAAAATAGGTACAAAAATGTTGCATTTTTTCCATTCTGCATACCTATCATCAAAGTTTTTATAGTCACGCTCAATACTAATACTATATACATGTTTTCTTAGTTCTCTTTAGGCCTTGGATTCAAAAGGAGCCATGGAGCATGTCAAAAGAATAATGAATCTCTTACTAAGCGGAACCTTGGGGACAATGATGAAGTGCTAAATATAGCAAACATGACAAATTTGGGTTTAGCATTATAACCTCTAGAATCCCATAGAAACCCTTCAATATCTAGCCAAATTTGTAGTTTATGATTAGATATGGTTACTACCTACAAAATACACACAATTGGCCTAAGAAACTAGAAATATTAAGAAAGTGATACTTGCTACACTAAAATGTCTCGTATTCTTCAACAATAAAAAAACTCAACCATCATCATATACTATGCTATATAGCGTATTAGGTCCCCAAAACCTCAAGGAAGATTAGATTTATGTTATACATACCACTAACACAATCAAAGTTGCATTTGGATATCAAGAAAGCCACCAAAAAAATCATAAAAGAGCTAATTTTGGTCAAAAAATAGGATTATGCAATTCTTGTAAGTTGGTCATAACTTTCAATTTTAACACATATTTCTCCCTAGAAGGATCAAAACATGTTGAGAACTATGAAGGCTTATCATCTAGCAATCCAAACCTCACAAACATGAAGTTTAGAGTGGTATAGTTGCAAAAAATTTGAGAAAATGCCAAAAATAGGATCCGTTTTTTCACATAGTTTAGGTTCAAAAATGTTGTGCAAGAGTAAGGTTAATAGTGAGATCGATATTCCCAAAAAAAAAAAAAACTCATAATGAAGCTTTGTGGATATATAGCACCTAAGAGGCTATATTGTATGGGCACCCAAATCCCACCCGGAACATCCATTGTGAGCGTTTTCCAAGAAACCCAGTCAAGGGCATTGCCCCCTGGACCCTCCCCCCAGCTAGGGCCGTTGACCCTAGACCCCCACTGTGAATGCTTGACCCTGGACCCCCACTAGGGGTATTGGCTTAAGTCCCCGATTGAGGATGCTGTGCCTAAATCCCCACTAGGACCATCATTGGGGGTGCTAAACATGGAGAATTGAAGCCTCCGACCTATGATAAGTATAGGACGGGTACTACTATGTCAACCATTTGTTGAAGCTAAGTCACATTTAGACACAAGTAGACTTACAACATGAACATACCGCTCCATTTTAATGAAGATTTTCCAATTAAAATTGTTCACAGATTGTTAATCTACCGTACTTGATTTTATCTTTCAGATACTTAATATCCACCAATTGTCTTATCTCCACTCTAGTGTTTCTTGGAGAGAACCAATAATAAAGGAATCATATCAAAATTTAGGTTTCAAGATGCACAATATCATCCACGTGCACAATCTCAATTCAATTGAACCTAGAGATAAGCAACATCATGGGATAGGTTTCAATATGAAACATAGAAAGATGCAAGGTTTAACATTTGTGCAAGCTAGTCATAGGGAGTGGATGAAACAAAGCTAGACACATTTTATGGCCACAAGTTTTTGTCTTATATCCAATCTACCATCTATACTATCATGGATTCATTTCTCTTTAGATCTTCCATATGCTCAATCTATAGTCCATGCCACAACGTCCAAAGTTTAAGGTATGCATGGATAATTGTTGAAAGGTCCAAACGATAAGCTTAGTTGAAGTAGATAAAACCACAAGGTACATTATTGAAGCAAATTCCACAACTTGTCTAAGTTAATCTCTTTTGAATCATACAAGATCAAAATTCCCACCACTAGTACAGTCTATGCTCCATTGAATCATAGAAATCCATAAGGTCCACCACTTGTTCGATATATGCTCTATTGAGAATAGAGATCCATAAGGTCCACCACTTGTCCAAACTATGCTCTATTCAAGCATAAAGAGACACAAGGTCCATCAATTGTCCAAGATAAGCTCTTTTGAATGGAGAGCGCCATAAGGTCGAATATATACTCTATCAAAACATAGAGAGCCATCAGGTCTACCACGTGTCCAAGCTATACTTGATTCAAGGATACAGGACCATAAGGTCCACCACTTCTCCAATCTATGCTCTATTAAATCATAGAGAACCATAAGGTCCACCACTCATCCAAGATATGGTCCAGTTAGGTATAGAGGACCATAAGGTCCACCACTTGTTCAATCTATTATTTATTGAAGCATAGGGATCCATAACGTCCACCAAGCTATACTCCCTTGAAGTATAGAGAGACAAAAGGTCCACCACTCATCTAAGATAATTTCGATTCAAGAAATGAGAGCCACAAGGTCCACCACTTGTCTAATCTATGCTTTGTTGAAGCATAGAGAAGTATAACACCCACCACTTGTCCAAGCTATGCTCCACTCAAGCATAGAAAACCATATGGTCCACCACTTGTTCAGTCTATGCTCTATTGAAGCATAGAGAGCCACAAAGTTCAGCACTTTTATCCATTCAAGCATTGATAGTCAAAAGGTCCACCACTTCTTCAAGCTAGGCTCCATTCTAATATATAGAGTCACAAGGTCCACCACTTGTTGAATGTATGCTCTATTGAAGCATAGAGATACATACACTAGTTGTCCATGCTATGATCCATTCAAAAATAGAGAGCCACAAGGTTCACCACTTGTCCAAACTCTGCTCTTTTTGAAGCATAGAGAGCCACAACAAAGTCCCAAAGATATGTTCCATTGAAATACCCACAAGGGCCACCAATTGTCCAAGCTAGGCTCTTGGTGCATTCACTAAGTAAACTTCTCATATATCATGTGTGCTCACCAAAATGGATTTTAATTACCCCTTATAAACCTCTTGTGCACATGAGTCTGCAAATTTACAAGAAATTAAAATTCCTTCTATTGAACCCACTTGCTATGTTACATATACTTTAGTGAACTCCTTGGGGCTAGGTGCAATTCTAGCATAGAAAGACACATGGTCCACCACTTGACCAATGCATGATCATTTAAAGCATAGAGATCCATAAAGTCCACCAGTTGTCCAAGCTATACTCCATTTAAGCACAAAAACCACAAGGTCCACCAATTGTCCAAATTATTATCCATTGAAGCATATAGGCCCATAAGCTCCACCACTTGTCCAAGCTATGATCCATTTGAGCATATATATCCATAAGGTCCACCACTTGTCCAAGCTATGATCCATTCAAGCATATATATCCATAAGGTCCACCACGTATTGAAGCTAAGGTCCATTTAAGCATAGAGAGCCACAAGTTCCCCCACTTTTCCAAGCTAAGCTCCATTCAATCATAGAGGGTCATAACATCCGTTTTCCACTACTTGTACAAGCTATGCTCCATTGAAGCATAAATAGCCATAAGGTCCACCACCTGTCATAATAGTAAGCTATATTGAATTATACAAATAGATATAAACATTGTATGGCCACGAGCTTCCATCATATCTCCAATATATCTTCTTTAGTATCAATGATTCATAGCTCTCAAGCTCCATTATATTCCCAACCATAAATGTCATGGATTATTTTCCAACCATTATATTTCCAGCCACTTCTTCTCCAACCTAAAGTATCATGGATTATTTGGTCGCAATCTCCAACACTTTTCTAACCTATAGTCCATTGTAATATGTATTTTACTTTTTTAACATTCTTTTGTATGTAATTTGGTATAATTTCTACTTGATTTTGCAGTTTAAAATTAATATTTCTTATTTGAAGGATGGAATTAATCTGGGGAGAAAGTGCACATGATATTCAACAATGAAATTGTTGGTGCTTGTTGTGTGTGTAGAACCAATGAAGATTCCACTTGTGAGGGTATATAGATAGGCCAAGGAAATGTATACATACTAGTGGAGGAATTCTTGAAGTTTATGGTCCTTCCTTTTCCTTAAATGGATACTAATTCCCTCCAGTTAGTACCATTCAATGGCCAAAGGTTCAAATACAGCCTACCATAGTGAATAACAACTTACTTGGACCAATGCCAAACTACAATGGTGATGAGGAAGAGGATCATGTGGATGCCCAAGCTACAAAGGTAGTATCAATAACAAGCTACAATGATGATGAGGAAGAGGATAATGTGGATGCACAAGCTATCAACATAGTACCAATAGCGAGCCCAGAGTTTGAAACATCGATACCAGAATCTTGAAAAAATCATAGGATCTTTTTAAACGATGAGACAATGATGCACATTGTCAATGAGGGAACCATTTTATATGTACTTTCACATGATTATGTCAACTTCCAAAAACTTGGCCTTGATTATGTGGGTGTGGCTATTGAAAAAGAAAATCAAAGCAATGAGAATGTGGTTGACGTGGGTAACATTACTTTAATGAAATGTCCTATCAAATAGACAACAATGTTCAATGGGATCCCATTACAATGCTTTGTTCCCATTGATGGAATGCATATTTTTTGTGAATATGTATTCGCCAATGAAGAAAATGCTCAAATAAGCCATGAGGGTAATGCAGTTCAATGTTCAAGGAAGAGACGATACACTTTCATGAATAGGATACAAAAAGAAAATGCAACACCAAAGCTTCTAGGTTCTTCTATCAATTGAACCCTGAGTTCAAAGGGTTTCATGTATTGATTATTGTGCACAAAAATGTTGTCAATATGTAGATCATGATATGGCATTGAGGTCACAAAACAAGGGAGAATCTGAGAAGACACAAACAAATTATGTTTATGATTTTCTCTCAATTTGCTAACAAAAGATGAGAAGGTGTGGTGCCAATTCAAGATAAATGGGACTATTGTTTGTTGTAGAGCATGGTATGAGCTACATGGAATACAAAAGACATCATTTTATCACTACAAGGAAAACTTTGAGAATGGTGTACATTATACGTGCATGGAAATGCATATACATTGAGAAGAGGGCTTCACCATACTAGCTAAGCAAGATCATTTCCTAATGAATTTGTGGATAACAACTTTGAGAAGATGCCACGTATAGGTTGAACAATGTTGGATGGTCCAGGGGAGACTCAATTGGTAACTCCATCAAGATACAAATAAGTGGATATTGAAGTGAAATCAACACGATGCTTGAAAAACTGGGCTATGAGAAGAAGCTTTCCTAGTCTTCTTTTGGTAGATGGAACAAAGAGTACCCACTTGTCACCTTAACAAAAACAAGTGAGTTTTTTAAGTGCAATATTTGTAGTTCAATCAAAGCAAGATAATCCTAACCTTGAATAAAGAACTCTCCTCTTGAGGGAGAGAGAAGTGTTAGGAAATAAGACGTAGCTAAATAGATAATTGAGTAGATTTACTTAATGGAGAGAGACAGATTTATATACACGAGATTATAGAGTAGAGAGAGAGAGAGAGAGAGAGAGAGTACACACGATATACGTGGTTCACCCAATGTGAGCTACGTCCACGGGAAAGCAGCCACTCAATTGCTTTAGTACTTCAAAACAAGAAGTAGTTTACAAAGGGATTATACCCTTAATGGAGCTCCCGCCTTGCTTCACTCTCACAACCTCAAACTCACCTTGTTGCATCAACTTCACACTATGAAATGTGTGTAGAAATGGCCTCCTTTTATAGGCCAAAAGGGCTGCCCTCTCTTATGAGAGACAGCCATGTGTATCCGCCCTTGTGCGAATAAGTCCAAATCGGACCCTCCAATCCGCCCATGTGTGGCCGCCCTTGAGAAGACAAGTCTGCTTTTGAATTCGGCCACCGGCCATTGACTTCCGACCACCGGCCACCGGCCATTGACTTCCGACCACCGGCCATCGGCCATTGACTACCGGCCACCGGCCAACCGACCGGTTGTTTTCCGACCACTTTTCGGCCGCCGTCCGTCGGCCGCCGTCCGGCCATAATATTCCGGCAAAAAAGAATATTCCGGCGAAAAAAAGTCTCGGGGGCTTCTTGTCCGTGAAAATTTTGGTTTCCGGTGAGTGATTTTCCTTCACGCACGATGGCTTCTCCTCATAATGGGGGCCTTACAAATGTCCGCTTTTACCACAGAAAATTACAAAGGGTAAATCAGGCTCCATACTTAACAATCTCCCACTTGGAGACTGATCTCCAAACCAAACCTATGACTGCTTTCCATTCTGGCTTCTTATCCTTGAATGCCGATTGAAGATGAGCAAAAGCTCAACTTCTCCTTGTTGACCACCTTTGTAAACATGTCTGCAGGATTTTCACTTGTATGCACCTTTCCTAGCTTTAGTTGTCCCTCTTCCAAAAGAGTGCGTATGAAGTGATATCTCACCTCAATGTGCTTTGTCCTTGAATGAAAGGCTGAGTTCTTCGCAAGATGGATAGCGCTTTGGCTATCACTGTACAAGACACAATTGTCTTGTTTGAATCCAAGCTCTTCTAAGAATCTGTGAAGCCACAGAATTTCTTTGCTTGCCTCCGTCATTGCTACATACTCTGCTTCCGTGGTAGAAAGTGAAACCACTTTCTGCAGCTTTGAAGCCCAGCTTACTGTTGTGCCTCCAACCGTGAACACATAGCCAGTAGTGCTCCTTTGAGTATCTTTGTCACCTGCCATATCTGCATTAGCATACCCTTCTAGAAAAATATCAGTTCCTCCAAAATACAAAGCATTTGTTGTTGTCCCTTTTAGATACCTAAGTATCCACTTCACAGCTTGCCAATGCTCTTTACCTGGGTTGTCCATGAACCTACTCACAACTCCCACTGCATGTGCAATTTCTGGCCTTGTCCAGACCATAGAATACATTAGAGAACCTACCGCTGCAGCATATGGAACTTTAGACATATAGGCTATCTCCTCTTGTGTCTTTGGACACATATCCTTCGTTAGTTTAAAATGACCAGCCAAAGGTGTAGAAACTGGTTTTGCATTTTGCATTGCAAACCTTTCTAGTACCTTCTTGATGTAATCTTCTTGAGATAGCTTTATTGTCTTCTTCGTCCTGTCCCTTGATATTTTCATACCAAGTATCCTCTTTCCAGCACCTAAATCTTTCATTGAAAAAGATTTGGACTGCTCCTCTTTTAGGTCTTTGATGTCCTGCATGTTAGCACTTGCAATCAACATGTCATCAACATACAACATTAGGATGATGAATTTTCCATCTCCCAAATTCTCCATGTAGACGCAGTGATCCGAGTTGCATCTTGTGAATCCATGATCCAACATCCATCAATCAAACTTCAAGTACCATTGTCTTGATGCTTGCTTTAAACCATACAAGATCTTCTTTAATCTGCAAACCATTTTCTCCTTACCTTTTACTTCATACCCCTTTGGTTGAAGCATGTAGATTTCCTCCTCTAAGTCACCGTGAGGGAATGCCGTATTTACATCCATTTGCTCGAGATTTAGATCATGAGCAGCCACAAGGCTTAAGAAAAGCCTAATTGAGTTCATTTTTACAATAGGAGAAAATATTTCATTGAAGTCAATACCTTTCTTTTGAGAAAAACCTTTTACCACAAGCCTAGACTTGTACCTTTTCTTCCCACCTTCTTCTTCCTTTAGCTTGTACACCCATTTGTTTTGAAGTGCCCGCTTACCTTTAGGCAACTCAACCATTTCCCATGTTTGGTTGCGATGTAGTGAGTCCATCTCCACTTGCATGCTCTTCGTCCATTCTTCTTTGGATTCATGTTGCATAGCTTCTTCATATGATTCCGGCTCTCCAGAATCTGAGATCAAGAGATGGTTGAAGGAAGGAACAAACCTTTCTGGAGGTCTACTTGCTCTTGTAGATCTTCGGGGAATAGGTTGAGGCTCCTCATTTGGTTGACGTTGTTGCACATTGTCACCGTTTGCAGTCCTTGAGTCTTCACTGTCCTCAAGCTCCACGTACTCATCACCTATTTCTTTTGTTTGTTTTCTTTCGAAGTAATCTTTGTACATATTTTGTTCGTTAAAAATTACATCCCTACTCCTTAAGATTTTACCATCTTCAGGATTCCATAGGCGATACCCAAAGTCTCCTTGTCCATAGCCAATGAAGAAACACTTTTTGGACTTTGCATCTAACTTTGATCTTAGGCTTCTATCTATGTGCATGAAAGCCTCACACCCAAACACTTTGAGAAATGCATAATTCACCGGTTTACCTGTCCATGCCTCTTCTGGAACTCCCCCATCCAATGCCGTTGAGGGTGACCAATTGATTAAGTACACAGACGTACTTACAGCTTCCGCCCAAAGCTCAAGCGGTAGGCCTGCATGTAGCCGCATGCTTCGTGCTCGTTCCATGATTGTCCTGTTCATCCTTTCCGAAATCCCATTTTGTTGAGGTGTCCTTGGGGTTGTCCTTTGCCTCCGAATGCCATTGCTAGCACAAAAGCTTTCAAAAGCTTGGCTGCAATATTCGCCTCCATTGTCGGATCCGAGGCATTTAACCTTGGTACCTGTTTCATTCTCCACAAAGGCTTTCCACCTTTGAAATATGGAAAATACATCGGATTTATTCTTCATGACATAAACCCATGTTTTCCTAGTCGCATCGTCTATGAATGTTACATAGTACAATGAGCCACCAAGTGATGGTGTACTTGCAGGACCCCAAACATCAGAATGAACCAACTCAAGTTTTTTATTTTTTCTTTCATTTCCTGATTTTTGAAATTTTACCCTCTTTTGTTTACCATAAACACAATCTTCACAGAACTCTAAGTCCACTTCTTTCAAACCTGGTAGAAGCTTCTTTGTTTGAAGGATTTGCATTCCTTTGGCACTCATATGCCCAAGTCGGTAGTGCCACACCGCACTGTCAACTTTTGTAGTTGCTGCACAAGCTGAAGGTTGCGTGCTAACAGTACACAAGTAAAGTGTACTGACTTTTTCACCCTTGGCAACCACCAAAGATCCCTTTGAGATCTTCCACCGTTTGTTTCCGAATGCAATGTTGTGACCTTCATCGTCCAATTGTCCTGTAGAGATCAAATTTTTGCGAAGAGAAGGAACATGCCTAACATCTTTAAGCTTCCATTCATTTTCGTTGGCAGTTTTGACAAAAACTGTACCTTTGCCGACAATCTCACAAGCTTCATCATCTCCCAAGTATACATACCCAAAATTACCTTTGGTGTAGTCTTGGAAATGTTGCTTGTGTGGTGTCGCATGGAATGAAGCCCCAGAATCTACTATCCAGGAATTAGACACATTGTCTAATGAGAGAATTAGAGCATCTTGCTCTACTTTACCTGCCACATTGGCCTCCGATGTTGGCTTGTTGTCTTGAGACTCTGTCTCCTTCTTCTTCTTGGACTAGCAATCCTTCTTGACGTGGCCCTTCTTGCCGCAGTTCCAACATTCAAGAACTGACTTTGTGCGTGACTTGCTCCGCCTTGAGCGATCACGACCCTTTTGGTTTTTGAACCTCTCCTTAAGCCTTCCTCTTGTTTCCACTGATAGTGCAGCACTTGATGATTCTCCTGTGCTTCTCCTTCGCATTTCCTCGCTTAGGAGAACACCCACAACATCATCAAACTTAAGAGTATTTGTGCCAGAGATAGAATTACTTACAGCCATCACAAGGCTATCCCAACTATCCGGTAGAGATGATAGTATAAGGAGAGCTCGCACTTCGTCATCGAAATTGATTTTCACTGATCGAAGTTGACTTATGTTTGTGTTAAAGTCATTTAGGTGTTCTGCAACTGAACCATTCTCTGCCATCTTTAGATTGAACAAGCGCTTCATAAGAAATACCTTATTGGATGTCGATGGTTTCTCGTAGAAGTCGTCAAGTGACTTCATCACGTCCTCCGTGGTCTTCATCTCCGAAACATTGAAGGCCACCGTTGACGCCAAGCTTAACCGGATTGTTCCCAGTGCCTTTCGATCAAGGACAATCCATGCTTCATCTGCCATTGTTGCGGGCTTCTTCGCAAGACCGCCTAGTGGAAAATAGAGGTCCTTCTGGTAGAGATAGTCTTCAATCTGCATCTTCCAATGTTGGTAGTTTTTGCCATTGAACTTCTCAATCTTGAGCTTCCCTTCCTCCGCCATAACTCCCACTCAATTCAAGGAATCCTTTCCTTGAGATAATTTAGCTACAAGCAAACCTTGCTCTGATACCAGTTGTTAGGAAATAAGACGTAGCTAAATAGATAATTGAGTAGATTACTTAATGGAGAGAGACAGATTTATATACACGAGATTATAGAGTAGAGAGAGAGAGAGAGAGTACACACGATATACGTGGTTCACCCAATGTGAGCTACGTCCACGGGAAAGCAGCCACTCAATGGCTTTAGTACTTCAAAACAAGAAGTAGTTTACAAAGGGATTAATGGAGCTCCCGCCTTGCTTCACTCTCACCACCTCACACTCACCTTGTTGCATCAACTTCACACTATGAAATGTGTGTAGAAATGGCCTCCTTTTATAGGCCAAAAGGGCTACCCTCTCTTATGAGAGACAGCCATGTGTATCCGCCCTTGTGCGAATAAGTCCAAATCGGACCCTCCAATCCGCCCATGTGTGGCCGCCCTTGAGAAGACAAGTCCGCCATTGAATTCGGCCACCGGCCATTGAGTTACGACCACCGGCCACCGACCATTGACTTCCGACCACCGGCCATCGGCCATTGACTACCGGCCACCGGCCAACCAACCGGTTGTTTTCCGACCACTTTTCGGCCGCCGTCCGGCCATAATATTCCGGCGAAAAAGAAAAGTCTCGGGGGCCTCCATCCTCGAGGCCTTTAAAGTTGCCCCTGATTCCTGTCTGTGAAAATTTTGGTTTCCGGTGAGTGATTTTCCTTCACGCACGATGGCTTCTCCTCATAATGAGGGCCTTACAAATGTGCGCTTTTACCACAGAAAATTACAAAGGGTAAATCAGGCTCCATACTTAACAAAAAGTTCACATGGCACAACATAAGAGTTTTAGGAGCCTATATTATGCATGGCACGTACTTTCGGTAACTCAACCATATAAACATGTATGCATAATTCATGATAATATGCATCAAAAGAAGACAATGATTCCAAGACTATGAATTGTTCCTAAGGGTGTCGATTCATGTTACAATTTGGAGGTGGCACTAATTGGCATAATCACTCATGGACATGGTTTTCAAAACCATCCGTCTAGGATTTTTAATGGTTGGACAAACACATGAGTACATAGATGCTATGTTTAGTAGGTTTTCAAAGAAGTTGAAAGTTACACAAACTTATACTTTGCCACATTTGATGAAACATTAAGAATGAGTTCATCCTTGCTCTGCTCAATTCTTGCTCACTAAGATTCTCAATTTCAAGAAATATTGTGATGGACATGACATACATGCTGGTCACTCCAAACCACTTCAATTTAGGTTATTTATGCAAGATCAAACACTAGTGATGCAATATAAGGCACATGTAGGTGTTTAAATTGGAGTGGAAGTATTCCTCTTTGGAAAAACGACAGTGAAGTGAATCCAATGTTACCATAGGGAAATCCCCCTTTGGTATCAACTGTTTGAGATTGATAAGTTAAGAATCTGCAAACCATACTTGTCAAAAACAATGGTTACCATTATGTGTCAAAAAATTCATGTATCAAAATAAAAACTTATAGACATAAACTATTGAATTTTTTTATGCCTATTGTCAGCCACATTCTACATATTCTAGTGTTCCTATTACAAGAATAAGTAGTAGATATCATATCTTTATGTATTAGGATATCGTTGGTCACACTCAATGTTCAATAGTAAATTCTCATATGTTTCAAGTCCAATACTAGACACAATGTCAACAACCAATCATCATAAACTAACTCCAGATCCAAGTCCAATTGAAAATCGAAAATCACTTCCATGGTATATCTGAATAACAAAATCATACTAGGGGTAGTGGTGGCCAACAAGTAAAGCATGATTTTGTAATCAAACCAATTGGTTGTGGTACGTAGATTGAAAAGCCTACACATGTGTTTCCTAAATATGTGAATCTGTATTGATATTATTTCAATTTGTGAGATTTTTTATTGTTGGTGTGCTTCTTAAATCGGCAATATATACACTCTTGTTGCCAAAACTGTTGAATTATTAATGATAATTGGTGTTCTCTAAATCTGTAAATTTTCATCAAGATGAGCATTTACACATTGCCTAAAATGACAAATGTGTGTGAATGTGACCAATGGACTAGGCAAGGCATAAAAGACAAAACATTTTCTACCTAATCAATACCAAATAGGAGTATCTTTGAGTAGTAGCAAAGTACTTACAAATTATTGTCCATTATCTCAAAGTACCTTAACTATGTGAGTCGATGTATAGCTTAATGAAAAATCATCTTAATCCAAATTCTTCCCCTAAAGCGAGTGGACGACCATCAATGACTTCTACAATTGTTGGATTAGACTTGCACTTCAAGTTTATGCTATTAGTCAAGATCCATATGCTGGGTAGGCACATGGATTGTGAAGCATTACTAGATTTAGGTGCAACGGCGTGCTTGATGGACATAGAATTTGCAAACGACCAAGGCATACCACAACATGTATAGGGCTAGAAGAGAGCAAGATAAGGAACTCACAATGTACAAGAACTTGGACTTGATGATAAGCTTATTATTGATTATAAGACTTAATACTTTATTAAGAGAGCTAGATACAAGGCTTGGGTTACATGACTTGAGTACAAGACAAGGCTTGATTGCAAGGCAAGACTTGAACATAAGAACTAGAAGAGGGATTTCCTCATAGGAGGCTCACAACTGGTGTTGGCAAGAGTGAGGGGCTTGTGGCCCCGGGGCGGTCACTTTTTAGAATGTGTATGCTATCACGTGAGTTATCCGGAGAGGATTATTAAAAGATCAAAATGTATCAAAATGTATACATACAGAGGGGGGTGGGGGTTTTTTAAATAGGCACATAGTGTAAATATAGTATGTATATTGAGGTATTTATTAATAACCTCTTGAATGCACGTGATATAGGAAGCTTTTGATAAGTGACCGTCCCGGGCTTGTGGCCCAAGACCCCTTTATACTAGTGCTTGAGGAGGTTAGGACTTTCTAGGTTCTTCTTGAGGAGGTTAGAATCTTCTAGAACCTTCTTGATCCTTCTAGTTCTTCTAGAACCTTCTGGATCCTTCTTCAACTTTCTAGAGCGTCTCTTCATTCGCATGCAACAAGAGTGTTATCCAGATGATGCCTCTCAACAAGTAGGCCTTATTGGGACCCTCCTCTCGGGTACGGCTCTCTCTTGGTTTGCTCCCTTACTTGAAAACGAATCTCCTCTCCCTTATGACTTTAAAGCTTTTGTGCGAGAGTTCATTGTAACCTTTGGGGATAGTGATAGAGCAAGGGTTGCTGAAACCAAACTTGGAAATATTCGCCAAGGATCAAGACCTGCGTCCATCTATGCATCCAAATTTCAACATCTCACTTGTGATTTAACTTGGCATGAGGAATATTTCATTAGCCAATTCCGGTGGGGATTAAAGGATGATGTAAAAGATCTTTTATTGACTATGTTAAAGGTTCACACACTAAGCGAGTTCATCTCTCAAGCAATAGAATGTGATAATCGACTATTTGAGAGACGACAAGAGAGGCATCTTGGGGCACCATTGCGATTCCAAATAGAAGTGACACATGATGGATACACACCTCAACAGGGCCATGAATCAAGAATTGAGCCCATGCAAATTGATTCAACACGGTTTCAACTTCTCTCAGCCCAGGAGAAGCAAAGGCGACGCATTAATGGCTTATGTATGTATTGCGGAGAGCAAGGGCACATTGTTCAACAGTGTCCAAGGAAGAGAAGGATGAAGATTCATGGTGCACTGGCCTCAACGTATTCAGAAAACATGGATGTCCAACCTCAAAAGAGACCGATCAGTTGGACAAAATACAAGCAAAAGAAGGTCTCTTTCTTCCCGGTGATTCCACTTCAAGTTTTATGCTATTAGTCGAGATCCATATGCCGGGTAGGCACATGGATTGTGAAGCATTACTAGATTCAGGTGCAACAGTGTGATTCATAGATAAAGAATTTGAAAGAACAAGTCACACCACTTGTGGAGAAGTCTAATCCAGCAACTTTAGAGGTCATTGATGGTTGCCCCCTCGCTTTAGGGGATGTCAGGTATGAAACTCGCCCCATAGAAGTAACATTGAAGGAGCATGTTTCAAGAATAGCGTTCAATATCATACAAAGCCCAAGCAGTTCAATTGTTATTGGGTTACCGTGCCTTGAACTACATAATCCTAACATTGATTGGAGGTCTCAGAGAATTGAACCACAAAAAGTCCAAAAGAAGAAGGGAAGAAATAATCAGTCTATATATCTTGGACCCAAGGTCTTCATGAGTGTAGCCAAAAAGTATCCAACTTTCCTGATATTTGCAACACCGACCAAAATGTCAACAACAAAAATCATGGAGGCATTGCCATGTCAATATCAAGATGTTTTTGAGAAGACGAATGCAGACCTCTTACCAAAGCATCGGCCCTATGACTGTGCTATAGAGCTTCAGGATGGAACCCAACCTTCTTTTGGCCCGATATACAAGCTATCTCTAGATGAATTGGTAGAATTACAAAAAAATATTGACGAGAATCTTGCTAAGGGGCTCATACGACATTCAAAGTCCCCAATAGGAACTCCAATACTCTTTGTAAAAAAGAAGGACTGAACTCTCCGGATGTGCGTGGGTTATAGGGGCCTGAACAAGATCACCCTCAAGAACCGCTATCCCCTTCCCTTGATCCCAGAGCTTCTTGAGCGCCTTGGCAAGGCAAGAATATTTACAAAAATAGACCTTTGTGGTGCTTACAACCTAGTCAGAATCAAAGAAGGAGATACATGGAAGACAACCTTTCGCACAAGGTATGGCCACTTTGAATATATATACTATCATGCCATGTAGTCTCACAAGTGCCCTAACAGGTTTTCAACATTTAATGAACGACATCTTTCGGGAGTATTTGGATTATTTTGTGGTAATATACTTGGATGATATCTTGATATTTTCCAAGGATCAAGAAGAGCATGAGCACCATGTATGATTAGTGCTTGAAAAGCTTCGTGCATTAGGGTTATATGCAAAGTTGGAGAAGTGCTCTTTTCATCAATCTAAGGTGGAATTTCTTGGTTATGTTATCTCTGAAAAGGGAATCTCCATGGATCCAACGAAGGTTCAAACCATCCTTGATTGGGAGACACCCACCTCGGTAAGAGATGTCCAATGTTTCCTTGAATTTGCAAATTTCTATCGTATCTTTATACTGGGATGCTCCAAGGTGGTTACAGCACTCACAAGGTTGACATTCCATAATAAGTTTGTTTGGGACTCAGAGGCCATGAAAGCTTTTCAGACTCTGAAGCAAGCTTTCAGGACCGCACCCATTCTCATTCACGTAGATCCTACAAAGCCTTTCATCCTAGAGACGGACGCTTCAGATTTTTCCCTTGGTGCTATTCTATCCTAGTAGGTAAGGATGGTCGGGTACATCCAATGGCTTTTCATTCCCACAAGTTCTCGGTGGCTGCATAAATCAATTATGAAATCCGTGACAAAGATCTCTTAGCAATCATCAACTCCTTTGACACTTGGCGTCACCTACTTGAAGGAGCTCCTCATAAGATCATCGTCTATACAGATCACAAGAATTTGGAATATTTCATGGCATCTCACATCTTCAATCTTCGCCAAGCCAGGTGGAGTGGTATCCTATCAAGGTTTGATTTTCTTATCTCTTATAGGCCTGGCCGTCAACAAGGTAAGCCATATGCCTTATCAAGAAGATCCTACCTTGGACCTAGAGAAGGCGACGCAGCATTTGATCAACAAGAGTCAGTAATTTTGAAACATAATCAGCTTCAACTAAATGCAACCATAAGCCAAGCTCCTGAAGATTCTACTTTTCTTTATAAGGTGATGACGCAAATTGCCATGGACCCACTTGCTCAAAATATTAGACAACAACTACAAGGAACAAGGGGTTAATGAGGACTCTCAAGAAATTGATGGACTAATTTACTATAAGGGTCTTCTCTATATTCTGCCAGAACCAACATGTTTGGAGGTACTTCAGAGTGGCATGATCTTCCATCGGCAGGGCA
Source organism: Adiantum capillus-veneris (assembly GCF_014529385.1). Lineage (NCBI taxonomy): Eukaryota > Viridiplantae > Streptophyta > Polypodiopsida > Polypodiales > Pteridaceae > Adiantum > Adiantum capillus-veneris. Next base: position 46,197,888 of record NC_140953.1, read on the forward strand.
TTTTGGGGTCAATAAGACAATTGAGCTTCTCTCTCGTGACTTTTGGTGGCCTCAAATTTGGAAGCTTGTCAAGGATTATGTAGGCACTTGCGACACTTGCAATAGATCAAAGGCTCCTCGTCATTGTCCTCATGGGTTACTCCATCCCTTGCCCATTCCAAGCAAACCATGGTCATCTATCTCCATGGATTTCATTGTAGAGCTACCCTTGTCACAAGGATTTGACTCCATTTTAGTAGTCGTGGATCGGTTTACAAAAATGGCACACTTCATTCCAACCACTAAAACCATCACCAGTGAAGGTACGGCCAAACTCTTTCTACACCATATCTATTGTTATCACGGATTATCGGATGACATAGTTTCTGATCGAGCCCCACAATTCATCGCTAGCTTTTTGGAAAAGCTTATTCAAGCTACTCAAAGTACAAATCAACCTCTCCTCCACCAATCACCCACAAAGTGATGGACAAACCGAGGGAGTAAATCATGCTTTGGAAGAGTATCTCCGTTGTACTATCAATTATCACCAGGATAATTGGGTCAAGCTCCTACCGCTAGAGCAGATTTCTTCTACAATAACAGTTTTCATGTCTCCACCCATCACACTCCATTCTTTGCTAATTATGGTCAACATCCCAAATAAGACATCCACACACCATCAAGTCAAGAATCCAGCTGCTATTCATCTTGCACAATGGTTATCTGCAATTCACAAAGAGCTTACAATTCATATCAAAGAAGCTCAATCCAAGTATACGGAAAGTGTAGATATCCATCGCATGCAGCATCCAAAATGCAAAGAGGGGGATAAAGTGTGTCTCCTTTGGCATGATCTACGTTCATCTCGTCCTTGTCAAAAGCTCGATAATCGAAGGCTTGGCCCGTTTAAGATTATCTGTCAAGTCAATCCAATCACCTATTGACTCCAGTTGCCCTCATCCATGAAGATCCATCCGGTCTTTCATGTCTCCATCCTAGAACCTTGTCACACATCTAACATCCCAAAAAGAGCCCTACAACCATCTCCTCCTGTTGAGATTCAAGGACATGACAAATATGAGGTCGAGAAAGTCCTAGATTCTCGCGTTTTGTGTGGTAGGTTATAGTACTTGGTGCATTGAAAAGGCTATGATGTCATTGAAAGAACCTGGGAACCATCACACAATATTCAACATGCACCTCTCAAAGTCCAATAATTCCATCAACAGCATCCATGGAAGCCCCAGTCAAGGAACATCACCACTCCTCATGGAACTCGTTGCTAGAGGAGGGGGTAATGTCATGGATGCTTGAGAGTCAGCCCCATCACTGATGTCATCGCTTGCATCATCACCCTGTGTCATTACTTGCATCATCACTGATGTCATCACCTCTATCATAACCTATGTCATTGCTTGTGTTATCAGCTACATCATCGCTAATGTCATCACCTCTATCATAACCTATGTCATTGCTTGTGTTATCAGCTACATCATCGCTGATGTCATCACTTGTGTCATCGTCTGCAGCATCACTAGAAAATTTTGGAGGAGGTTTTTGAAGAATCTAGAATTTTTTGGAAGGCTCTAGAAAGTGGAAGAAGGATCTAGAAGGTTCTAGAAGAACTAGAAGGAACAAGAAGGTTCTAGAAGATTCTAGCCTCCTGAAGAAGAACTTAGAAAGTTCTAACCTCTTCAAGAACTAATATAAATAGGGGTCTTGGGCCACAAGCCCCTCAATCTTGCCAACATCAGTTGTGAGGCTCCTATGAGGAAATCCCCCTTCTAGTTCTTATGTTCAAGTCTTGTCCTTTCAATCAAGCCTTGTCTTGTACTCAAGTCATGTAATCCAAGCCTTGTATCTAGATCTCTCAATAAAGTATTAAGTCTTGTAATCATTATTAAGCTTATCATCAAGTCCAAGTTCCTGTACATTGTGAGTGTGTATAGAGCTAGAAGAGAGAAAGAATAGGGATTTCATCATAGGAGACTCACAACTAGTGTTGGCAAGACTGAGGGGCTTGTGGCTAGGGCCCCTATTTATACTAGTGCTTGAGGAGGTTACTTTAGGAGGTTAGGACTTTCTAGGTTCTTCTTGAGGAGGTTAGAATCTTCTAGAATCTTCTTGATCCCTACTTCTTCTAAACCCTTATGGATCCTTCTTTACCTTTCTAGAGCTTTCCAAAAAATTCTAGATTCTTTTGGAATCTTCTCCAAGCTTCTAGAGACTTCTTGATCCTTCTAGTTCTTCTAGAACCTTCTAGATCCTTCTTCAACTTTCTAGAGCTTTCCAAAAACTTCTAGATTCTTCTGGAATCTTCTCCATGCTTCTAGAAACTTCTAGAATCTCCTTGATACTTATAGAACCTTCTAGAATCTTCTAGATCCTTCTTAGATTCTTCTAGAGCCTTCTAGTGATGAGGTAGGCGATGACACAAGTGATGATGCAGGCAACGACTGACTCTCAAGCATCCATGACAATTTGTAAGCTATTTAGTAGTGGAATAGCAAAACAAGATCATCATGCAATTCATGTCCACCAAAGATAAAGAGCTTCTCCTAAAGTATCAACAAGGCCTCGAACATCATATAAAGAGGATTGAAGCCAGAAAGCCCGACCACTAGTTAGCACCCTAAGTGGTTGTGTCGTGAAGGACACAATCAAGGAGAGGGGAATATTAGCTTCTTTGCTAGCAAAAGGAAATCATTCTCATTGATTGTATCACAACTTCATGTATTAATGAGAAATCCCATAAAAGTCCAAAGCTATTGTATTATCATTGATTGTTGAATGTGTAAAGGGACCGAGGGCTTCCAAATTTGTAACTAACTTCACTTCCTTACGTTTTGGGATAATGAAAGTAAGTGTACGTTGCAATTGAGCATTGTGAGTTCAATGTTTCTTTTGATTTCTTGTATCTCCCTAGTGCGGTGTTGCATTGTGAATTCGAGCATATCGATGCCCTTGCAGGTGAAAGCTCTCTCTTTCTACATAAGTTTCTTGCAATTGATTTTTTGTTTTAAGGCGTGTCCATCTACAAGCTATTTCCAGTCCCTATGCACAATACACACATCTAAATTAATTTTTGACCATACGGATAGAAAGAGCAAGTCCTAAGGAAGCAATAAAGTTCTTCAAGGGTTGAAACCGACCTACCAAAAATAGGTTGTTTATCTTAGGGATGTTTTTTCTCAATTTTCAAAAATAACATTTGAGCATATGGAGATGTTAAGGATACCCTACACATTCTAGGTAGTAAGTTTCATTGCATTCGGAGTATCGCAGCTATACAAAATCACCAGGAAAGCTTGTTGTAAGGAAAGTTGCTTTTGATGTTTAGCACACATCTGAGACCGAACTAGGCAAGATAACATAGGGCTTGGGTTTTTTGAGGGATTAGGTATCTCTTGTAGCCTCCATGAACTAGTCGGGTTAGCTACATCCCAAGGACTGACATTTTATGTCTGTGGTTCTCGCTTTGCTAGCATCAATATGGTGCGGCTTTGTAGTGACGCATGGTTTTTAGGACCCCTTCTGAAGATGCAATAAAGGCACAGTCAGTTGTTGGGGAGATGAGGATACTCTAGTCCAAGGGATCTCGAAAGAGAAGAAAAATCTATTTCACAAGCACCAAAGAGTAAAAAGTGCCATGGACAGAAGATACGTGGGAACGAGCTCTTATGCATGCCTACAACCTATATCTTACAGAATAGCCCATTCTAGGTGTGAATTTCTAGTGAAATTTACACGAGGATGTTCGTGTGGACTCACAGCACAGCATACTCCGTTTTCACTTTTTTACCGACAGTAAATATTTTTTACCACAGTAAATATTTTTTACCTACAGTAAATATTTTTCACCTACATGGTAAATACAAATCACTTCTTACCTAAAGTAACTTTTTTTACCCATGGTAAATATTTTTTACTGCACCATAAGTATTTGGTAGGTAACAGTTCATTGTTACTAGAAGCAGTGATTGGGCATCAACAATGTAGTTACAGGAGGAGAAAAGGGGAAAATCTTATGGTAAAGGTGAGTCAACAGGGATAAAGACTTTTGAGTTGAAAAGAGACATGCTGATTTTTTCAAAGAACACGTGTCAAAAGAAGCCATGGTTGAGGATTTTTTGAGAATTTGATATTCAGGAGGACCCAGCAGGTCCCCCCCTGACATGTGCAGAACCTCCAGTTTCAACAGCCACCTACCTGCTCTTAAATGCTGGTCAAGGCCTTATCCCCATGTGTCACAATCAGAAAAATCAGCATTTACCTTCCCCTCTCACATCACTCTAGAGAATATCTTGATGGTGACATATCAGGTGACCTCAATCTGTTGACCACCCTAAGCAAAAAGTAACCCCAATCAACGGATTTAAGCATGTTTATCCCTAATCCTAAACCCTCTCAGAAACCTATATAAGGAGGCCTTCTCTCACTCAAAACCACAACACTTCACCCACTTCACCAAGCAATGAAGCTATGACGACATTGCTCACAACGAGGAGCTATGGATGGAGCTCTACTCTCTCTCCCTCTCTCTCTCTCCCTCTAGTATGCTACATTACTAGCCCTAAAACCTAAATAAGGAGTCTTCTCTCATGCTCCATGGCCACCATCCTCGCCATCATTCTCTAAGGTATTGATGTGTTGCTAGTAGGATCATACCTACTTGCTAGGTTGATTGTTTTTGACAAGGGATTATGCCATCCTTGGCTTGCTTCTCTATATCCTTGTTATGTATGATCAGATGCCGTTGTATTGTTAAGCTGATGTCTTGTGTATATATATGCTACATAAGGTCCCTAAGCTTCGTTTCTATGTGTTTTGCCATATGTTTTGATGCCATCATAATGCCAGAAGTCTCACTTGCCTATGTGCACTATGTGTGAGGTCCATAAACCTCTTAATTTAGGGTGGTGCCCCCTTTGTTTTGTTCTTTGCTTGTTTGCATGAGGCGTGGTTTGTGGAGTGTGCACGAGTACAGAGGCCACCCGATTTCACTGCTCTTTTTCCCGCTATCATTTTGGTGCCCCCACTGAGGAGGGCTACACAGACCTTCAGTCCACAAGCAATGAAGATGTGCAATCTACAACATGGACGAATGGTGTGAGGAGTTTGCAAATTGGAGAACAGAAGAGGAGGAGGCTTTAGAGGCCTTAAAAGCTTTTATCGAGGTCTTGTACCAGGTTGCAGTGTCATTGAAATTCAAGAAGTAAGTTCTTCTACATGCCTTGTTCGTGATCGTCGCCAACGAAGGAGAGTAAGAAGAAGAGCTTGATATACCTCTCCTCTCAACCTATGAGTGCTCCAGAAACCTCCAACGCACACGAGCTTGAAATATTCTACATCAACATACACGAAGGTACTGTGACACACATTAAGGGAAGAGAAAGCATCACCAGACCTCTCTTTCCTGAGGAGCCGACTAAGAGGAGGAAGATTACCTCTACACCTAAGTGGCCCAAGGCCGCAGCGCATGCTCAAGCGTAAGGTAACATTTGGCTTAATCTCATTAATAAGGGATTACATGACCACTACAGGCAAGAAAAAGGCTAGTGAGCAACCAACTTCAACCTCCAACTTGCAACCACGACTCTCACCCCTAAATCCTCCTAAAGCAAAGAGGCGAAGGCTTGCCTACAAGATTGCCGCCCGTCTGCGAGTGCTCCCAATGCACTTTGTGAATCCAGACACCACCAATCCCAAGCCAACCTCCTGTCCGCGTGAAGATCACTTTGGATATTGTCCAAAGTGCTTTGGAGACCGGGTGAAAAGCCTCCCTGCCCTACCTTTGCTGCTAATTTTCAAGAAATTATCTCAATCTAAGGAAACCATCTTAGTTGATGATGTGCTGCACATTAATGGTGTCACTTTCATTCGTCATGCTGATTATGGTAATAGCATCCAATTGTTGCTTGCTAAAAGGCTCAGCATTGTACAAAGTGTTGCCATCACGCCTTACGTCTTCACATATGCATCAGGAAGAGTCGAAGTGATCCGAGGTGCTGACCTTCTGTGGCTGATCAGGCTCATTGGTCCCAAGGTGGTGCAACTAAGCTAGGCTCTTGTGTGTAAGTATGGATGCCAATAATGAGAATGATGATCCCCGCATGTTTCCTTTCCATTTTGTGCGTCATATCCGTGTGAATATTTGTATTGATAGAAAAATCTTTTATCAGCAAAGAATAGCCCTGTTGTTTGGAGCCGAGAGACTTGGGGAAATCTTGCGTTCTCCTCATCCTGTCATTCTACCCTTACTAGACTATTACCATTCCTTTGATGTGTCGATCTTCATCCTATTTTGAGCTAAGTTGTGCTAAAGCTCCGAATTGTAATTACCATACTCTATTTTAAAATAAATTGGAGCTGTTTGTGTAATTGTTTACTCTCTCACTTATGGCCTTCCCTAATTTTTATGGTAAGCCTGGGGAGGTTGCTCCAGACTTTTTGGATAATTTGGAAATGGCCTTTCTGGTATCGGGAAGGGATGACGAAGCTACTAAGTTAAGGGCCTTTCCTTTGGTCTTGAGGGAAGGTGCAAAATTATGGTATCAAACTTTGGCACCTGAAGAAAGAAGAGACTGGGAGTCCTTAAAGATGGCCTTCATCAAAGAATTTCGCCGCCACGAGCCTCCAGAGGAGATATGGAGACAGCTCTTAGAGCTACGCCAAACATCACCCAATGACTATAGAAGCTATGAAGAAAAGTTTTCCAACCTGTGGGAGAAATGGTGTGCATCACTAGGTGAAGGAGAAAGGGCGCCAGAATGCCTAAAGAAGGACTGTTTCCTGGCAGGGCTTTACCCCATCCTTCGAGAAAAGGTAAAAGGTAAATTCCCAGATACCTTTGATAAAGCTATGACTTATGCAAGGGAGAAGGATAGGAAGTTAAAATTCCAAGCTCAACTACAAGGGGGAATGGAGCCTCCACCGCTAGCTCAACCTACGGCAAGGGTAGAAGCAGGGACAGGAGCAACAGACCAAGAATCCTCTCAACAAGAATTACTTCAACAAATCACCAATCAACTAGAGAGCCTGTCCATCAATCTGGTTCAAGGTGTAAGGGCTTCCCAGCCAAGAAATGAACGAAATAGACAAGAAGGACAAAGGCAAGCACGTGAGTACATTTGCTACAACTGTGGAGAGGTAGGTCACGGCATGTATTATTGCCCCCATCCACGACGCTATCAAGGAAATGGTAATCAAAGACGGCCTCCTCGCCAGCAAGTCACTCCTCCTTGAGCTAGGCCACTAAATGGACAAAATGCACACGTGGCTCCACCAATCCAAATATTGAGACCCCCTCCTCCACCACCACAAGCACCAGCAGAGATCCCTCCACTACCATCGGGAGGGGAGGACAGGGCTGTCTCTGTCATAAGTCTTGACAATGGTAAGGATAAAGGGAAAGAAAAAATGGAGGAAGCTGTTTCCATGCCAATAAAGAGAGTTAGGAGACAAAGAACTGATGAAATGGAAGCTTCAGAGCCGGGTAAAGGGAATGAGGGTTCCTCCCAAGTGATAGGAGACAAGAAAAGGAAGATTAGGTCAAGGAGGCACATAGGAGTAGAAGACTTTCCACTTGGGGTAGGATCCATACCTTACGACCTGGTAGCACATGTGAGTAAGCAAGGACCAAAGATTTCATGGCAGCAACTCCTCCACCTTTCCCCAAATATGCGTAGAACCTGGTCTAAGATGGTCAGCACCAGGAGGGCTAAGGCAAAGTCAGTTGGGTCTATTAGTGCAAGAGGCATGAAGGATATTGTGCCAGTCATTGATGCAGAGATTAAGAGTCAGCGAGTCTCCAATGTGTATGTAGATGGTGGAGCCGAGATTTGTGTTATGACAGAGAAATTAATGCACAGGTTGGGTTTGGAAGTAGACGAGCAAACTTCCTTACAAGCTAAGATGGCAAATAATGTAAGGGTGGCTTGTGTGGGAAAGGTTAATGGAGTGAAGGTTTCAGCTTTTGGTGTTGCAGTCTCAATTGATGCTTATGTGATCCCAACTAAGGGGGAGGGCTATCCTCTAATCCTTGGAAGACCTTGGCTTATGGCTATGAAAGCTAGGCAAGATTGGGAGACAAGTTCCCTTGAGTTGCGACCAAATCATAAGGTAGGTGGCAAGCAACAAAAAATTGTGTATGACATGAAGCAGGGTAGACAACAAGACCTAGAGATGGAGACTTCTATGGATGAATGGAGCACAAGCAGCTGCTCTTCATCTGAGGATGAGTCATCTGAGGAGGATGCTACCTCTTTGGAAGTCATGGGTATAATACTGCGAAACCCAGAAGGAGAAGGTGGTCAAGACTCTCTAAACAAGGAAGAAGCCACAGGCTTAGAGGAGATGCTAGCTAAGGACCTACTAGAAGAAGAGAGAGAACCCTATTTGCAGGTACTAAAGAAGCATGCTGGCCTCTTTATAACTGATTACGAGCACATTAAAGGAGTGACGATAACCCAACACCATATCCAATTAAAGGAAGGTGCCAAACCAGTGGTGCAAAGGCTAAGGAGATTAGGGCTAGTGCAACAAGATGCACTCTTAAAAGAAGTAAAAAGATTACTCAAGGCAGGATTTATCTACCCAGTGGAAGATTCTGAGTGGGTGTCTCCAGTTGTGGTAGCACCAAAGAAAAATGGGAAGTGGAGGGTATGTGTGGATTACAAGCCTCTAAAAGCAGCCACAAAAAGGGACCATTTTCCTTTGCCTTTTCAAGATGAAATACTAAATGAAGTGGCTGGTCATGAAAGGTACGCAGTGTGTGATGGGTACTCAGGCTACTTCCAAATCAGAATTGCAGATGAAGACCAAAGAAAGACTACCTTCATAACACCTTGGGGGTGTTTTGCTTATAGAGTTATGCCTTTTGGTTTAACTAATGCCCCAGCTACTTTCCAGAGGTTTATGAACTTGGTGTTTCAACCTTACTTTGGTAAGTCCATACGAGTCTTCATTGATGATTTTTGCATCTACAGCTCTAGGGAAGTACATCTGTCCAAGGTTGATGAAGGTTTCACCCGTCTGGCCCAATTGGGTGGGCAATTGAATAAAGACAAGTGCCACATAGGTGAGAGCAAGGTCACTCTACTAGGCCATGTTGTGTCTCAAGATGGTATTGAGGCTGACCCTGAAAAGGTAAAGACATTGTTAGCTTTACCTACTCCTTCAAACGTGAAGCAACTAGTCTCCTTCATTCAAAAGGTTCGCTACATGGGACGATTCATACATCTCCTTTCTCAGGCAATCTATCCTTTGCAGCAGATCACTAAACACACTACATTGACATGGAGTGAGGAGGGTGAAAGGTGCTTTCAAGAAGTTAAAACCATTTTGAGCTCATTGCCTGTCGTCCTACAACCCACATGGGGTGAATTATTCTATGTAAATCCTAGTGTAGGTCCAGAAGCTCTAGGAGCTGTCTTGATGCAAAAAGACCCAAAGACATCTCTCATGAGACCAGTCTACTTCTCTAGTCGAGTGATGACAGCTGCTGAAAAGGGTTTCAGCGCAACTGAGCAATTGGTGCTAGCTCTTAAGCTTGCAGTGGAGAAGTTTCGGGCTTACTTACTTCCGAGACAATTTGTGGTGATCACAACTGAGGAGGTTTTTCCATATGCCCTACAACACATGGAATTGTCTCAAAGAATAGCAAAGTGGGTGGTGCAGCTTCAAGAGTTTGACTACACACTACAAGTAGAGGATTCCACCCGTGCTTGTTTGGCAGATGTCCTCACACAAAGGTGTTATGAGAAGGCCAAGAAAGAGGCACCTAGTAAGGTACCGCCTATCCCGGAGCCTGAAGTTCTACTGGGAGCACACAGTCTGTATTTTGATGGGGCTTACAAGAGGACCAAAGACAAGGCATCAGCAGGCATAGTAATATTAGGTCCAGAGAAGGAGAAGATCTTTGCAAAAGGGTTTCATCTAAAAGAGGTTCATTCTAACAATGAAGCAGAGTACCAAGCCCTTGTTTTAGGGTTGCAATGTTGTCTTTCTCAGGGCATCACAAAGCTAAATGTGTTTGGTGACTCCATGTTGATTGTTAAGCAAATGGTTGGTGTATGGGCCTGTAAAAATGACAAATTGTCTGTTAAGATGAGGGAAGCAAAGGCTGTGTTGAAGGGTTTTAAAGAAGTTCGAGTGCACTTTGTACCTAGAGATCAAAATCGAGAAGCAGATGCCTTAGCAGGTGAAGAACTACAAACTCTCATAGTAGGTGCTATCCTTGTGAAAAGTCCTTTATACCAGGGAAAGGAGGAGCTGCATGATTTACTTTACTTTCTTGAGCATTGTGAAGCACCCTCTGGTATGAGTAAAAGTGAACGTAGGTGGTTGGCAAAAAAGGCTACCAGCTATAGCTTAGTGAATGAGGACTTGTATTGTAGAGGGAAAGATGCTGTCTTAAGGAGAGTTCCTGCATCCCAAGAGATAAAGGATATTTTGTTTAGTTGTCATGAAGGTGTGTGTGGTGGCCACTTTGCACAAGAGATTACTAGCAGAAAGATTTTACAAGCAGGGTTCACGTGGCCAAGCCTCCATCGAGATGTACAACATTGGTGCCGCACATGTGAGGTTTGCCAAAAAGCTGGACCAAGGTGTCTTACCCGTGAAAATCAGCATCCAATCAAAACCTATGGGCCATTTGAAAAATGGGGGATAGATGCAATAGGGCCACTACCTTGCACTCAATCAGGGAAGGAATACATCATTATGGGGGTGGAGTACATGACCAGATGGGCAGAAGCTCGTCCCACAAAGCGCATCACAGCCAAGGACGTAAGTGATTTCATTTTTGAATGCATTTGTTGCCGTTTTGGCACACCTTTGGAGATTCTCTCGTATAGGGGACAGGGATTTCAAGCTGATTTAGTCGGGCAATTGATGAGCAAGTTAAAAATCAAGCGCAGGCACTCTACACCATACTACCCTCAGTGCAATGGTCTTGTGGAAAAGGTAAATGGTCTTATATGTAAAATCATCACTAAGCAAGTGCATTTACATCCTAAGGCATGGGACAAACACCTAGATGCAGCACTTTGGGCCTACAGAACATCCTTTAAAACATCCTTGGGGTATACACCTTTTCACTTGGTTTACGGGCAAGAGGCACTATTGCCTATAGAAGTGGAGCTAGCGAGCCTCCGAGTTCTAAAAGCACATCAAGAGGATAGTCAAGAGAAGCAGGTGGAAGGAAGAATCATCAATTTGGAGAGGTTAGGGCTAGATCGAGAGTCAGCAGTGAAGTACTATGCAGCCCAGGCAGAGAAGAAATGAAAGAAGTTCAATCGCAACCTTGTCAAGAAAGGTATCAAGGAAGGTTTTTTAGTGCTCAGATACGACAATCGCTTTGATCGCAGGAAGGATGGTAAGTTCTTGCTTAAGTGGGAAGGCCCTTTTGTAGTGATACAGAGGTTCTCAAATGGTAGTTACCAACTAGGTGACCTAGATGGTAAGGTACATCAGACCCCGGTAAATGGTTGGCGATTGAAGGCCTACCAATGTCGTCTTTCATAGCCATATGCTGGTGAAATCAATGCTAAGGATGGTTCAGAGGAGAGCTCATCATATTCAAGCTCCAACTAAGGTAACAATCATGTACATAGTCGTTTCAAAAAAGAAGAGAAGAAAAAAAAAGAAAAAAGAAAAAAAGAGAATGCTACCAGTGAAAGCGGATATTGACAATGGATGGGGTATGGCTTTCAAGGGTCTAGGAGACCAGTTGTTAGTCATGGATGGATACAATTATTCATCAGAAAGGACTAAAAAGGGTGCATCAGCCAAGAAAGCAGTAACATGGCAAATTCAATTGGTACCAGGTGGGTAAGTATTCAAGAGAACCCTATTGTAGCACAACCTACAGCTAGAGGCATCAAATACCTTTAGCTTAAGGGGGAGGGCTCTATGACGCATGGTTTTTAGGACCCCTTCTGAAGATGCAATAAAGGCACAGTCAGTTGTTGGGGAGATGAGGATACTCTAGTCCAAGGGATCTCGAAAGAGAAGAAAAATCTACTTCACAAGCACCAAAGAGTAAAAAGTGCCATGGACAGAAGATACGTGGGAACGAGCTCTTATGCATGCCTACAACCTATATCTTACAGAATAGCCCATTCTAGGTGTGAATTTCTAGTGAAATTTACACGAGGATGTTCGTGTGGACTCACAGCACAGCATACTCCGTTTTCACTTTTTTACCGACAGTAAATATTTTTTACCACAGTAAATATTTTTTACCTACAGTAAATATTTTTCACATACATGGTAAATACAAATCACTTCTTACCTACAGTAACTTTTTTTACCCATGGTAAATATTTTTTACTGCACCATAAGTATTTGGTAGGTAACAGTTCACTGTTACTAGAAGCAGTGATTGGGCATCAACAATGTAGTTACAGGAGGAGAAAAGGGGAAAATCTTATGGTAAAGGTGAGTCAACAGGGATAAAGACTTTTGAGTTGAAAAGAGACATGCTGATTTTTTCAAAGAACACGTGTCAAAAGAAGCCATGGTTGAGGATTTTTTGAGAATTTGATATTCAGGAGGACCCAGCAGGTCCCCCCCTGACATGTGCAGAACCTCCAGTTTCAACAGCCACATACCTGCTCTTAAATGCTGGTCAAGGCCTTATCCCCATGTGTCACAATCAAAAAAATCAGCATTTACCCTCCCCTCTCACATCACTCTAGAGAATATCTTGATGGTGACATATCAGGTGACCTCAATCTGTTGACCACCCTAAGCAAAAAGTAACCCCAATCAACGGATTTAAGCATGTTTATCCCTAATCCTAAACCCTCTCAGAAACCTATATAAGGAGGCCTTCTCTCACTCAAAACCACAACACTTCACCCACTTCACCAAGCAATGAAGCTATGACGACATTGCTCACAACGAGGAGCTATGGATGGAGCTCTACTCTCTCTCCCTCTCTCTCTCTCCCTCTAGTATGCTACATTACTAGCCCTAAAACCTAAATAAGGAGTCTTCTCTCATGCTCCATGGCCACCATCCTCGCCATCATTCTCTAAGGTATTGATGTGTTGCTAGTAGGATCATACCTACTTGCTGGGTTGATTGTTTTTGACAAGGGATTATGCCATCCTTGGCTTGCTTCTCTATATCCTTGTTATGTATGATCAGATTCCGTTGTATTGTTAAGCTGATGTCTTGTGTATATATATGCTATGTATGATCTGATGCCGTTGTAATGTTAAGTGATGTCTTGTGTATATATATATGCCAGAAGTCTCACTTGCCTATGTGCACTATGTGTGAGGTCCCTAAACCTCTTAATTTAGGGTGGTGCCCCCTTTGTTTTGTTCTTTGCTTGTTTGCATGAGGCGTGGTTTGTGGAGTGTGCACGAGTACAAAGGCCACCCGATTGCACTGCTCTTTTTCCCGCTATCAGTAGTTGACCGACAACTCAACCAACAAATCACCCCTCTCATATCAAAAATTCTACATATGTCTTGTCTCAGCCCCCTCGGGAATCATACCATTTCAATGTCTTAACAAACTTGGATAGCCATGAAACTTTAAGGAAAGCTATATCAGGTTTAAGGAGCAAGTCTAAGAATCTGGTTGCAATCTAACAAGGTATCAAAATCAAAATCCATCATGTACCAGGTCATAAAAATTAGAACAAAACTACATAAACAGGTTGATTTAAGTTCTAATAGCACTCTCCTATGGTCAAAATGTCAAAAAACAATGATTTAGGCACTCAAAATTGAAGATAATACTTACACATGCGGTCAAACCACCACAGAACTCAATGTGCTTGCACTTAAAATAAAGAGCAAGAGACAAGGAACATAGTGCAACTTTCAAAATTGAATGGGGATTGCCCAATCATGGGAAAAGTTGATTATAAATTTGAGTTGTGTAATTGCTTGAAAGAACGTTGTCGAAAAGTGGGCATTCTTGCCAAAAAAGCGTGGGGCTTCTAGATGTGAGAGTTTGCATGGAATTGTCGGATACTTTGACACATTGAGACTTAGTAATTAAAGATAAAAGCCCATATATACAAAATCCCTTACTTAAAACAAGATAAAAATAGTGACCTCAAAGCTTAATTCATATCTAAGCATAGGTAGGATAAAAGGGGCTAATGATGCGTTAATAATAGCTAGTCTTTGTGGTCCAAACATGCTATGAATTTTCCTTTGGAATTATAGTTTAGTACTCATCGTGATATATATATTCAGCATAGTAATTGGGACAAGCTGTGTATATAAATCTTCTTGGTTCATAGCGAAACCAAGATGAGGCCTAATTCTTAGAGAAAGCAGAATTTCCCACAGTTTTTCATGCTCAATAAAAAACTCTAAAAACTGTCAAAAGTGAGCTAACGTTGGTAAACAAGATAAGATACATTTAAGTACTGGCACAAAGAAAAATAAGGGTTGGAAGATAAAAAAAGAAGAATACATTATATGGCTCTCATTACCCAATTTTTGCAAGCTTGAAGTCGTTCCAATAAGGAAATAACAAGAGATTCCCTTATACATGCCTTTTCAATTTCAAGAAATAGGTATTTATTAATAAGAGATAATTACATGTAGCATATGAGAGTTTATATTGCTAATTTTGAGGGCAAGATTAGTACGTGATGATGGTAGTACGCACTTAGCTTGATTGAGTGGAAGAGATTGGTTTGAGAGATAGAGGAGCTTGGCTCGTAAGAACTTGGCTTGGTAGGTAGAAGAGCTTGGTTCTTGAGGGTATGGCTAGGTTTGACGAGAGTGTGGTTGAAGGGCTTAGCTTGGCTTGATACGATAAAATGTGATACCATGCCCAAATGAGGGAGGAAGAGCCCTATTTATAAGTGAGGTTGACTCCTTAAGGAGAAGATATTTTATAGCATTTGGACAAGTGTTGAGCTACTTTTGCCTCCATGTAAAGAATTATGAGTGATATTTACTTCTCTAAAATATCTCCTTGTTGGTGATGACACTTGTTCTTCTAGAGGTCTTTTAGTCCTAGTGAAAGTCTTGTCCTTGCCATGTGCCCTTTCTCTTAGACAGTTCTAGATTTTAGAAGTCTTGCATTTTCTTAGGTTGTCACTTGCTTCCAAAAGTAGACGCATCATCACGGATATAATCATGACATGCAACCTTTGACTAGAATTAATGAGTGGATTAATATGAATTTAAAAATGATGCATGGTGGGAAAAAGACAAACTACTGCATTGGCTTATGTCGTGATGTGTTTATACTAAATATGCATGAGGACTAATTATCATAAATGAATTAAGGTGAAGTAGAAAAATGATTGTCAAAATAGTCTACTACATAAGGTATGTAATTTTACCTTATATATTGTGCATGCATATGCACATTTATAGAGAATGTTTCCATGCATTTAATTACATGCATCATGGTACTCATCACCTATTTCTATTATGGATGCACTATTGAATGACATCCACCCCCTCTAAACCTCCACATCCTCCGCCGGCATGTGCAATACTTGAAGTTTGGTGGTTTAATCCTCATGAAGGTTCATTGTTTGCTTCTTCCACATCTTCATCTTCTCCTTCTTTTGGTGAATCTGAGTTTTCATCAAATGTTGAATTGTCATCCCTTCTTTTCAACACATTGATCCTCTTTCCAGCAACAAGAACCTCTATTTGTGTCCCATCAAGCCCACTTAAGGTGTAAGTGGCATTGTCGTGCACATGCTTGACAATATATGAGCCAAACCATCTCTTAACAAAATTTTTCATGACAATATGTTGATTGTCTAGCCTACTATCTATAATGCAAGATCTTCTCTAGTCATGTTTTATTCCCAAGGGAATACATTCCATGTGGGAACCATATCCTCTATAGGCACCACATGTTTTTGACCGTACATCAATTCAGTAGGCATGTAATTTGTGACTAAACTACGTGTCCTACGATTGTCCCACAAAGCATATGGTAATAGCCGTAGCCATTCACAAGCGCTACCTCTTCAAGCCTTTGCTAACACCTTGATGATTGGGGGATGACCTCGTTAACTTTTCCCATTCCCTTTGAATTTGTAAGAATGTGTGAGAAAGTCTAAACCTTATGAATGAATTCCTTGATTCCTCACCATCTAGCTCACCTCTATCTGCAATTATCTTTCCAACACATCCATATCTACAAATTACATCTTTTAAGAGGAACCTGCATACTGCTTCTATAGTTTTAGTTCTTAATGCCCTTCCTTCAACTTGATTAGACAAGTCCTCTCATGAAAGCACCAAGTATCTCATTTTACAAATCCCCAAAGGCATTGTGACCAAATCCACCGCCCACTTGTAATGCACAACCAAGGGATAAGTAGGATGTAGCCCATCTTGATGACGTTGTCGTGCTGTGACGCGTACATAGAGGGAACGCATCCTACAAGAGTTATCTTGTAACTTTTTAGATACATAATTATCTTTCCTATAATGTACATATGCATATTTAAGTATAATAATAAGCCTTCTGTCTCATCCTATTATTTTTCTCAAGGGTAACCTATTCTTACTTTACCGCATCAGAAAATACTATGGGAAAAGCATCAATAGCTCTGCCTCTTTAACTTGGGGCAAAAAGCATTGATTCTTTATTTCTACTATCTCATTATCATCTCACACCCTAGCTAGATCCTATATTTAGGGTAAACTCCAATATATATATATATATATTCTATGTATTTTTTATATTTTTCTTATATTTCTTTTTAAATAGCTACTATGAGGGAATCAAATCCTAGTGGGACACTAGGTGGCATGATTTCAAAGATACACTTATTTTAATGCATTATTGCAAGCATGATTACAAAACTTTGTCAAGGAGAAATGTCATGCTTTCATATGGCATGAGGTGTCCTTTGGAATCAAATGAAAGTCTAGGCTAAGGGGACCACAGGAAGACTTTTGCTGCCAGAAATGGACTCTATTTTGATGATTTTCTTACACAAGGTTCCAATCCGAATTGGAAAATTATTTTAAAATAAAAATCGTAGCTAATGAGTTGAATTTTTTGTCCATATTTTTACTTTTTTATTTGGAGCAACGGTTGAGAAGATATGATCAAAATACTGGACCCCAGTCTACCCACATCATGCAGGGACAGCTCATTTCCAACTTTTCCAATTCCTGTTCACACTAGCTCCTCTCTTCTTGTGTAAACCGTTGGGGGTTCCCTTCACCTATAAAAGGGGACCTTTTCTTTCTTGAAAGGAACTCAAGCATTCAAGCCATTGATGAGAGGAATTCTTGAGGGAGTGAGTAGTAATGCCTAATTGTACTTAGCCTTTAACATAAGCCCAAGCCTACCCTTTCTCCTAGAGGAAGACTAGCCATTCTTGTACGCTATCCTTGGAAGATCAACTCTAATCAAAGAAGCTCTTGCACTTGGCATATCAATCAACGTTGAATTTTACCCTCTTCTTCTCTCTCCATCAATAATGGTGTCGAAGGGTTTGTCAAGTAAGATGTGTTCTACATTGATGTTTTCTTGATTTCTTGTTGTTTTCTTTTTCATATCTAATCCAACATATATATATATATATATATATTTAATCTCAGCTCCTTAACCAAATCTATCTCTCTCACTCTTAGTAATTCATCCTCTCTACAAATTTTAGGTTCTCCTTGCTATAGGTACATCTCTCCCCACAGTATCCTTATTGCCTACATGCAAGAATAGGGCTTGGGAGGGAAACTCTCTTCTCTTCTCTTCCCTTCTCTTCTCTCATATCTACATTTTACACATACTAGAGTTATCCTAGATGAATAATCCACATGATGATAATTTTTATCGCTTTCACTCTGTACGATCTATTAGAATTAACGAATGGATTAGCCGTAAAATACACTTTCAACAACGTATAGTGTTTCTCTTTGGCCCAGAAAGGCTCAATGAAATAATTCTATCACCGGATCCCATCATACTACCTGTCATAGACTATAATTTTTCTTTTGATGTAAGCGTAGTTATCTTGCTATGAACCAAGAGGATTTGTACACACAATTAATCCCAATCACTAGACAAAATATATATATTATGGTAAGCACAAAACTACAAATCCAGGGAACAATTCGTAGCCTATTTGGTCAGCCAAGATTGAATGCCATTAGCTCATCTATTAACCCTTTCATACTACCCATGATACGATATGACCATAGCCTTGATGTTTTCATCTTTGTGTTGTTTTGACACTCTCTTTTGTGTTCTTTCTTTGTGTGTGTGAGTGCAAGAGAGAAAGAGTGGGGCTTCTTTGATTGCACTTCCTTCCAAACCCTAGTCTTCATGGCATCTATGGTTTAACTCCTTCATATAGTTTTTTTTGAGTTCTCTCACAAACTCTCACAGCCATAAGCCCGGTGCTTTCCCGGCAAAAACGCAAATTTCTCGATAACGTACATTTGAGTACATTTGGCATCAAACACAAGATTCTACAAGCAAGGATACATCCTTATACATACATTTCCACCAATACCTTTCTTTGACCTTGGCAAAAGTAGACCATACAGCACAACTTCATGCCCATAAACTTTCATGAAAATCCTTAATGAGCTTTTGCTGCGTATCTTTATCACAAATAACCCTCAATAGAATCCCAATCCTCTGTTTGGGGTGCTTCCACAAAGTAACCATCCTATAATAAGTATCCATATTTTTTTGCATATCCTCTTGAATTATTTTTCAATCCAAGCATCCTACTTTGTCAAGGTAATCAAATACCGGCCTATGAGAAACCATTCTCCTTCATATATATCCTCTTCAAAACTTTGGAATGAACCTACACAACATACATAGTTATCTTTAGCATGAGATATGGTGTAAAGATTTTACCCTACATCATCAATCTCATCCATCATCTCTTCCTCATCTTCACACTTTGATCTAGAGAGAATATCCGTAGTTGGATTTTCTTTCCTCCCTGCAATATTCTTGAATTCTAGATTTAAGGACTTGATGCATGCAATCCAACATAGCATAGCAATATCAAAAGTTGAAAAGATTTTGATCATTCCAAGAACAGTCAAGCAATGTGTTTACACAATTACACTTGCTCCAATCAATTATTTCTTATCACCTTTCAAAGATGTAACTATACCCCAAAGTTCCCTCTTAACCTGTGGATAATTTCTTTGGCTAGTATTTAGGAATTTAGTGCCAAAACTTACCACATACATGTGCCCCTTGTCATCATATTTCCCTATTGCTCATCCAATCCTTGTAGGGCTTGTATCCAGTGTCACAATGAGAGGCCTTACATATGCATAATCCACCTTTCTCAAATTTGGTTCACACTGTAATAACTCCTTTAACTTCCTCATAGATTTTACATGTATATATCCCCCTTCAAATTTGTGGTTCTTTCTTAGAAATTGATAAAGAGGATCAACTACATGCGCATAATGTGGTAGCCATATGACATAGAAGAAACATGCACCTAAGAATCCCCCGTACATGTCTTCTTCTCTTTTAAAATTGCATTAACCTTTGTGGGACAAGGCCTTCTCCCATAGGGACCATGCCAATGCCCTACAATAAGTACTTATTTTACTTCAAACACAAAATTTGTTCCCGACAAGGTAAGGTTGACTTTATCTAACATGCATAGTAATCTATCACAGTAGTCTATATTATTTGCCACACACCTCTGGTGCCCCTTGGAATCTAGAGCCTCATCCTTGTATTTTGTGTTGCATCCTTTAATTGTCACATAATCTAGAAAGGTCATAGTAATCTGGGATATGCAGTCACGTAAAACTTTGTTCATTCCATTCATCATATGTGCAAGCGAGTTTGTTGCTCCTTGTGGTAAGGTACACATCCTTACCAAACCGAAGAGTGTATTCATGGTGGATAGGTACTTGCTTTCCATTGCCAATTACAGTTGATCCCCGAGTGTAGATCTCCCATAGATTATATTGCTCTTCATCTAATTCTTGTGTGAGTTCATCCACAAATGTCCTTGAACCTACAATTTTTATTGTAACCTTGTTTACTAACTGCATGTCTTGGATGAAGCGCAGGGTCCCATTCTTCTTTGGCACATTGAACCATCTGTTTTTATATGGAGTGCAAGAAGGCTCAAAGATGCCCATTTTAATCTTTTCATTAAGCAAATCAATTAACTCTCGCAAGAAAAGTTTAGGAATTGGAATTGGTTGAAAGTTCCAAGGTGAACTTCTTCTCAATAAGTGTTAAAAAATCACCACATCCAATTTGAAGCTCTTTCAAAGATTCTTGTGTAAACTTGTGCCCAATCTGCTTTGGATCCCTAAGGTTTGGATGCAAAGAAACCTGCTCTATCTTTTCCCTTACAATGTGAAGGTAGAGGTAAGGCCATTGGTTTAACCTTCTTTTCCACAATCTTGTATTTTCCATTCACACACACTTGAGGTGCTTGGTAGTTGTCTATAAAATCCTTGATCACCTTATACATATGAAAATTTCAAACTTTAATAGCTTGCAATTTATCCTGGTCTCACTAGAGACCATTATGGATTTAAGATCACTCATTGTATCTACAAATGAAAGTTGTTCAAAGACACCTGTAATGTATTTTCTATCCTCTAGAAACCCAGTATTCTTAAAGCCTGCTTGTGTGTCATGTACATACTACCGAGCACTTCTCTTCATTCCTTCAAGTTCTATGAAGCATACTGATCCATTCCCTGTCAACCAGTGCGAACCTGTGGAAAATTTTTCAAGCATCATTGGATGAAGCGAGAGCATGTTATTCTTTGTACCATTGCACTCTCTCTTTACAATGATACTTGGCCAAAATTATGATACTTGATACTCTAACAAGCTGCTAAGAAAGTTATGAAGGCAGATCTCAAGATTAGAAGAAACATTAACTGAGAAGATGACTTGTAAGATCCTTCAAGGATTTCTTGGAAGAGGAATTGAAAATTTTTAAGCTCAAAATCAAATCCACATCCATGACCTTTTGCACCCAAAGAAAAGATCAAGCTTAGCTTATGATGCCTCAGGTTGGTGATTGTGGATTAAGCCACTTCAGTATAGTCAAATTTCCTATAATACTACCATAAAGGAGTAGTTGGAGAGATCCGACAAGCAATAATGTGGGAATCAACCCCTGAATGTCCAACTCCTACATGGTCACTGTCCTCTAATTTTCACCCTAAATCCATCAAAGTGGTCACTTTGGACTTCTTGGTAATTTTTTGGTCATGCACCCGGGCCAAATCTTCTCCTACTGGATGCGAAATCCTCCCCAACACTCGGTGTTGCCGCCCTCGTTGCTTGATCGATGACTAGTTGTTTTTAGAAATTTTGAACTTATTTTTACAATTTAAAAGGTGTGGCCTCAAATTGATATTCATGGTTAATCGCTTCCTCATTCTCAAGTACTTTTAGTCCTTAAGAGTGTAGTCACCCCCTTTTTGCTTCCAATTCTTGGTCTCCCACCGAACACAAGAAGAAAATAATATAAGTAATTTTTTTTAATTTCCTTTTCCATCCACCATCAACAGCTTTGGCCACCTAACCTTTGTTATTTCTTCTCCACCCACAATACTTTGGCTGCCTAGTTCTTGGTCGGACAAATTACCAGAATGTACATGTAAAAGCTTCATTTAGTCCCTTTAACCTTAGATCATAAAAAACTCCTCAAGATCTACAATTTCCACTAATTGAGGACCTCATCAATTGACATTTCTCCTACAACTCCAAATCACATTTGATTTAAAGTAACATAAGGCGAACCTATCATTTGAAATATATTGTGAACACAAAATTATTTGCTGATTACCATTGCCATTGGGAACAATGGAGTTTGGATGCCAAACAATCATTTGAAATATATTGTGAACACAAAATTATTTGTTGATTACCATTGACATTGGGAACAGTGAAGTTTGGATGCCAAATAGAAAAAAATTAGTTTTCTCACAGACCAACTGCAATTGATTGCCAAATCTCAACCATGCCTGTGTACTGCACTTTTGGATTAGACATCATCGCTCATTATCATGCTAAGTACAACTTACTTTATTTATTTTTTCATTATTTTGCATACCAATCATTTACACCTATATAAATATATATATAAAATAAAATATATAAAAAAGAAAATTAAAGTACGTCATCATGGCCCATCTTCCACAGCCACCCTCTATGGCTGAACAACTCTCGATTGATTGCTAATGTGATTTAATTCACCAAGGTAGTTTTTGGAATTGTCTCATTCAACTTCAAGCTATCAAACATCTTAGTCGTAGGAAATTAAATCATAAGTATATATCTAGATTAGCAGTAAAAATTGGTGGTGAAGTGGATATCTTTGATCTAGGTTCACTATCAAAGGCCATCAATGCTGACAAAAAGAAAGGCAAACACCAAATTCATGTTGGTCCATCTACTAGCACTAACCGTAACAAGAAAATTCCTTCCTCTCCTAACTTTGACATGAACAAAAAACAGAGTTGTACTTTTGGCAAGAGGTGTAGATTTGATAACTCAGGTACATCCTCTCAATCTCATGGCAACAACAGCCATTACATGCAGTAGAGGGGCCTCCAAAATCCTTCCAACAATCAATTCCCCAATCAATTTTCCAACGGTAATAAAAAGGTCAAATGTTTTAAATGATTTTAGTTTGGCCATTATGTAGATAAGTGCACAAACAACCATGCTAAGAGTAACGATCATCCCAATGGTCAATCTAATGGAGTCACACACAACCACATGCAAAGACCATTCAGCAAAAATTGCCCAAATGGTGCACAAATTGACTTCATTGATGATGCTAATCTTGACAACAATGAAATCGAGGTTAATTATGGTGAGGGCAATGACCCTTAGTATGATGCCATTAATGACAATCCTTCCTTAGGAATTCCTATATCTCTCCACACACTCTACTCAAAGTTAAAGGAATTAAAGGTGAAGATGTCACAAGTCTCTTAGATGATGGTAGTAGCCATAATTTCATCTCTACATAGTTGGCACAACAAATTTCTTTTTCACAACTTCCTTCACCCCACATTGTGAAAACTGTCTTTAATAATGAGCGTTTCAACTGTAAAACTCAAGTCACTGTTGAAGTTTGTATTGGTGAATTTTCTCATCCACGTACGTTTATAGTTGCACCGCTACATGTTGTTGATATGATTTTGGGGATGCCTTTTTGACATGAATTCAACCCAACCCAAATAAAAAACACACTTTCTCACCCATGAAAACAAAACCTACTCCATCCAAGAAATCCTAGAACATAAAAATTCCCACTACTCTCTCACACTCAAGCCAAGTGAGAAATTTGAAAGCAAGGAAAGACATATCTAGTGCTTGTACACCAACTTTGCACCTAAATTGAAACTCTTCAAGATGCATTTCTCTCACAATCTAACCATTGTTTCATGCATGATTTTCCTTCTTGAATACCACCATCACATTTGAAGACCATAGAATGGAGTGTAGCGAACCACCTTATAGAGCATCATATCATGTAAACCCAGTTGCACACAGGGAAATACAAAGTCAAGTCATAGTTTACTTGATTGCGGACTTATTAGACCTAGTAGTTCACCATTTCAAAGCTCCATTACTTCTTGTGAAGAAGAGAAATGAAACCATTTGTATGTGTATTGACTAAAGGGCTCTAGATAAGATCATCAACAACCCTATGTGGATGAACTCCTAGACAAACTGAAAGGGGAAAACATTTTTTGCAAAATAGATCTTAAATCAAGGTATCACCAAGTTAAAATACTTGAAGAAGATGTCTACGAAGCTGCTTTAGAACCCAAACAGGGCATTATGAATTTCTGGTCATGCCATTTGGTCTGACAAATGTACCAGCTACTTAGGAAGCATTTAATATGTGTCTTTGACCTTCTCTCACAAAACCAAATATACCTAGATCCCAAAACCAGTTCCTTTTTCCAATCTGAAATTGAGTATTGGGAACATATTGTATTGGAAAAGGGAACACATGTAGACCCCGAGAAAATTAAAGCTAAACAATCCTGGCCTAGACCACGAAAACCTACATGAGCTACATTCTTTTATTAGTCTATGTAGTTGTGACAAGAACTTTGTTCGTAATTTTTCTTACAAATTTCCTTGGGGGGGTGCACCTCTTAGACATGTAAGTTACCACTTGAGTTCAAATAAATGGGTTTTTTAATTGCCAAAAATTTAAATTGTTTTAGGATTATATTAACCAAAGGGGGTTTTTAATTGATTCTAGAGAAAAACCCGTAAGTTTTTGAAGAAAAAGGGGCCACTTTTTTACCTTAAGTATGTAAGTAAAGGGTTTTTTAAAGTACCCTGTGAAAGTGCATTATATGGATAGTTTCTTAAAGGTGCACCCCCCAAGGAAATTTTATTATTTGAATTTCTTGTTAAAGAAAAACACCCCGTATGTACGAACTCACTTAGAAGAAATCTCATTCAATGCATTCAAGAATGATTTAACTAATGCACCTGTGTTACAATTGCTTGATTTTGATTGACCATTCTTTTTTGAGTCGCAAATGCTAGTGGAAAAGGTAATGGTGCAATACACTTGCATTTAAAAGTCATAAATTTAAACCATCTAAATCTAAGTTCAGTACATATAATAAAGAATTGGTTGTTGTAGTGCATACTCTAAAAATTTGGGAACATTATATAATGGGTACAGACTTGATAATTAAAACGGATCAACAAAGTATCAAGTACTTATTATCTCAACCTCCTAATAGATGGTAGGCATGTTAAGTGAGATAATTTTATTCAAAGTTTTTAGCCCAACATTTAGTGTCAAGCTGATAAAGAAAATGATGTGGTTGATGCTTTGAGTTGAAGACCCTCTTGTAATAATCTATCAACTATTATGGGTACTTCTTTTGATTCTATGCCTAATACATATGCACATGACAGTGACTTTAACACCGTCTAGTTGCATATGATTGAAAATTTATACATACATTTCTTGAATACACCAT
Source organism: Adiantum capillus-veneris (assembly GCF_014529385.1). Lineage (NCBI taxonomy): Eukaryota > Viridiplantae > Streptophyta > Polypodiopsida > Polypodiales > Pteridaceae > Adiantum > Adiantum capillus-veneris. The sequence continues at coordinate 46,222,823 of NC_140953.1, forward strand.
ACAAAAATATGTCCTTTACCTCAAATAGAAACTATATGTCACAAAACCATTTCGTGTTTTACTCATTGAAGAATTACATAAATCCCCTTATGCTAAACATAGAGTTTTTTCTACTACTTTTTAAAATTTATGTCGCGATTTCTATTATCCTGTTATGAAAAGTGATGTCAAACAGTATCCTTCACCTTGTTTGATTTGTAAAAAGATTAAATCAGCAATAAGTAACTAGGTCTTTTATATCCGCTTCCCATCCTTGAAAGATCTTGGGAACACATTTCTATGTACAGTATGATTTGGATTGTTATTGATCATTTTTCTAAGCAAGCATATTTCATTCCATGCAAGAAAACTTCTCACTGCATATCAAGCGACTATTATCTTTTTAAAATTTGTTTTCTCTCATCATGGTTTGCCAAAAGTAATCATATCTTATAGAGATTCCAAATTTTTTAGTGCTTTTTGGACTATAGTTTTTAAAAATCTTGGTACTATACTTCACTTCACTTTTGCAATCCATTCTAAAGCCTAGTGGTCAAATGAAAGTCACTAATCACACTATTATTAACTTATTGAAAGCTTATGTGTCTCTCAACCCAAGAAATGGGATACTTACATGCATATTTTATAGTTTTCTTATAGCAACACAACTTACTCTAATACAAGTAAATGTCCATTTGAAGTTGTGTGTGGTCACTCTCTTCCTACTCCTGCTTCAAGGCTTTCTAACATTGTGCATGTTGCTGATACTTTCACTACAATTTTCATGATATGTATGAAAGTGTACACTCTGATATTAAGCATCAACAAGAATTGTACAATAAGCATGCTAATAAGCACCGCAAAGCACATAATTATAAAGATGGATATTATGTTATGCTTCAAATAAAAAAGAGAACGATTAAAATGTTGATACGAATGTTTTTGTTAAGATTGCTCCTTGTTTTGATGGTCCATTATAAATTCTAGTTGTGATAAATGATGTTTCATTTTGCTTGAAATTACTTTCATGCTGGCACATTCACAATGCATTTCATATTACTTTATTATGACCCTTTGGAGGATCCCTACCTATATATCACGGACTGTTGGTATACTTGCAATGCCCACCTCTCTCAGTTTTGCCACCACAATATATGCTGCACAATTTGTAAGGCCCCCAAGCCAATGGTGCACATATATTTGGTGGATTCCAGTTTGTAAGGCCCCCAAGCCAATGGTGCACATATATTTGGTGGATTCCCTGAATTTGCTTCGTACCATCCACAATCGAAAAATGGCCGTCCGGTGACGGTGGCCGGTGGTCCGTGGTCTTTGGTCGGTGGTCGGATTTCCTTGGCCGGTGGCCGATTTCTAGGAGGACTTCTCTACCCAAAAGCGGCTACACATGGGCGCATGGGAGAGTCCTACTTGGACTTGGCTATATATCTAAGGACGACTGCACATAGGCGTTTAGAGGCTCCCTTACATCTATATAAGGAGGCCTTCTCATGAGTAATTTGATAGAATGGTGTGCACACTTGATGCACACAACACATCCTTGTGTAAGGATTGTTAGTCCCTTGTATTCCTACTTCCTCTAGTTGTCTAAATAGCCATCTAAGCTCTAGCTTGAGAGTGCATGGGTGGATGACGCCATCACTTTGTAATAGTGTGCTAATCTAAAGTCTTCGATTTTTCACTAATCTACTTTGCATCGTATCTCTCTCTACTCTCCTTGCTACTAGATCCTTATTGTATTCCGCATTTCTTACAGGGACCACCTACACTTGTAGATCAAGAAGAGCAACTCATCTTTGACCAAATGTTGATAATAAGACCACCAGTACACGCACTAGCATGGCTTATAATTGTTATCTTTTGACTTTTAAAGGCCATCGTAGAGATGATGCTAAATGGATGCTTGGAAAATGTTTCATGAACTTACCAGATCTTTTCTACACATTTCATCACTCACAATCTAGTTGATTTTCTATTGAGCAGCTGAGGATAGTTGTTATTGCTACAGCCGGAAGCCTGGCTGCCCTGCAAAATACTCAAAAATAGCACATAGAAAGACATAAATGACTAAATCTACGTACCTGCCGACTCGCACAAATCCATAATCGAGCACAACACAAATAGAAAGAGACAGAGAGCGGGAGAGAGCAAGAGAGCGCGTGCAGGTGCACCTCCTAGAGCGGAGTGCTATGCCTAGCATGACGAGAGAGAAGAGAGGAGAGAAGAGAAGAATACACAGACACTGGGTGCAATCTCCCCCCGTGCAAGAGTGACCATTTCCCTCTTGCCCGTATTTAATTTATAGATTTCTTGAATGGTCAAAATAGTACAAACTGGCCGGCCGGTCATAAATGGCCAAAGCTCATAAAAGAGCACTTGAATAATAAATTGAACAATATATATATATTTACATTTGCAAAATCCTTGCTCAGTCTAGTCTTTCCCACATGTCAACTGCAGTAAATAATAAGATATTAATTCCATAATATACCTCTCCGTTGGAAAGCAACTGTCCTCAGTTGCGAAGATAAAAATCTGCAAACAATACTTGTCAAAAACAAAGATTAGAAATCTGTATCAAATAGTTTTAAAAAAATCCATAAAATTAGACAACATTGATTATTATGCCTGTCGTCATCCACATACTACCGATTCTAGTGTCCCATACCACTAGAATAAGCAGTATATGTCATATCCTGATGAATCAGGATATCATTGGTCACACTCATCATCATCATAATCAATTCTCATCAATCTCAAATCCAATTTCATAAATAGTGTTGCGACAACCCACATAAAATCCATGTGCAAATATCTACCAATATATATCCATTTCAAATCCAAAATTTAAATATCCAAATCTGAAATCCCCGGGTAACAAAATCATACCAGTTGTAGTGGTGGCCAATCACTGCAGCATAATTTCGTGATTGGTGTTGCCTAAATTGGCGAATCTACACCAATAAGACATGCTGCCTAAATCGGCAAATCTGCATTTGATATTGTTTAAAAATCATGAATCTGTAATTTATCAAGGTGCTGCCTAAATCGACGAATCTACACCAAGATGAGCATTGACACACTGCCCAAATCAGCGAATCTGTGTGCATGTGACCAATGGACTAGACAGGGCATAAAAACATAAAAAATGTACTACCTGTTTCACACCACATTGGAGTAAGGTTGAGTAACAAAGTACTGACAAATTGGTATTTAGTGGATCGAAAAGCACCTCGGCTCATGTGAGTAGCTGCATATCTCAATGTGAAATGATCGCAATAGCAATTTCATTTAATACAAGTATTTTCACAATGTTAGAGAATGCAGGTAATTAAAAGAGCCATGTCTTCTTTCAAAAAATAAATGGTAATCAAGCTGATAAGTAAGCCATATGTGTTGAATTTATGTAACGTTGTTGTTCTTTGTGGAATGGTATTAGTAGATATATGTAGGACTATGGGTATCATAGAATTTGAGAGAGTGCTAAAAGTTTATAATTACCTATGTTTTTGAGAAGATTTTTCAAAACCCAAAATGAAAAATGCGGAGAGAACTTACCTGTTTGCTCTCTGTAAATCATTAGACTCTGGATGATGTACAACATCTGAAATATGTACTAGTTTGTGCGTGGGAAGAGTGATACAAGTAGGAGACAACTGTAATTAGCAAAAGTCATTTACAATGATGAGCCTTGGATCAGTCGGAAAGTGGGATGGAATTAATATATTGTAGATTGTTTTTGTTTGAATAAATGGAATAGTCCCCTTGATATCGCAAACTGTTGTCTCTAAAGTGCTTAATATTGTAAAAAATATTATTTATAATTGTTTAAAGGGCATTGACTAGTGTTTAGTTATGATATCACGAGCATACATTGTGTAAATTCCATACTATAAACAATAGATTGGTCGAACAAATAAAGAAAAACAATGCAAAATTGATTTAACCTTAGCTGCTCTCTCCGACATTGCTAGTTAGACAACAAACTATGTAAAAGAATATGCATCAAGAAAATGCCTAGCAAGACCAAAAAGTTAAGCTTTAAAAAAGAAAAACTTGTACTAGGTATGTAGTATGAGAGTCTGCAGCTTATACCAATTACCTATAAGATTAAACTAATACAATCCTTATGGATCTAATCCAATGCCTGGGTATTAAAATGAAGTATTGTAAAAGATTGAAATCATCAATTTAAATACATCATAATCATCGTCAGTGCATGTGGATGCCTAAAAGCAAGCATTGTTTGAGAAAATATTGCATTGGTCGCCGACGAACTTTGTTGATGTCCGATGCTTCCATGCCATCGACCATCGACCAAAGGAAAGGGGGAGAGGGGGAGAAAAGAGAGAGAGAGAGAGAGAGAGAGAGAGAGAGAGAGAGAGAGAGAGAGAGAGAGAGAGAGAGAGAGAGAGAGAGAGAGAGAGAGAGAGAGAGAGAGATGAAATGAAATGTTATAGTAACGGTCTTTAAAATGCAAAAATTACCTACGCAAATAAAGTGAGACAATCCTTGTGGATCCAATACGATGTCTAGGTACAAAAATAGACTAAAATCGTCGTCGTTGTTGTCGTCAAGTCCCGTGGATGCCCGACATTGGAAGAGTTTTGTGGATGTCTGCTTTGATAAGTAGTCTTGGGCAGGGGGGCACTATTGTGGAGGTGTTAGATGCAGCAGAAAAACGTGAAATGAAATGAAATAAAATGTTATATTAAACGCCTTAGAAGGCCAAAATTACATTTTGAGTCCAAAACTGTTCCAATCAGGGTGAATCTAATCCAATGTTTGGGTATTAAAATAAAATGAAGTAAAGTAAAAGAGTAAAATTAAAACCCTAAAAGCGTCATACAAAAATGGTCATCATCGTCGTTCATTCTTGTGGATGCTCAGCAAGGGGAATTTATCTGAGAAAGTATTGCAACGGTCATCGAGGAGCTTCCTCAATGTCTGTCATGGTAAGGAATCCTGCTGGGATGGGGAAGAGAGATAGAGAAATGAAATGAAATTTTATCATACTCGTTGGCCAAATGAGTATGGGATCAAAAGTCGACCCTCTCCACACAATCGCATTGCTTGACGCCTCAAACTATCGGAGCCCCTTCTTGAAATTCCACGCCCTTTGCGGGTAAGAAATGAAATGAAGTGTGACATTAACCGTGTTGAAAAGGTGAAAATTACATCTGAGGCTGGATGTGATACAATGTCTGGGTACAATATTTAAAGACTCAAAAAAACAAAAAAAATCGTCAGCTCGTCAATGCCAAGCATGCTCTGCATCGAGCTCGCATGAGAAGGTATTGCAGCGGCTCTGCAGAGCGTCGTCAATGTCTACCTCTGTAGGTAGTTGAGAGAGAAGAGAGGAGATGAGGTTGCAGTTGGTGCATCTGGTACACGGGAGGGAAAGCTCCATGTTGTGTAGCTATGACGGGCCCTCTGTTGGGCGCTGCATGCGCAAGCCTGGTGGCGCAGAGCCAGTGTCGGTGGTAGCAGTTTTTCATGGAGAGCGGTTGCAGACGATGGGCAGTTGAGGGTTTGAAGCGGAGTGGATACTATGAATGTCTCGTTCTTTGATGGCAAGGTGCTACGCTTGATAACCTTGAGCTGCATGAAGGTTTGCAAGCGAAGGCAAAGAGAGAGATAGACACAGAGACTGTGTGTGGTCACCCGTGTCTGGGCTGGCAAAGGTGGTCATGCAAGGGTGGGAAAATAATACTGGAAGAAAAAAAAACACCGGATGTGGTTGGTGTAGAAGGGGCCACCCGGGGAGGGGGGGATGCATGGCGGACTGCTTGTGGTGGTTGCGGGCAATTGAGTGAGAGCACGAGGTTGGAGAACTCCGAGAGACTGAGTAGGCAGTAACCATGATCGCTGGTCGGCATCAACTAGGAGTTAGAAAAGAAAACAACTGAATGTCAAGTAAGGGAGAGAAAGTCTGCATGCCCTGTGAGTTGGTGAACAAGAAAGGGGTCGTCAGCAAACGAGAGACAGATTCCAGGTGGCGGCCAGAGACAGAGAAAGAAAGAGGGAGATTGGGTGGTTGAGGTAGGAAAACGGGAGTCAATGCATGAGCATTGAGAGGCTGTGACTTGCATGGCCTGAGAGAGGCGGTTGTGCATGGTTGGTGTGAGGGAGTCGAGCAAGGGATGAGAGACGACCCAAAAGGAACGGTTGGTGGCGGCTGCATGAGGAGAGAGATTTTGAGGCTCGTTGGTAGCACGAGTCGAGAGAGACTTAGTGCTTGATCACAGAGAGTTACTGCCTCGTCCATTGCTTGCATTCTCTATTATTCCTGGCTCGCCAAAACTCTCCGTACACAGACATGCTCAATAGTAGTAGCACGTGTGCTATCGCCATAGCTGGCTTGGCAGGTGGCCATAGACTGCTAGAGGGGTGGGTGTTCATGCAGCGCTGGTGTATTTTGTCAAGGTCAACTACGGCCATGCTGCATGCGAGCTCTATCTGCCATGCTGCTCGCAATATTATGCATCTACGTTTGTATAACAAAAAAGACCCTCCTTAATTATAAATTCCGGACCTAACTTGGGGTAGATTCCCAAGAGAAAATGCGAATAGGCTAAATTTTTATGTTATTTTTAATTCCTCCTTTTACCTATGACAGAACACCTCCAATCCTTCTCCTATTACTCTTCTTCCTAGGCTAAATTTTTATGTTATTTTTAATTCCTCCTTTTACCTATGAAAGAACACCTCCAATCCTTCTCCTATTACTCTTCTTCCTCGTCTACTATACAGATCCTATGACGATATTTATCGTACTTATTAATATATATATATATATATATATATATACACACATTAATATTGTGTAAACTTTGCTCATAGTATAAACTTGTCATTCCAATTGTCTGATTCAGATATCTTCCACTAATTACAAATTAGATTTTTATAAAAACATAAAAAATAATGTAAAACAAGGACATAGAATTATAAATTTTGAAAACCAAAAGGAAATGAGAGCACTTAGCTTTTGGTTATCTGAATGTGCAATCTCGAGAACATAGCCTCAGCTCTGATACCACTGCTACAGTTGGAAGCCTGGCTGCCCTGCAAAATACTCAAAAATAGCACATAGCAAGTCATAAATGACTAAATCTACGTACTTGCCGACTCGCACAAATCCATAATCGAGCACAACACAAATAGAGAGAGACAGAGAGCGGGAGAGAGCAAGAGAGCGCGTGCAGGTGCACCTCCTAGAGCGGAGTGCTATGCCTAGAACGACGAGATAGAAGAGAGGAGAGAAGAGAAGAATACACAGACACTGAGTGCAATCTCCCCCGTGCAAGAGTGACCATTTCCATCTTGCACGTATTTAATTTATAGATTTCTTGAATGGTCAAAATGAGTACAAACTGGCTGGCCGGTCATAAATAGCCAAAGCTCATAAAAGAGCACTTGAATAATAAATTGAACAATATGTATATATTTACATTCGCATAAGCCTAGCGCGGTCCAGTCTTTTCCACCTGTCACCTGCAGTAAATAATAAGATATTAATTCCATAACAGTTATCATGGAAGGAGGGATGTTACCAAATTGGGCACCCTCCTATTGTATGTATCTAACTACAATTGGGATATTTGACACGTAATGGTTGATTACTATGTTATCTTTCTATTTTTACTAATGATGAGTTGATGCTATGTAGATTGAAACTCTAGGAATTGAGAAGAAGGCATTGATAATAAATTATTCTTGATCATTTTCATTTGCATAGTGTTGTAGTTTATGTTGCCAATGAGCCACTATGGCTCGCTTGTAAATAATTAGTGAGAACTTGCCCTAAAGAGGGTCATGCAATAAGTGGTAGCCAGCACACAAAAACTAAAGTGGAAATAAGTGTAACGAGGGGCCTCCAATTTTTGGCACTCATAAGCAATCAGAATTATTAAATATCAAACTCCAAACGAGGTGTCGTGGAGTTTGGGGCTACAATCTTTAGGCCATGGATTTGTAATATTTGTCTCTCTCATCTTATAAGCTATGATATGGTGTTTACTCTCTCTAATCTTTTCTGCATCTTAGTTCCATTACAATATTTCACTACCAAGTCTATATTGTGTGTGTGTGTGGTGTCCTAGTCTAAGTGTGTGTACTTGGGTTTTGGGAAAGATCGTGAGAGGTTGACAGGTATGTATGTGAGCAAATTGAAATTGTTGAAGCAACCATTCTCCCCCTCATCTCCCAACAGTGGAAAGTTGATTTATAGGAATGAAAATCATAAGAAGGTTATCCTTGACATGAAAGCAACATCGAGAGTAGCTTCGTAAAGAATCATCTCCAAGTGAGACGGAGGAAGACTGGACCGATAGAACCTCAGAAGAAAAAGAAGTGCTAGCATCATAGAAGCGGAGTCTTCCATTGAAGTCATGGGGATGGTAAGGCAAAGCAACCAAGAAACCTCTCATCAAGGTTGGAGAACGTAGGTCCCGAAGAGCACAAAGGTGAACAAGATCAAGGGATGCTAGAAGGTATGCTATCAATAACACTTACGAAGGAAGACAGAGAGGAATTCAAATGTGTGCTAAATAAGTTTTCTAGGATTTTTGCTAAAGACTAGATTGACATGCATGGAGTAGATGTTATTCAGTGCAAGATCAAGCTACACCTAAGGCACAAAATCTACGAAGGCTAGGAGTTATCAAGGAGTAGACTCTACTCAAGGAGGTGAGAAATCTTTTAGCTGCTGTAAATACTACATTAGGAAAAATTTGGACTCACAAAGGGGACTTATAAGGAGTTTGACTTCCTCTCTCATGTCCAAAACAAGCGTGTGGTAAAAATTTTGCAAATCAACTCTAAACTTGGTGGAGATTTGACAGTTAGAATCTACTCTTCAAGCTCTTTCTATTGATATATAGCACGCCATGAGATTCCCCATATTTTGAAGGATTCTATTTTTTATTCACTTGTGATGTGACAACTCCGTCTAGAATCCAGAGAATAAAAAATAGACTCTTTCAAAATATGAGGAATCTTGTGACGTGCTATATATCAATAGAAAGAGCTTGAAGAGTAGATTCCAACTGCCAAATCTTTGCCAAGTTTAGAGTTGATTTGCAAAGAAATTACGGCATGCCCGTTTTGGACATGAGAGATGAAGTTAAACTCCTTATAAGGCCCCTTTGTGAATCCAAATTTTCCTTAATGTCTATTCGGTGAGAATTTAAGGTGGGTCTGTTTGGGATGGGAAGTGGAGAGCATGTGTTGATTATAGGCCACTCAATGAGTCAACCAAGCGAGATCATTTTACTCTTTTATTTCAAGATGGGATACTAAATGAAGTAGTTGGCCATGATAAGTACATTATTCTTGTTGGTTACTCACGCTACTTTCAAATAGGGATTTCATTGGAGAATCAATTGAGATTAACTCTCATCATTCCTTGGAGTTGCTTTGCTTTTAGAGTCATGCCACTTGTCTTGACAAATACTCCAACAACTTTTCAGTGCTTCATCAATCATTATTTGGGAAGTCCATTAGGCTGTTCATTGATAATTTTTGCATTTATACCTCAAAATCGTTTGAGCTACAAAAGGTAGAAGAAGGTTTGAAGAAAGTCTATGACATAGGTGATCAACTCGATCCCAAAAAATGTCACATAGGTGAGGATGAAGTGATATTGCTTGGTCACAAAGTTGAGCAAGAATTGTAGGTCATCATGGTGACAACAACTATCAAGAAACCAAGGTAAAAGGGAATGGACATGAAGAAGGAAATTCTGTATCTCTTTGTAGAAGTTTACCATTATTGATTGCATTTTGGAGGATGAGTTTTCACAAGGGTTCACAAAGGCTCAAAAGAGGAGACTCATGAAGGAGGAACGTTCACATCTTGTCATAAAATCTAATATCTAATATCTAACCAACCCAAATGATTTTCTCATATTAAATTGATCACTTAATGTGGGAGAATAAACGGGAACAAGTGTTAAGATATAGATATGTGCTTATAGATCTATCTCAACACGGGGGCAATGGTAAAGGGGCCCAAATGAGAGATGGTCTATCATAGAGTAAGGCTAATCAATGGAGCATAAGACCTTAGGGTTAGCTTCATTGAAGACCTCCAATAATGTGTGTAAAAGTCCTTTGACCTTAGGTAAGCCAGGGCTGAGCTTGAGGCGCGGGAACCCGACCCAGCTCGAGATGCTTGTCATGCTTGTCCTGCTTGTCATGCTTGATGACTAAGGTGCTTGATGCACACATGTATTTTGCTAGTGTAATAGGTGTGTGTGAGAGAACTTAGTCCCAAAATTCCCTCTATAAAAAAATATTAGGATATTGGTATGGCCCATTTTTTTCATGTAAATACATCTTCCTATCTTGGGTCTAGCTAAAGTGTGTTTTTTCACTTTTGGAGACAATTGTTTCCTACTACATATATATTTGAGCTAAGTGTCTGTCATTCGATGGCCTAAGTATGCCGCTTTACATTGCATCAACATTTTTATATATCCTTACCATTATAAATCTACATCATAATTCCTAAATAAATCCTAGTCATGAAAACCTTCCCAAAGACTTGTGTGACTCCACTCTTGTAGGATGGATAAACTTTTACATGCTCCATTCTCTTTTGATAGATAAATGTATAAATATATGTTTCCTTTTACAATGCATAAATAAATATTTAATTTACTTAAGGTCCAAAATAAAGGAGGTCTCCCTTCCTCTTGATTTCCCTTTTTTTTATATAAATGTTTTTTACAAATTTTTTTCCATCATGGACACCATGTGCTCATCTTCATAGATTCCATGACTATCTAGTTTATCTTCTTGTCCCACGTCCATATATCATATTTGTGAATAATTCTACTCCATGTATGTGTAAGATTCCACTTAAGAATCTTTTAATCATGCTCTCATGCAAAGAGGGGCTTTCTACTCCATGTATGTGTAAGATTCCACTTAAGAATCTTTTAATCATGCAAAGAGGGGCTTTCTCTTAAAGCTTTATGAAATTTCAACAAAAGAGCGGTCACGAAAATACTTTTGTAGTGAGAAAAATAGGTATTTGGGTGGAGTTTTTGGCATCCACCTCCACTCTAATCTTGAAGAAGCGGTCAATATAAATTTTTTATCAAAAGAATTTAGTAATATTATCAATTTTGTTCATGATTTTTAGAGCTTGTGGTTTTGAGATATGATTCTTTTAGTGGACCACCCTGTATCCACCTCAAGCACACAAGAGCCATCCAAGTCTTCTCTCACATTTCCATACTTCCAACACACACACACACACACACACACACGCGCGCGCGCACACACACACACACACACACATTCCTCTCCATACCTAGTTCAAAGATGTACATTCCATAACCTCTCTCACCCTCTTCATTATTACCCTCCCCTCTCACCTCCATGGCTCTCATATGAGCTTCTACATACATATACCATCTCTATGTTTCTCTCTATTACTTCCAAGTTACAATTCCATTTTACCTCTTCTCAAAATTCATAAAAATTTAGCATGTAGACCATGTGTAACCTCTAAAAATTGGGGATTCTCATCAACCAAAATCTCCATTTTCATCATAGTGATCAACCTTGGCGGAAGTGGTTAAAGAATAGGAGGAAGAAGAAGAATATCGGTGGTCATTTTTTATGATTTTTGAAAGGGTGAGTCCAAGATTCTTCAAGGATTCACCATCACACAAATTCCCTTGCTTCATTCACCCATCTTCCTTTAGCCATTCAACTCATTCTACCCATTGTAAAAATAACAATGATTACTAACATGAACCACTAACCAGCTGTTCTAAAATGTACCCACTCTATTCTACCTTAGAGGGGAAAACCACACACAAGAAAATTGAACCACCCCTCTAGAAGAATCTCTCATTTCACCATTTCAAGAATTCCCTTGCTTGAGCCCGTATCCATGTGACTCAAGAGGCAAGAGATCCCACTCTCATACAAAAATGAAAAATAATTCATAAACATGTTTTTTCACTCTTTTCCACATTACACGCCACCTCTTACAACATTTGTTTACATGATAATTTCTCAATTTCATATTCTTGTTTTATAGATGTTCATTTAATTTATCTCTTTATCGTTGAGAACAGGTATGAAACTCGCCCCATAGAAGTAACATTGAAGGAGCATGTTTCAAGAATAGCTTTCAATATTATACAAAGCCCAAGCAGTCCAATTGTTATTGGGCTACCGTGGCTTGAATTACATAATCCTGACATCAATTGGAGGGCTCGGAGAATTGAACCACAAAAAGTCCAAAAGAAGAAGGGAAGGCATAATAGGCCTATATATCTTGGAGCCAAGGTCTTCATGCGTGCAGCCAAAAAATGCCCAACTTTCCTAATATTGTCAACACCAACCGACACATCGACAACAAAAATCATGGAGGAATTTTCACGTCAATATCAAGATTACAATGATGTTTTTGAGAAGAAGAATGCAGAACTCTTGCCAGAGCATCAACCCTATGATTGTGCTATAGAGCTTCGGGAGGGAACCCAACCCCCTTTTGGCCCAATATACAAGCTTTCTGAAGATGAATTGGTAGAATTACAAAAAACTATTGATGAGAATCTTGCGAAGGAGTTCATACAACATTCAAAGTCCCCAGCAAAAGCTCCAATACTCTTTGTAAAAAAGAAGGACAGAGCTCTCTAGATGTGCATGGATTATAGGGACCTAAACAAGATCACCGTCAAGAATCGCTATCCCTTGCCCTTGATCCATAGCTTCTTGAGCGCCTTGGCAAGGCAAGAATATTTACAAAAATAGACCTTCGTGGTGCTTACAACCTAGTCAAAATCAAAGAAGGTGATGAATGGATGGCAACCTTCTAGACAAGGTATGGCCACTTTGAATATACCGTCATGCCGTTTGGCCTCACAAATGCCCCAGGTATTTTTCAACATTTAATGAACGATATCTTTCGGGAATATTTGGATTATTTTGTGGTATTATAATTGGATGATATGTTGATATTCTCCAAGGATCAAGAAGAGCATGATCACCATGTACAATTAGTGCTTGAAAAGCTTCGTGCATCAAGGTTATATGCAAAGTTGGAGAAGTGCTCTTTTCATTAATCTAAGGTGGAAATTTTTGAAAATGGAATCTCCATGGATCCAAAGAAGGTTCAAACCATCCTTGATTGGGAGACACCCACCTCGGTAAGAGATGTTCAATGTTTCCTTGGATTTGTAAATTTTTATTGTATCTTTATACAGGGATACTCCAAGGTGGTTACAGCACTCACTAGGTTGACAACCCATAATAAGTTTGTATGGGACTCAGAGGCCACGAAAGCATTTCATACTCTCAAGGAAGCTTTCACGATTGCACCCATTCTAATTCACGCAGATCGTACAAAGCCTTTCATCCTAGAAACAAACGCTTCAGATTTTTCCCTTGGCGCTATTCTATCCCAAGTAGGAGAGGATGGTCGAGTACATCTAGTGGCTTTTCATTCCCGCAAGTTCTCAGATATAGAAATCAATTATGAAATCCATGACAAAGAGCTCTTAGCAATCATCAACTCCTTCGACACTTAGCGTCACCTACTTGAAGGAGCTCTCATAAGATGAATGTCCATACATATCATAAGAATTTGGAATACTTCATGGAATCCTGCATCTTGAATCGTCGCCAAGACTGGTTGAGTGGTATCCTATCAAGGTTTGATTTTCTTATCTCTTATAGACCTGGGCGTCAACAAGGTAAGCCATATTCCTTATCAAGAAGATCCTACCTTGGACCTAGAGAAGGCGACGCAGCATTTGATAAACAAGAGTCAGTGATTTTGGAACCTGAGCATCTTAAGCTACACGCAACCATGAGCCAAGCTCCTGAAGATTCTACTTTTCTTTCTAAGGTGAAGACGCAAATTGCCAAAGACCCACTTGCTCAAAATATTACACAACAACTACAAGGACAAGACGTTAATGAGGACTTTCAAGAAATGGATGGACTAATTTACTATAAGGGTCTTCCCTATATTCCACCAGGACCAACACGCTTGGAGGTACTTCAGCAACGGCATGATCTTCTATCAACGGGGAATTTTGGGGTTAATAAGACAATTGAGCTTCTCTCCCGTGACTTTTGGTGGCCTCAAATGTGCAAGCTTGTCAAGGAGTGTGTAGGAACTTGTGACACTTGCAATAGATCAAAGCCCCCTCGTCATCGTCCTCATGGGTTACTCCATCCCTTGCCCATTCCAAGCAAACCATGGTCATCCATCTCCATGGATTTCATTGTAGAGCTACCCTTGTCACAAGCGTTTGACTCCATTTTAGTAGTCGTGGATTGATTTACAAAAATGGCACACTTAATTCCAACCACTAAAACCATCACCAATGAAGGTACGGCCAAACTCTTTCTACACCATATCTATCGTTATCATGGATTATCGAATGACATAGTTTTTTATCGAGGCCCACAATTCATCTCTAGCTTTTGAAAAAGCTTATTCAAGCTACTCGGAGTACAAATCAACCTCTTATCAGCCAATCACCCACAAAGTGATGGACAATTAGAGAGAGTAAATCAAGTTTGGGAACACTGTCTCCGTTGTACTATCAATTATGACCAGGATAATTGGGTCAAGCTCCTATCACTAGCAGATCTCTCCTATAATAACAGTTTTCATGCCTCCACCCGTCACACTCCATTCTTTGCTAATTATGGTCAACATCCCAAATAGGATATCCACAGACACCATCAAGTCAAGAATCCAGCTGCTATTCATCTTACACAACAATTATCTGCAATTCACAAAGAGCTTATAATTCATATCAAAGAAGCTCAATCCAAGTATAAGGAAATTTCATATCTCCATCGCATGCAGCATCCATAATACAAAGAAGGGGATAAAGTGTGGATCCTCCACTGTGATCTGCATTCATCTCGTCCTGTCAAAAGCTTGATTATCGAAGGCTTGGCCCATTGAAAATTATCGATCAAGTCAATCCAGTCACCTATCGACTTCGATTGCCCTCATCCATGAAAATCCATTCGGTCTTTCATGTCTCCGTCCTAGAACCTTGTCACACATCTAAGATCCAAAGAAGAGCCCTACAACCACCTCCTCCAGTTGAGATTCAAGGACATGACGAATATGAGGTTGAGAAAGTCCTAGATTCTCGAGTTTTGCATGGTAGGTTACAATACTTGGTGCATTGGAAAGGCTATGATGTCAGTGAATGAACCTGGGAACCAGCACACAATCTTTAGCATGCATCTCTCAAAGTCCAAGAGTTCCATCAATAGCATCTCTGGAAGACCCAATCAAGGAACACCACTGCTCCTTGTGGAACTTTTGGCTTGTGCTCTAGTAACTACTCAAATTGGAATCGTAGGTTCTCCTTTTGATGAACTATTGGCCACAACTTGAATTATGTTTATGGCGGTTTTTTCTTTTTTCATTGAGTTCCTAGGGCAATCTTCAGGAAAGATTCTACCCTTGCAACCACATGCTTCACAATATTCCTCTATAGGTATTGCATTCTTATCTGGTTCAGGACACTCATTCTTCCAATGGTCATCCACCACGTAGTTATGGCAAGTTTTCATTTTCTATTTTGTCATTGGTTTGATCATAGGGGGTCTAGCTCCTAGTTTGCAATGAAGTAAACAGGTGTTGTATCCATAGGTGCTTGGTACATTGGTTCTATAGGGACCAAGGTCGGTTGATTATACAACTCTTCTTCTACCCCCATTGTTACTAAACTTGTTTCAAAGTATGGAGTAACAAGTACTAGAGCTTGTTCATTCACCTGTCCCTCACGCAACATATACTTGACTGATATAGCATTATTCCTTGGGAATGGTGGTTTTTGGCCTAACACTAGTTGTGGTCTCTCCATATTCATGGGAAATCTTTGCATTGGTGCCACATTTGGTAGGTATCTGTACATGGGTTATCCTTGTGGAATTATTGGAACATACTTGACATTTCCATTGTATTTGGGCTTGTAATAGCACTCATTTGTCTCATGATTTGTCCATTTTTCTTCAATGTCATACCACTCCTTTGCTAAATTGCATTTATACGTCCATATATTAAAGATTGTACGTATGTTACATAGTTATATGTTGTATATCCATATTATAACGTTTATCCGAATAAAATGTACTTCGATCGAAATATTGTTCGACTTATCAAAAAAAGCTGTCGTGGCAGTTCGAATGAACTGCCGTGATAGTGATTGTTAGAGAGAGGTATAGACAATTTCTAGAGAGAGAGAGAGACAGAGGGTAGTAGAGAGAGCAGGTATAGAGCGAGCAAAGCAGCCCCGCAACGAGACAGATAGAGTAAGTAATTTTTTGTATTGTTTTCTATTTATTTATTTTTGTACTTTCTTTGCTAACACTTTTGTTGTGGAGCTTTGCTCACACCTCAATGTTAGTTTACATTTTGTTTTTTACTAGCGTTGTTGTTGTGGAGCCTTGCTCACACTTCATCGTTAGTCTGCAGGTTTAGACACCCGTCCTTGACTATGTTGATCGTCATGACACACTGCAAGGGGGGTTAGACTTTAGATGCTTCATCCTTGACTGTTGCTAATCTCCATGTCGCACTGCAAGAAGTAGCTCACGTTGTTCAATTAGACTTTCCATCCCTGGTTGTTGCTGACCACCCAGTCGCACTGCAGGGAGGAGTTAGCTAACTTACATATTTCTTCCTAGTTGTTGTTGACCATTGCATTGCACTATTGGAAGATCGGATTTAAAAAAATAGATTCCTTGTCTATAGTTGTTGTTGACCAGCGTGTCGCACTGCAGGGAGGGGTTTAGGGTTGTTAAATCCATTGTCTTTGGTTGTTGCTGACCATCACATCTCACTACAAGGAGATTGGATTTAATAAATTTGTCATCTCTAGTTGTTAATGACCACCATGTCACACTGCAGGGAGGGGTTTAGGGTTGTCAAATCCATCGTCTTTGGTTGTTGCTCAGCATCGTGTCGCACTGCAAGGAGATTTGATTTAATACATTCCTCATCTCTCGTTGTTGTTGCCACCACGTCGCACTGTAGGGAGGGGTTTAGGATTTTTAAATCCATCATCCTTGGTTGTTGCTGACCATCGCGTCACACTGCAAGGAGATTAGATTTCATAGATTCCTCATCTCTAGTTGTTGCTGACCACCATGTTGCACTGCAGGGAGAGGTTTAGACTTTTTAAATCCATCATTCTTGGTTTTTGTTGGCCATCATGTCGCACTACAAGGAGATTGGATTTAATGGATTCTTCATCGCTGGTTGCTGCTGACGACTGTGTCGCACTACAGGGAGGAGATATGTATTTTACATCCTCCAATCTTGAATGCTTTGACCATCGCGTCGCACTTTAGGTTGATTGGATTTAATAGATTCCTCGTCTCTAGTTGGACCACCATGTCGCACTATAGAGAGAGGTTTGTTAGTATTAATTCTTTGTCCTGACAGCTGCTGACTTCCACGTCGTACTGCAAGGCGATTGTTATTATATGTTTTTTCGTCTTTGATTGTTGTTGACCATTGCATCACACTGCAAGAAAAAATTATATATGTTTTAAAGTCTTTCATTACTGATGTTATTATGGTGCATGAAATGTTTCGATCTTTGATTACTAGAGGTTATTATTATCCATGAAATGTTTTTGTTTAGAATTATTTACAATCATATATGTCAAATTTTTATCTATTCTAGATTTACCTTACTTGTATTTGCTTCATGTATTTTCAGGCTTCAGTCATGGTAGAGACAAAGTTAACGCGTCAGCATCGCAAAATCATTAGTGATGCTCTGATGTGTCTCTCTATGGAGCTTCAGAAGATCATTTGTGACGAGCATTTGATCCACTACAGGCAAAGTTTGATGATTTTGTGATTGAACTTGTGGAACAATGTTGGTTGAAGCTGTGCAGTGCATTCCCAGTTTTGTTTAACCCAGCTCTATGCACTAATGGAGTGATGCATAACATAGTAAAGCAATTACTGGTCAGGTCACTAGAAGTTTTGAAAGTATGGTTCATCCAAAAATCAAAACTAAACCTGGAATCAAAGAGCGAATGCATCTTGTAGCACAGTTACGTTTAGAATTGAAGAGCAAAGATAAGATTGAAGGCTCTTCAAAACCTCCTAAGACAAAAAATGATGTACCTCCTCCCTCAAGTGCTCAACCCTCAGCTATACACATGGAAGATACGATATGTCCTCATGTCCTACACTTACTTGGGGATAATTCCATCTTTCACTTGCAAGCACCCCAGTTAGGTGAGGGACATTTTGCAAATGTGAAACAAGTATCAATGGTTCATCCTCTCTTCAAAGATCTTGTCTATGCGGCAAAGATTTACAAAGACCAAATAGGAAGCAAGCCGACATTACAAATCGTGCTAGAGGAGGCAACTGCTACAACTATTCAGCATTGTGGAATGATATTTCCTCGTGCTCTTGTTTGGTATAGCAAAATCCCTATGTTGATCTTCAAGCTTTGGAATGGAGGTCATCTTGAGCAGTGGATTTAGGCATGTCATCATGATGGAAGCAAGCCTGCAAAGAGTTTCAACACATGTCTGGAACTGTAAAGCATTTCACAAACAACATTTTGCCAATCTGTAATGCTCTTCTGCAGAGACGATTAAATTTGTGCATAGTCACGAATTCATTCACAATGATCTACACACAAGAGATATTCTACTTCATTTTGGTGAGCGAGGAGTGTATGCTGGCATTGCGGTGTCGGGGGATATGTGTTTGAAACTTGAGCCAGGTCAGCACAGGGCTGCTGGCTGTGGAAAAATTGAGTGAAAAATTATCACACCGCACAATACAGCAGCAATTAATTACTCTGTAATACTGTTGACGCACAACACTTGCTTGAAAATTGGTAACACCGACAAAACTGACACGCAATCGAGAAGAAGTGTCGTTAACGACACCATTAAATAATGCTAATGACAATTAAGGAGCTTAAACTCCCATTACAGATCACTCCGTGCCGTTAACTGCTCCGCAGTCCATCAAAAAGAGATAATTAGGCTAATTTGCCTGCTGACGAGGAAAACCCTATTGTCTCGATTCTGTCTGTTGTTGAATTTGTCTTCAATCAATGTCTATGCCGAAAGTATTTCCTCTTCTATGACTGCTTACAAGCCTTGATGATATCTCCTTGCCTAAACCGATGAGGAATAGTCTCCTTGGTGCCTTGGTTGCAAAGCCTTTTGCTTGAGCCTTGCCGAGGTCGATAGAGATAGAGCTCGCCTTTGCTTGGGTTGGAGGTTAAGAGAGAGAGCTCGCCCTTGGCGGTTTGGATGGAGAGAGAGAGCTCCCCTTTGGCTTGGGTTCTATTGAAGGTCAAGAGAGAAGCTTGCTTAGCTTCCCCTCTTGCTTAGCTTCGATGGAGTTCAAGGAGAATCTCTTGCCTCAATGGAGTTCAAGGAGGCAAGCCCTTGCTTTGATGGAGATCGAGGAGCTGCCCTTGCTTCGATGGAGTTCAAGGAGGCCCTTGCTTCGATGGAGTTCAAGGAGACCCTTGCTTCGATGGAGATTGAGGAGATCTAGAGGAAGCTCTTCCTTAGTCTTGCTCTTGTTGGCTTGCCCTTTTTTGCTTAACTTACTCTATTCCTCCCGTTAACTTCATGCAATAACCCCCTATAAATAGCGTGCCCCCCCCCCCCCCCCCCCCCCCCTTGTAGTAGCGCCGGGCGCCACTGACGTGGCATGGGAACGGGCATTATGTCGTGGCGGTCGGCGGGTCGAGCAGCGCGAAATTCAGCTTGGCTGGTGCCGCAACTGAGCGCCATGGCGAGCTCGACACTTTTCTCTTCTTGGCTGTGCTCAGGCGAGCTCCCTACAGCCCGGCGCGACTCCTTCTCTTCCCCCTACGCTCTGCTCGTCGCTGCCTCCATCTTCCTTTTTCTTTTTCTTCCTTTTCTTACACACACTAAAACCCTATTTTGTAATTGGGCGGCCATGCCCTTGTCTTTTGGGCGGGCGGGCATGCCCTTGTTCTTTGTGCTGGCCCTTGTAAGTGCACCATACTCAATTTACCTCTCGAGCCCCGGCCACGGCCTCGAGCCCCGGTCACGGCAATGCCAAGAACATCATTTTCTCCTCTGGGCGGCCATAACCATTGTAAGGGCACCACCTTTGGCATACATGTCGGCCAAATATTCATTAAAGTACCGCATTTGGCCCGGATCCAGTGCCAAGCCATCCACAGCTTTCCCGTCATCAATGTACTACAAGAGATGGCATACTAGACATGATACTCCTCAAGTGTTTATTCTAATGCATTGAAAACCCTGGTTGCAACTCAAAACTTCCCAGATGGCTGCAGCTCAAAACTTCCCAGATGGCACTGAGCGGTCCAGACTAGTACGGAACCGGCCCCCGGTGAATATTTAACGGCCAAAAACATGGCAACCGTAACTCCGATCACTGATCTAAAAAGACCGACGCGCTCCACAAAGTGAGCACTTTAGGCCCGTGCATTCATTTCATTTCTGTCACCTCATCTGCAGTTGCCCAATCTGGTACGGATCTACAATCGACTCAAACTTCAAACTACAATAACTTCCTCACCGTAGCTCCAATCGACGAGCCGTAAAGATAGGCCGGTAAAGCACTTCAAGCACTGCAGTTCTAGACCATAATGTGCTCACTTCAAGCATACTCATTTTTGGCATCATTAAGGCATCTGTTGGCCCTATAAAGCCGCATCTGGCATACATTAATCATTAGACTTGGCATGTTAACAAGCCCTGATCATTGACCATTACATGTGTAGACTTCAAAGAAGCTTAGCTTGATTTTCTCTGCTCTTTTTCTCATCATGGCAGCGGAGCTGCACGACATCCACCCCCTCTGAACCTGCACAGCCTCTGGTCTGTGCCAATAGCACTTCAATCTTCATCTGCTTTAGGTACCTTAAGCTCCTTACGATCATCAGACTCATGTAACTAGTAAACTTACGAAAAATGAAATAAGGCTTATACCCTATCATCAATGTCCTAGCTTAATCATTAGGTAGTTGTCCATCAAAAATCTCTAAATTGTATCTGTCATATCTTCAAAGCATTCAATCATGGATAACTTGTTTAGTGAACCCCGCCAGACTCAAGTGCTCCAGTTAATGATGCACACGGCTTGACCATTAAGCTCTCTCTTAAGGAACCCTGTCAAGCTCAAGTATGCCTTACTCTGTCTGCACGCGGAATGGCCGTCAAGTTCTGTTAGCAGAACCAACTCAGAAGATGTGAAGATACTTCATCAATTATCCAAAGAAGTCAACTGGAAGCCAGCCATGTAAGCTTCATAACAAAAACTCTTTTGACTTAGCATAAATCTAGAGCATCATCAGACTCGTCGTCTGATGCATACATAACATTGTCTTCAGGAGGTTGATCTGTGTTGAAGTCTCCAATATTAATCTCACCATCTCGTTGCTTAAACAACTTAACTCTTTTCCCTGCAACAATAGGCACCTTGAGCTCAGTTCCATCAAGCTCGCATAACTTATAGGTCGCATTATCATAAACATAAAGTACAACATATGGTCCAAACCATCATTTAACCATTTCCTGCATAGCAGTGTACTGGTTTTTCGGGCTACTGTCATATACAAGGACCCAATCCCCGTCTTTAATGGCACGAGGTCGTAGTCTGTGCTTATCATCAAATGCTGCCTTGTTCTTCAACCTTGCTTCCTTAAGCATTACTTTAGCCTGCTCAATATCTTCTTGACGTCTCTCAAGTTGGCGTATGCGCAATGCAAGCAAATCTTCTGTAGACATACCTTCTTCCCATGGCATTATGGTCCAAGAGATAACCGCTTCCTCTGTAGGCATAATGGGTTTTTGCCCGTACATCAGCTCAAATGGCATAAAACCTGTAACAGAACTATGTGTAGTTCGATCAGCCCATAAAGCAAATGGTAGGAGTTTAGGCCAATCACCAATATGTCCCTGGCATGCCTTTGCTAAAGCTTTAACAATAGGCGGATGCCCTCTTTCACTTTTACCATTACCCTCTGGATTATATGCTGTAGTGAGAGACAATTTAATGCCCAAGCGAGCAAAGAAATCCCGAGCTTCATCTGCATCCAGCTCTCCTCTATCAGGAGTAATTCTACCAACACATCCATACCTGGAAATAACATCCTCAAGCAAGAACTTGCATACGGAACTGGTAGCTTTGGTACGCAAAGCTCTGCCTTCCACCTGATTAGTAAGATCCTCTCTCGCAAGAACAATATATTGCATCTTCCAGACACCTACTGGCATGGTAATCATGTCCACCACCCACTTGTAGTCCATAGCTAGTGGATAGGTGGGATGCAATCCATCTCGATGTCGCACATTAGAATATTGTTGGCATATTAGGCATGTCTCCACAAATTGAGCCACATCTTTATACATACCTTTCCACCAGTAACGATCCTTAATCTTGACAAAAGTTGCCCAGACCCCTCTGTGTCCAGCCCATAAACTCTCATGAAACTCTTTGATAACCTGCTGTTGAGTCGCTTTATCACAAACAGCCCGCTGCGGTACTCCTTTAGAGCGTTTTGGCTGCTTCCATAAATGGCCATCCTTCAAAAAATAGCCGTAAGCTTTCTTCCTTATCTTGTTGTACTCTTGATCCGTCCACCCTTCATGCTTAGTAAGAGTGCTAAGGTAGCGACCAATCAAAATCCATTCTCCTTCATAGAAATCTTCATAAAATACCTCAAAAGTATGAGCAATATTGCCACAATTTGCATGCAGATAAGAAGACGAATAGACTTCAAGCCAACATCATCACTTGTGGTCAGCATCTCTTCTTCATCTTCAAATCTAGCTCTTGATAACATATCTGCAACAGGATTATCTCTACCTGCAATATGACAAAATTCAGGATTAAGATATTTAATGTAGGCTATCCATCGCAGCATAGCAATATCCGGAGTAGAGCAATTTGCAATCATCCCTATCAGTGGCAAGCAATCTGTCTCTACCATGACTGAAGCTCCAATAAAGTATTCTTTATCAGACCTTAGAGCAGTAGCAACGCCCCAAAGTTCTCTCTTAACCTGTGGGTAGCCTCTTTGGCGAGCATTGAGTACTTTTGCTCCAAATCGAACCGCATACCTGTTACCTTCTTCATCATCTTAACCTATAGCCCAGGCAATACCTGTCGGGCTAGTGTCAACTGTTAAGATTACTAGCCTTCTGCATTTGTAGTCAACTTTCCTCAAGGTCAGAGCCTCAAGGAGCATCTTCTTTAATTTCCTCATAGCTCGTGTGTGAACTTCTTCCCAAACAAATCTTTTACCTTTTCTCAACAGTTGATAAAGCACTTCTGCAACATGAGCAAAATGTGGCAACCAAATAAGATAGAATACACATGCACCCAGAAACCGACGAACTTCAGTAACTGAAGAGCACGTTTCCTTCATCTTTTGAATAGCTTCAACTTTAGCCGGACTTGGCCTTCTACCTTTTGGACTACACATGTGCCCTACAATTAGAACCTCTTTGGCACCAAAAGTTGATTTTTGCCCTGAAAGTGTTAACTTCTTCAAGCCTGGATAATATAGCATCACAGTCACCAATATGTTGAGCAACAAAATGTCGGCACCCCCTCTTATCTTTTACTTCATCTTTTGAGCCTTCCTCACAGCCCTTAATCGATAGATCATCAATGAAAGGCATAGTAACATGTGGGATAAAGTCCCTTAATTCCTTATTCATGCCGTTCATCATATGAGCTACAGAATTAGTAGCACCCTGTGGCAGAGTGCACATCCTTACCAATCCGAGAGGTGTACGCATCGTAGTAAGATCCTTGCTCTCCAAAGCTAACTGAAATTGATCATATCCAGAATAAAGATCACCCATAGAGTAAATTGACCTACCTGCAAAAGCCTCAGCAAATTCATCCACAATTGGTCTGGTACCCACATTGCGGATTGTTACCTTATTAACAGGCTGCATATCCTGTATGAACCTTAAAGTACCATTTTTCTTTGGAACAGTGAACCATCGGTTAGAGCATGGCGCACATGATGGCTCATTTGTATCTTCTCATTAAGCAAATTGATAAGCTTTGGTAAGTGAGCTTTAGGAACTGGAATAGGACGTAAGCTCCATGGCATGTGAGGAACAGTGAATATAACCATAGGTGCAACAACACTTGGATCCACACACCCAATCTCACTTGGCTCAAAGGCAAAAGCTTTACCATGTTTTTCGAGCATACCTTGAAAACACTTGATTTCCTCTTCGTTGAGAAAACCATCTTCTCCCACCTTCAGCTGCTGCAATGTCTCTTTAGTGAATTTGTGCCCAATGTTCTTAGGATTTTTGAGCATAGGCTGTCGAGAAGCTTCTTTAATTACTTCATCACTTCCCTCTGGTAGAGGTGTAGCCACAGGTCTCACTTTCTTTGCAACTGTCTTGTACTTCGTCTCTACCTGTGCTTCAACTTCTTTATCCAAGTCATCCTCAATATGCATAAGTGCCTCGTATATGTCCATTGAGTGCACTTTAACAACTTCAGTTCCACTTTCTAACCCGTTCTGCTTGATATCCTCAAGCTCTGACATAGTATCAACATAAGAGATCTCTTCGAAGATTCCTGAAATCGCATCATCCGGTTCTAGCACATCACATCCCTGCAAGTCACTTTGAATGCTTGAAACATATTGTTTCTCCCACTTAGTTAAATCATTAAATTTCCTATAAGATATTG
Organism: Adiantum capillus-veneris; assembly: GCF_014529385.1. Lineage (NCBI taxonomy): Eukaryota > Viridiplantae > Streptophyta > Polypodiopsida > Polypodiales > Pteridaceae > Adiantum > Adiantum capillus-veneris. The sequence continues at coordinate 46,247,540 of NC_140953.1, forward strand.
AACCCTCAGATGTCAACACTAGAAATCCTGAAGAGAAGGTTTCTCTTTGTGAGAACTTATCCTCACTTGCACCACCATAGTCCCGCTTTATAGTGGCACCCCAAGAAAATCCTGAGCAAATCTTTGTTCTTTAAATTCCTTACGTATCTTTGGCATTGGACGATCACGTAAACTGTCTTTGTTTCTAACATGATCAACACATACATTTAGAAATTGAACCGCTTTCTTACCATCTCGGCTTCGAACCGTGGCATAGGCCGAGCCATCATCCAGCACCTTAGTTTCCATCCGCACAGCCGTAATGTACGGTTGTCCTAGAATCAACGGGTAGGAGGAATGCTCCTGTATAAAAAAAATTTGCTCATCACAGACATCCCCAATAGTTACCTTAACATTTGCACATGCACCGTAAAGATCTCCAAGAAGCATGTTGGCAGCTCGAATCCGCCACCCGTGATCTACATCAATAGGCCACTTCCCCTTTTGGTGCAAATTCTTTGCCATAAGATTGATTTCCGAACCATGGTCTATGAGGGCTAAGACCGGCTCCTCAATGTCGCCAAGCTTTACCACTGTTTTTGTCGTGGCTCTTGCCCGATGAGTCCTCGAAAGGTGACTCTTGGGTATAACTTCTTCATCTTCACCGTCATTAAAATGCATGTTTCTTACCTCAGGTATAATCGGGCTGGGAACCACCACAGGCTTTGGCTCTTCTTCTTCAAGATCTGCTAAGTACTCTTCATAGTCTTCCAAAATTGCTTCAATGTGACGAACCACTTGGCTTTTAACTAGATCTGACTCTTGATCACTCGGTACTTGCCGCTTTCTTTTTATAATGTCGATGATCTCTTCATGGAACTCGCGCTTAGCAATTCCAAGAATATCCCCGAGGGTGAGCTCCACTTTACTATTTAGGATACGTTCTTCAAAAACTTTCTTCAAATCTGTAGCCAGTTCAATATCAGACTTGAGTTTATACGAGGGCCCTTAAGGATTACCTTGGTTCTTATCCTTCGGAGCCTCTTCCATAACCACCTCCGGAGCAGGTTTAGGAGCTGGCACTTCTTCTTTCTTATTGCTGGATCTCGTCGACCTTTTTGATGCCCTAGCCACCTCTTCATATATTTTCCGCTTCTCTTCCACCATAGCTTCATTGGCTTGAGCTGTAGCAATATAAGCATATATCGAAAGAGAATCCACTGGATCGGTCCACCCAGTGGTTTCTCGAATTGAATTCCCCACCTATCGTAGCTTCCCGTATGTTACCTTTCCTACTTCTGTTGTCTTTAGAGCATATGGCCAAAACTGGCCCTTTGCACCTGTACCATTATCATCTTCCTTACCACAAACTTGCAGCCCATATGCAGCTGCTTCCACAAGGGCAACATTATGCTATATTTCCTCCACTATCTTCTTCATTCCGCCTCTGCCAAAGTTCAAGCGGAGCAGTTCCCCTATCACCCTGAGATGAATCTTCTTGTCTTTCCAGAAAACCACATCCTTCTTATAAGCTTCATCAAACTCGTGACACTCTCTCACAAACCTGTGGTCTTCACTATCACACCACATGCATCGATCCCAATTTTTACGTGGTGGCTGCTACTGCTTAGGTTCAGAAGTAGACACCTTTGCAGCTAACCCTTCAAATTTAACAGTTTTAAAATTCAAATTTAGTTCTTGAATACCTTTAACGAGATCGTCAAGAACAGGCCCCTCCACTTTGGGTAATGTAGAGGGCGACTTCTCTTTAAGCTCTTCTTCATCATCATCCAGTACCTCGATCACGATTTGCTTATCAGCCCGCTTCTGTCGTTTTACGATCATGTTCACCGCTTCAGATACTATTTTCCAATCTGATGTCAATCCCAATTCTCCCACTGGATCCTCTAATAATTGCACCAAATTCTTTTGTAGCCGCGGATCAGCAGCTTGAATAAACAATTCCACCTTTTGATCCTTCAAGGAACGTTGTTCTGCTGACGATAACTGATCAAACTTCTTTTCAAACTCTCGCAACAGTTCTCGTACAGATAAATTTTTACCCTTCTTTGCACCCACTTCGTAAAACTCTGTCTGTTCACCCGTTGAGAATCCTCCAGAAAATATTCCTCTTGCAGCGCCTTCTTAAAATCCTGCCAGTTCGGCCCTTGAGTCGCTTGAATTTCTTTAATCCGGGCCCTAAGTTCTGGCACTACAATCAGATGAAATCCTTCCACTGAATCCTGGTCTTCAATACCATTATCTTCCATAGACTGCTCATACAAATTGCAAAATTTTGAAATATCTCGGCCTTCAAACCGTTGCAGCTTTTCTGTAACATTTTGACAAGCTTTACGAATCCGCTCTTGCAAATTATGTTTCTGTCAGGCAGCCTGTTGCTGTTGCATGTATGCTGCAAACTGCTGGATGGCTGCTTCTTGTGGTGTAGACATATGCTTCAACAATTTTCCCACCCTGGCTCGGTTTTGCGTCGGGTTCACCAGGTGTTGGGGGATATGTGCTCGAAACTTGAGCCAGGTCAGCACAGGGCTACTGGCTGTGGAAAAATTGAGTGAAAAATTATCACACCGCACAATACAGCAGCAATTAATTACTCGGTAATACTGTTGACGCACAACACTTGCTTGAAAATTGGTAACACCGACGAAACTGACACGCAATCGAGAAGAAGTGTCGTTAACGACACCATTAAATAATGCTAATGACAATTAAGGAGCTTAAACTCCCATTACAGATCAGTCCGGGCCGTTAACGGCTCCGCAATCCATCAAAACGAGATAATTAGGCTAATTTGCCTGCTGACGAGGAAAATCCTATTGTCTCGATTCTGGCTGTTGTTGAATTTGTCTTCAATCAATGTCTATGCCGAAAGTATTTCCTCTTCTATGACTGCTTACAAGCCTTGATGATATCTCCTTGCCTAAACCGATGAGGAATAGTCTCCTTGGTGCCTTGGTTGCAAAGCCTTTTGCTTGAGCCTTGCCGAGGTCGATAGAGATAGAGCTCGCCTTTGCTTGGGTTGGAGGTTAAGAGAGAGAGCTCGCCCTTGGCGGTTTGGATTCAGAGAGAGAGCTCCCCTTTGGCTTGGATTCTATTGAAGGTCAAGAGAGAAACTTGCTTGGCTTCCCCTCTTGCTTAGCTTCGATGGAGTTCAAGGAGAAGCTCTTGCCTCAATGGAGTTCAAGGAGGCAAGCCCTTGCTTTGATGGAGATCGAGGAGCTGCCCTTGCTTCAATGGAGTTCAAGGAGGCCCTTGCGTCGATGGAGTTCAAGGAGACCCTTGCTTCGATGGAGATTGAGGAGATCTAGAGGAAGCTCTTCCTTAGTCTTGCTCTTGTTGGCTTGCCCTTTTTTGCTTAACTTACTCTATCCCTCCCGTTAACTTCATGCAATAACCCCCTATAAATAGCGTGCCCCCCCCCCCCCCCCCCCCCCCTTGCAGTAGCGTCGGGCGCTAATGACGTGGCATGGGAATGGGCATTATGACATGGCGGCCGGCGGGTCGAGCAGCGCGAAATTCGGCTTGACTGGTGCCGCAACTGAGCGCCATGGCGAGCTCGACACTTTTCTCTTCTTGGCTGTGCTCAGGCGAGCTCCCTACAGCCTGGCTCGACTCCTTCTCTTCCCCCTGCGCTCTGCTCGTCGCTGCCTCCAGATTCCTTTTTCTTTTTCTTCCTTTTCTTACACACACTAAAACCCTATTTTGTAATTGGGCGGCCATGCCCTTGTCTTTTGGGCGGGCGGGCATGCCCTTGTTCTTTGTGCTGGCCCTTGTAAGTGCACCATACTCAATTTACCTCTCGAGCCCCGGCCACGGCCTCGAGCCCCGGTCATGGCAATGCCAAGAACATCATTTTCTCCTCTGGGCGGCCATAACCATTGTAAGGGCACCACCTTTGGCATACATGTCGGCCAAATATTCATTAAAGTACCGCATTTGGCCCGGATCCAGTGCCAAGCCATCCATAGCTTTCCCGTCATCAATGTACTACAAGAGATGGCATACTAGACATGATACTCCTCAAGCGTTTATTCTAATGCATTGAAAACCCTGGTTGCAACTCAAAACTTCCCAGATGGCACACTGACTGAGCGGTCCAAACTAGTACGGAACCGGCCCCCGGTGAATATTTAACGGCCAATAACTTGGCAACCGTAACTCCGATCACTGATCTGAAAAGACCGACGCGCTCCACAAAGTGAGCACTTTAGGCCCGTGCATTCATTTCATTTCTGTCACCTCTGCAGTTGCCCAATCTGGTACGGATCTACAATCGAGTCAAACTTCAAACTACAATAACTTCCTCACCGTAGCTCCAATCGACGAGCCGTAAAGACAGGCCGATAGAGCACTTCAAGCACTGCAGTTCTAGACCATAATGTGCTCACTTCAAGCATACTCATTTTTGGCATCATTAAGGCATCTGTTGGCCCTATAAAGCCGCATCTGGCATACATTAATCATTAGACTTGGCCTGTTACCAAGCCCTGATCATTGACCATTACATGTGTAGACTTCAAAGAAGCTTAGCTTGCATTTCTCTGCTCTTTTTCTCATCATGGCAGCGGAGCTGCAGGACAGCGGACTGGTGGCAAAGCACACCATCAAGCATGTCTGCAACATTTCCCAAGCTACCAAATCTCACCCCTCAATGTAGAGCTCAATTTGATCGATATTATCCATGGACTGTCACAGAGAATATCAGCACCAATTCTTCTCCTTTCACCAAGGCATCTGATATATATAGTCTCTCATATATTCTTAGACGCTTGATTGTGTGTATTCCAGAGCCCGCTAAGGTTCTCAAGTGCAAATTTTTGTGAAATATAAATAAACATCTTGCTAGTGGAAAATCCCTCAAACCCTTAGATAGACCTAAGATATGGAATTTAAGCCTTTGTTTGAATGGAGGGCATAAAGTTGGCTATCATATTGTAACCAAATCTGGCTTGAGGCCTGTTGATGATTAAACCATCAATCAACTTTTTTGACATTAATGGTGTGCAATGTGTGGTGATATGTAAAGTGTTTCATTAATGGTGTTCAATTATGTCTTTAAAGTTCTTCAAGTTGAGGTTTTAAAGTATTCAAGTTGGATTGCTCAATTCTTAAAACAACTCTCTTTTCCAATTGTTAAGACCTATTTCACTAAAGTTTATTGTTTTCCATTTCAGTTATGGAAGATATTGCTCCCGACCAGAATGCACAGCAGCCTAATGATCCTTTGCTTAATCATGCACTGGCTTAGTAAATTTACAAAGAGGAAGAGATTCGGGTGGCTCAAGGAGATCTCAGTGCTTTGGCTGTAACCCAACAAGACAAATCAGAACTTCAAGGGGAGCCACTCAATTACAGGCAATGTAGACAGTTATGCCCGAATCACTTTGTACACAACACATTATTTCGAGTCAGTGAAAATGCTAAACCTTCCACTCCCTTGAAGGTTTCGTATTTGCAACACATTCTCCTCGCAAGAAATATCCTATCAAGATTTATCCAAGTGTACAGATCGCCACCAAAAAATAATCAAGTGGCAATTTACTTTGTACAAGAATGATACTGCTACTATGTATTGAAACTCAAAGCTAATTGGAACGATCATCCCACTACAGGAGGTTTTGGAAAAGGAAGCCCAGTCGAGAAGATTCATGCACGGGAAGCTAATCAAGAAGACCCTCCTCCCAAGAGAGGATATACATACTTGCCCAAAGAAACCGCAGTCATTGAGCAGCTTGCAACCCAAGGTGTGGATTTGGCAAGTCAAGGAGAGACCCCAGCCATGGTGCGCACTCGTATAGTAGTTCTAGAAATAAAGTCGGCATGGTACGAGGCAAAGTATGGGTCTATTAACGAAGAAGAGATGGGCAATGCGGGTGCAAGCAATTCATTTGGCCAATCAGAATTTTGTGTATCTGACCTATTAGGAGATGCAACCCATGATTTAAATTAAATCTCCCTCACAATACTAAGCTCTTTTTGTATCTTAAATATCAAGATTTGTAACAAAAACCTCTTTTTGGTATGTAAACCTTTATATATTGCAACAAATGAACATGTCGACTGTTGTTATAATCGTGTAAGTTTTGTTCTCTCTCCCTCTCTTTTTGACAATGATATGGAGCAGATGGACAGAAAGGGAGACAAAGAAAGAGGAAGAGAGTTAGTGAGAGAGAGAGAGAGAGAGAGACATTTTGAAGCTAAACTCTACATAACTTTTGCATTGCAAAATTGATAGAGAATACCGTACAAACTTTATAGCTCATACGTTCCCTCAATCACAAGCATCATGTCATCAATTTCTTTAGCATCTGAACATTCTGGATCAATTTCCGGTTCCATTCCAATTCATCATTGGATTTGAGCTCCTTTGCAAGTGCTTCGTGTGTTTGAAAGCGCCCGAAGCTTTCTTCTATGGCACGTGTGGCTAACTTCTCTGGCTTGTGCATAAGTTGCATGTTACAAAATACATAGACCAAATCCACATCTCATTAGACTTAATCATTTTTGTTTCATAGTATGCACGAAAGAAAACGAAGACCAATTTCTTTCACAACTACCACTCGAAGCGGCAATAGACAATACTCTCACAGCCACATGTTGAAGTTCCACTTTTTCAAATGCATTAAAAGGAATTCCACATGCAAAAAATTCTTGCATCCACTTAAGATGGAGTTCAAGCAACCATTGTTTACCAAATGCCAGAGGCAAAGTAGGACCACTTGATGAAGGTTCTCCTCCAGCCCATGCTTCGCTTTAGCTTATGTTAGCAGAGCTTCCGGTAGGATTAGAGCTAGAATCCCTAGCAAAGGATGAATGACGCCCTCCTTGACCTGAAGCAGGGGTAGAGGGAGGGTTTTGATCATTCTTTAGTGTCATCTCAATGTCCCTATCCATATATGGAGCCATCATTTTGGGACCTCCCTTTCTTTTGCCTTCAAGAAGTGCTCTCTTTGCCTTGAGAGCCCACTCGGTAAATTTTTCTTCAATACCTCTTGGGAGATTTTTGCAAGCTAAAACGTTTCCAGAAATTTTGAACACCTGTTCTTTTATCCTGTGCGAATTTCCACTAAAATTATGGCCACAAGACTTACACTTCAACTTTGATGTAGTCTTTCTACTTGGCAGTTCGTCTACATAGTTCCACTCATATCCTTTCACCATCTTCTTAAGATCTGCAAACTCAAACATAACTAATTACTAAATACACATTTAAAATCAAACTCTAATACCATTTACATTACTTTATTTATCAACGTTTTCAACCTCTCTCATTAATAAATACCAAAAATAATTTTTTTTTCAAGTGTGAGCTCTCACTTTACACCTGAATTATGATAAATAAATCGCTTAATCTATCTCAATAACTTCCAAGTGTGAGTAAACTCTACACATAGCAAGTTATTTTTTAAAAACCTATGTAAATTACCTCCAAGTGTGAGTGTAACTCTACACATGGCAAGCAATCAAAATTCACTACTTCTATAAATCTCTTCTATGTGTGAGAATACCTCTACACAAAGAGAAAGATTATTATTTATTCTACCTAGATTGTTTGTAGTGTGAGTACTACTCTACACATGACAAACAATCATTAGATAAATCTAAACTAAGTTACTTCTAGGTGTGAACATAGTTCAACACACACCAAGTAACTCCTCACTGTAACTATCTAACTTAAGTTACTTCTAACTTAGTGTGAACATAGCTCAACACAAAGCAAATAACTGCTAATTTACTTTTATTGAATCACTTCCAAGTGTGAATTTCTTCTACACAATGCAAGTAATCATTAACTACCTTACTTCTCAGAGTAAGATATATTTCACACAGAGTAAATAAAGACTAAAATCAACTCCAAAACATAAAAACATATTTTGTTTAAAGCTCTAAATTTCTATTAAAAAGTTCAATAACATTAAAATTGATTTTTTTTATTTTCTTGTTGTTGAGGCTCACCTATAGATGAGAAGAGAAAAATAGAGCTCAATGAAATGAGAAACACACGCCGTTTTCACGGTATATAAAGAAACTTATTTCGATCGTAATAGTATTTTGATCAAATAATATTTTGATCAAACTAATATATAGATCAATATATAATTCAATCAAAATGCTAATAAATTATACGATATGGTGGCTTTGCTGATGTGGCACCATATAATACGATTGAAGGTGTTGTATAATACATCTGTAAAGCGTATTATACGCACTGTATAATGTACAATGTAGCTTAGCTCCTTTGTCCCATTCATTGTCCCTGATTCCGTTCCTATCTTGGGCCTCTCATATGCATCCTTTGCATCTTTGTCATCATATCGTTCATGCATTTAAGCATGTCTTCTATAGCATTGGTAGGAGCTGCAACAATTGGCCCTCTTGCTCTATGTATCTTTAGCAATCCTCCCCTCGTTGAAGATCTCACAATTATCACTCAAGCCATCTAGATTGAATGCTTCCCAAGTCATGTGTTTTTTGCTATACAGAATAGCATGCAAATCTTTGTCTAATAGTCCCTCTAAAAATAGTGAGACAAGTTTTTCCTTGGCTAGGATTTCCGATTTCGGAAATTTCTCTATATATTGTCTCATCTGACTCACACTATCTCTCACATTTTCTCCTTGTTTTTGCTCGAAACTATAGATTTGAGCTATAGTACTATGCTTGATTCCATTTTTGAGCAATCAACAACAAATCTCACTGCCAGAGTTGGTAAATCAATTATTGACCCACGAGGTATGTTCTAGAACCAAGTTAAATGTATACCCTCTAAGGTCATTCCAAACCCCTCAAACTGTGTATGGAAGTCACTTATGCGCTCATCTTTCAAAACTTGTCTAAAGCTTGCTAAGTGGTCATACAGGTCCCCTGACCCGCTATACATTTTGACCCATTTTTGGAAGCCTACTCTACAGTTATACTTAGCACTTACTCTCTCTCTTCTAGCCATCTTTTCTCCCATTACACCTTCAAACCAATTGTTTGGTAGATGTGACTCGTGTGGCCTCTCCTTGTCATAGTGTCATTCATTATTTCCCTATTAAATGTGTTTTTTGCATTTCTACTCTTATTCCCATCATTGACGTGACTGCCCTTTGTTGTGCTCCCTCTTTGATTGATCATTCTATCATAGGCTCTATCATTTGGGCCTACATTCTCTCCAGTTTCATGTATCATTCCCATAATCACTTCGCGGATTGAGTATCCCTGGTTTCTAGGTTTTTCAATCTCCTTTGGAGTCATCATAGCAAACTTGTTGTTATAAAAATCCCAAAAGATATGGACCTGTAGTTTTGCTAAGTGCTTCTCCTTCATCTTGAAAATATACACTATCTTAAAGGGTGTTAGTTGTCCTCATTTGGCATGGGTGGTCCATGTCAGGTCTGTGACATTGTTAGCTTCCCAACAATTAACTCCAAGTTTAGGGTTGTCAATGGGTATGCATTTAAAAATGTTTGGTATCTATCAAGTCATATCCTTCTAATTCGAGCATAAGAGGTCCTTCCTTCACAACCTTATTAGAAATTAGAGTATCAACCTCCAATCCCCACTTTCCCTACTGATTAAGGATCTTGTATCTTGAGGTATTGCACCCCATTTTGGTCCATATAAAAGTCTTCTTGTTTGTTTGCCCTAACCTCCTCTTCAAACTTGATGGTATTGTCATCTATCCTTACTACAAACTCCTTATTAGGATCCAAGTAAATATGGACTTTGTACTTGTTGGTTTTGAAGATGGTCAAGATATGTTTGAACTTGAGAGAGGTCCCACCTCCTAATTGAGTTCAAAAAGAGGACATCTCAAAGCTTGAGTCAGAATAAGTGTCAGGCACTTCTTCCATAAGATTTTCTAATGGTTTTCCTTAGTTACACTCTCTTTTGTGGACGCTCTACTCCTATTCTCCCCTAGGGTACCCAGGTTTCCCAAAACTCTACAAGATCTTAAGTTCATATATGGGCTCACATAAGTTAATTAAACACATTCTTCAAACTTGGAAAGCTGTCCTTGGTTTCAAACGCAATGTTTTCGCTCCTTGTCTAGCCCTTTTCTGCAAAGTTGTAATTTCCTGCACACCAGTACTTCAAACCATATGTGATTCCAAAATTTGTCAATCTGAAGTCACAAAATATCTAACAATTCCTTTCTCCAAGCAATGGATACACCCTATATGCCCGAGCTCTAAAATTTTTCTCAAGCTATCTTAGGCACTCCTAAGATGGTTGCACCTATACGTGGGGATAAATTCAATTTTTATTACATGGATGGGGTCCATCTTAGGCACTCCTAAGATGGCTGCACCTATACGTGGGGGTAAATTCAATTTTTATTACATGGATGGGGTCCACACAACTTGACAAAAATAACCTCAGTCTCAATTTGACAAAATGACGTTCATGGTGAGAAATATATCTTCAACGTGCCTAAGATAAATTTTCTCCATTTTAGCATTCTTTTGCCCAATGTGACTTGTGTAGGTTTCTATATGTGATTTCAAGCTTGTGTACAATGAGTTTTGACAAAGTTTGGACAATTTACCAGTGTTTTGCCACCTTTTTTGTTCCCATGGCCATGGTTTCGAGTTTTCTTGTGTTTTTACCCTTGCATAACTTGAAACCTGATAAAACTTGCTTAGGAGCTATGTTTGGTCTAATGAAACCCTATGAGTTGAAATTTGTAAAATACCCACTCTAGATGGAATTATATATTTTGCACGCCTAAGATAAAACACTACCAGATTTTGACATTCTGCAAATTTTATTTCACAGATTGAGTTTCCCACTAGTTTTAGGATTTCAAGTTTTAGCGAGAATTGACTTTTCCTTTGTTAATTTTCTTTGAAGTTGGCATTTTTTTCCAGATTTGGGCTTGACCAATCCTTTGAGTGATCCAAATGTTTCCAAATTCAAGGGATTAGTCTACTCAAGTTGTTCTACCACCTTGCGAGTACGATTAGTCCCCCTCTCTATCTTCGGTGCACCAAAGATAGACTTAGTATTTTTTCTAGTTTTCTTCAATGCACCTTGGATCAGATGCACTCTTGATGGTTTTCCACTTACCCTACTCCTATTGAACATGAAAAAGACTACAAAAAGTGGAAACTTCAACTTTCAGTCTCAAATCTCATTAGGGAAATTTTGGACTCTCAAATGGGCCCTATAAGGACTTTGACTTTCTCCCTCTTGTCCCGAATGGGTGCACAATAATTCTTTTACAAATGAAATCAAAACTTGTCGGACCTTTTGGAGTAAGAATGTAGTCATCCATTGATATATAGCATGTCATCAAATTTCTTATACTCTAGAAGATTGCATTTTTTGATGTGACAACTCCGTCTTATAAATGGAATCTCTCCCCACATTTTAGCTTCAGTGGGAAGGACATAACTTCTACAAATCAACTCCAAATTTGTCAGAGTTTGGGGATTTGGAACCTACTTTCTAAGATGATATGTTTCTTGATAGGTTTTTGACAAAATGTTTATGTACTTCATGTTGGGGTATAAAGCCCAATGTGGTCGCCCAGGTAAGTGGGCGGGCCGCCACGTATGTACACATATTCTTTGTAAAAACCTAATAAGAACTCACTATGCTCTACACATTACAGTAGAGCGAGTTCACCATATCGTCGTGCTCTTCTTCTCGCACTCTCTCTCGCGTCGCACTTCCGCTCGAACTCCTTCAACTGGTATCAGAGCTCAGATCGAGGCTCCGGGCAGCATTGCAGGAGGCTAGAGTCACCAGCTCAGATTGGAGTGAAATTCGACAGGCAAAGACACGGCCCCAAATCTCGTGGGAGGACCCGAAGGACTTGGTGTTGTCAGAATTTCATTCTGAGGTCATCTTGGCCATCGTTCGGCTTCGACAAAGGTCTGCGCAGGCCATTTTCGACTACGTGGTCTCGACAGTTGCAGATCCGACTCTGCAAATTTGGGGTTTTTGGCCTACGACTACAGGTTCTGAGGATATCGACACTCCCAGAGTGTTGATTTGTGGCTGTCTACACATCGAAGGACGGCTCACAGTTCTTGGAGGCGTGTCACATACCAGATTGTGTAGCTTGTGTTTGCTTGTGTTTGCTGCTTGTGTTTGCTGCTTGTGTTTGCTGCTTGATATTCCAGATTTCATCCTGACATTGCAGGTACTTCCACATGGGATGTATTGTCAGAGATGATGTATGTCTGTTGAGGATTTGCTGGCTGTGAGTCACGCAGCAAACAACCGCCGCAGCGGTTACAGCATACAGTGGGAAATTTGTGGATGTATGACTTTGTGGGAAGTCTATGTACTGTCAGATTTACTGCAGCCTTTGTTGAGGGTCGAGTGAGGTTTTATTGAGCTAGGGGATTCTCGAATGTTGAGATCCTTTCGGTGATACAGGTCTTGGAGCGATCCCTCGAGCACCCTTAGATAGGCAGCTAGGATGTATTGACTGTGAGTTAGACACTTGGGATTGCATCTTTGCTTTACTGCCGTTGAGGCATTGTCGCAGTCTATGCTTACAGGACAGTGAGAGACAGTACAGGTGCATGACAGGTTTACCCACAGCTTACAATGTGAGAGACAGTGGTTTTTTGAGTTGTTTTTTGGTTTGTTTTTTGAGTACACCAGAGCCATTTTACAAAGGAGACTCTGCCGAAATTTATGAAGAATCTGAAGCTTTCTTGGTTCATTTGACAGGTTGATATTGGTTCAGAGGTCAGTTTACCAGGGAAACTCTGCCGAATTTTTCCCAGGAAAGTAAACCACTGTGAAGCGTAGCTATGGCTGGATCACAGGACACTGCTCTTTACAATATCAAGAAGCTGGATGGAACCAATTTCCCATTGTGGAAGAAGCAGATTTGGCACGTGTTGGTACAAAAGAAGCAGATAAAACCTATAAAGCTCAAGGGGATAAAACCAGAAGATATGGACGAAGATGAATGGAGCGAAATGGATGAATTGGCACTTTCTACCATTATGCTGACTTTGGCAGAAAGCGTTTACTTCAATGTAGCAGACGAGATGTCGGCTTATCAAGCATGGTTAAAGCTGAGTGATCTTTATGAGAAGCAGAGTGCAGCTTCACAGGTATACTGGCTTAAGAAGGTTGTTGACTTGAAGATGAAAGAAGGGACACCTATGTCCAATCATCTGAATGAATTCAACACAATCTATAGTCAGTTGTCAGCTCAAGGCGTCAAGTTTGATGAACCTGTTAGAGCTATGTTCCTGTTGATCACATTGCCGGAAAGTTGGGACACTTTTCGCACAGCTATGAGTAATTCTGCACCTCCAGATGGTTTGAACATAGCAGGTGTAGAAGGAAGTCTGCTTACTGAAGAAACCAATAGAAAGACAATGGACAAAGGCAAAGGAACAGCCTTAGTTGTCAGGGGAAGGACCAAAGAAAAGTACAAAGGTAGAAAGAGGAATCAGTCTCGTAGCAAGTCCCGCAGTGCTAAAGGCAAGAGTGACATAGAATGCTACCATTGTGGCAAGAAGGGTCACATGAAAAGAGACTGCAGAGAATGGAAAGCAGAAAAATGCAAAGAGAAAGCTGAAGACCATGGTGAGAAGAACAAGTCCTCAGTGAAGATTCAAGAAATAAATGTGACAAACACTGTTGTAGAGGATGACAGTCTAGTGTCAGGAGACATCTACTTCTTGAAGAATACAATGGACTCAGCTCTTCTTACAGCATCTGATGGAAATGCACTGAGTGACTGGATTATAGACTCAGGGGCATCACTTCATGTGTCTCCAAACAAGGAGTGGTTTACTCTTATGTGACCACTAAAGATCATGTTCGGCTAGGCAATGGGCAGACATGTGAGATCTTAGGTGTTGGAGATGTTCAATTGAAGTTTCAGAATGGCTCTTCTTTCACGCTGAAGAATGTGAGACATGTTCCCGCAATTACAAAGAGCTTGATCAGCACAGGTTTACTTGATGATGCTGGCTACGTCACCACTTTTGGACAGAACATGTGGAAGATATCCAAGGGTTCTATGACAGTAGCACATGGAGTAAAGTTTGGAGGACTTTACATGATTTATGTATCAAATGTCTCTAAAAATGTAATCAATGTAACCGAGCAGCCGAACGTTTCTTTGTGGCATAGCCGGTTAGGACATATGTCCAAGAAGGGAATGGAAATCTTGTCTCGTTCTGGTTATTTGCCTGGCTTTTCATTTAATGATTTTGAATTCTGTGAACATTGTCTGTATGGTAAGCAAACACACAACCACATAAGCATAGAAGCAGTAGAAGAGATACACAGTTGGCACTTGTTCATAGTGATTTGTGTGGACCTATGCCTAACCTATCTCTAGGGGGAGCTTCTTACTTTATGACATTTATAGATGATTACTCGAGGAAAGTATGGGTTTACTTTCTCAAGCACAAGGATGAAGCGTTTAGTGTTTTCAAAACGTTTGTGACACTTGTGGAGAATCAGAGTGGCAAGAAGCTTAAATGCTTACGCACTGACAATGGTGGAGAGTATGTTTCAAAGGCCTTTCAGGAATTTTGTGAGTCAAAAGGTATAAAACGTGAACTTACTGCTCCTTACAATCCTCCTCAAAATGGTGTTGCTGAGAGGATGAATAGGACCATACAAGAGAAGGTCAGAAGTATGTTGTCTAATGCACAGCTGCCAAATGGGTTTTGGGCTGAAGCTGTATCAACAGCTGTTCATCTTGTAAATAGATCTCCTAGCAAGGTTTTGCAGAAGGATTCAGTGCCAGAGATGGTATGGTCAGGCAAAATGCCCTCATACAAGCATCTCAGAGTCTTTGGCTGTGAGGCATATACTCACGTTCCAAAGGAATTTAGGAACAAACTTGAGCCAAAGAGTAGAAAGTGCATCTTTCTAGGCTATGGTAATTCTGGTGAGATGGGGTACAGACTTTGGGATCCCGAATCCAGAAAGGTTGTCCGCAGCAATGATGTTCACTTTAATGAATCCAAATATCATTCTAAACCAGAGAGGGTTGAGGAGATTAGAAGAGTTGTCTTCCAAGAAGATGGACCTGCACGTGCAAGACAAAATGTCAGGGCTCAAGAGGAGCAAGGACAGGATAGAGTGGAACCACAGGTTGTGGCTGAGCCTGAGCCACCTATTGTGCGTAGATCTGGATGTGTCACGCGACCTCCTGATAGGTTTGTTCCATCTATGAACTATGTCATGTTGACTGATTGCAATGAGCCTTCATGTTACAAGGAAGCAGTGCAATGAAGGACTCCGGGAATTGGCAATTGGCCATGCAGTCAGAGATGACAGCTCTGCATAAAAACAAGACATGGAAGCTAGTTAAATTACCACAGGGCAAAAAGGCTCTACCTTGTAAATGGGTTTACAGGTATAAGATCACCGCTCATGATAGTCAGCCAAAGTACAAAGCAAGGCTTGTTGCCAAGGGCTTTAAGCAAGAACAAGGCATTGACTTTGATGAAGTCTTCTCTCCGGTGGTCAAGATGACTACATTGAGATGCTTTCTTGCATTGGTTGCCATATTAGATTTGGTGTTGCACCAAATGGATGTCAAGACAGCGTTCTTGCATGGTGATTTAGATGTGGAAATTTACATGCAGTAGCTAGAAGGGTTTGTTGAGAAAGGCAAGGAAGATTGGGTATGCCAGTTGTTAAAGAGTCTTTATGGCTTAAAACAATCACCGAGGGCATGGTACCATAAATTCCACAAGTTTATGCTTTCTCAAGGCTACAAACGTAGTGAGTTCGATCACTGTCTATATACAAAGAAGGCTAAGGATAGTAGTTGGTTGATCCTTATTTTGTATGTGGATGACATGTTGATTGCTGGCAAGCACTTGGAAGAAATTTCAGCTTTGAAGTCAAAGATGGCAAAATCGTTTGACATGAAAGACATGGGTGAGGCAAGTCATATACTTGGTATGCGCATTGAGAGAGACAGATCAAAGAAGTTGATTTGGTTATCTCAAACAGAGTATATTGACAAGGTTTTGCAACGTTTCAATATGGAGAAGGGAAAGTCATTGAGTGTTCCATTGCCACCATATGTGAAACTTAGCAAACAAGATTGTCCAGTGTCTGAGGAAGAACGGGCTGAAATGGATAAGATTCCATATGCGTCTGCAGTGGGTAGTTTGATGTATGCAATGATTGCTACTCGCCCAGACATTGCATTTGCAGTGGGAGTAGTAAGTCGATACATGTCAAACCCAGGCAAGAAACATTGGGAGCCAGTGAAAGGAATATTGAGATACCTGAAAGCTACAAAGAGTATGCGTATATGCTATGGGAGTCAGGAGCTAAGTGTAAAGGGTTTTACAGACTCAGATTATGCAAGTGACTTAGACAACCAAAGGTCTACGTCAGGGTATGTCTTTACATTGGCTGGTGGAGCAGTATCATGGCGTTCTAGATTACAAGATTGTGTTACTCAGTCTACTACAGAGGCTGAATATGTTGCAGCATCAGAGGCATGCAAAGAATCAATTTGGCTTAATCGACTAGTAACAGATTTGGGAATCAAAGAAGAGATGCCTGTGTTATATTGTGATAGTCAAAGTGCTATACAATTGGCTCGCAATCCAGTTTATCACTCAAAGACAAAGCATGTGGATGTGAAGTATCATTTCATCAGGGAAATGCTCGAGGATAAGCAACTTCAGCTTGTCAAAGTTCACACCACAGAAAATCCTGCTGATCTACTTACAAAAGGACTTCCCTCAGAGAGCTTTGCGCATTTTCGCAAGCAGGTAGGTGTAGGGTAGTACATCACTTCTCTACATCTCTTGTATATTAGCTTGTATAGTAGCTTCTCTCACACTTAAAGTACCACATTGGACTTTAAGTGGGAGGTTGTTGGGGTATAAAGCCCAATGTGGTCGCCCAGGTAAGTGGGCGGGCCGCCAAGTATGTACACATATTCTTTTGTAAAAACCTAATAAGAACTCACTATGCTCTACACATTACAGTAGAGCGAGTTCACCATATCGTCGTGCTCTTCTTCTCGCACTCTCTCTCGCGTGGCACTTCCGCTCGTACTCCTTCACTTCATCGGGTTTCCCACTTTGGACTGAGGCAAAGTCAAACCTCCTTATAGGGACCCTTTGAGAGTCCAAATTTTCCCTAATGCTACTTTCTACTTAGGTGATACCCTCACTGACCACCAGCTAGTCTCAAGGATCCTTCATCTAATCTGTCCTACTAACTAAATCTCTCGAGTTTCTTACCAAGTATCCCTAGTCTCAAGTACATCCTAGCCATGATAAAGTTAGAAAATGTGCTACTCTAGTCATAACTAGAGGAAGTAATGGAAATTTGAGTGAATTCTTTGGGTTTTTCTCTAGTCTAGGATGCCTTGTCCCCAAAAACAATGCCAAAACATCGGTCAACTGCCAAGCCTGACCATATTGATGCTAGCAAACCGAGAACAACAGACATAAATGACATAGCTGACCCGACTAGTACATGGAGGCTACAAAAGATAGCTAATCTCTCAAAAAACCCAAGTCATATGTGCTCTTGCCTAAATCAGTCTTAGATGTGTGCCAAACATCAAAAGAAACTTTCTTTTTGCAAGCTTTACTTGATGATTTTGTATAGCCACGATGCATCTAATGCGATGAAACTTACCACCTAGAATGTGCAGAGTATCTTTAGCATCCCCATATATTGAAATGTCATTTTTGACACTCAGGCAAAGTTGCACCTAAGATAAACAACCTATTTTTGGTAGGTTGGTTTCAACTCTTGAAGCATTCTATAGCTTCCTTATGACGTTGTGAGCGGGATGGAAACACACAGAACGCCTCTATAATGACCCGACACACACTCTTGGAAGGATACACACACACACACACTATGGGGCACCACTCAGCTGACATAACACACCTGGCCGAGATAGGGAACACACCTATGGAGTGAGAGGAGAGAGACTATCTGTTTGCCCACTCCACAAACAGAGATACACACACACTCAAAAACTCAGCTCAAAAGAGGAGAATTTTTTATGTTTAGATACAATTGAGCTTGGGCCAACACCAATGGGACAAATGGCTCACACAATATGGGTAAAATAAGACAGATACAATCACAAACTGGAGCAGAAGCTTCGCTCATAGGAGAAACTTACACAGCCAAAAAGCAGAAAAACAGTGAGGAGTTTGGCAAAATGGACAGCGCCATCGCATCCGGAACGGCCCAAAACCCCAGTCTACAATGTCAAAGTGCTCAAATCCGACCTCGGATGAGTAGTTTAGGGCCAAAACAGGCTCCAAAAACACCAAAAACACAGTTGCGGCTGTTCCTCCTCTTCTCTCCACGTTTTTTCTGGTCTTCTCTCTGGTTTTTCAGTTCCCACACTTAGCTTTATTACTTGGGCACCCTTGGCCTTTTAGTTGACCTCAAACGGACCCCGAACAGGCCCAAAACTCACCTCGCAGTGTAGTTGTCACCTTTTTGCATCATCCGCACACCTAGCACTCAGCTTTTCTCAATAATGCATCCCGCAACCATGTGAAGTGGCCCCAAAATATGGTCCTCATGATTACCTTTCTGCATAATTATCACAAGAAAACACCCACGTTGTATCCGTACTTATCCACGTGCAAGTATTGACCCCATTCGACCTCCTAATGCCACTACATGCCATCTGACGCACCTCCTTACCTCATGTTGTCGACCCACGGATAGCTTCCTCGAGAATTTTTACGCGCTACCAACTCCTCATTATTATAGAAAAACCACACTAGTACTGGTGATAGTGAAAATCGATGCACTATGTACATGGTGTCCTACCGGTACAAATGTGGGCCCCACGTAACCACCTGGCTCTGGAAAATGGGCAATCTTTTATTCGATGCACCATGCATGTGTATGTACATATGCGCAATCCCTTGCTCCAAAAAACTCCTGACATAATTTGCCCATCCCCTAGCCTGCTAGATCATTCATGATCAGCAGCAGCAAAAAGAGATATGAGACTCGCCGCGTCACAGGTCTCCTCATCCCTCACACACATTACTTGCTCCACAGACATCTCATCTTGGTCCACCATCATTAACCTGGCATGATACAATTTCAGACGCAATCCATTTACCCTTGACTTATGTAGAATCCCATCCAGGTTAGCCAGCTGATATGTACCATTTGGAAAACACTCCACTACCTTGAAAGGGCCTTCCCACTTAATTTGAAACTTCTTTTGGAAGGTGTTTTCTAGCTTATTGTTGTAGCACAAAACCAAGTCATGCTTCTTGCTACCCTTACTTTTGACCTTCTCATTTATCTTTGCCAAAGCCTTATCTTGCATTTGCCCATAATGTTCCAAAGCACTCATCCTATCCAGCTGAACCTCTTGTATCTGTAAGAGCCTCTCTTTGAATGCATCACTAGGCGGCCCAAGCAACTTTTCTAGCATCTTGACTGCAGGCAACTCTACCTCCACAGGTAATAGTGCTTCCTTTCCATACACCAAATGAAATGGAGTAAACCCTGTACCTGTCTTCACCGAAGTACGGTAAGCCCATAATGCACTAGGCAATTCCAAATCCCAATTCTTTCCTTGGTGCTCTGTCACTTTCGAAAGAATTTGTACCAACTCACCATTGAATGGATTAGGCCATGCTTTACCTCTAACTTCGATGGATCCATACGGATACCATCTTGAGAGATAATATGACCTAAGTATTGAATCTCTTGAAGGAAAAATTTGCTTTTCTTTTGGTTGAGAAAAAACTTGTTCTCCCTCAATGCTTGAAAAATCACTTGGAGATGTTGCTTGTGTTCCTCAAGGACTTGGAGTAGATGATGATATCATCAAAGAACACTCCAGGTAGGGTCTAAATATTTTCTCCGTCAAATGATTGAATGTGACTGGTGCATTGGTCAAGCCAAAAGGTATGACTAGATATTCATAAAGACCAAATGTTGTACGAAACGCGGTCTTTAGGATATCTTCATCCACTATTCTTATTTGATGATAGCCACTTTTAAGGTCAATCCTACTGAAGTAGGTAGAGCCTTGTAGCTTATCAAACGGATCTTCTACCCGAGACTCGCGAAATCTGTTTTTGATAGTGATATGGTTTAGTGCTCGATAATCCACACACATACGATATGTCCCATCTTTCTTTTGCACTAAAAGGACTGGAGAACAAAACGGAAAGGAGCTAGGCCTCACCATCCCTTTGTCTACCAATTTTTGTACTTGCCTCATGATCTCCTCTTGTTGAGCTTGGGATACTCGATAAGGAGGCTTGTTAGGCGGTGAGCTTACTGGTAGGAGCTCAATTCGATGGTCATCATCCCCTCGTTTTGGAGGTAAGTCCATAGGGATATCATCGATGAAAACATCTTGGAATCCATTTAGAAGAGTAGACAAGTCTAAATCTTCGTGATTCCTACCATTTTCATTTGATAAATCATTAGCATCTTTAGTGGATTCTTTGACAAAAATCATGTACGTACAAATCGAGTTTTTCATTGACTTATCAAAAGCAAGTGAATTTAGAAGTGGTATAGTACGACCAGGCTCATTAGCATCTATATACATGTTCTTTCCCCTATAAGTGAAGTAGATTCTCCTTTGAGGGAACTTCATGTTGGCATCCATGCAATGAAACCATGGCGCCCCTAGGATAGCATTCTCATGTTGGAGAGGAGAGATAAAAAAGTCTTATTTGTAGAGATAGCTTTGGACATGAAGCCTCGACTTCCCATTCAAGGGAGTAACGAAGGCTTGTTGTCCCTTGAAAGCTGCGTCAGCCCGCTGTTACAATATCTCCTATCTCAAAAGCTTGAATGCCCAACTTGGTGGCCAACTCCATTGATACGAAGTTGTAAGTAGAGAAAGGGTCAAACAAGATGAAGGCATCATGCTCCCTTACCTTTCCCCAAGCATAGGAGAGGGATGATCCTTTGCAATGAGCATCCTCTTTTGGAGCTTCCATGGTGGAAGCCCTAGGAGTCTTATTCCGAACACTTTTCTTGGGTCAAGAATGATAGCCATGTCCTTGCTCCCCACACTTAAAACACTTATGGTCCTTGCGAAAAGCTTAAAGCTCTTCATGAGAGAGTTTGTTTTTACCTTTGTAAACTCCCTTCTCCTTGGACCTATTGTTGTCGTTGTTGTTGTAGTAAGTGCCTTGGGAAGCATTTTGGACATTGCTTTTCCCATTTGCATCATTTTGTCTTTGTTTTCCATGGGTTTGACATTCCGTCCAGCCCTTGTTGGAAATTGATGCGGAAAGAAACCACGGTGTGGTGGATTACTTCAATGATAGAACCAGGCCGTTGGGAGTTGACATACTCGGCCATTTCTTCAAGTAATCCCACACAAAATTGTTGCTTTTGCTCGGCGAAGTCTATCTTCTGGAAGACAGTATCCTTAAGATATAAATCTCAAAACTTGTCCACATATTTTTGAATAGACTCACGTGAGAGAAGCTTCAAACTACACCATTCAGTAAGTACTTTGTCCTTTGCATCGCTTGCAAGGAATTGCTTCATGATGGAAACTCATAGTGTTTTCCATGTCTTTGGGGCTTCACCATTGCCATGAAGGCTAGCCCACCATTGACAAGCTGATTTTTGGAAGTACATAGTTATATGGCGTAGCTTGGAGGGCTCCATGAAGCCTCCAAAAGCCGCATCAGATTGTTGGATGAAGGCCAATACTTTGTCGGTAGCACCAAAGGTGCCATCATAGATCAGAAAAGAGACACTCTTTCCTCCCTCTTTGAACTTCTTGATATTTTGTGGTCTTCACCATGCAGGGTATGATTTGTGATGTCCTCTCTCTTGTATTCTCTAGGAGAATAGCCATAGATTTTGTCGGGAGAGGAGGAAGGAAAGAAGAAGGAGAAGAGGGTGACCTCTTTCTTGACCTTTTCTTCCTTTGACTCCTCTCTTCCCTTTTGGAGTGCCGAGGAGACGGACTATGTGTTGACCATTTCCTCATGGGAGGAGTTGGCGATTCATCTAGACCGCCGTCTTCGTGGAGTCACATCTTCAAAGGAACTTAGGGATTCGTTACTTTCTTATTCTTTGGATTCCTCCTCTCGTATGGGAGAGAGTCTTCTTTTGGGGGTCTTATCAAGAGGCCCCCTAAGCTCTCTCTCCTCTTGGAGAGGAAGGGAAATCCCATCAGCACGAAGTTGTTAACTTCGGCTTGCAAAGTAGGGTTGCCCATAGCTTGATGCAACCTAGTAACAAGATAATTGATAAACATGGGGGCATCATCATTAGCACCTTCATGTGCAAAATCAAAGTTATCAATGTTCATTCTACTCTCTTGGTTATTGTCAGTCATGCTAATTATACTTATGTGTTTACTTAGTGATTCTTTGGCAATTCAAAACCTTAGTTGCTACTCCTCTTAGCCTTTGAAAATAAGCACTTATCTACACCCATGACTCGAATTGGTTAATTATAGAGAGTAGTGGGATGGGTATAACATAGCAGAATTGCCAAGGGATAGCTTCTTTTGGACTTCTTATGGCTCAATAATGGTAAAGCCGTAGGCAAGTCTAAAAAGACCCCATTATTAAGACCAAAGCTCCCGAGGTGTGCACCATATCTCACATAGTGGGCTCAACAAAACCAATAATAGATTCCAATCCCACTTACCCTAATATAATTAACAAAATCAACCATTAGCAGGCTACCTAATGACCTCTCTTCTTAAGCAAGAAAAGAGAAACCAAACGCTTCGATACCAATGTAATGGAAACGGACTATGAACTCTGAGAATTAGAGTAAGCATTTTTGTGAGATTACTTTGAGAACATAGGGGGTGGAGTTCTCAAAGTCTCACATGGGAACTCTCACTCACATTCTCACATGGTGCTCACACAGTGAGACTTTGGGAGCATTTTTGTGAGATTACTTTGAGAACATAGAAAGAGAGAGAGAGGGTGGACCAAGCTTGAGAGAGGGGGAGGGGCGGGGGGGGGGGGGGGGGGGGGGGGGGGGGGGGGGGGGGGGGGGGGGGGGGGGGGGGGGGGGGGGGGAAAACTCTCCCACACACATATTAGGTAAAGGCTCACAAGCCTCTACAATAGGCAAACAAATTTGACAAAATATATGGCAGAGTCTCCCTTGTAACTGGAGCAAAAACTCAAAAATAAATCGCAAATGGAGACAACACAAAATGCGTAAATGGCCAAATCCGAGAATGTAGTCGTCCGGAATCACCTCACAAAGTCATACAAAGAGAAAGCACGCTCTAGTTGGAGTACCACTCAACAGAATATTGATAAAACCTGTCAACTTCTTTGCATAAAAAAGCTTCAATGGATGCGCATAAACAAGTGCTCAATCGCGAGCATCAACCATGCATCCAAAATACTTAGCCATGATGGCTCCACATCTGTTCCCACATAGAGCATACATCAACACAAAACCATGTGCCAAGAAACTGCATACGAATGTGCCTTAGTCCAAGAACCACATCCCAAATCAACACTTGTATACACAATTTCAAGTTAAATCCGCACCCAATGGACTCCACAATGTGACGTACATATCCCCAGACGCAATCTACACAATGATTTGCAGTATAGAAGCCCTTAAACTGTCAAATCTTTTGTGTCTAAAAAAAAACGCAGGTTGCTGCAGAAATTTCAAAGATCAAAATTTCAAAATTCTAATATCACCATTGCGTTCGGAACGTTGACAAATCTTGGGGTAGACCCCTAGATCATATAGATCTGAGTCCGAGTGTGCAAGATATGCCAAAAACACTGTTTTCAGTCCAAAAACGTAGCAAAAACTTGCTGCTGCAGAAATTTCAGAGGTCAAAATCAGCTCAATGGACATTACCATTGCGTCCGGAGCATGCTCAAACCCCAGGTTACACCCTGACCTTGCATGAATCGCATTCTGTATGCAAAAGTTATGCAAAAAACGTTGTTTTTGGGGCTAAAAAAATGACCTGCGAAAATGAAAATTTGCATTCTTCCTGCAAATATGATTGCAAAAAAGCATACACACTTGCAATACACTCTTTCCTCAAGCTTGAGAATGTCTCTCAAGCTTCCATGAGCACAGATCTGGTGGTTGCTCACCGATCTCAAGCTTCCACCGAAAACAAGCTCACCATAGCCAAAAGCTCACTTCTCTGTAGCACTCCATCTATCGCAAAGCCAAAGCTTTGATACCAATTGTGAGTACGCGAATGCGGTGCGCGTGCGTAGAGAGTGTGAAGGAAAAAGAGAGAGAGAGAGAGAGAGAGAGAGAGAGAGAGAGAGAGAGAGAGAGCACGACACAGGATGTGAGTGGAGCTCCCAAAGTCTCACTGTGTGAGCACCATGTGAGAATGTGAGTGAGAGCTCCTTATTCTTTGTATATATAAAGAATAAGGAGATAAATGTGGGCGGCCGGACACGTCCCAACAGACACGGACAAAGCACGGTGAGGCACACCGCCTTTACCTAACATGTGTGTGGGAGGGTATACCCCCCTCCCCCTCTCAAGCTTGGTCCACCCTCTCTCTCTCTCTCTCTCTCTAGTTAAATTATAATATAATTTGGGACATGGGTCCTCTTTTTCCTCTTTGAGAGAAAGAACTTAATTATTTGTTTATATGCATCTAAATTCTCATTGGACCTCTTTGAAGGCCTATCCAATAGGATTCAAGCACATCATGAGGGCCACATGTGGATAATTTTGCCATGTGTCTTTTATGCTTCTTAAGTCATTTGGTTTGAATTGAACAAACACTAGTCAATCAAGCATGAAACCGTTTATGCCTCTTGAGAGTTTATCTTTGAATTGAACACTTCAAGAACCTTAGTCATTTTAAGCATAAAAATCACGTCAAGCTTTGGGCAAGGTTCCCACAAATACTTTAAGCACTTTCCTTAGCAAGCCGACAAGCACCTCATGCTTGGGTAGGATTCCCACCTCAAGGTTAGTCCTAGCTTGCCTAAGGTCAAAGGACTTTTTAACACTAACTTTTGGAGGTCTTTAATGAAGCTAAACCTAAGGTCTTTAAGCTCCATTAAGTATCATTGCTCTTTAACTTACCATCTTTCATTTTGACCCCTTTAACCTTGGCCCCATGTTGAGACAAATCCATAAGCACATGTCTATATTCTAACCCTTGTTCCTATTTATTCGCCCACATTAAATGATCAGTTTAATATGAGAAAATCATTTAGGTTGGTTAGATATTAGATTTTACGACATCAATATGTAGAGACTCAATGACATTGAGCTCCTCTATCTTTACACTACTCTTAGGAGGTTCAAAATGTATGACAATGGCTATACCATTCTCTCTTTTGCAACAAATGGAAATCCTTTTTCATATGTCCTTTCTTGACAATGGTAGCATTCAATGTTCCTCATGTCATGTCCACAAATCTCGCTACGTGCATTCTTGTGATGTTGAGAACAACCGTGACTGACTACGACCTCTCTACCTTTGATTGTTCCTATGGCTACTTTCACTTGACATATATGCATCACCATGCCAATTAGTGTCAAGTGATCGACATCAAATCTCTTTCGTGAGCAAAGCACTAGTAACATCACTAAAAACAAGTTTTCCCTTAGGGACAGAGTGACTAATGGCAATGTTAAATGTATCCCATGATAGAAGCAAAGGACATAGAAAGAAAATGGCTCTTATTTTTTTCAGGCCTAGGGTAAGGCCGAGCAGGCCAAGGTCCAGGATAGAACCATGCGGTCAAGGGGGCCCTATTATTTGCAAGGCAAGGCCTATATAGGGCATGGATGGGTGGAGAATTGCAAGCTATAGTCTCCTCAATCTCACATTGGTGTCAGAGCTCAAGGGAGGGAGGAGCTATGGAGGAGGGGGGAACCTTGCACGACTTTTACATGGCGTTGCATGATCTCTCTCTCTCTCTCTCTCTCTCTCTCTCTCTCTCTCTCTCTCAACTTCAGCCGACAGGGCACGGGCAGGATCCCTTATCAAGAGGTGCGAGATCGACAAGAACCATGGAAGCAGTCGCTTGTGAGGGAAAATTGGCCATGGCGACCTGCACCGTTTGCAACCTGGCTGGCTCCAAAGAGGAGCGCCCTGGAGATTTGGCCATTTATTTATGCTATAGCATGCGGAGAATTCAACCCTAAAGGGTGTTGTGAGTGTGTTTTTTCCCTATGCAAGCATCAGCTACAGATTCCTCCATGGTTGCAAGGCTTGGATTCATATGATTAGTAAGGGGCACCCCTATTTAGCCAACCTAGGAGGGTTTTCCCACAACACGGCTTTGCATGGTGGGCAGGTCTCGCATCGACAACATGGGCAAATTTGTCGGAGTTGTACATGGTCGGAGTCGATGGCATCCAATACAAAGAAATTATGGAGTTGATGGCATGCTACACAAAAATTATATGCATCTCCTTGTTGGAAGACAAGGCCAGTTGACCGAGGAATGGTCATAGTCTGCAAGAAGTTTCCATGGAACATGTTAACGCATCAAGCTTTGGGGATGGATTCAATGTATATGTAGGACACAATTGAGTGGAATTCTTTCCACATGCATGCATGACTATCCAAGGGAGATAATACTCAAAGATTCCTGATGGAATTTTGTATCGATCGAAGAACTTTTGACGTGTTGCAAGGCATATTGGTACATCCACCAACAAGCATCCAAGTACTCATGTTTTTTTCTTCAATTTTGCACTGATTATGCAATCATTTGCATGTTCTTTAGGTTGTGAATTTGGACTTGTGCAATGATTTCCGTCCAAGGGGTATGTTGGCCTTCACCACATATGGCTTGATTGTCGCTATATCAGAGTTGTTATGGAACCTAGCTAATTCCATTTCTCTACATGGAATATGTATTAAGCAGTTGTGGATTTCAAGGAAATTCAACCACTTTCAGAGCTCCTCTCAACCAGAGGGAGCATGCAGTGTCCCAACAAGCGTCAGTAGGTTTGAATTATAGCAATTCGAAGATCGATGCGATATTTTATGATGCTTAAACAAGGTTGCTTAGCAGTACATGCAAGTACAGGCAAGGCATGTGGCTTGAACAATAAACCTATGACTAGTATGGTCAAGGTACTTGGCAAGGCTGACCATTCACTACAATTCCACAAAGCTCTCAAGTAAGTTTCTAGGGCCTGACTCCCAGGCAAGTTGTTTGTATGTGATGCACTCAGACAAGGATATGATCCACCCATTGTCGGCAAGCGTGATCCCGATGAGTTTTCACAAGTACTTGGCAATAGGTACATATGGTACAGTATTGGGAAGGTACGCTTTGTTTATACAATTACTATCCATATTTTTATGCTTCTAATGTGGTATACTATTTGACAAGGTCAATAATTGATGAGGTTAATTTTTCGTTTAACTTTAATCTCCCACTACCATAAGCTACATTACAGGAGCAAGGCTCCATATACCGACACTCAAGAAACTAACGTGTATTACGTCGACTATTATATTTTTTGTCTCCTCCTTGTGATACCTAGAGGAGGGGAAAAGCAAGGCTTTTAGGAGCACAACTCCATACATAGGATGCATAATCACTTCAAAGCCATTGTATCTTGCTAGGGAACATGCAACATAAGTACACAAAGCACATTGGAAATCAGATTAACATCCACAATTATGAGTTGAATCCAATGTCGAACACCATGCATATAGGATGCTATGACTTTCAATGCCAATGGTAGCCGGTACGTATGTTAACTTTAAGTTTCACTTTTGCAAGAATTTTCACAATGCCAACTTGTCAAGCAAACATGCTTCCATCAAGCAAGCAGTGTTTGGAAATAGATGACACATGATAGCTAAGTTGTAGATGCTATCTCTATCAATATTGGGCAATCTTATGATTATCAATAAACTGCATGATTCATCAAGGCCGATTCTCTATGAAACTTCTAAAGTTGATTTCACTTAATATTGGATGCTACTTGAGCAGTTTCCCTACAAAATCTAACCAAGAGGTTTAATAATGTAGATTTTAACCAAGGGGTTTGGATTGCAAAGGCAACACCCAGGGTTACGTTTTGTTTTTATTTCTTTTTTGAATATTTTTTCATTTGTTTCTCTAAGAAGGATGCATAAGCTTCTATCTTTTCATCCATTTTGCTTTTTAAGAGACATGGCAAGGTCATGTAGGAGCAAAGTATTTTGGGTCGTAGTGTCCAACATACTTTCTTAAATTACACAATTATCAACCTATACGGAGGGTTTTCTTTGGCCCATGTTGTCACATGGGATACAACATGGTCGCAACATTGAGAACCTGATTTAAACATGAAGAGACTAAACCTAGTCGCAAACATGCTTTACCTTATGGTAAGCAAACTCCAACTAGAGCAATACATGCTTTCTAATCGGATTGCTTGGTGCTAATATACATGCTTCACATATCTTTGAGCATAAGATTACACTTGTAATATGTATATCCTCTTTGGATAAATGATCATACTGAGGTTCCCCCTCGTTTACAAACAGTCTTCCCAAATGACTGGTAAACACAAATCACAGTGCCTCACAACATTGATGAGAAATCAACAATGTGACGAATAACCATCTTGGTTAAATTGAAAGGTCCACAAGAACCCAAACCGAGCCATGACCTCTATTGGTGATTGTTAGATCTATGGCATGAATGTGCATGCTGCTCCAAATCAGCCTTTGCTAAACACCAGGACCCAGAACACCTAGTGTGCATGCGTTGTGCAAAAATAGATCTAAACTTGCATATCCATGATCATACTTTCCCATACTTATGGCGAATGTGATACTTGTAGCACATATGAAAGAGGAATGTAAATAGTTTTGAAAAGAAACTAAATACTATGTACTGCAATCATTTGCAAGTCTTACTGTAACGTTTGAACCATAATAGAATGTGAAACATAAATCACTTTTAGGTACAAACAATGAAACGGATTCATTAACAACACATAGCCTTGCTATATGCTTAAACAAACATCCATTAATGTTGTTTAGTAGCACGTGTAACCTTAACAAGTTGCTTTATGTACCCAAAAATTTCTGGCCACTGAAATTGTTCCTAATACTACGTGCTGAAAATGGTCCATAAAACGGATTTGACCGGCACCAAGGGACTTTGTTGCAACACATAATTGACATAGCGAGCGTTAGTGTCAGTCCCAACGACTCATATTCACCACACGTGGAATATGTTTCAGATAAGGATGTCCATAAGAAGAACGTCCTTCAAGTACGAGATGTACTTGTGTGTGGAGGCAATCGTAAACACTCTACAACATGAGTGAGCCTTGCTCCACACTGACTAAACCAAACCACAAATGCCATGCATACGATAACTGGCACCTATCAAGAGTAAGAACAATAGACTCACAATGGGAAGCCTATAAAAAAACCGTAGAAAACCTGTATGTGAGTCCAACAAACTAATGAAAGCTGGTATTTGTGAGCTGCCAATGGTTAAGCATCACATAACCAAACCGTAGTAGGCATACATTAAAAATCTATGCAAAGCCGAGGCAAAGCCAAGCACTAAGAAGCCAAGTAGTAACTTTCAAAGATTGCTCTCTTTGACGATGCCATAAAAATCAATGTATCGATGTCGATGTCGATGCCAAGACGGTGTGCCCATGCCAAAGTTGATGCCGATGTCAATGCCAAAGAAGTCGATGTCGAGAAAACTATTGGAAGTCGATGCCAATTTCTGTCATTGGACAAAAATGTCTCATTTGCTCAAAGATGTCGGAGTCATCGAAGCCAAAAATTGGTGTGTGTGTGTGTGTGTGTGTGTGTGTGTGTGTGTGTGTGTGTGTGTGTGTGTGTGGGGGGATACTAATATCGTGCACATTGCTACAAAAAATGTGATCACAATTAGGTCAAATGGACACCACCACTGTGTCCAAAAAATTCCCCCAAAAAAACTCCCAAGTTGCGCATATTTGAGTCCATATGCTGAAATTATGACAAAAAATGCGCCAAAAAAGCACCTCGAAAGCCTGTTTTTGCTAATCTTCCACCATGTGGCTTGAATAACCACACCAAAATGGTCCCAAATCGTAGCAAAATTAGCTCCTAAATGAGCTCAACACAAATGAAGATGTCATATCCAAAATCCCATACATGAGTACAAATTTCTTGCTCCATATCCTATTGTAAGCACACCCCAATGCACTCCAATGTGTGGGCAATCAAAGGATAGCACTCTGGCTGAATACTCTCCTCCATAACCACTCACAAATGGCTATAAATCAACTCCATATAGTGCATGATGCACTCACAGTGATGAAGCTCTCTCGTCGTCAACCACTCGCATTCCGAATGCATGCGTGCTCGGGGTGTTGTGCAAGGAAGGAGACATAGAGTGTTTTGGGCGAAGCTCTCAGTGAGGATTGAAATACCTCACTAGTCCTTAATTACCAATGAATAGAGATAAGGTTATTACAATCCGTAAGATGGGTGTCCGGCCAATTGGTATGAACCCTAACATTGGGCACTTGGTCATGGCCTAGTTATCAAAATCAATATGTAAAATGTGAATGTTATTTTTAAATAATCAAGAGAACTTTGGAGTTTCATATGTGGACGTCATCATCTTAATTGGCGTCTCCACTAACTTACTTTCCCCCTTACTAGTTACTCCTATCACATGTATCTATTATGTGGCCCTTGTTGTAAAGGTGTCAGCATGTTTGCTTACTTTCCAATGTAATCATAGAGACTCCTTTTCTCGCTTATGTGTGTAGAGCTTTGTAGTGGTTCTTGCATGCTTGCCTCAAATTGCATGCTAATATTCTCAATCAAACAGTGCATGTACTTACTTAAAAGGGCCTAGAAAAACTATAATCTCATGTTACTACCGCCCTCAAATAAGGCAAGCTATTCCAAAATATGACCTATCTTCTCCCTTCTCCTCATGCATTGACCTATTTTTTGGATACAATTTCACAAAATCCTCTCGTTCAACTTCTTTTAATATGGGCTAAATTGTCTTCCCTCCAGAAAAACGAGCTCACAAAGAGGTGCACATTAAAAAATCAATTGTAAGTTTTCATCTTCACTATTATTTTTTCATAATTCCAACAATGCCCTTGAAAACCCTCCTTCCTTTTGAAAACGACACATGCCACGATAGACACAGAGGGCATCTTAAAGATTCCCACCTACTTTTGAGTGTTTCATTCTCAAGTCTTGTAGGGGACATACTTTCAATATATGGTGTTTTGTGGATTGTTGACTATGTCCTCCCTCGACTAGTAAAAATTCTTAAAAGGAAGGGGAATCTCTCTCTCTCTCTCTCTCTCTCTCTCTCTCTCTCTCTCTCTCTCTCTCTCTTCTCTCTCTCTCTCTCTCTCTCTCTCTCTCTCTGAACCACAAGCAACATGGAGGGTGAGAGTACCTATCTTCTTAGCCGTGCAAAGCTACCTGTTGTCACCGCTTTTACTCAATTGCATTTCAATCATCTACTTGAGACCGCTTGAGAGCCTTGCAATGAAGTGTGCCAGGCAATGTGAGTGTAGAGTCCCCCATCACCATGAATGCCACACTACAAAGGGATGGGGGGTTTGAAACAAAGATGGACTTGTGCCAAAAAGTGGTAACACAAGGGCTATGAGTGGTAAAGGGCAGTAGCAATGAACAAGGCCAATGATGTCTAGTAACATTTATAACAGGCGGTGCATCCCCGAGAGGAGTGAGAGGGGTCCAAGGAAGAGCTAGGAGCTGCTCTTAAAGACACTTCAACATGCACGGGTTACTGACAACCAACCAAGAGACTACACAATGTCTACTTTCATCCTCTCCATCCTCCTTCTTGATTCCACTAACAATCCCTCATCACATGAAAACTGATAGCATGAATATTATTGTGGTGTAACATGAAGGCTCATTGCAATCAGTCAACATGACATAGTTCATAGATGGAACAAACCTATCAGGAGGTCGCGTGACACATCCAGATCTACGCACAATAGGTGGCTCAGGCTCAGCCACAACCTGTGGTTCCACTCTATCCTGTCCTTGCTCCTCTTGAGCCCTAACATTTTGTCTTGCACATGCAGGTCCATCTTCTTGGAAGACAACTCTTCTAATCTCCTCAACCCTCTATGGTTTAAAATGATATTTCGATTCATTAAAGTGAACATCATTGCTGCGGACAACCTTTCTGGATTCGGGATCCCAAAGTCTGTACCCCATCTCACCAGAATTACCATAGCCTAGAAAGATGCAATTTCTACTCTTTGGCTCAACTTTGTTCCTAAATTCCTTTGGAACGTGAGTATATGCCTCACAGCCAAAGACTCTGAGATGCTTGTATGAGGGCATTTTGCCTGACCATACCATCTCTGGCACTGAATCCTTCTTCAAAACCTTGCTAGGAGATCTATTTACAAGATGAACAGCTGTTGATACAGCTTCAGCCCAAAACCCATTTGGCAGTTGTGCATTAGACAACATACTTCTGACCTTCTCTTGTATGGTCCTATTCATCCTCTCAGCAACACCATTTTGAGGAGGATTGTAAGGAGCAGTAAGTTCACGTTTTATACCTTTTGCCTCACAAAAGTCGTCAAAGGCCTTTGAAACATACTCTCCACCATTGTCAGTGCGTAAGCATTTAAGCTTCTTGCCACTCTGATTCTCCACAAGTGTCACAAACGTTTTGAAAACACTAAACGCTTCATCCTTGTGCTTGAGAAAGTAAACCCATACTTTCCTCGAGTAATCATCTATAAATGTCATAAAGTAAGAAGCTCCCCCTAGAGATAGGTTAGGCATAGGTCCACACAAATCACTATGAACAAGTGCCAACTGTGTATCTCTTCTACTGCTTCTATGCTTATGTGGTTGTTGTGTTTGCTTACCATACAGACAATGTTCACAGAATTCAAAATCATTAAATGAAAAGCCAGGCAAATAACCAGAACGAGACAAGATTTCCATTCCCTTCTTGGACATATGTCCTAACCGGCTATGCCACAAAGAAACGTTCGGCTGCTCGGTTACATTGATTACATTTTTAGAGACATTTGATACATAAATCATGTAAAGTCCTCCAGACTTTACTCCATGTGCTACTGTCATAGAACCCTTGGATATCTTCCACATGTTCTGTCCAAAAGTGGTGACATAGCCAGCATCATCAAGTAAACCTGTGCTGATCAAGCTCTTTGTAATTGCGGGAACATGTCTCACATTCTTCAACATGAAAGAAGAGCCATTCTGAAACTTCACTTGAACATCTCCAACACCTAAGATCTCACATGTCTGCCCATTGCCTAGCCGAACATGATCTTTAGTGGTCACATAAGAGGTAAACCACTCCTTGTTTGGAGACACATGAAGTGATGCCCCTGAGTCTATAATCCAGTCACTCAGTGCATTTCCATCAGATGCTGTAAGAAGAGCTGAGTCCATTGTATTCTTCAAGAAGTAGATGTCTCCTGACACTAGACTATCATCCTCTACAACAGTGTTTGTCACATTTATTTCTTGAATCTTCACTGAGGACTTGTTCTTCTCACCATGGTCTTCAGCTTTCTCTTTGCCTTTTTCTGCTTTCCATTCTCTGCAGTCTCTTTTCATGTGACACTTCTTGCCACAATGGTAGCATTCTATGTCACTCTTGCCTTTAGCACTGCGGGACTTGCTACGAGACTGATTCCTCTTTCCACCTTTGTACTTTTCTTTGGTCCTTCCCCTGACAACTAAGGCTGTTCCTTTGCCTTTGTCCATTGTCTTTCTATTGGTTTCTTCAGTAAGCAAACTTCCTTCTACACCTACTATGTTCAAACCATCTGGAGGTGCAGAATTACTCAAAGCTGTGCGAAAAGTGTCCCAAATTTCCGGCAATGTGATCAACAGGAACATAGCTCTAACAGGTTCATCAAACTTGACACCTTGAGCTGACAATTGACTGTAGATTGTGTTGAATTCATTCAGATGATTGGACATAGGTGTCCCTTCTTTCATCTTCAAATCAACAAGCTTCTTAAGCTAGTATACCTGTGAAGCTGCACTCTGCTTCTCATAAAGATCACTCAGCTTTAACCATGCTTGATAAGCCGACATCTCGTCTGCTACATTGAAGTAAACGCTTTCTGCCAAAGTCAGCATAATGGTAGAAAGTGCCAATTCATCCATTTCGCTCCATTCATCTTCGTCCATATCTTCTGGTTTTATCCCCTTGAGCTTTATAGGTTTTATCTGCTTCTTTTGTACCAACACGTGCCAAATCTGCTTCTTCCACAATGGGAAATTGGTTCCATCCAGCTTCTTGATATTGTAAAGAGCAGTGTCCTGTGATCCAGCCATAGCTACGCTTCACAGTAGTTTACTTTCCTGGGAAAAATTTGGCAGATTTTCCCCTGTAAACTGACCTCTGAACCAATATCAACATGTCAAATGAACCAAGAAAGCTTCAGATTCTGCATAAATTTCGGCAGAGTCTCCTTTGTAAAATGGCTCTGGTGTACTCAAAAAACAGACCAAAAAACAGCTCAGAAAACCACTGTCTCTCTAACACTGTAAGCTGTGGGTAAACCTGTCATGCACCTGTACTATCTCTCACTGTCCTGTAAGCATAGACTGCGACAATGCCTCAATGGCAGTAAAGCAAAGATGCAATCCCAAGTGTCTAACTCACAGTCAATACATCCTAGCTGCCTATCTAAGGGTGCTCGAGGGATCGCTCCAAGACCTGTATCACCGAAAGGATCTCAACATTCGAGAATCCCCTAGCTCAATAAAACCTCACTCGACCCTCAACAAAGGCTGCAGTAAATCTGACAGTACATAGACTTCCCACAAAGTCATACATCCACAAATTTCCCACTATATGTTGTAACCGTTGCGGCGGTTGTTTGCTGCGTGACTCACAGCCAGCAAACCCTCAACAGACATACATCATCTCTGACAATACATCCCATGTGGAAGTACCTGCAATGTCAGGATGAAATCTGGAATATCAAGCAGCAAACACAAGCTACCTGATGAACTAGTGAATGTCGCCTACAGTTTGTGTGTAGATGCGCCCATGTCGTATGTGACACGCCTCCAAGAACTGTGAGCCGTCCTTCGATGTGTAGACATCCACAAATCGACACTCTGGGAGTGCCGATATCCTCAGCACCTGCAGTCGTAGGCCGAAACCCCAAATTTGCAGAGTCGGATCTGCACTCGTTGAGACCACGTAGTCGAAAATGGCCTGCGCAGAACTTTGTCGAAGCCGAACGGTGACCGAGATGACCGAGATTTGGGGCCGTGTCTTTGCCTGTCGAATCTCACTCCAATCTGAGCAGGTGACTCTGGCTACCTGCAAATGCTGCCCCGAGCCTTGATCTGAGCTCTGATACCAGTTGAAGGAGTATGAGCGGAAGTGTGACGCGAGAGAGAGTGCGAGAAGAAGAGCACGACGATATGGTGAACTCGCTCTACCGTAATGTGTAGAGCATAGTGAGTTCTTATTAGGTTTTTACAAAAGAATATGTGTACATACCTGGCGGCCCGCCCACTCATCTGGGCGACCACATTGGGCTTTATACCCCAACAGACTCTTGTGGCAATGAGGATGGTCAACCTTCTTAAAAGGGCAAACAAGGTACTCCATTGATGTGTCACTTGTGAAAATAGTAAGAAGTCCATATGATTCACTTTAAAGATCTAAACAAAATGTCTATAATCCCAAGCGTTTTCTCAAGCTTTTGCAAAGCAAAGAGCAAGCCGAGTAGGTAGAACGGGACTAGGAAAGTGCTATCACTTGTACACTAATAGTGTGTATATGAATGAAATGTTACCAACAATTGTGCCTGAAATGTGGAGAATAGACGTGAACAATATAATTTTGTAGCTGAATGCGATGTGCATTAATGATTTTTTGGCCTTTGAATTTTATGGATCCACCCCCTCCATAGGCTCCAATTTGGCCATGGAACAACTCTATAGTTTAGGAGCCTTGGATAAGGAAAGGTTTTTGACAAAGTTAGCAAATGAAGATGACGGAGTTTCCTTTGGAACCTTCTTTACAAAAAATACTCGTCATGCATAGGTTGGTGGAACGTGAAGAAAGGGTTCCAAGGCCTTTGGGAGGACATCAACATCAAATGGACGTTTTTGTGGATGACCTTGCCACCAATTCAATGCCGGTTGTCAAGGTACATCTAGAAATTATGTAGGTTCTATCCACTCCTCTACCCACAAGCAACATGGATTGACAAGCACAATCCATACGATGCTTCTTGCATTGATCTCTTGCCCTTTGTGCCACAACATACTTTATCTACATTCAAGACAAGCTTGGAAAATCAACGACAGAAGCATCTACAAAACCACGGGCAAAACTCTGTGTCAACGAGGCATAAATGTTAGTTATCTGCATCCAAATCTCCATGTGTATGCGTTTGCTGAACCACACGAGGTAGGGCAAGGCTTTCCTTCTTATACATGTTATGCTTACATTATGGGCCTATTTAAAAAACCCTCAACCCCCTCTAATGTATACATAAGTATACATACTATTAATAATCCTCAAGTTAACTCACTTGATATGACAAACATTTTGTAAGGTGACCGCCCCATATCAATATTAAACCACATCAACACACCAATACTAAGCTGTATCAACAAATTTCTTTGGCAAGGCCAACTAGGCACAATTGTAACACTCTTCTCTCTTAATACAATTTCCTATTCTTTTTTTTTTTTAAAGAGACTAGTTTTTTGGGACAATTACAAAAATACCCCTCTAGTTTGAGGAAATTTCCAAAATACCCCTCAAATTTCAAAAATTCCCAAAATGCACTTCAAACTTTGTAAAATTTCCAGAATACCCCTAGTTGTAAGATTACATATCTCCAAGGATAAAATTCTTGTAGCTTGTCATAAGAAGACTGATTGCCTATCGATAAAGATGCTAAAACTATAATTTGAGTTGGTTATGTAGGCTTTGCAGATGATTTGCTTCATTATGTTTAGACATAATTGCCTTTTTTTCAAGGTAATTTGTAATTTGTGACAAATTACATGCCAAGCACTCAAAAGGGGGATCTCAATTGTCCAAAAGGAATAATGATTATTAGAAAATCTTAAACAATCCAACCAAAAAACAAGTGATAAAATCACAAAGCCTGCCAGGCATAGTAGAAATTTCTTTTTGACATGCAATTTTTCAAGCCCCCTTTCATAAGCTTTGTGTAATGCGAGCAACTTATAGAATTTGTCATATATAACGTTAATTCAAGGGTATAAACAAAAAATGATAGGCAATTTTGAGATTCTAGCAGTCAAATGACATGAGGTTTTTTGAAGCACTTGTTTTGATAGGCAAAATAGCTCTTGACAAAAAAATAGGTGTCATTTTTAGGCCTTGAACTGAGTTTAGATCCCACTTTAAAAGCTCTACATCTCTAAGTTAAAAAAAAAAACATAAGCACAGAGAATTGAATTAAAATAGCACCCCTAAGCTCTACCTCCATAAGCTTTAGAGCCCTAAGCTCTAGACCCCACTTAAAAAATTATACATCTTTAAACTCCAGAGCCCCATTTACAAATTTAAAACTCTAGATTCCTAACATGTAAATCCCACTTTAAAAGCTCTAAAGTTCTGAGCCATAAAACTCTAGCGCCTCGGGGTGACCCTCCTCCTACCTATGAGTCCATGTAATCTTTTCACTTTTTTTAATTCAAATTTTTATCTTTTAAAAAAAAACTATAGGTCCTCATTGGAGATCTTACTTTAAAAGTTCTACATCTTAAGTTCTAAACTTAGCTTTAAAATCTCTAAAAATAAAAATAAAACATCTCTAGAGATTAAAGCTCCAAAGAATAGATCCATTCCTTAAAGTTTGAAGTAGCAAAAATGACAACTTTAGTCTTTAACCTCAAGTTTCAAGGGTGAAAGAACTTCTAAAAATGAAAAGGCGGTGAAAGAACTTCTCAAAATGAAAAGGTGACTCTTTGGATTTTTGGAGCCAACCAATAGCTAAGTCTTATCATTTCATGCTTGCAAGGGCGGCCTAAAATCTTTTCTTTGGTAAATGAACATTCATTTCATATTTCAAAACTCAAGACATGTTCATCATTAGATTACACACTCTTCATTTAAATGAGTGTCCATTAACTTATTTCAATCAATCAACATTGTTGATTTATCAAAAAATGCTTGAAAATACAACTCAACCTCTTTTCTATTTCAGTAAACCAAACAAGTGATAAAATCACAAGGCCTGCCTTTCATTGGATATATACCAAAAATATAAACCAATGGCACGATTGGCTTGAGACGCTGACAAACGCTTATGATACCATGATTTAAGGTGACAAGGTGATTTAAAATATTTTAAATTTGCACAAGTCAATCAAAAAATTGTAGCTTCGCATCTACCTACTAAAGGGTCCTATTCATTCAATTATTTTAAAAAAGTGATCAGTGGCTAAGATTCTCGTTGTAGCTTGTCGTGTCTCTTCTCTACCCTCGTCACTCTTCCTCTCGAGCAACCTCTGAAGGACTTCTTTTTTTGCAGATCAAGGGCCTCTCTCTCTCTCTCTCTCTCTCTCTAACAAAATCCAGAAGCTTCTCAAAATTCCATAAAGCTACATGTGTCAAATGATTTTTTTTAAAATGACAAGCAAGAGCTTTCCAGAAAGAAGAGAATGGTAAAGTCAAGATGATCAAAGGCACTGTCTACATCAACCTGAGGTCGGACAACCCAGACATGGCATACGTGGTGAATTGGCCAATGTAGAAGCCGTTTTCATCCAAGTGCCCAATGTTTAATTGCACTTAGGCATGATCCTTTGCAGTTATCAACCGATTCAAGGTTCTCTCTCTCTCTCTCTCTCTCTCTCTCTCTCTCTCTCTCTCACACACACACACACACACACACACACACACACACACACATACACACACACACACATGCAAGCTACAGTTTAAGTGTGGCACAGGGTTGGTTAGTTTGAGATAGCTGAAGAAATCCGTGTGCATGTTTCTGTGATAGCTGAATCGCAGCAAAGTCAGTTTGAGGTTACTTTGACTTACTCAGCGGAATTAGCAGACACGAACCTGCACGCGGATGAGGGCACCCAAAGTGACCTTAGAAGCTGTTTCTAGGCTGCAATCTGCACGCACCTGTGTGGATATAATATTGTGGGGATGGGTGAAGTATGGACAACGATGAGGAAGAAGCCTCATTGTCCACATCAGCAGTGACCACGTGAAGGATGGCTGCTGAGCCCCTTCAGAAAACTTGGACACCTTAAAGAACTCCACCACAATCAGAAGGTTGGCCGCCACCATGCAGGAATTGGGAGCAGCAAATAGACAAGACCTCCATGCCCGAGAAAATCTGCTCTGCATAAAAAATTTGGACGGCAAGCCTCGTGCCAATTAACCCTCAGTGGCTTCCACCTTCAGCCTTGCAACAAACAACACAAACAAGGAGACATCATATCACATCGCGGTTCCTTCAGGCAGTTCAAGATGTCATCACTGAAGGAGAATATCTTGTATCCATGTTTCTGTGGTGATAGCTGAATTGCAGCAAAGTCAACATCCGCAAGGTCGAGGTTGACCATCTCACAGACTCAGGTATAAGCCAATTCTTCCTACTCTAATAATGGTATTGGAGTCTCAATGATGGTTGGTGCTTTTCTGCTTGCAAAATAAGTCAGCGGGGCTGTGTTTATTACCTGTTATTTGATCTCTTGGAGATGATTGATGTTGCATGCACGCAT
The DNA here is from genome assembly GCF_014529385.1 of Adiantum capillus-veneris. Taxonomy (NCBI): domain Eukaryota; kingdom Viridiplantae; phylum Streptophyta; class Polypodiopsida; order Polypodiales; family Pteridaceae; genus Adiantum; species Adiantum capillus-veneris. The sequence continues at coordinate 46,287,189 of NC_140953.1, forward strand.
ACATGTCATTTGAGAGGTGGATTGGGAGTTTAAAAACATGCAATTACTATTACTGCAAGTACAGTGGAACAGCCCCGGCGGCATGGTAGTTGTAGCCTTCTGTCTGCATGCTATTGGTGAGAACCCTCGTCATCATGGGTGGCACTCGCAGCTTCTGCTATGGCTCCCAGCACATGCCCTGTGACTTCTACATGAACGCCCATTAAAGTTGCACGAACACAGCAAAGCCCAACGCCGAAGTTGAAATATGCCCCGAACACAGATATTAGCAATATCAAGGTCTTCAAACCCACCGTGAGCAGCCCTCAACAGGGCCAAAGTCGACCTGCACCTTGCTGTTATAGAATTGATATTTTATGATTTATTGCAGCTGACATGTGGAAAAGGCTTGGGCAAGCTAGGCCTACGCATTTGAAAATATATTTCATGTACATTTTATTATTCAAGTTCTCATTATGAGCTTCGGCCATTTATGTCCGACCGGCCAGTTTGTACTCACACTTGACCATTCAAGAAATCTATAAAACAAATACGTGCAAGAGGGAAATGGTCACTCTTGCACGGGGGGAGATTGCACCCAGTGTTTGCGTTGCTCTTCTCATCTCTCCTCTCTTCTCTCTCGCCGTGCCGACGTAGCACTCCGCTCTAGGAGGTGCGCCTGCACGTACGCTGTCTTGCTCTTTGTCTCTCCCTGTTCGTGTACAGCTTGGATTATGCGCCGTGTGATTCGAGGTATGCAGATTTGTTCGTTTCATGGCTTGTAGTATATGGTTTTTGCTATATTGCAGGGCTCGCGACGTTTCCGTCTGTAGCAGTGGTATCAGAGCTTAGGCTACGCTCCAAGACTAATGATTATGATCGATAAGCAGCAGCTAAGTATTTTTCTTTCTTGTGTTTGTAGATTCCATTAATTGCTTCACTTTGTACTGATTAATGTTGATTGTATGATATAATTAGTGAATTTTTGAAATTAAAATAGAGTCCCTTCTTTATCGGCATAATTTAGTGCTTGTTAATGTAAATATTGTGTTAATTAAACACAAAAAAACATGGATTAAACTAAAAAATCATGTCGAGATGATTAGTTACGACAAAGAGGAGTAATACATAGCATTTAGTAGGTCGATATTAAGCAGAAAGAGGGGTAGAGAATCTTTTATCTCACGGGTAGATTAGTATAAGACGACGAAGGAAGATGCAGAGAGATAAGAGATCTTTTATTCGAGAAAACTCCACAAATATATTCAACGAGTCTTGTACTCAAGACCTCTTATTCGAAAAACAAAAACAAAAACAAAAACCAACCCAAAGAGATCTTCAAGAGCATGTGAACCTGCATAGACCCCACGGATTTGCCTCAAAAAAAATTACGCGTGAAAAACCATGTGTACACATGGGTATACTTGCCACATGCCTTGGTTAATTTTATCTATGGGAAAACTAGTAATCATCATCCTCAGCACTGTGACAGCCTCGATGAGCAGCAAAGATGTCGCACTCGCCCTCATCGTAGAGCATCACCTGCTGTGACCTACCGCTTGCATAGCTGCATAAACCAACACCTCAGTTGTGGACAACTGCTCGACAGTGGCTAGCACCTTCCGGTCGTTCATCAGTAGTGGAACAGCTTGACCGAACGATGACGCAAGAGCAACCGGAGCAGTTAGCACTATCTTTCTCAATTGCTGGAAGCCACCCCTTACTCGACTTGCTTGCCAACTCTCTCTCTCTCTCTCTCTCTCTCTCTCTCTCTCTCTCTCTCTCTCTCTCTCTCTCTACCCCCCTTTCCTTGCGGATGACAATTTCTCAGACTGCCAGATGCTAGTTTTTCTTTCACTAATCACTGGCGGCGTCCATATTTTTTGTCTTGGCATCCCCATGCAACCATCAACTACCTCGTCCCAACCACAAACTCCAGTCATCTTTCTCTCTCGCTCTCTTTCTCCCTCATCAACCACCCTCCTGCAGAAGTGGCGAAAATTTCTCTCCTTCTCTCTTTTTCTTGCATGGCTGATCCGGGCAGTAGCATGTAGACCCTCCTGTCTACTTGTGGCGCCCGCACTCCAACCACACCTCTCTCTCCCTCTCACCAAACCTGACGTCCATGCAGAGGTTCGTTTTCTCTTTCTCTCTCTCTCTCTCTCTCTCTCTCTCTCTCTCTCTCTCTCTCTCTCTCTCTCTCTCTCTCTCTCTCTCTCGCATGGCGATGCCAATCTACTGTAAATCACTGCTACGCACACCTTTTTGGATGCATGGGCCACCAATTCCCCACCCTTACCAACTCATGCCGCTACAGCACGCTTTAGCCGTCTTCATGACCACGAGTTTCAGTACACTCACAACCGTACACCACTTTCAGTCCTCCAACTGCCCCTCCCTCCCTTGCGCATGCAGAACAATAGCCTCACTCTCTCCCTCCCTCCATGCATGCTTCCAACCCTCTCGCTTTTGCCACCTCTGCATGGTAGTGGACAGCGGTGCAGGTTTACATGTCGGCGGGCGCGAAGTAATTTGGAATCGCGCCAACCCTTGCGGCTCTCACACTCTTTCGGTGGCTCGCCTACACACTAAGTACTCCAGCTGCTTGTTTTCGGCTTAAGTTAGCACAGCCGGCCCACTCAACTCCCTTGTCATGCCAGAGCAGCCAGTAAATAATGCGCATTGCAGTTTTTTTTTTATTTCAATCTCTTGGCCACACGTTCACACACACACACACACACACACACACAACTAGACATGGCGCTCTCTGCTTCTAATGAGAGGGCAAGGATGCATAACCCCCACAATATCGTAGATGATCTGTTGGCTGAAACTCAAGTAACGGAACCATAATGCGGGCAGGGCACTTCTCTCGGACACTTTTTCCCACAAGCTTTGTCGACGAGCATTTGGTGAAGCTTTCAAGGATGCTCACCTCTTCTTGCTCTTTAAAGTCGATGGTGGGAGAGCTGCAACTCAAGTTTAAAGCAGGAGAGTCTTCCTCCACGGTGGCAACAAATTCAAAGGCCTTGGTATGTCTCTGTTGCAGCATTTCATCCTTGACCGACTGTCTGAAGCAGTACACATGCAGTTCGCTACGAGCTTCCTTAGGGCTTCTTTAATGTGACGTGCGCGGGTCATGTTGACTCACTTGAGTGCAGGCAGCTTCACCAAGGTTTTTGCAACTCCGATAATTTCAGGTCTTTTGGCCCAAGACTCAAATGAAGCATAAAATATTACAAGGTCTGCTTTCATCTTGCTGTATATGTTCATGCCCTCATCATATAGTTTCTCTTTGTAGTAGGCTAGCATTAGACCATTGACACTAGTAGTAGAATCCTCATCATCGGTACCCTTGGCCATTCTGTTGAACCATCTCTCCACAAGATCAAACCTGCGACCCTTGGTAAGCTCTTTCATGACCTTGACAAAGGTAGCACTCTAAAGAGTTATACCATGTTACACAACCTCATCGTACAACTCCTCCGTCGCTTGCCATTTTTGAGCACTGATGTAGTTTCGAACGGCTACAAACGAAGACCTCGTCATTCAAAATAAATCCTGGTTGCGCTTTGCTCCATGTGTAGAGGGCATACCTAGGTGTTGAATTAGATCATTAAAAATTGTATCAATATGGTCTCTTAGGCTTTTTTGAAGACAAGTAATTTAACATTCCATTTCATTTTGCTCTCTTTTCCCAGTACGCTTACCTATAGAGGTGGACATTAACGACGCTCTTCCGTGCTTGCTGCAATATTTTATCCGACATACGCCCGTTGCCGACCATTCTCACGCATTGACGATGATGATACTAATATTTATCACGATATTAGCCTCTAGGTTTTATGCTTTCAATTGTACTTAATTTTGTTTTTATTTGTACTCAAGCATCGAAATAGATACACAAGGATTGTATCAGTTATTCTCACACTTAATTAAATTACATTTTGAAGACTGTTAATATAACATTTCATTTCATTTCTCTCTCTCTTTCCCCTCCCTCTCCCCCTTCTCTTTTGGATGATGGTCGATATCCAATGCTCAAACCAAACTACGGCCCCAATCTTTATATTTGATTGTCCACAACCTCACAAGTCGATGACTTCTTGGCACCCACACATACACTCATTTGTGAATTCGAGTGCTATACGCACACACACACACACACACACACAGACACACACACATCTATCGCGAGTGTCTAACTAGAATTGCATGTTGTAAAAGGGGACTTCTAGGAAAGAGTCACTACAACAGAATTAATTTTGCACAGTTTTCCTTACTATTTATAGTATGGTCTGTACATGATGACGACACATTAAGTCAATGTATTTTAAATAATTAAAAATAATAATAATTTTTTTTAATGCATTTTAGAAACAACAATTTGCAATATCATGAGGGCTGCTTCATTTAGTAGATGTCTGTAAGTAATTCGTGTACTAAAATTTTATCTCTTACATTAATCTCTAAACTCAAATCAAATGTCGTTCATACATTTTTTCGATTGTGACTACTTTATCTATGCTATTAAGTTAACACTGTAGAAAATTGCTTTCCCCCCCAGTTGTCTCACATTTGTCTCCGTTGTATACGAATCCCCTTTTTAGTTGTCAAGTTCCTGATTAATCATTAACCCCACCCTATCACATTTTGGATCTGTTACCTATACTTTGGTCTAAGTTTGCTAGTTGCAGTTGTCTCCTACTTGTACCTCTCTCCCCATGCACAAACTAGTACATATTTTCAGATGTAGTACATCATACAAAGTCTAATGGTTTACAGAAAGCACACAGCACTTGTACCTCATCCATATACCAACAATGGTCTATATATTCAAATACAATTTACCCTCCTGGTATGTACATCAAATACGTCATTCCTCTTTTCTTATTTCATTTCTCTCCATTGTGTATACCAATTTTCAGATGTAGTACATCATACAAAGTCTAATGGTTTACAGAAAGCACACAGCACTTGTACCTCATCCATATACCAACAATGGTCTATATATTCAAATACAATTTACCCTCCTGGTATGTACATCAAATACGTCATTCCTCTTTTCTTATTTCATTTCTCTCCATTGTGTTCTACGCTGAATACTCAAACAACACTACTAAGGACATGGCTTCTGATTGTATTGAAAGAATTCTTTATTGAGATAATTTGTCAATAAGCTATGCAGCTACTCATGTGAGCTACGGTGCTCTGGATAGTGACCAACACTTTGTAAGCACCTTGCTATACTCCAAAATGGTGTCACACACATAGTAAAAACTTTTTCCTTTTATGTCTTGTCTAGTCCATTGGTCACGGACACACAGATTTGCCGATTTAGGCAGTGTGTAGATACTCAACATTAGTGCAGATTCGCCGATTTAGGCAGCACGTCTTATTGGTGTAGATTCACCGATTTAGGCAACACCAATCACAAAATCATGCTGCAGTGGCTGGCCACCACTATAATTGGTATGATTTTGTTACCCGGGTACACAAATTGAAGGATATTTGGATTTGGATTGGAAATGAGTACATGTTGACAGATGTTTGGATTTGGAATTGGAATGGATGGATGTTGGTAGTATTGAACTTGAGAATGATGAGAACAGATTATTGGTACATGATGATTTGGAATTGGTACATGATGATTTTCTATTGCCACAATAATTATGGAAGTGAACTTGAGATTGATGAGAATTAATTTATACAATGATGAGTGTGACCAATGATATCCTGATTCATCAGGGTATGACATATACAACTTATTCTAGTGGTATGGGACACTAGAATAGGTAGTATGTGGATGACGGCAGGCATAAGCTAATGTTGTTTAGTTTCATATATTATGTGATGTTTTTGACACAACATACTAATCACTGTTTTTGACAAGTATTGTTTGTAGATTTTTATCTTCGCAATTGAGGACAGTTGCTTTCCAACGGAGAGGTATGTTATAGAATTGATATTTTATGATTTATTGCAGCTGACAGGTGGAAAAGGCTTGGGCAAGCTAGGCCTACGCATTTGAAAATATATTTCATGTACATTTTATTATTCAAGTTCTCATTATGAGCTTCGGCCATTTATGTCCGGCCGGCCAGTTTGTACTCACACTTGACCATTCAAGAAATCTATAAAACAAATACGTGCAAGAGGGAAATGGTCACTCTTGCATGGGGGGAGATTGCACCCAGTGTTTGCGTTGCTCTTCTCATCTCTCCTCTCTTCTCTCTCGCCGTGCCGGCGTAGCACTCCGCTCTAGGAGGTGCGCCTGCACGTGCGCTGTCTTGCTCTTTGTCTCTCCCTGTTCGTGTACAGCTTGGATTATGCGCCGTGTGATTCGAGGTATGCAGATTTGTTCGTTTCATGGCTTGTAGTATATGGTTTTTGCTATATTGCAGGGCTCGCGATGTTTCCGTCTGTAGCACCTTGCATCCAGACCCCTTTGCACGTCAAAGAAGACCAGGCCGTACAAACTGGTCAGTAGCTCTCGAGCAGAATCATAACGTCCGCACCCGAACAAATCCACGGCCCAACAGGCTGACTGTGGCATGCACACGTACCGCCCACTTTTCTCGTTCACCTCTGCTGCCATTTTCGCTCTTCGCAGAGCAAGAGGGGAAGCGCCCCCCCCCTCCAAAGTTAAGGCCAGCTGCGGGAAACCGAGAATGAGGGATGGGAGGTAGCCACTGAGCTCACGCTAGAGGCCACCGCTGTCACCTTCACTCGCCGTCGCCATCCAAAAGCTGAGACGGAATCGGGCCCTGCAGGAATGCCAGGCTTTTACACTCGCTACCCCCCTGGGCTTGCAGGCTGCAACGCCAAGGTGAGAGCGACAAAACACTTGCTTTGTAACCACGACAACCTCCATACCCTTCAATTGCAGCCTCGGTTGCGTTGCCCTCACTTTACCGCAGACAAACATCATTCTCCACTCCCAATCCATCATTCTTACGATCACAAATGGTTAACATGATTTTTTGTTAGTTTGCCATTTGGTGAGAGCATTTGGGAGATGGTTATCTTCCATAGTTCTCTTCCGGGAGCAGCAGCCGCATCGCCACGCCAGCGGCACGCAGCAAGGTCGCTCTGTGGAGGTCTCTCTCTCTCTCTCTCTCTCTCTCTCTCTCTCTCTCTCTCTCTCTCTCTCTCTCTCTCTCTCTCTCTCTCTCTCTCTTTCCTACCTACGCATGAACAAGTATGGTGCATGAGGTGATGGGCAATGTGGGAGGGAGCGATGGAGGCAGTGTGGGAGCAGGTGATGAATGGTGGGGTGAGGGTGAGCAGAGAGGAGCAGGGAGGGGGCAAGTAGCCTTTTCTTAGGTGAGTTGGGGGATTGGGAGAATCTCAGTAACTCGTCAATATGTACCTTAGGTTGATTTTTATCCCAACCAAGCACCATTACCACCAAATTACAGCCCTTCTCCAAGCTCAGCAAGGAGATTTTGTTATGTCATGTATATCCATAAGTGCTTTTGCTTCATGCTTGGAAGCTACAAATCATTAAGTACTGAGTAATGTGAATCAATTTTAACCATTATGGAGTGTTTAAGCTCAAATGCAGTTGAGAAAACAACACAAGCGAGAGATCATCTTGGTTTAAGGCTTTCCCTTAAACAAAGCTTTGGGCTTACACTAGTTTGATTATTATCTGAGACCATCGGCTTCAAATTGTCCCAGAAGATGGTATAGCCATCTACTTTAATCAGAGGGTGCATAGAAAAGGCAAGATGTCTTGCATTGTGGGCCGATCATGGGGTTGGTCTCGGGTGCATGCGATACCCATTTGAAAGAGCTGCAGTGCCTGCCCAACTGTGGAAGGTGAATGGACCAATCGGGTATCCAATGCCTCTTTGACTGACCTCCCAGAACCATCCGAAACCTTGTGTATGACCCATTCACGCAAACTCCTTCGGAAACCTCGGTGGGCTTCTGCCCAGTCAACATCTTGAGAATGACCCTGCCAAAGCTGTATACATCTACCTTTGTTGTGGTTTGTGTTGCATAGGCATGTTCTAACAATCCAAATTATGCATGTGTGAGACACTATACCACCAATTTCAAGGAGTTAGACTCCATAATTTACTTAATTATACACAAGAAGAGCAACTTCCCATTTCCTCCAAGCAAATTACCATACCTGGTGCCATGTAGCCTATTGTCCCCTTGAAATTGGAAGATATGGAAAAGACTCCTTCTTTGCCAAGCTTGGAGAGTCCAAAGTCCGCAAGGTGTGCCTCTAGGCTGGAGTCTAGCAGAATGTTACTAGGCTTGATATCACCATGGATAACTGGCACACCGTACTCATGATGCAAGTACGTTAACGCATTGACAAGGCCGGTTGCAATCGTTGTGAGCCTTCCCCGGTCATATTCTTCATGGTCTCTTCTAACATGTAGCAGGTAGTGCTCTAGGCTCCCATTGGACATGTAGTCCAGCACCAAGGCACTCACATCCAGGTTGAGGACGCATCCCCGCACTCTCACAAGGTTTCTATGCCTCAACTTGCTCAGAATCTGTATCTCTTTCAAAAGAAATTCACGTGAGCAAGGTCCCTTGAGTTTCTTCACAACCATGATCATGCCATCTGAGAGCACCCCCTTGTACACAGCAGCTTGGGTCCCTTGCCCCAAAAGATTGTCCTCCGCATAGCATCCGGTTGCTACGGCCAGCTCCTCAGCTGTGTATCGTCTTGTTTCTGATGTCAAAACAATCTTCCCTTGGGAGGCTTGGGTTCTATAGTGGAAACATGCTGCCAACAATGCCAGAGAGAGAGAGAGAGAGAGAGAGAGAGAGAGAGAGAGAGAGAGAGAGAGAGAGAGAGAGAGAGAGAGAGAGAGAGAGAGTCTATAGTAGTTGTCGAGGTGAAAGTAGTGATGCAGGATCGGACTCCAGAGGCTGGGACATAGAGAGAGGAGGCAATGGAAACGAGTGGGGAAGGCAGACGGCCCGAGCATCCATGACATTCTCTCTCTCTCTCTCTCTCTCTCTCTCTCTCTCTCTCTCGCGTCTATAGGTAGAGAATGAGCTACAAGTCCTTTGTTCTCAAAGAGTGTCTACAATGGATGAGAGGGCAGGGTGGGATTTTGAGGGCACTGCCATCTTGCTCAACAGAGAGGGGAGATGGCTGCCGATAGTAAACACCCCGCGAGAACGCGTTGCAATCAGTTTTGCTCCAAGTTAAAAGGTTCCCTGTTGGAAAAACCAGTGCTTCCGCTTCTCCCACTAAGGCGGCATTGCCCCATCATCAAAATGTTGTCCTCGTCATCCCCAAAACCTCGAGTTCCCACACACACACAACCCATCCCAAAGATCACGGGAGTATCTGAGTAAGATCTCTCCAGAGTCCCATTTCTCATTATAACTTCAATGCAATTGCAACATCATGGTTCTCGCAAGGGCATTATAATCATACAGACTAGTCATCTAAATGAGTGCCCACTATCTTATTTCAACCAATCAACATTTTAAGTCTATCAAAAAATACTTGAAAATACAACTCAATTTTATTCCTATTTTAGTCAGCAAAAAGAAAAGTGATCTCTATAGCCTTTGCCCTTTGGGCAAGCCAATAAAATGGGAGTATTTTGGGAATTTTTGAAATTTGCTCTTTTTATGTATTAAAGCATGTCGGGCAACGTTGGCATTGTCTTTTTCGAAGGATTGCTCCTAGGCCTATTCATAGATCGGCATAGTGAGTCACGGCTGACTGGGACGCGCGGAACTTTATAAAGAGTAACAAAGCTGTCTGAGATCAAAAGCCCATCATGCTGCGGCGAAGTCTTTTGAGAGCTCATCGTGTTGCAGCGGGAGGCAGAGGGCAGAGGCAGCGAAACTTCCTCATTACCTCTCTGTTTCAGGATTTCTCACGAGGGCTGTCCTCTCTGGATGATGGTCTCAATATCTTGCACGACCCTGTCGACACAAGCAGCGCTAGCTATGTGAACAACCACAATGCCATGCAGAGCTTGGTGTCAGAGCTGCGACAGTGTGTCACCAAGGTAAGTTCCATCTGTTGAGATCACTCTACAATATATGACCCAGATCGTTTGCTGTAGCTAATTTTTTAACTCATGTAAGGTATGGAGGTATTTTTGCCACATTGACTGAGTTCAATTTTTCTTGGTAGTCAATAATCTTTGGAATTGTCTTTTGGACTCTCTTGCTAGTCAATACCGCACTTTTTAACTGAACTGAACTGAACAAGAGAGTGAATGCAGAGAGAGGAGGAGATGGTGGAGCGGGATGCTCTTGCACAAGAGAGATTGAATTGTTTTTGTTATCACCCTTGATTGAGTATGTGCTTAAAATATGTTCGTGGAAAAAAATAGTTTTTCAAAACTTAACCTTGTTTTAGATAGAAACATGCTAGATTTCTAGAGAGAGAAAATTGGGGAGATTTTAGAGAGAAAATTGTTAAGAAAGAGAAATGTGTGAGAGAAAGAAATCAGGTTTACAAAGAGAAATTAGCACTCTCTCTCTCTCTCTCTCATAAAGTCAGTGTGTGGCATAGGAGGATTATGGCTTTGGCTCAGAGTTTGCCATGGACCACCTTTCTCGGGAGGATTTTAAGTGATTGGCCAGACAAAGGCCATTTGCTTTTTGACTTAGAAATGCAACAAAAAGAACTAAAAGACACTGTTGAGGGAGATGCTTTACGATTGGATTTTAGCTATCTTCAGTTAGTTCTCCCCCGACAGCGGAGGATGAAGTAGAGCTGAGTATTGGGATTCTTGGGATTGTATCCTACATAGTGGTGCCTCATGGCACATGAAACCTTTGGGTGATCTATCCAACATGCGGACTGTGAAGGCATTGTGGTTCAGTCTTTATTGGTGGAAAATCGGTTACTCCTATTCACAAAGAGGAAACTCTGGAACTTATTCTGAATGGTAGAGGCAGGATGATTCTTCCAAGGACCAAGAAACTCTGTGCTCTTAAGGTCTCTACAAGCTCTCTTATAGGTGACTTACGGCATTATCAGTTTTGTCACTTGAATGTTGAAGCTCTTCGTTGACTCTTTTGAGAGAAGATGATTAAAGGCCAACTGGACGTTGAGAGTCAACAAGGATGGTGCAATTCCTTCATTTATGGGAAGCATCATATCGAGTTATGTGGACCTATGCAAACATTGTTTCTTGGCAGAGCTCTCTACATAATTGATTCACTTGGGTGTATTTGCTCGGTGCAAGGACGAGACTGTTGAGATTTTCAAGAATTTGCACACATTAGTGGAGAAGAGAAGTGGCGAGCAGTTGAAGAATGTGTGGAGTTGTGCGGACAAAGGTGTTGAGTTTACCTCTAATGCTTGTGTGCCAAGTATCGTGTGGACAATGGCATGAAGCGATCACCTTCGGATAATGGAGTTTGGAGAAGAAGAATAGGATTGTTGTTGAGAAGGCCTTGACTAAGCCGTGAACTAGCTAGTTGTTTGTGGGCATAGGCGGCTGCTCTGGTTGTTCATATACTCTATTAATCTCCTACAACTTCACTTGATAAACTCCATTTGAGGCATACTTTGATTGAAAGCTACACACCCCCTTTTTCGGATTTTTGTGAGTAATGACTATCCATGCTTCAAAGCTTGGAGGGGGAAGTTTAATTTCAAGTCCCACAAATTTTCTCTGTGGGCTTCACACTCTCTCCAAAGGTTACCATCTCTACAAAATGAAGCGGAAGGATAGTACGGTGAGCCATGATGTTGTCTTTGACGAGCATGTTCCTTCAAGGGAGCTTAGCTCCCCTAGGCAAAATCGTGTAATACCCTGATTTGCTTGATGATGAGGCCTTCATTACAAAGGAATCCTTTTCCTTGGTTCCTATTCTGTAGAATTTGAGAGCTGACTTACAGACTCAAGATGATGATGTGGTTATAAATGGCTTGTACCACGATGATGACTTGTACCATAGTGCTAATAAGGATGAGGACTAGTGGTTCGAGACTGGCCTATTGGCTGGTCAGGCTTCGGCGGCAGATTGTGGAAAATAAGTCACCCTTAAAGAAGCAGTAGAGATTGAGGGCTTGACACCAAAGCTCATCTTCTTTTTAACCTCCGTAAAGAAGTAGTAGAGATGTTCAAGTAGTCCGTGAAGAGGGGGTAGACCTTTGACGTTTTTGTTGAATACTCTTATCAATTCCAATGTTACAGGTTTTCCTCGAAAGTGAGGATTAGTGGTGCTATTCCTAAAATTAAGGCTAAAACTCCATGCCTAAGATTCGAGACTCAAGAGACTAAAAGACTGTTAATTGATTGATGAAATTGTCATACATGGACCTCTTTTATAGGAGGCAAAAGGGTACAACTCTAGAGACATCCCATCATGAATGAACAAACCTTAGGCTAAAAGGTACAATTGTGATATAGAGGCATAGCCGTTCGGTGTAGAGTCACAATCGTGACACCCTCCCATTCAAAATGATACCCAGGCTAAATGATGGACATCTGCTCGTCAAAGAACTCTTGGAGTAGGGAAGGGTATTGTTGCACTGCTTCTGTATCTCTAGCTTGTATTACTAGTTCCCATGCCATGGCTGTATTCTTGACCATAACAATCTTGCAAATGATGAACTAGAAATTGACTCCATTTGCGTCTACTTGAATTTTCTTTGAGACTTGCAAAGCAACTTTACAAAGTCTCCTGTTGGTAGAGATTCGGACACCAAACTCCTTGACTTCGTGAGGTTGAGCCCAAGATATGAGGAATGAATCTTTGTTCATCTTTAGCAAAACCATAGACAAACTCTCTTGTGCTTCCAATGTCATGGGTTGTGTAACCAAGCTTTCTTGTTGATTTGTAACTTTACGTCGTAAGATATTATCAAGGGATCCCATTGCATGGGCCACACTGTATGTGTTTCATTGAAGATTATTGAGGTTGCATTGAAATTGGGCTCTTCTTTCTTTGGGAAAGTGTGAGCAACACAAGCTATGTCCAATGCTTTATCAGCAACAATGCTACGAGATTTTGTACAGAGTTCTTGTTCATCATTCAAGGTAAGAACTCGAGACTTTAACTATCGGTGAAGAGTCATTATTCTTTACAACATCGGTTATCTATTGAGAGAAAACGACTTTGCTTTGCAAGGGCGGTGGTGTCAGGTGCAGCGGAAGGGTTTAAGGTTTTTAACTCGGATCTAGTACTTTGTGGAGAGAAATTGAACTGAACACAGAGGCAGGGGGAGAGAAGAGAGATGACACCCAGGTACCCTCAAGGGCCCCCTTGCTTTGTTGCCAGAGCAAGTACTTTCTTTAGATACTTGCACAATGCTCATACAATGGCTATATGCTGATGATGATCTGATGCAAAAATGCTAAGGCTGATCTGGCGCAAAAACATTGGATTGAGCTGGTGATGGAAATGCTAGGCGCTGAGGTGCTGAGGGCGTTGGATACCCCTGTGGGTACTGGGTTGCGATGTCCTAGAAACTGAAGGCCAAGTGACTCTTTTACAGGTTTTTGTTGCCATGTTGCCCTATTTACTTTTTATAAATGTCATGTCAAAGTCACTTATTAATAAATGGCTTAAATGACTACTGTCCATATGCCTATATACTTAAGTGACCGTACTATGCAAGTGAGGGTATGCAACTATGACTTTCATGATCATGCACGTCCTTCTAGAGGCTTACAAAGTGCCATGCTAGATCCTAAGCTAATTAAGATTGATGCTGACCTGTAGCAGTAGATTGTCCACGTGGCTCAAGTGCAATGCGCATGTGACACGTGATGAAGCTCTAGGTTTTGTCTGGAGCACGGCCGTAAGAGGGGTTGTGGATAATTAGGAGTCCACATAAAGATTGTCCACGTGGCTCAAGTGCAATGCGCACGTGACACGTGATGAAGCTCTAGGTTTTGTTTGGACCACGGCCATAAGAGGGGTTGTGGATAATTAGGAGTCCACATAATGACGTGGCAAGGCTGAATGAAGAGCTTTCGGGTGCCACAATTTTTGGTAGTTGCTTTTGGGTCGAGCGTGAGGTTTTGTATCTGTTGCTTTTTGGCCAAGGGCCTTTCAATATGAGCCTCGAGTGTAATGTGCAGCGGTAGTGATTGATGGTGAATGCTCAGGATGAGTGCTCAGTGCGTACTCAAGGTTCCTTGTACTTCATGAGAGAGCTTCTTTTACTTCATGAGAGATGTGCAAAGACTAGAGAGAAAAGAGAGAATGATATTGTGAATGAAGGTTCTGTGTGAGAGAGAGAGAGAGAGAGAGAGAGAGAGAGAGAGAGAGAGAGAGAGAGAGAGAGAGAGAGAGAGAGAGAGAGAGAGAATGAAAATGAAATGAAATGTTATATTAACGTCTTCAAAAGGCCAGAATGACCTATGAGACCAAACTGATACAAAAGTGGTGAATCTGTTACAATGTCTGGGTACCTTAGTACTAAAGTACTAAGTGTGAAAGTAAATGTGAAAAAACTAAATACAAAGTATTAAATAAACTTCTTAGGAGCATTCTGGGTGTCTGGCTAGAATGCTTCTAATCCTTTGTTGTAGTCTCCTACGGTGAAGTGTGCTTCTGCATCTTGGTCGTGGTCGTCTCGATTTCCTAAGCTCAATCGCTCTGTCAATTAGGGTGCCTTTGGTATGAATGTGGGTACTCCTTTGTGTTGGCTGCTGGCCTCTTGCTTCCCCTTCCACCCCAGCTTCTCTGGATCCGAAGAAATCTGTGATCTGCCTCTGAGGCTGTAGTGCTCTTTGTCTTCTCATTAGATTATCCCTGTGCCGATGTAGCTCCAGTAGGTACAAGCCTAAGCATCTTTGATCTTGGTATTGCATGATTCTATCTAGAGGTCCAAAGCCTTCTTTAAAGAGGCAATGAAAACGCCCACGTATCTCATAGTATACTGTGCAGTGGCATATATAGTGTAATTCTGTCTCCGGCTCCGTTCCGCATAACTTGCAAATTCTGCTCTCAGGTGGGATTCCCCTAAATCTGCCAAATTCAATTTCCAACTAGTGTGAGGATGTACGAATCTGACCAATAGCACATCTCAAACCATGAGACAGGTGGGTATCCATGTAACTCGGGCGAATCACAAATCCATCTTCAGATAGTTGTAGGAAGTTTTCTTTGTAGTCGGCCATCTTCGTGCCCAATTCTTGTGTAGGGTCTACCCATGTCCTCTTAGTATCCATCTAGATGTATAAGGTCCTGTCGGATGATTTTATTAATCTCCGTTTGTGTAATTGCCAGTGATGGAGCCTCAAGAGAGTATTGGAAGGGGGGTAATCTTTCCATACTAAACGCGTGTCTCTGAAACCACGAGGACAGTTGCGCATACCGGCATGATGTATCCCCTTTCATTGCCAATTGTCGAGAGGATTCGAGGGCCAGTCTAGTATATCGGCCATTATTTGTATCCCACAAACCTTGTATAAAGGACACTGATCTGGTAAGAGCTTCAATTTCTATTGGAGGGGCCGCTAGTTCCGCTCGGGTAATCGCGTGTGGTACGGAGGCCTTGGCTCTAATCATTCGGGAAATCATAGATACCAAAGGTCTCTCCATTGACTTCCAATTATTCTGATCCACAGATGGTCCGCAAATCTGGACCCCATAAAGCATAGCCGAAGCCACCACAGTATCAAAGAGCCAGAGTTTTGTTCGTGGTTCCTGAAACTGCACTTGTGAACACATCCTCTCCAACCCTCCCAGGGCCGCAGAGGCTCTGGATAATCTAGCATCCGTTGCTTTCTTAAGAGTAAACTTCGGTCCTGCAAATACCACCCCAAGGTATGTGTATGCATCTGTGTACTCTACTGTATCCTGGCCATATGCAAATGTAGGTGCCGATCTCCTAACCCACTGTGGTGTGGTGTTAATTACCATAACTTTGGTTTTACCCAAGTTTACCGACAATCCATTGTCCTCCGCGAATTTATGTAATGCATCTAGCTGCCTCTGCATTCCATCTGGTAATTCTGCTATCAATACAATATCATCTGCATACAACAACAAAGGGATCCATAAGGTATTTGTATGCATCTGTGTACTCTACTGTATCCTGGCCATATGCAAATGTAGGTGCCGATCTCCTAACCCACTGTGGTGTGGTGTTAAACACCATAACTTTGGTTTTACCCAAGTTTACTGACAGTCCACTGTCCTCGGTGAATTTATGTAATGCATCTAGCTGCCTCTGCATTCCATCTGGTGATTCTGCTATCAATACAATATCATCTGCATACAACAACAAAGGGATCCATGACCCTGCAAGTTGAGCACCTCTGTCACCTTCTCTATCAATGTAATCTGATACCTCATCTATGTACATACCAAATAAAGTAGGGGACAGTGGGCATCCCTGCTTTACTCCAACCTTGGAATGAACAATGTCGGAATCCCCTTCTGGAGTACTTACATAACCAGTTACTGACCCGTATAAGGCCATGATCCCCCAAATAATCTGGTTTGGGCAATGCCAATAAAACGAATTTCTAAAAATGTTACTCATTAATGAGTTACTAAACTCACTTATAAGAGGTACTGGTGCTTCACATGAAGATAAATACCTACGTTGGGTACTAATGCAATTGTATGGGAACACTCCTTCCCCAGTGCATATACCTAGCAGACATTGGCTATGCTCATGTGCAATCAGAGGGTATGCGACTTTTCTAAAGTGCCTGGACATGTAGGTCCTGTGTACAGGATCATAAGGGTGCCAAAACACTTTATAGGCTGTCCTAAACCCTACAGATAGGAGTTAGCTTGTCCACATGTGCATAGGGTTAGATGTGCACGTGAGATGGAGGGTCACTCGTGTAGATTAGCTTGGCAACAGATTGCAGAGTAGGCTCCTCCGACAATTGTACTTTGTGATTGATTAATATTAAAGAAGTTTTGAAAGGGGCGCCAAAATTTGCATCTAGAAGTGGAAGCAACCTGACTACAATGTCACTTGCATAGGACGGGTAGTTAGTTACTGTTGATTAGGAGTTCAAACTTGACAGACTTTGGCCTAGGCAGTGACACGTGGCAAGTGATACAGATAGTGGTCAGTGGACACCATGGCCAAGTCATCACCACCACAATTTGAATATAAACTTAGCTGGACTGGATATTTGTGAGCCGTTGGTGGCTGTTTATGGTTGTATATATCCGTAGTTAGTTCTAGTATGGGCATCATCATTATCATCGTCATCATGTACTGTGTGTGGTCGAGCGTCTTGGGTCTCGAGTCTCGAGTTCATACCTGCACCGTCCGTGCACATTGGAGCCTCAACACCCCCATTGTACCCTTGAGTCTGGGCTTGGAGTTGAGTGTGCTGCCAAGCCAAGGTCTGTATGGTTCTTTGAGTTTGTCATGAGGTTGTGGCAACCACTAACCTTAGTTGTTGGCTTCTTTCCCTTGATTTTTATTTAATTTTTGGGACTCTCTTTTTGAAGTCACAAACGGTCGGACATTGTGTGGCCAGTGTGAAACGGCCGACGGCCGAGAGTTTCACCCGCATTCGGGAAGGGCAGGTCGCAATGAGATGGTCAGGCAAGTCGGCACTGAAATCCGAGTAGTAAAAGGGTGTGTAGGCTTAGTTCAAAGTCATTTAGGCCCCTCGCTACACTTATAAGTTGGTGGGTACTAAAAGAGGCATAAGGGACACATGCGGATCCACATGCACTTGCCAGGTCTGCAAGAAGAGGGGGCGCCCATCTTGAGAGAGGGGGGTGATTTTTGGACTTCATAAGTGACTGCAGTGTGTGTGTGAGTAGTGGGTGCAAGTGATCACAACTTTAATAGAAAGCTTGTCTTCTCCCTTGCTCGATGTAGTGCGATGATTTGCTCTCGCGCATCTCTCTCTCCCCTTTACGCATATGGTAATGCGCCACTAGTTGGGCTTCTTAGATGACCATGTACAATTCTGGGGTCTACTGTCCGTTTGCCAAGGCAAGAGCCTTCTGTACAGGAATCGGATTAGCTAATTGCTAATCCCTCATGGGTACAGTTTTGGGATTCACTGCGCGTTTGCCAAGGCAAGAGCCTTCTGTACAGGAACCGGATTAGCTAATTGGGAAGGATTGCAAAAATGGAGAGTTTTCTTGCGTGAAAACTCGTCCGTTTCAAAGGGAACTGTCCCATTGCGTGCGGGAGCATGTGAGACACGCGAAGACGTGTTCACTCTGCCCAAAACGATCCAAAACAGAAAATTACAGCCTGCTATGTTTTTTTGCAGGTGTAGGGTTTTGCACCTAAACTGCAGGACATCGCCAAGGGAGCCTTGGGACAGCCTCTGGATGCTTAAATAGGGCTTTGGGCACTTGACGGTGTCAAAAAAGAGAATTACAGCACGCTGAAATTGACCTGCAGCTCACTGGAAAGCTTCCCAACGGCAAGGAAAAGTGTCCCTGATGTGTACTTTTGACCTACATAGGTTTTTGCGTCGTTATGTTGGCGAAATTGGGTCAGAAACCTGCGATTGCAACCATGGACAGGTTTGGACAGCTGGGTGACAGATAGGTGTAAAGTGTTCTGATCGTCTATTCGCTATAAGAAGAAAGAAATACCGAAAGTGGTGTGAGTCTTTGGGGCCAACCTGGTGTCACTGTCTGCTTGGTAGCACTCTAGTTGCCAGGCGGTGGTTTGCGTGAAGTGTTAATTCCAGTTTATTCGTGAAGTTCCCCTGTGTCGTAAAGTTCAAGTAAAGAATCGGGTGAAAGCTAAAGTCTACCGCCCTACGGGCCCGTTTCATGGTTCCGTCGAAGGGACAAAATCACTTTTTACTTAGAGCGAGCCTCGGTTGGTTTGCGGCGAAGACACAAAGCATAGGAACTTGGAATTACACTATTAATGACAGGACAAACGACGCCACGGAAGAGGGTTCTTCCTCACAGGACAGACAGGCTGTTCCTCCTCCAGTGTCTGAGCGTGGCGAGAGTTCACGGCCACCCCTGTCTGTACCTTTTGTTGATTTGAATGCTTCACAGGGTCAAGGGTTCATGACTGGGCAACTAGACGAGGATGTGTTCAGGACATAGTTAGTTGCCGCTGTGAATGTGTTTTGTCGGTTGGTGCAGAATCCTAGATTTATGGAATTTTTGCAAGCGTCACGAGTGTCACAGCAGACAAGGAAACCGTCTCATGCAGTAGAGCCTGTTGAGGCTCAAGCCCAGGTCCCTTGTGTGTCCCAGCAGGGTGGGGAGCACTCACATGTTGCGGACTCACGTGGGCTCCAAGACAAGTTCCTTCTGTCCATGAACAGGTGGTTAGGACGCCTATTCCACAGGCTTTACCAGTTCAGCCAACCACTTTTCAAAGTCTAAATGTTGCATTAAATGGACAGGAACCAGTTTCCTTGCTATGCAACAGGTTTTTCCACCACCCATGGTGCATCCTGGGTATTTCGGGCGTGGATCAATGTTTCAGAGCATGGCTGGTTATACGCTTGGAAACTAGCAATATATGCTAGGAACAATGTTTGGGGGTATGCAAGGCATGATGCCAAACCCCATGTATGGAAATATTGGCATGCGGCAAGGGTTTCAGTGCAACCAGGGCCAGTTTGGGGTGCCACAGGGCAATTTTGGCTAATTGCAAAGGATTGTGAAAATGGAGAGTTTTCTTGCGTGAAAATTCGTCCATTTCAAAGGGAACTGTCCCATTGCGTGCAGGAGCACGTGAGACACGCGAAGACGTGTTCGCTCTGTCCAAAACGATCGAAAATAGAAAATTATAGCCTGCTGTGTTTTTTTGCAGGTTTAGGGTTTGGCACGTAAATTGCAGGACATCCCCAAGGGAGCCTCGGGAAAGCCTCTGGATGCTTAAACAATGCATTGGGCACCTGACGGTGTCAAAACAGGGAATTACAGCACTCTGAAATTGACGTGCAGCTCACTGGAAAGCTTCCCTACCTCAAGGAAAGGTGTCCCTGACGTGTACTTTTGACCTACATAGGTTTTTGCGTTGTTATGTTAGCGAAATTGGGTCAAAAACCCGCGATTACAACCGTAGACAGGTTTGGACAGCTGGGTGAGAGATAGGTGTAAAGTGTTCGGATCGTCTATTCGCGATAAGAATAAAGAAATACCGAAAGTGGCGTGAGTCTTTGGGGCCAACCTGGTGTCACTGTCTGCTTGGTAGCACTCTAGTTGCCAGGCGGTTGTTTGCGTGAAGTGTTAATTTCAGTTTATTCGTGAAGTTCCCCTGTGTCGTAAAGTTCAAGTAAAGAATCGGGTGAAAGCTAAAGTCTACCTCCCTACGGGCCCGTTTCATGGTTCCGTCGTTGGGACAAAATCACTTTTTACTTAAAGAGCGAGCCTCGGTTGGTTTGCAGCGAAGACACAAAGCATAGGAACTTGGAATTACACTATTAATGACAGGACAAACGACGCCAGGTAAGAGGGTTCTTCCTCACAGGACAGACATGCTGTTCCTCCTCCAGTGTTTGAGCGTGGCGAGAGTTCACGGCCACCCCTGTCTGTACCTTTTGTTGATTTGAATGCTTCATAGGGTCAAGGGTTCATGACTGGGCAACTAGACGAGGATGCGTTTAGGACATAGTTAGTTGCCGTTGTGAATGTGTTTTGTCGGTTGGTGCAGAATCCTAGATTTATGGAATTTTTGCAAGCGTCACGAGTGTCACAGCAGACAAGGAAACCGTCTCATGCAGTAGAGCCTATTGAGGCTCAAGCCTAGGTCCCTTGTGTGTCCCAGCAGGGTGGGGAGCACTCCCATGTTGCGGACTCTCATGGGGCTCCAAGACAAGTTCCTTCTGTCCACGAACAGGTGGTTAGGACGCCTGTTCCACAGGCTTTACCAGTTCAGCCAACCACCTTTCAAAGTCTAAATGTTGCATTAAATGGACAGGAACCAGTTTCCTTGCTATGCAACAGTTTTTTCCACCACCCATGGTATATCCTAGGTATTTCGGGCGTGGATCGGTGTTTCAGAGTATGACTGGTTATACGCTTGGAAACTAGCAATATATGCTAGGAACAATGTTTGGGGGTATGCAAGGCATGATGCCAAACCCCATGTATGGAAATATTGGCATGCGGCAAGGGTCTCAGTGCAATCAGGGCCAGTTTGGGGTGCCACAAGGCAATTTTGGCTAATTGCAAAGGATTGTGAACACGGAGAGTTTTTCTTGCGTGAAAAATCGTCCGTTTCAAAGGAAACTGTCCCATTGCGTGCAGAAGCACGTGAAACACGGGAAGACGTGTTCGCTCTGCCCAAAACCATCCAAAATAGAAAATTACAGCCTGCTGTGTTTTTCTGCAGGTGTAGGGTTTTGCACGTAAATTGCAGGACATCGCCAAGGGAGCCTCAGGAAAGCCTCTGGATGCTTAAACAGGGCATTGGGCATCTGACAGTGTCAAAACAGGGAATTACAACACGCTGAAATTGACCTGTAGCTCACTGGAAAGCTTCCCAACCGCAAGGAAAAGTGTCCCTGACGTGTACTTTTGACCTAGATAGGTTTTTGCGTCGTTATGTTGGTGAAATTGGGTCAGAAACCTGCGATTACAACCATGGACAGGTGTGGACAATTGGGTGAGAGATAGGTGTAAAGTGTTCGGATCGTCTATTCGTGAAAAGAATAAAGAAATACCGAAAGTGGCGCGAGTATTTGGGGCCAACTTGGTGTCACTGTCTGCTTGGTAGCACTCTAATTGCCACGTGGTGGTTTGCGTGAAGTGTTAATTCCAGTTTATTTGTGAAGTTCCCTTGTGTCGTAAAGTTCAAGCTAGCGCTAACACTTTCTGGTAGAAGAGGCAGCATGAGCACTTGCTCAACAGGCAACTTCTCAGCAAGGCCTAGCGTTTTTGCACCAGAAGCAAGGACCTAGCGTTTTTCATCTACAAGACCAGCCTTGGCGTTTTGTGCACAATAGATCAGCCCGGCGTCATCACGACACAGCAGATCAGCCTAGCGTTTTGCATTTGTAGGACATCCGGCGACAGCAGAACAGTTTCTAGTCCTAGCGTTTTTGGTTTGCAGATCAGTCCCTGCGTTTTGCAGATTCACCGCGACGGAACACCAAGAAGCATCAACGTTTTCAGTTTTCAGCCTTTAGATATCGCAGAAGAAGTCTCGAACCTCGCAAATCTCACCTTCCCGTAGCAGTTCCTCGGCACACGGTCAGTTTCTGCAAGGTTTACAGTTTCAGCCCGGAAAACGCAGATTTCAGCATCTGCGTTTTCAGCGCGTCGTCGTCGCATCGTCGTCATCGACATAGAGTCAATATTCAGCAGATAAAGATTTGCAGATTTCAGCCCTTAGCATTTTCAGGTTTCAGCCCGTCTCATCGTCGTCCTCATCGTCGTCGACATCGTCGGCAAGTCCAAGCATTGTAGAGATTTGTGCAATCATGAGTAGACCGCTCTCGCCATAGAGAGTGGGGCCCTTGGAGGAGGGTTTGACAACATCTCTAGTGTCGTATTCTCTTCTCTCTCTATCTCTCAGTCTCAGCACCTTCATTCATAGTGTTCATCACTTTGTTTGTGTCCATTGCACTCTATCACTAAAGGAACGGAAGGCTCTCCCTTCCGTAAGTAAAAGGAACCCTTGAGCACAGTTCGGAGCACTCATCTTGAGCAAAGTTTAAACATTCACTTCCGCTGCACCTTACATCTCGATTGGTTTGCGGCGAAGACACAAAGCATAGGAAACTTGGAATTACACTATG
This sequence comes from Adiantum capillus-veneris, assembly GCF_014529385.1. Lineage (NCBI taxonomy): Eukaryota > Viridiplantae > Streptophyta > Polypodiopsida > Polypodiales > Pteridaceae > Adiantum > Adiantum capillus-veneris. Next base: position 46,309,796 of record NC_140953.1, read on the forward strand.
AATGACAGGACAAACGACGCCAGGGAAGAGGGTTCTTCCTCACAGGATAGACAGGCTGTTCCTCCTCCAGTGTTTGAGTGTGGTGAGAGTTCACGACCACCCCTGTCTGCACCTTTTGTTGATTTGAATGCTTCGTAGGGTCAAGGGTTCATGACTGGGCAACTAGACGAGGATGCGTTCAGGACATAGTTAGTTGCCGCTGTGAATGTGTTTTCTCGGTTGGTGTAGAATCCTAGATTTATGGAATTTTGTAATTGTCACCAGTGTCACAGCAGACAAGGAAACTGTCTCATGCAGTGTTACGTGCAGCGGAATGAATGTTTGCGCTTTGCTCAAGATGAGTGCTCCGAACTGTGCTCAAGGTTCCTTTTGTTCTTATGGAAGGTAGAGCCTTCGGTTCTTAATGAGAGACTGCTATGATCACAAACAAAGTGAATGGACACTGTGCGTGCAAGTGTATGAGACTAAGAGATAAGAGAGAGAAGAGAGATACGACACCAGCGACGTTGTAAAACCCTCCTCCGAAGGCCCCACTCTCGTCGGCGAGAGTGGTCTACTTATGATTGCACAATCTGGTACAAATGAATGCAAGTGACTGATGCAAGTCTAGGCTATGTCGACGATGACGACGGTGATGACGACGACGACTTAAGGGCTGAAATCTGGAATCTCTCTACTGCTGTCCAAAAACGCTATGGGTTGAAATCTGCGAATGATCCAAAAACGCTGATTCGGGGGCTCTTATCTGTGGGTCTTTGACGCTGAAAATGTGCAGGTTTAGGGCTGAAAACTGAGGTTCTTCATGGCTGAAAACTGAGGTTCATCATGGCTGAAAACTGAGGTCTCTACTGGGCTGAATCTGCTACACTTGAGGGGTATCTGGATGGTCTTGATCTACTGCTGAATCGTTGTGGCTGAGGCTGAAAACGCAAGCTTGCTGATGTCAGAAACGCCAGCTGTTGTGTTCCAAAAACGCCAGTTGATGCCTTGCAAAAACGCTAGGTGCAGGGTTCTGTTGGCGATGCAATGTGATGCAAAACGCGAGGCTGAGGATGGTGGCAAAAACGCAAGGCTGTGATGCTCCAAAACGCCAGATCTGCTTGTTGCTGGGGCGATGACCTTATTGCCGGAAACGCTAGGGAAGGTGCTTGGAGAAAACGCCAAGGCTTGGGATCTTGCTTGGAGGGGGAAACCGCCAAGGTTCTGCTGAGAAGTTGCCTGCTGAGCTTGGCTCCTGTTGCCTCTTCTGCCATTTAGTGCTAACTTTGGTTTGCTTATATATTTTCTTAGCAAAATTGCCCTACCTACTTTTGTTGGAAAGTCATTTAAATTAATAAGTGAAAAATACCAAAAATAGGTCAAATAGGCTAAATGCACTAGAAAATTCCCCTAACTGATTCTAATGGATTCTGATGGGAATACTGATGATCATGCTGTGTGCAACCAGAGGATATGCATCTATGCTAAGTGACTGGGCATGCACGGTCTACGAATAGACTCACAAAAAGTGCCAGATCACTTATAATCTAGACTGGCTGGACTGACTGAACCGTGATCATGCTGTAGCTTGTCCATGGACACATACGGTTGGATGTGTCACGTGACATCCCCTCCTTTTCAAAGTGAGGTACTGGTACCGAACTGTATGGCGTCGAGGGAGATCGCCAATAGCATCCAGAATCCTGGAAGGGATTCTTTGCCGGCCCACTCTGATGTGTGGGTCGTGCGGTACTTGAACTTCATAAAGGTCTGCAATGCTTGCTTCTTTGGGCCACGCCGAAAGCGACACAAAGTCTTCTGTGGCTCCTTCTATGCTTCAACTTCGTCTAGAGTTGTGCTTCTTCCATCTTCAAGAATCGCCATGGTTGAAAATTCCTGAAACCATTTCCAACACAAAACGTACCCATTGCATGTAAAGTGAGTGGAAAAATCTTGTCTTTGCTAAAGACTCTGTATGCAATGTAGATGAACATAGAGACGGAGTGACAACCCGTTCATCAAACACATGCAAACAATGAAATCGAATCTTTCTCTTATGATCTAGAGCAATCAACTGTGGCAAAACACAATGGAAATGCCCACGCTTGGTGCTCATACTTCATGTGCTCGTTCGGAGACTATATCAAGCCAAGGAAGAGACATGGAATGTGACTTCTTTACATACATACCTTTCAGCTTTTTATGAAAAATCCGCATACATTCGTGCTCATCCATGAGAGAAACGTGCTCAACATACAATGTGTCATGCCTAGGAAAAGGGATCACATAAAGATGCTGACTAAAATACAGGAAACGGTCGCGAATGAAACATCCGAACAATGCGTACGTATCAATCATGCGAACACATAATACTTCCTGTGAGGGTTCTTTGGACCTAGGCTCGAGAGCCAAGATCGGTTCTTCCTGAATGATCGAATCGTCTTGTGGGGGTTTTGTGGACCTCGACTCGAAAGCCAAGATCGGATCTTCGTGATTGATCGAATTACAACGAGGTTAGCTTCGCTAGAAAAAGTATCCACTAAACCATCATCCTTGTGAACAATCACATTATCTTCATGCAACTCATCATGCTTGTGAGAAATCACATCTTGATCATGCAAATCATCATGCTTGTCATTGTCATCCAAATCATCATGCTTAGCAATATCATTTAAATCATCATGCTTATCTTTGTCATGCAAATCATCATACTTGTCATTCAAATCATCATGCTTATCATCATCATTCAAATCATCATGCTTCTCACAATCATGCAAATCCTTTGTGTCATGCTTTGGAAAAGAAGAGACTGAGAGAGTCTCCTTTTCCCGAATCTCTTGCAGCTGTGCCTAAGCTTGAGAAACGAGTTGCAAGAACTCTTTCATGTGGTGGTCGCTCATTCCTTTGACGGCGGCTGCAATTCTTTCTTGGTGTTTGCGCTCTATTTCTGCTTATCTTTGTCGTGCAAATCATCATACTTGTCATTCAAATCATCATGCTTATCATCATCATTCAAATCATCATGCTTCTCACAATCATGCAAATCCTTTGTGTCATGCTTTGGAAAAGAAGAGACTGAGAGAGTCTCCTTTTCCCGAATCTCTTGCAGCTGTGCCTAAGCTTGAGAAACGAGTTGCAAGAACTCTTTCATGTGGTGGTCGCTCATTCCTTTGACGGCGGCTGCAATTCTTTCTTGGTGTTTGCGCTCTATTTCTGCTTTATTTTTTGCTCTTCTTTCTGCGTGGCTGTGTTCCATTTCTGCCATTCTTTTTGCATGTCTTGCTTCGCGTTCTAACTTCCTTTCCAGAAACATTTGGTCTAAAGCCTCCATAGGAGTTAGTGCAATCCTTGATGTAGATTGGGAAGGGGGAGGGTCGGAAAAACCTCGTGGTGGGAAAAATTCTTCTTCGCCTCTCTCATGCTCATCACCTCTAAGCGAAGTATCCATTCCGCTTGGAGTGATGACCATTCTGAAGTCGTTGGTTCTTGTGGTCTTGGGTTCTTAAGCATAGTAACAGGGAATGGCCATTTTAAGGTCCCCGTTTCCCGTTCCCATCCCAATTTCCTGTTCCGAATCCCCGTTCCGTGTTTCAAACGTGAGTATCCGAAACACGGAATGGCATTTCATGCATGTTGCCGTTCCCCGTTCCCCGTTCCCCGTTCCGATTTCCCGTTTCAGGTAACTATGTGAATCTTAAGTTCACGAGGAACTTGGGTTCTTGTGGGTCTTGGTTCTTCAGTTCTTGAGAGTCTTGAGGTTCTTGAGGTTTTCTTTCGCTTGCAAACCGTGTTGGAGAAGGATCTTCTCTTCACCCGAGTTCTACTCCTTTCCGCGGACGCACCCCTTGGCGGCCTTGCGCTCACACCAAGGTTGCTTTTTCCCACCTCACGTCGATTGGCCGGTCGCTAAGTGCACGGTCCGCTCTCAATGAGTGAAAAGAGACACAAGGGGAGGCTGGACAAGCCCTTCTTTCCTAGGATTCCTGTCACTCTTCAAAAACACGATTAGCAATCGACACGCCCAAGCGAACTTGGGTTCGTGCGACCTCAACAAGCAAAAAAAGTTTCTGTGATTCTTGTTGTTCTTTCCTTGAGTGATACAGAACACTGCCAAAGCTCTGATACCAATGTTAGGTGCAGCGGAATGAATGTTTGCGCTTTGGTAAAGATGAGTGCTCCGAACTGTGCTCAAGGTTCCTTTTGTTCTTATGGAAGGTAGAGCCTTCCGTTCTTAATGGGAGACTGCTATGATCACAAACAAAGTGAATGGACACTGTGCGTGCAAGTGTATGAGACTGAGAGATAGAGAGAGAAGAGAGATACGACACCAGAGACGTAAAACCTTCCTCCGAAGGCCCCACTCTCGTCGGCGAGAGTGGTGTACTTATGATTGCACAATCTGGTACAAATGAATGCAAGTGACTGATGCAAGTCTAGGCTATGTTGACGATGACGACGACGACGACGACCTAAGGGCTGAAATCTGCAATCTTTCTACTGCTGTCCAAAAACGCTATGGGCTGAAATCTGTGAATGATCCAAAAACGCTGATTCGGGGGCTCTTATTTGTGGGTCTTTGACGCTGAAAATGTGCAAGTTTAGGGCTGAAAACTGAGGTTCATCATGACTGAAAACTGAGGTCTCTACTGGGCTGAATCTGCTACACTTGCGGGGTATCTGGTTGGTGTTGATCTACTGCTGAATCGCTGTGGCTGAGGCTGAAAACGCAAGCTTGCTGATGTCAGAAACGCAAGCTGTTGTGTTCCAAAAACGCCAGCTGATGCCTTGCAAAAACGCTAGGTGCAGGGTTCTGTTGGCGATGCAATCTGATGCAAAAGGCGAGGCTGAGGATGTTGGCAAAAACGCTAGGCTGCGATGCTCCAAAACGCCAAATCTGCTGGTTGCTGGGGTGATGACCTTATTGCCAGAAATGCTAGGGAAGGTGCTTGGAGAAAACACCAAGGCTTGGGATCTTGCTTGGAGGGGGAAACCGCCAAGGTTCTGCTGAGAAGTTGCCTGCTGAGCTTGGCTCCTGTTGCCTCTTCTGCCATTTAGTGCTAACTTTGGTTTGCTTATATATTTTCTTAGCAAAATTGCCCTACCTACTTTTGTTGGAAAGTCACTTAAATTAATAAGTGAAAAATGCAAAAAATAGGTAAAATAGGCTAAATGCACTGGAAAATTCCCCTAACTAATTCTAATGGATTCTGATGGGAATACTGATGATCATGCTGTGCGCAACCAGAGGATATGCATCTATGCTAAGTGACTGGGCATGCATGGTCTACGAATAGACTCACAAAAAGTGCCAGATCACTTCTAATCTAGATCACTTCTAATCTAGATTGATTGGACTGAGTGAACCCTGATCATGCTGTAGCTTGTCCACGGACACATAGGGTTGGATGTGTCACGTGACATGCAATAGAGCCCGTTGAGGCTCAAGCCGAGGTTCCTTGTGCGTCCTAGCAGGGTGGGAGCACTCACATGTGGCGGACTCACGTGGGGCTCCAAGACAAGTTCCTTCTTTCCACGAACAGGTGGTTAGGACGCCTACTCCACGTGCTTTACCTGTTCAGCCAACCACCTTTCAAAGTCTAAATGTTGCATTAAATGGATAGGAACGAGTTTCCTTGCTATGCATCAGGTTCTTCCACCACCGATGGTACATCCTGGGTATTTCGGGTGTGGATCAACGTTTCAGAGCATGGCTGGTTATACGCTTGGAAACTAGCAATATATGCTAGGAACAATGTTTGGGGGTATGCAAGGTATGATGCCAAACCCCATGTATGGAAATATTGGCATGCGGCAAGGGTTTCAGTGCAACGAGGGCCAGTTTGGGGTTCCACAGGGCAATTTTGGCATGGCTGGTTTTTCTGACCAGCAGCCACATATGGCACCAATGACACATAATGTCAATGGCCAAGGGGCACCGATGATCCCTATTATAATGCCCACGTTGCCGACGCTTCCGTATGACAATTTGGGAACATTGGAAAAGCCAAAAGCATACAAAGAAGGTGGAGCAACTGTAAAGTTTGATACTTTCAGCGGCTTTGAGGATAAGGCAAAGGCTCTTACTTTCCTCCCGCAGTTTGATACAACCTATGCAGGGGGGGATTTCATAGAGGTCTCCAAGGCTAGGAAAGCTGCCGCTTTCTTGAAAGGCAATGTGCTTACATGGTGGACGACACTGTTAATGCAAGGACAGGCACCCGCCACATGTGTATACTTCAAGCAAATGTTTGCATCTACGTGGCTGTCAAATGAATTTGAAGGCGATGTCATGACGGATTTGCACCAACTCACTGCGGCTGCTTGCAAGAGCCTACAGGAGTACAATCGAAGGTTTTGTAAATCGTTGCTCTTAGTAACCTCCTAGAGGTTTGTGCCATTGACAGAGCAGATTGAGAAGTATTGTTGTGGGCTGCTTGAAGGGCTCCGAGATTACTGTACAAAGAACATAGTGTTTATGCTCACTCAACTTATGGAAGTTGCCAACATTGGTCTTGCCTTGTTGAAGGGAGAGGACAGTGTGTTTCCGGGCAACGTGAAAGGGGGGCAACAAAACAAAAATTCAGCAAAGAAGCCCGTTGTGAAAGTGACTCCTGAAGCGTCCAGGGGTCAGAAAAGGAAAACAAAGGCAACGACTCAGCCGAGACGTTTGAAGGACATGCCAAGAAAAAGAAAAGGAAGCCTTTTGTGTGCAAGTCGTTCGAGGAGGAGAAGTCTTTAATGGTTGAGAACAAATGCTTTTAATGCGAGCAACCTAGCCATTTTGCTTCAGATTGTCCCCAGAGGAGGAGGCCAGCTGACTCAAAGGACAGGAAATGCAAGAAGCCTAAACCCACGGCAGATTTAGTGCCAGACATGGTGGGTGATAGCCCAAGTTCAGATGCCAGTGAATTATGTAGAGCGTGGGGTAAAGTAAGAGACCAGACCACTCATCTTCTTTGATCCTGGTGCTAAAGCAAACTTTATCTCACCAAAGTTGGCCATTAAGCTGGGCATCGGAGCTGAAGAGATGGGGTACACATTAGAGGCAGGGTTGGCATGTCCTGGCCACTCAAAGTGTGTTAAGCCTATCATTGAAAAGCTGCGTCTGCATATTCAGTCATGTGTGGACACAAAGGAATTGTACATCATGCCATTGGAAGGGTGCGATGCGTTGTTGGGAATCCCGTGGATGTTCCTTATACATGGAGTGTTGGATGTCTTCAACAAAAAGATCACCCTTCAGCATAGGGGCAAAACTCACATCTTGAATGTATAGCTTAAAGGGGAGTCTGACGCCATGAGCACTATCTCCTCAAGGATGGTTTTATGATGATGCATGGTAGACTGTGTCACGAGGCCATTGCGACATAAAGTATGGTAGAAAGCCATGTCCCACTGTATGTAGGGCATCGTGGTATAGATGCGACAGTGAAAGCGGTAGAGACATTCTTTTATTGGCCTACTTTCAGGAGAGATGTGGATGCCTTTGTGCAAGCATGCGTGATTTGCCAAAAGGTCAAGTTTGACAGGCAAAAGGCACCAAGGTTATTATAGCCACTGCCTATTCCAGATAAGCCATGGGAAAGCATTGCTATGGATTTTATCTTTGATCTTCCAAGAATGCTGACAGGAAATGATGGTATATGGACTATTATTTGCAGGTTTAGCAAGCAGGCCCATTTTATTCGTGTCAGGAAGAAGATAAAAGCTGACAAGATGGCACGATTGTTTATGTACAATGTTTTTAAGTACCATGGTATGTCACTGTCTATTGTCAATGATTGTGATCCTCGTATGACGAGCCTGTTTTGGAGAGGCTTGTTTGAAAACATGGGCACCACACTCAAGTTTTCATCCTCATTTCAGTTAGAAGAGGCTAATTCTACTGTCTTAGATCTGCTGAAATGTTATGTCTCAGATAATAAGGGCAAGTGGGAATAGTATCTACCCATGCTTGAGTATGCGTACAACAATACGGTGCATTCGTCAACAAGCAAGGCACCTTTTGAGATTGTTGAGGGTGGCAAAAAGTTTCCTCCCATTTTGCACACAAAGGACAATTTTTGAAGCAGATCGTAATGTAGAGAACATGGATGAAATGTATAAGAAGATCAAGCTTGCCTTGGAGAAGACTCAAACAAAGCAGAAAAGGGCCACTGATAGTCATTGTCGTGAATTGTTGTTTTCACCTAGTGATTGGGTACTATTGCGGTTTGAAAAGGCAAGGTTAAAGGAAATGAAGGGCAAGGAAAGATTGTTTCCGAAGCTCAGCATGTGTTACTATGGGCCTTTTCAATTACTCGAGAAGATCAGTGATGTTGCATATAGGCTGAAATTGCTTGATACTTGGAAGATTCATAATGCGTTTCACGTGAGTCTTCTAAGACCCTTTGTGGGTGATGTGCGAGAAGATATGCCATATGAAGATCAACCAAAAGTTGAGGAACTTGATGAGATCTTGGTACTTGAGCAGGTTTTGGCACATAAGGAAAGAAAAGTTGCACGACGGTATTTGGTGAAGTTCAAGAACTATCCACCTATGGATGCAAAGTGGAAGGAAGAGTGAACTGCTAAGAGTCACCGAATGTATCGCAGTTTTACCTTGAGGCCTTTGGGTTACAACCTACGTATGTCCCAACTCAACGTGCTCAAAGGAGGGGTAATGATGGAGCTAGCACATCAAATGTACATATGGATTCGGTGCAATAGAAGTGGACATTGCTCTACAAAGGCTAGAGGTATTATGCTTACTTTTATCGTAGATGAAATGACAAAAGTATGAAGGTCTCATTAAGTCATCTGTATCTATGTTTCATGACCTTTTGTGCGGATACGTGTGATGATAAAAGGGTGCTAATCACACTAAATCATCTATGGCATGTATATTTGGCAGGCAATCAAGGATGTTTGCGATTTCAAGAGGGGGGTATGTCACGAGGTTGTGGCAACCACTAACCTTAGTTGTTGGTTTCTTCCCCTTGATTTTTATTTAATTTTTGGGACCCTCTTTTTGAAGTCACAAACGGCCGACGGCCGAGAGTTTCACCCGCAGTCGGGAAGGACAGGTCGCCACAAGATGGTCGGGCCAATCGGCATTGAAATTTGAGTAGTAAAAAGAAAGTATAGTCATCTTCTGACTCGGAATTTGTAACTATGACCTTATCTTTGTCTGGTAACGAAATAACACTGGGAAAAACTTCTTGCTTGAAATCATCTTTGTCTTTCTCAATTGATTCAGGAGAAGTTAATGAATTCAAAGATTCATCAATAATAATTTCTGCATCCGCATTGGAAATCATATTCTCTTCATAATACACTGTATCATGCTGTTTGACTTGTACGTGTGAGGCTTGAATCACTCGTTCTGTATGATAAAGCCCGTGTAAAATCAGTTCACGTCCATCTTTGAACAAATTGATAGTATGTCCTCAAAAGCTAATTGGTGGATCATACTAGAATAACCAATGTTGACCAAGAATCATGTCGTAATAAGATAAAGGCACCTGCATAATTTTGAAACTCGAACTGCAACTGTCGAACTATCTCATCACAAGTTAAAATTGATCCATCTGCTAATTCCACATCATATAAGTGAGATGTCTTCTGAGTTGGCAAGCCAAGCTGTTGAATGATCTGAGAGCTGACGAAATTATTCGAGCATCCGCTATCCACCAAAACATTGATGGATCGACCATTGAGAGTTCCAAGAAGGCTCAAAACTTGCTTCTCCAAAACTGATGAACCACACTGAGCATGCTTCATAAGAATAGTAGTATTTGTTGAGACACGAATTGTATTGACCATAGATTTTGCTTTATCTTTAGCAAAATCTGGCTGTTCAGAATTCGATAATGTTTCTGTGTTGGAATTTCTTTTCAAATTAGACGGATTTGGTCTCTTTGGACATGGATACCATCTATGATCACCACCACAAATTGTACATAATCCTTCCTTCTTTGAAGTCGAAGAAGCATTTGACGAAGAGCCTTGCTGAGTATTGGAATGCCGATCTTGAGAAAAATCATGTCCTTTACCACAATCAAGTAGAGGAACATTTAAAGAAGATTTGCTTTGAGGTTGTCGATCTTGAGAGTAGAACCTTGAAGTTGAATAAGGCTCTGTTGTTTGCTGTCTGAACTGAGATTGTTGCTGTTGACTTTGGCTATAGCTTTCTCTGTGATCGCGCTGTGAAAAGCAAGCGCTATTTGAAGATCTGTCACCTGGGAGAAAATTCCGTGTAGGGCGCCAATTATCGCCAAGACGCTCCACCTAGGCAATTGGAATATTTAAGGTGGTAGGGTTGTATTTGTGCACATCGTCCTTCAGGTTGGGTTCGAGTCCGTCGATAAAGCTGTGAAGTTTATTAGAGGGACTAAGGGTCTCTATCTCCAGAGTTAACCTTTAAAACTCTGTGATGTATGTGGCCAAGGGAGCCAGTCTGGCTCATGTGGCGAAGAGAGGACCGGGCATGAAAATCCGCATTGGGAGGTTCAAATGCTTCGCGAATAGCATGCCAAAATTTATCCCATGAAGGGGTGTGTTTATCATTAGCAACCTGTCATTGCCACCAAAGAAATGCTGTGTCCTTGAGCAGAGAACTAGCAAGTGCAACTTTTTTACTAGGACACTTGGGTTCGAGTCTGTCGATAAAGCTGTGAAGTTTATCAGAGAGACTAAGGGTCTCTTATCTCCAGACTTAACCTTTGGAACTCTGTGATGTACGCGGCCAAGGAACCAGTCTGGCTCAGGCGGCGAAGAGAGGACCGGGCATGAAAATCTGCATTGGCAGGTTCGAATGCTTTGCGAATAGCACGACAGAATTTATCCCATGAAGGGGTGTGTTTACCATCAGCAACCCATCGTTGCCACCAAAGAAATGCTGTGTCCTTGAGCAGAGAACTAGCAAGTGCAACTTTTTTACTCTCTATTAAGTTCGTGTTGGACAACTAGACCTCCATTTTGAATAGCCATTGTTCCAGCACGCGCTTGTCGCGGCGGCCATTATATGGTTCGGGCAATTTAAGATCCAGTTTCTTCTGCTGTGCAACAATAAAAAATTTATAAAGTAATTGAAGTTCGCGATTGTCTACCTCATCTGTTGGATCTGGTTCGTTTTGTTCGTCCACTGAAGCTTGGGAAGAAGGTGGTGCAGAAGCAGCATTAGTTGTCCGAGAAGTCGTAGGACGACTCCAAGAAGTGTTTTGCGTCTGCATCTCATTCAAGCGAGTGTGAAGTGATGTGAGGCTTGTGGAAAGTGTGGCCATCTGCTCCTTGATAAGAGTAAGGGCGTCGTCAGATTGACCACCTCCGTCCGGAGAATTCGGCATGGTTACGCCTCAAAGGAAACTCTTGAACAGGTGCAGGAGCAAGTGCTGGGATGGGTACTCTGGAAGCGGAAATTATGTTTAGAACGGATTCCGGCTCTAGGGTCGGGTAATAATCTCGGGTTCTGTAGTATCGGATATGATGATCACTTCGCGTTCTGGCAGAATTTCTTCGGGAATCTCTTCTATGTACGAGAGAATAGGGATCGGAACATGGAAGGCTTTTTCAACCATGGCACACATGCGAGAAACTTACTAGCGCGAGTAGCAAATGGGAGAGAGACAACGTTGAATCTCTGGAATCTCTGGCTTTCTGGCACGTTTTGTGTTTGTTCAGAAGTTGAACTGCACGGGTGTCACGTGACACATCCAACCCTATGTGTCCGTGGACAAGCTACAGCATGATCAGGGTTCAGTCGGTCCAATCAGTCTAGATTAGAAGTGATCTGGTACTTTTGTGAGTCTATTCGTAGACCGTGCATGCCCAGTCACTTAGTGTAGATGCATATCCTCTGGTTGCACACAACATGATCATAAGCATTCCCATGAGAATCCATTAGAATCAGTTAGGGGAATTTTTGTTGGAATTAGGGTTGCAGAGAAACACACACAGCTTGGAGAAGACGAAGGAAGCTCAAGGCACACAATAGAGAATGTGTTACTTAGTGTGCAATGGAAAGATAGATAGCCCTAGAGTGATGGGCGTATATACAATGCACGGGGGAAAAAACCTCCTAAAGAGGGAAAAAATGCCCCGGCGGTCCTAGTGTGTTCACACACATCACTACCACATGTATATGGTAACAAATCCCCCCTGGAGTGATGCGGTGAACGAGAGCTTGCACATGAGTAAAGGGAAGTGCCATGCCCTGAGGACAGGATCAGTCCACAAAGGGGAGTAAGCCCAAAGCTTTGCGGAAAGCTTCAAGCTTCTCACGAGACAATGCCTTTGTGAAAAGATCTGCAAGGTTGTCCTGTGTTGGCACATAAGCCAAGCTGATCTCTCCTGCTGAGAGCCTCTCCCTGACATAGTGGTAATGCACCTCAATGTGCTTTGTGCGAGCATGAAAAACTGGGTTCCTCGCAACTGCCAATGCGCTCTGACTGTCAGTGTAGATAGTGTTGGCAGTGTCCTGTCCAACACCCAAGTCAGCCATAAGGCGTCTGAGCCATACACACTCAACCGTAGCTGTGAAGACTGCCCTGTACTCATCCTCACAACTCGAAGTGGCCACAGTAGGTTGCTTCTTGCTCAACCATGATATACATGAACTGCCAAGCATGAAACAAAAACCACTTGTGGACACTCGCGTGTCAAAACAACCAGCCCAATCTGAGTCCGAAAAAGCATGTAAGTCAGGCGGCAATGATCCCCCCTTGGGATAAAACAAGCCAAGATGTAAAGTGCCACTAAGGTAGCGGAAAATCCTCTTGACAGCCTGCCAATGCTTAGACCCTGGGCTATGCATAAATCTGCTGACCTGCGAGACTGCAAACTGAATATCTGGCCTCGTGTTGCATACATAAATGAGGCAGCCAACAGCAGTTTGGTAAAGAGTGACATCAGCAGGATCGTCAGCATCATGTAGACTCAACTTCAAACCTGTTTCCATGGGAGTGGCAATAGGTTTGCAATCCTCAAGTCCAAACTTACATAGCAATGTCTCTATGTAACTTTTCTGACACAAGGCAATACCACCATCACAGTGCTTAAACTGTATACCCAAGTAATGATGCAACAGCCCCAAATCTTTCATCTTGAAAGTAGCATTCAAATCAGCCTTAAATTCAGCAATATGTCTCTCATTTGGTCCAGTGATCAGCAAATCATCAACATAAAGAACCACAATGAGAAATACATCATCCTCACGCTTTACATACAATGTGCTTTCTGTTGGACTGTTACGAAAGCCTCGTTTAACCAAATGAGTGTCAGCTTTCTCATACCAAGCACGAGGAGATTGCTTCAACCCATACAAAGCCTTCTTACATTTGCACACTTTGTCCCCTTGTCCTTTTATGACAAAACCGCGAGGCTGCGTTACATAAACTTCCTCAAATATGTCACCATTCAAGAAAGCAGTAACAATGTCTGATTGATGTACATCCCAACCAAAATGAGCTGCCAATGCACATAGAAAACGCACAGTAGTCATACGACAAGTGGGAGCAAAAGTCTCTTCATAATCTATGCCTTTTTGTTGTGCATAACCCTTTGCAACAAGTCGAGCCTTATGGCGATCGATCTCACCATCCGGCTTGCGTTTCAACTTGTAAACCCACTTCGTACCAATGGCCTTTTTGCCAGGAGGCAAATCACATAAAGTCCATGTGTCATTCTCTACAAGTGCATCATATTCTGATTTCATGGCAGCAATCCAATTTTCTGAATTTTGTGCTTCATCAAAAGACAGAGGCTCCTCAACATCATGTAAACTAGACACAGCCAAAGCATAACAATCTGATGCATAAGATGCATGGCGAGAGCCTGAACGAGTACGACTAGATAAAGGTGCATCCAATTTACTGTCACGCAAAGTGTGCACCAGCCATTTTGGCATACCTCTAGCCTGCTCATTTTCAGCCCTTTCCTCATCAAGTACATCATGTACATCTGCATCAGTAATAGGCTGTTCTAAAACATTTTCAGAAACCCCCATAGGCTGTACATTTGCCTCATTGGAACTTACATTCGTATTTCCACCACTGAAAAGAGGCAACAAAGTGTCATAAATGTCCTGTGAGCTTACATTACTGTCTCTAGTACATGACAGCAAGGGTTGAACAGAGTCTTCCACAAACACTACATCCCGTGAAACCAGAATACGTTTTGTTTGCGGATGATACAACCTGTAACCTTTGCTTTCAGCACTATAACCAACAAAAATACATTTGACAGCCTTATCATCCAGTTTTCCGCGCTGCACTTGTGGCACCAAAGCATATGCCAAACAGCCAAAAACACGCATGTGCTCAATAGAAGGTTTTCTATCATGCCATGCTTCATATGGAGTAATAGACTGCAAAGCTTTCGTAGGACACCTGTTAAGTACATAAGTGGCACACATGATGGCCTCAAGCCAAAAAGAATGTGACAAAGCTTGACTTTTGACCATACATCGTGCCATTTCCGTTAGTGACCTGTTTTTCCTTTCAGCAACACCATTTTGCTGAGGTGTATAAGGCACTGTACATTGGTGTTTTATCCCACGACTAGCCAGAAATGCATTAAATTCATGAGACATATACTCCCCCCCTCGATCGGAACGGAGGGTGTCCATAGTACATTTTGAGACATTTTCAGCCATAGCCAAAAATTGTTTGAAGCACATAAAAACTTCGGACTTCGCTTTAAGCGGAAATACCCATGCATGCCTGGAGTAATCATCAATGAAAGTCACGAAGTACAGGTAATTGCCCAAGGACGGAGTTTGCATGGGCCCACAAACATCACTATGCACAAGCTGCAACCTGCATGTGGCCCTAACTGAACCATCCTTTGGAAACTTAGAACGTTGCATTTTACCCATAATACAGCCTTCACAAACATGTTCGACAGGTGCTTCAAGAGGCGGCAAAGAAGCAACCATATCAGATTTCTGCAAACGCAGCAAACTGGCAAAATTCAGATGACCAAAACGTGCATGCCAAAGTTTTGCATCTGAAATAGCCCTTGAATCTGCAACAGCATTTGCAAAATTTTGTCCACAC
Source organism: Adiantum capillus-veneris (assembly GCF_014529385.1). Taxonomy (NCBI): domain Eukaryota; kingdom Viridiplantae; phylum Streptophyta; class Polypodiopsida; order Polypodiales; family Pteridaceae; genus Adiantum; species Adiantum capillus-veneris. Next base: position 46,324,810 of record NC_140953.1, read on the forward strand.
TTGTCATACAAAGTGAGCTTATACAGCCCACGGCACAAAAGCCCAGATGCAACAATTTCATCACCAAAACTGAGATCATGAACTGTACATCTGTCATCCACAAATTTGACTACAAGTCCAAGTCTAGCAAGTGCGGATACAGACAAGAGATTCTTCTTGATCCCAGGTACATAAAGTGCATCAACAAGTGTGAAGGAACTGCCATTAGCAGCAGTGAGCACAATCTTTCCAACTCCCTGAACTGGATAAGAGGCATTGTTGGCACAAGTGACTGAATTCCCATGAGGGACAGACTCGAGAGAGGTAAACAATTCACGATGTGAGGTAATGTGCTTTGTAGCACCACTGTCGAAATACCACACATGTGAATCTGCAGCAACTGACAAGCATGCATCATGGACAGCAAGATTGTAAGTGCACTCTGCGCTAAAAGCCCATTCTGCATCAACATCAGCATCACAATCTCCTTTCACAGAAGACTCAACAATGGCTGCATTTGTAGTGGAACCAGCATTTGCAGTGGAACCACCCTCTTTCTTCTTAGCCTCTTTGGCCTTCAACTTAGGACATGACTTGATCAAGTGATCATTGGTTTTACAATAATGGCAACGCATCTTTTTGCCCTTATCACCAGAATTGCCAGACGAAGTGTTGCCAGCAGAAGCATTAGGAACAGAATTTTTGCCACTCGCAGCAGAACCATAAGAAGTGGCTGCATTATTGTTACCACCCTTTCTTTGAGAAGCAATAAAAGCCTGTTCAACTGCACGCTGCCTAGTCCTGTTTTTTCTAGAAAGTGACTCTTGCAACAGCAATGTGCATAATGCATCAAACTTGACAACTTCAGGATTTCCTTGGGTCATGAGTCTCCAAGTACTAGCAAAAGTCTGGTAGGAATCTGGTAAGGCATCAAGAACAGTCTGCACAAGGGAACTGTCCGAAATGACTTCACCTGCAGAAATGAGTTGCTCATTGATATCCTTGACACTAGCAAGGAAAGTGTCCATATCATCTTCCTCATGCATAATCTTCGACTCTAGCTCTTTACGCAGCAAAGCAATTTTAGCCTCATTGCGACTTGCATAAAGACCTGCTAGAATATCCCAAGCCTGTTTTGCAGATTTTGCTGAACGGATGTGAGGAATAATGGTGCGCTTCACAGACAACGCAATCAATGCATGAGCCTGCGCATCCTTAACATCCCAACGAGCTTGTTCTGCCGTAGGCAAAACAACTCTAACAGCTGCAATCCTTGCAGCAAGACCTGCAACATCCTCAACATCGCCTACATCTTCAGAACCAGGACGTACATCAATGCCCTGCACAATGTTCCAGACACCTTTTGACACAAGAACATGTTGCATCATATAAGCCCACATAGGGTAGTTGTCCCCATCCAACCTGTCCTCAACAGCAAACATCTTGAACACATCTGTGTTGTTGTTGTCAGCCATGGTAAATGCTGCACCTGATGTGAAAACTGCCCGAAAATAGGAGAAATGGAGCGGGAACAACTTGTGCTATATAGCACAAACCGTAGAAGACTATAAGGCACCTGTTATGCAGAAAACGGCACTGACAGAAAATCTGCACGAAATGACGAAATAGCCTGTGCAGTACTGCCTGTAGTGGAAACGGAGGCCGAAATGAGCCCAAATCAAAATTCTGAGCAGACCAAGCTATTTGAGCTTTCCCAAAATATTTGTCGACCTGCGAACGCTCGCCAAAGCTCACTGAAATCGGAGAAAGTGAGCAGGCGTGTGCTGGAGCAGCTCGCGACTAAGCTCGGGAGGACGTGACCTGCTCTGATACCAATTGTTGGAATTAGGGTTGCAGAGAAACACACACAGCTTGGAGAAGACGAAGGAAGCTCAAGGCACACAATAGAGAATGTGTTACTTAGTGTGCAATGGAAAGATAGATAGCCCTAGAGTGATGGGCGTATATACAATGCACGGGGGAAAAAACCTCCTAAAGAGGGAAAAAATGCCCCGGCGGTCCTAGTGTGTTCACACACATCACTACCACATGTATATGGTAACAATTTTTCAATGCATTTAGCCTATTTTACCTATTTTTGGCATTTTTCACTTATTAATTTAAGTGACTTTCCAACAAAAGTAGGTAGGGCAATGTGGGTAAGAAAATATATAAGCAAACCAAAGTTAGCACTAAATGGTAGAAGAGGCAACGGGAGCCAAGCTCAGCAAGCCTCTTCTCATCAAGACCTTGGCGGTTTCCCCCACCAAGCAAGAAGAAGCAGAACCTCCCCTAGCGTTTTTGACAAGCCATTGCCTGGCGTTTTTGCATTAGCAGGTCATCGCCAGCAAGTTCCAGTGTCTAGCGTTCTTGCATCAACAAGGATCGCCAGCAGCAGACCCCAACCTACCTAGCATTTTTGATTACTAGCAGCCTAGCGTTTTTGACAGAAACAGCCTGGCGTTTTCATGAGGATTCAGTCCCCCTAAAGAAGCAACAGATTCAGCCGGAAAGACCCTCAGATTTCAGCCTTAAGAACCTCTGTTTTCAGCCCTAAACCTGCAGAATTCAGCGACAAAGACCCACAGAAAACAGCCCCAAAATCAGTGTTTTTGGCTCAGTCGCAGATTTCAGCCCATAGCGTTTTTGGACAGCAGATAAAAGATTGCAGATTTCAGCCCTAGTGTCGGCCTCGTCATCCCCGTCGTCATCGTCGACATAGCCTAGACTTGCATCAATCACTTGTACCAGTTTGTGCAATCATAAGTAGACTACTCTCGCCGACGAGAGTGGGGCCTTCGGAGGAGGGTTTTACAACGTCTCTGGTGTCGTATCTCTCTTCTCTCTCTATCTCTGAGTCTCATACACTTGCACGCATAGTGTCCATTCACTTTGTTTGTGATCATAGCATTCTCTCATTAAGAACGGAAGGCTCTACCTTCCATAGAACAAAAGGAACCTTGAGCACAGTTCGGAGCACTCATCTTGAGCAAAGCGCAAACATTCATTCCGTTGCACCTAACAACGGGTAAGTTCATATGAGGTTGTTTGTTTGTAAAAATTTGGGGCAGGCTAGTCCAGTTTGGCCGGCCACTTGGTATTTTAATAAGTTAACGTTTCAACTTATAAGGGCTTCCAGTGTAAAAAAAACCAACGTACGAAATTGGCCAGCGTAAAGAAACTTATCCAGCCAGTGTATCTAGCCAGCGAAAGAAACTTCTCCAGCCAGCGAAAGAAATTTGGAATGCTGCCGTTTGCTGCCGCTTGGGAAGAGTTGTGGCGAAGAGGTGTTCAACAAATCAATTATCAGCCCAGTGTTTCCAAAATTCAGCCCAACGCTTGCAAAGGTCAGCCCAGCGTTTGCAAAATTCAGCCCATCGCTGTAGATTTCAGCCCTTTGGGGTGTGTGGGGAAGGGTGCCACGAAGGGACACATTGCCTGGGGTAAAGGTGCGAGCAAGGGGGTCGTACTTGTTCGCACCCGTGTGTTCGCACCCTTTCATCCGAAACGGCATTGACCCGGCAGAAGGCCACCCACCTCTCAATGAAAGGGTGCACGAGGTTCGCCGTGTACGCCGCACACACACTTTTCTGTTTTGTCTTTTAGATATAGATTTGAACAGATAAAAAATTCAAGCTACCTCATGCTCGTATGCACATGTGTACCACCTTTCTTCTGCTTCCATACAACTCCGGGAAGGGAAGAGGGTGATGAGGGTAGCGGCAAGGGGTGAGGCTCACAACCTTCGGGTCCTGAGAATTTTTTTGCTTTGATACCACTGTGAGGATTAGTGGTGCTAATTCTATAATTAAAACTAAGATTCATACTTAAGATCAAATTGAGACTCAAGAGACTGAATGTGTGTTTGATTGCTTGAAAATGAATGTTTGAAAAGTGAGTACAATGGGCTCCTTATATAGGAGACGAAGAGACACAAATGAAAAGACACGTCTTATGGTGAAGAGACGCAACTTCAGACGTAAAAACATCCTTTTGGCGAAGAGCTGCAACCATTGGACGAAGAGTCGCAACCGTAGAGCAAAGGGGTGTGACCCGTCTCTTGAGCGAAGGGTCGTGACCATCCAAGCGTATCAATTCGGATCGTCTATTCGCAATAAGAATAAAGAAATACCGAAAGGGGCGCCAATCTTGGGGCCAACAAGGTGTCGCTGTTTGCTTGGTAGCACTCTAGCTGGCAGGCGGTGGTTTGCGTGATGTGTTAATCCAGTCACTGGTTTATTTGTGAAGTTCCCCCGTGTCGTAAAGTTCAAGTTAAAGTTCCCCTACGAGCCAGTTTCAGAGTTCCATTCAATTCTGAGTCTATTGTGCGTTGAGTCATCGTTCCATTTTAGTGTGTATTTCTTTATGTTGGAGTGAGGTTTTTTGCATACTGTACTGAGGAGCACCCATTGTAGAGAGAGCATGACACACTTTTTCCACTACACAATGTTGGAGTGAGGTTTTTTGCATACTGCACTGAGGAGCACCCATTGTAGAGAGAGCATGACACACTTTTTCAACTACACAATAGACTAGAGAGGGGTCCGAAACCCTCCTCCAAGAGCCACCCTCTCTATTGCTAGAGAGGTATTTGCTTTAGATTGCACAAATGCTGATACAATGGATCTAGATGCTATGGTATCTTGAAGTAGATGCTTGGATCTGAAAGGCTAAGGGTTGGAAATGCAAATCGCTAGGGAACTGGATCTGAAATTGCAACTTGACGAGGCTAGGGGCTGATCTGCTAATGCCGTTGTTGAGGGTGCTGATGATGATATGGGTTGAAATCTGCGAGGCTGATCTGGTGATGCAAAAACACAGTGGATCTGGGGTTAAAAATCTGTGCTAAATTCTGTTGCGGTGCTGACTTGGTACTGCAAGGCTAAACTGCTATTGTAGGCTAAAAATGCTATGTGCTTGTGGTTGGCTGAAAATGCTAAGCGATGATCTGTAGATGATGGGGGCTTTGGTGGTAAAAATAGGAGGTTTGAGGAAAAAACGCCAAAGGCTCTACTGGATGGTTGAGGGTCCTGGTACTGGGTACGGACTTCTAATCATCCAAATGGAGACCAAGGGGTCACTTATATAGGCAGGGCAAGGTTGGGTCGAGCAGAGCCTAATAAATGCTCCAAATGGGCTAGTCACTTATTAATAATTAAAGCATCGTTAATAAGAGGTGCTTAGGCAATGTACTAATACTAGACTAAGGGAACACTCTCTAGTGCCTACCCTAGCAGACACTAGTGGTGCTCATGCGCGATCAGAGGGTATGCTACTACACACTAGTGCCTCGATATACACGTCTTGCGTACATGCTCACAAACCCCTCCTAGGCTGTCCTAAACCCTAGGAGTAGGAGTAAGCCTGTCCACATGCACATAGTGTTGGAAGTGCACCCATTGTTGGCCCACTCTTTGTGTGGGTCACAATACTTGAACTTCAAACAGGATTGTAGTACTTGATTTTTTGAGCCGTGCTGAAAGTGATGCAAGAAAATCTGTTGCAGCTCCATGACTTCAACTTTTTCCGTGATCTCGGGTTCATCCTCTTCAAGAAACTTCAACCAAGACATTTGGAAAACGTTGTGCGCTGACCTTGAGTTAGGGAACCGCAATTTCATAGACACACCATTTTTCTTTTTAATGACTGGAAATGGTGGACTATGCATCCTAAAAGATTGTAGATGGAATGCAGATAAAAAATTTAACGGAGTGCTAAACTCTCCAAAGAGTGCATGCCAACATTGTAACCTTTTCTACTTGGAACAGTTGACTCTGGCAAACCACATAGGAGATACCAATGCTTAATGAACAAAAGTGCTACATCTTGTGCTATGATTGTATCCTACCAAGGAACGAGCATGCAAAACTTACATACACAATCTACAATGGTGAAACACTTTGTCATCCTTGAATGCAAAGTTTCTACTTTTTCTAAAGTGTTTCATGCCTCTGTGCCCATTAGTGAGTGAATTATTTGCATTATGCAAGATGGTTTTCTATGTGAGGTGACACACAAAGATGGTGACAAATATATAGGAGACCATCACGAATGAGATACTGGGAATCTATATATTGATTTTCCATGCTCTTAAGAGATACTTTAGGAATGGGTATTGTGAAGCTAGCTCGGCTCAAGAGTCAAGACCGGTCATTTGCGACTTAACGCATCTGCAATTGGGTTAGCTTTACCTGGAACATAGTCAATCAAACCACCAATTTGGGAACATTCAGCTTGATGGTCACTCCAAGGTGAACTATGCTTAGACTGGAGCCACTTCAGGGCTTGATGATCAAAATGCACAACTAAATCTCTATCATATAAAAAATGCTTCTCATGCTTATGAGAATGAATGACAAAGAGAGGTTCCTTATTGTGCTCTAACTGATTCTTTTCTGAACTGTTTAACTTTGTACTGAGAAATGCATCTGGATAACGTGGCTTATGACACAGAAGGAATGCTATGCGCACCGTGAATGACCATGGGAGAGGCACCCTTGTGAAAGAGAGTTAGCGTATTATTTTTCCAACCAACCAGTGGATCAAGTTCATGAAACCACTTGATGCGGAAAATCAAATCACATCCAAAGAGAGAAGAAAGAAGAAACTTGCGACGAAAACATGCTTGCTAAATAAAGACTTGCACATTAGGATATTCATGCGTGATTGAAGAGTACGTGCCGTGAGCAAATCGAGGAACCACAATGTTCTTCTGGAATAGCTTCTAAACGTGCACTCTTCACAAAAGAATCAATGATCACATCATGTATTCTTTGAGAATCAAATAAGATCACAATGCGTTGACCATTCACATGACCATAACACTTAATGAGAGATTCATCCCGAGGATCATTAGAAACATGTAGCACATTATTTTGCTCATTTATGACACTAACAGAAGATGTGGCTTCTGTGGGGTCTTTCTAGGTGTTTCCTTGGGACAATGTCTTTTTATGTGACCTTAAGTGTGACTTAAACATCTCCCTTCTTTTCCATACTCGGTTCTTTCTTCAAGACTTAATCAACCTACTACTATTCCCTTAGCAAATTTTCCATTAGGAGTCAACACAGGGGTTACTTGAGTTTTATCCTTTCCTTTATTATCACTGTTAGGTGAAGAGTTTTGTGCTTTAGGTGTAATGGAAGATTGAGAAGAGAAGAGTTATTGTGGTTGTTACCCTTGTTCTTACCATTCTGCCGATTCTGTTGGTTCTGCGGGGTATTGGACTTGTTCTGCTCTTGGGCTTACCTTTGTTGTGCTTCATTTCTCGATCGAGTGCTTCTTGGGTTACCTTTGTTGTGCTTCATTTCTTGCTTGACGGCCTCATTGTAGTCAGTACGGCAAATGTAAGGTGCAACGGATGTGAATGATGAACTTTGCTCAAGATGAGTGCTCCGAACTGTGCTCAAGGTTCCTTTTACTTACGGAAGGGAGAGCCTTCCGTTCCTTTAGTGAGAGAGTGAAAATGATCACAAACAAGTGGATAAACAGTGTGAATGAAGGTGCTGAGACTGAGAGATAGAGAGAGAAAAATACAACACCATAAAAGTTGTCAAACCCTCGTCCGAAGGCCCCACTCTCTATGGCGAGAGCGGTCTACTATTGATTGCACAATCTCTACAATGCGATGGACTTGCCGACGATGAGGACGACGACGAGATGGCTGGAATCTGAAAACGCTAAGGGCTGAAATCTGCAAATCTTGTATCTACTGAATTCTGACGCTATGTCGATGACGATGGCGATGACGACGATGCAACGACGAGGTGCTGAAAACGCAGATGCTGAAATCTGCATTTTCCGGGCTGAATCTACAAACGTTGGCTGATCTGGTCGTGTGGCGAGGATCTGCTGCGGGAAGGTGAGATCTGCGAGGTTCGGGGCTTGATTTACGGTGTCTAGATGTTGAAAACTGAAAACGCTGATGCAGAGGACGCCGGAATCTGCAAAAACGCTAGGTTGAATGCTGTCCTGTTGCAAAACGCTAGGGAATCTGTTGTGTATCTGCTACCGTCGGGCTGATCTGCAGCTGCAAAACGTTGGGGCTGATCTTGATGCGAAACGCTAGCTTATGTTGCTGCAAAAAACGCTAGGGCCATCTGCTGCAAAAACCCTAGGTGGTCTTGTTGAGAAGGTGCACTTCCACTGTGGTTTGCTGCCTCTATCGCCAGAAAATGCTAGCGCTAGGTTTTCTTATATACCAACTTACTAAATTTGCCCTACCCAGTTTCCCAACAGTCACTTATCAATAATAAGTGAAAAATGGCTAAAATAGGAAAAATAGGTCTATGCACTATAAAAATGCTCCTAATGGGTTCTGATAGTAATCTGATGATCATGCTGTGTGCAACCAGAGGATATCGATCTACTCTAAGTGCCTGGACATGCAGGGTGTGCGAACAGACTCACAAAAGTGCCAGAACACTTCCTAAGCTAACTGAATCTAACCCATGTCATGAAGTAGCTTGTCCACGTACACATAGGTTAGATGTGCACGTGAAATCCTCTCCTTTTCAAATAATGTACTGGTACCGAACTGTATGGTGCGAGGGAGATCGCCGACAACGTCTTGAATCCTGGAAAGGACTCTTCGCCGGCCCACTCTGATGCGTGGGTCATGCAATACTTGAACTTCATAATGGTATGCAATGCTTGCTTCTTTGGACCGCGTCGTCTATAGTCATGCGTCTATCTTCTTCAAGAATCTCCGAGGATGAAAATTCTTGAAACCACTTCCAACACAAAAACATGAACATACCCATTCCATGTAAAGTGATTGGAAAAATTCTAGTCTTTTTTAAAGACTGTGCATGCAATGTAGATGAACATATAGACGGAGTGCCAAACCGTTCATCAAACACACGCAAACAATAGAGTCGAAACTTGTTGTTTTGATCTAAATCAATCACAATTAAAATGCCGATGCTTGATGCTCAATCCTTCTTGTGCTCCTTCGGATACTGTGTCATGCCAAGGAAGAGACATGGAATGTGAATTCCTTGGGTGCAAACATTTCATTTTTTCATGAGTAATCCGCATACATCCGTGCTCATTCATGAGTGAATCGTGTTCATCGTACGATATGGCATGCCTATGAAAAGGGATCTCATAAGGACGGTGACTAAAATACAAGAAACCATCACGAATTAAACTCTCGAACAATGCGTGTTGACTAATCATGCACACACATAATACTTTCTGTGGGGGTTCTTGGGACCTCGGCTTGAGAGCCAAGATCGGTTCTTCGTGATTGATCAAATCTGCAATGAGGTTAGCTTCACTAGAAAAAGTATCAACTAAACCATCATCCTTGTGAACAATCACATCTTTATCTTGTAAATCATCATGCTCGTGAATAATCACATCTTGATCATGAAAATCATCATGCTTATCATTATCATGCAATTCATGTGTGTCGTGCTTTGGAAAAGAAGAGACTGAGAGAGTCTCCTTCTCCTGATTCTTTTCAATCTTCGCCTGCACATTAGAAATGAGAGATGAAGAATGAACAACTTGCACCCCACAAATGACAATGAGAGAGTCACTCTTGGCATTGAAAGTGAAAGTATTAGCTGCCCAATCGATGAGAGGGTTATGCTCACGAAACCATCGAATGCCTAAAAGCATATCACATCCCGAGAGAGGAGAGACTACAAATTTTCTGTGGAAGGACGCTTGTTGAACAGTAAACAAAACATCAAGGCACTCTTGCGTGATGAGAGTTTTCGTACCGGGAGCAAAGCCCGACACCTCGAAAGCAGATGTCTTGCTAACCTCCAAGCGGGCTCTTTCGACAAGAGAGTCACTAATCACATCATGCATACTGCTTGGGTCAAACAATATGACAAAACGTTGACCTTCACATGACCATAACACTTAATGAGAGACTCATCAATGGGAGGATCATGAGAAACTTGGGTCGCACTTGTGTTCTCATTTATTGCATTGATAGAGGAAGTGGGTTCTGTGGGTTCTTTAGATTCATTAGAGTCAAGCTTAGGACATGTTCTTTTTATGTGACCCTTGATGTGACAATGATAACATCGACCTTCCTTAGAATAAATGCTTTGTTCTTCTGACGTGCTGTATCCTCTTAAAATTCCTTGTTCTGTCTTTTCATGAGCGAGCTTAGGTTTAGCAATTGTGTTAGCTTTACCCTTAGATTCATTGTGAGTGTTCTTTTTTGAGAGACTAGAGGAAGATTCGTTAGAAGAGTACCATTCTTACCATTCTTACTATTCTTATCGTTCTGAGGGTTCTGAGAAGTTTGAGAGGTACTTTGAGAAGTCTTGTTCTCCTTCGGTTTTCCCTATTGTGCTTCATCTCCTGTGTGAGAGCAATCGCTACCGCCTTGTTGAGATCTAGGGGTCGAGGACTTCAACATCAAACTTGATATAGTTGTCGAACTCGAACATAAAAGCCTCTTTGCGCTTCACATCCGATTTGCGTAATTGGGTGCCAAGCTGCAAAACACGGTTAGAAAAAGACATGGCTGGAGTACCATTCTGCTTGAGATTACACCAATCTTCCTTTAATCGCGCTCCGTACTGAGGTGGTAAGAACCGCGCCTTGAGCTTGTCTTGGAAGTCGGCCCAACTGAAAGAAAGGGGCACGCCTACCTCGGCTTCCTCTAGGTGTGCGGCCAATTGCTCATCTTGCCATGCTTGATACCAATTAATGGCATCATCGGTAAGATATATGACTGTTGTCAAAACTTTGCTATTCCCCGTCTTCTTAGTTGTCGCAAAATAAGCATTAAATTGATGCAACCAAGAATGAATAACATTAGCATCCATCTTACCGTCATACTTACTAAATGTCAACTTCTCGGTGACGGGGTTGTTGGAGTCCGAATCTCGGCTTGCGCCACTTGATGAACCACCAACATCTTTTGCCGGCTCAGGTTTCGGAGGTAAGCACCTGTAGGACCAACTCTTGCATGCGTTCGTCTCTCTGCGTCTCACGCTCTAACTCCAAGGCCGCTCGTTTGTCTTTGGCCGCTACTCGTTGGGCTTCGCGTGATTGCTCACACTCAAGCTCAATAGCTGTCTTTCTTTCTTCAGCTGCCACCTTTCTTTCGACGGCCGCCATGTTGTAACATCATGTCCAGCATTGTCTTGACCAAAGCCTCCATTGGATTTGGTGCAATCCTTGGCGTAGATGGGGAAGGGGGGAGGGTCAGAAAAACCTCTTGGTGGGAAAATTCATCTTCGCTACTTCCATGCTCATCACCTCCATGTGAAGTATCCATTCCGCTTCGGGTAATGACCATACACTCAAGTCTTGGGTTCTTAAGTTCACGAGGAACTTGGGTTCTTGGGGGTCTTGAGTTCTTGAGGTTCTTCTTTAGCTTGCAATCTGTGTTAGAGAAGGATCTTCTGTGACCTGAGCTCTTCTCTTTCCCGCGGGCCGCCAAGGGTGCACCCCTTGGCGGCCTTGCGCTCACACCAAGGTTTCTTTTTTCCACCTCACGTTGATTGGCCGGCCGCCAAGTGCACGGTCCGCTCTCAATGAGTGAAAAGAGAAACAAGGGGAGGCTGGACAAGCCCTTCTTTCTTGGGTTTCCTGTCACTCTTCAAAAACACGATTAGGAATTGACACGCCCAAGTGGACTTTGGTTACGTGCGACCTCAACAAGAAAAAATAAATATTCTATGGTTCTTTCCTTGAGTGATACAGAACACTGCCAAAGCTCTGATACCAAGGTAAGGTGCAGCGGATGTGAATGATGAACTTTGCTCAAGATGAGTGCTCCGAACTGTGCTCAAGGTTTCTTTTACTTACGGAAGGGAGAGCCTTCCGTTCCTTTAGTGAGAGAGTGCAAATGATCACAAACAAGTGGATAAACACGGTGAATGAAGGTGCTGAGACTGAGAGATAGAGAGAGAAGAATACGATACCAGAAAAGTTGTCAAACCCTCCTTCGAATGCCCTACTCTCTATGGCGAGAGCGGTCTACTATCGATTGCACAATCTCTACAATGCAATGGACTTGCCGACAATGTCGACGACGATGAGATGGGTTGGAATCTGAAAATGCTAAGGGCTGAAATCTGCAAATCTTGTATCTACTGAATTCTGACTCTATGTCGATGACGACGATGCGACGACAAGGCGCTGAAAACGCAGATGCTGAAATCTGCATTTTCCGGGCTGAATCTACAAACGTTGGCTGATCTGACCGTGCGGCGAGGATCTGCTCCGGGAAGGTGAGATCTACAAGGTTTGGGGCTTGATCTACTGTGTCTAGATGTTGAAAACTGAAAACGCTGATGCAGAGAAGGACGCCGGAATTTGCAAAAACGCTAGGCTGAATGCTGTCCTGTTGCAAAACGCTAGGGAATCTGTTGTGTATCTGCTACTGTCGGGCTGATCTGCAACTGCAAAACGCTAGGGCTGATCTTGATGAAAAACACTAGCTATGTTTGTCACAAGACGGACACCACGTGGTAGACTGAACAGACTCTTAGCACTTCAATTACAACTGAACTAAGAGAGAGAGAGAGAGACGACACGCGACACGGAGTGGCGGAATTCCACCCCAGAGAGTATTGGCCCCAAACCTTGGCGCCCCTTTCGGTATTTCTTTATATTACTTTAACTCAGTACATTGCCGGTACCCACGCTCTGCACCTTCTCACTGAAGTGTGCCAGAGAATGAGCCCTTATCACATATTTAAAGGCCCTTGGCCTATGAAAAGCAGTTTACATGAAAAGCCTTCAAACTCAAAAGCTTTTGGTCTAAAAGCAATGCCAAAAAGCTGCCAGCATAAATCACGGAATTCCGTACAACAGTCAGCACAAAACGCGGAAATCCTACAGTCTGCCACGTCATCATGTCAGTGCAATTTTTGGAAATCTGCCACGTCATCAGTTTGCTACACGGGTCTTGCTTTATTTTAATCCTTTATGTCACTTGGGGCCCCATCGGACTGGGTCCCCGTAAGTTGGTAGGACTTCTTTCTTCTGTTACTTGTTCTTCTTAGGGTTTAGGCCGCTCGGCCAGGATCTGCAAGTTGGCTCCATTCTTCAGGGCTTTGACACGTCAACAGTTTGTGACAATGTTGCTGTAGAAAACGCTAGGACCATCTGTTGCAAAAACGCTAGGTGTTCTTGTTGAGGTCTTGCTGAGAAGGCGCACTTCCAGTGTGGTTTGCTGCCTCTTCTGCCAGAAAATGCTAGCGCTAGGTTTTCTTATATATTGACTTGCATAATTTGCCCTACCCAGTTTCCCAACAAAGTCAGTTATTAATAATAAGTGAGAAATGGCTAAAATAGGGAAAATAGGTCTATGCACTCTAAAAATGCTCCTGATGGGTTCTGATGGTAATCTGATGATCATGCTGTGTGCAACCAAAGGATATGCATCTACTACGTGCCTGGACATGCACGATGTGCGGACAGACTCACAAAAGTGCCAATATACTTTCTAAGCTAATTGAACTGAACCCAAATCATGAAGTAGCTTGTCCACGTACACATAGGGTTAGATGTGCACGTGACAGCAAACAACCTTTACATTGTATTTGATATACTTGTCTCAACCAAAGAGGAAAGACTCCTTGCGATCCTTGTCTGACTTACGCAATTGGACACCAATCTGCAAAATACAGTTAGAAAACGACAACAAAAGAGTCCCATTTTGCTTGAGAGCTCGCCAATTCTCTTTCAACCGATCAAGGTATTGCGGTGGCATAAAATGCTCCTTGAGCTTGACTCGGAAGTCGACTCAAGTGTAAGACAGTGGCTCGCCATCCACGGCATGCATAAGGTGCAGGGCCAAGCGTGCCTCTTGCCAGGCTTGATACCAATTAATGGCATCACCCAACAAATACACAGCTATCGAAACTTTACTTTTATAGTAGCAAAGTAAGCATTAAATAATGTAAAATCATGAACACATCCATCTTATCATCATACTTACTGAAAGTCAACTTTCTAGTGATTGGATTGTTGGAGTTGTCATCTCTACCTGGTCTTTATGATGACTTGCTGACCTCTTTTGGAGGATTGCTCTTGGAGGAGAGGAACTGGTAGCCGAATGCTTGCATGCATTATTCTCTGTGGGCCTCACGCTCTAGCTCCATAGCCACCGGCTTTTCTTCAACATCTATCCTGAGAGCTTCACGTTTTCTCTCTAGAGCCATTCTTTCCCTTTCAATTGTGGCCGTTGAGCTTCTTCTTGTAACATCATCTCCATCATGGACTTCAGCAAAGCCTCCATAGAGTTTTGTGCAATCTGTGGCGAAGATGGGGATGGAGGAGGTGCTAGAAACGGCCCTCCTGGTGTAGGGACTTCTTCTCCAACTTCAGACTCATCACCTTTATGCAAAGTATTCTGGTGATGACCATGTGCTGAGTACTTGGGGTACTGGCTTGGGTACTTAGGGTTGTTGGATACTTGGGGTTCCTGGGTGCTTGGGGTATGGGATCCTTGGTACTGCTTGCAATCTGACTTAAGAAGGCTTTTCTCTTACCCACTCTCAACTCCTTCTCATGGGTGCACCCCTTGGCGGCCTTGTGCTCACACCAAGGTTGGCTTTTTTCACCTCATGTCGATTGGCCTTCCACAATGTGCAAGGTCCATTCTCGATGAGAAGGAGAGGAGCCCTTCTTTTGTGGGATTATCTGCCATCTTCAAAGACATATATTAGAGAGATAGACACGCCCAAGTGGTCTTGGGTTACGTGCAATCTCAAACAAGTCAATCTTTTTTTTTTTTTTTTTGGGTGGTTCTTTAGGTCCTTTTCTTGAGTCTTGATACCGAACACTACCAAAGAGCTCTGATACCAATGTAATGTGGAGCAGAAGTGGTTCAAGGTGATAACTGAGGATGAGTGCTCACAAGGTTTCTTTTAGTTCATGGGAGAGTGTGCAATAGACTAGAGAGAGAGGAGAGAGAGATTGTGAGTGAAGGTTTTGTGAGGGAGAGAGAGAAGACTAACAGCAGATGGGTCCCAAGCCCCCTCTCTATTGCTAGAGAGGTATTTGCTTTAGATTGCACAAATGCTGATACAATGGATCTAGATGTTGAGATACTGATGGGATCTTGCGGTAGATGCTTGCATCTGAAAGGCTAAGGGCTGAAAGTGCAAAACACTAGGAAATCATTTCTAGATGTGCAACTTGACGAGGCTTGGGGCTGATCTGCTAATGCCGATTTCGAGGGTGCTGATGATGATATGGGCTAAAATCTGCGAGGCTCATCTGGTGATGCAAAAGTGCTATGGATCTGGGGCTGAGATCTGAAAACGCTGGTGCTGAATTCTGTTGCAATGTTGATTTGGTACTGCAAGGCTAAATTGGTACTGTAGGCTGAAAATGCTAGGTGCTTGTGACTTCTGATCATCCAAATGGAGTCCAAGGGGTAGCTTACATAGGCAGGGCAAGGCTGGCCCAAGCAGTGCCTAATAAATACCTCATGACTTCTAAATGGATTGGTCACTATTAATAATAAAAGCATCATTAATAAGAGGTGCTTTGTATGTGGGAACACTCCCCAGTGCCTACGCCTAGCAGACACTGGTGATGATCATGTGCAATGAGAGGTGAAACTACATTGAAGTGCTTCTTGGACATGCATGTCTGCGTATAGGGTCACAAGGGTGCCATAACACTTCCTAGGCTGTCCTAAACCCTAGAAGTAAGAGTTACATTGTCCACATGCGCATAGGGTTAGATGTGCACATGACGAATAAACCTGCTTGAAAATAGATTAGTTTGACATGGTGGTGTCTACACACGTGTATGAGGGACAAGGGGGATGGAGCTCTTAACTCTAATGGATATATTTAACTATATGCATAGGGGAATGCAACCATCATATGTGAAGGACTGGCTAGCTCCATCTAATAACAAGATGGGGGTGTAGTATGTAGTGTTGCCCAGACGATTGCAAACATACGTAGGAAACTAGCAATCATAAGAGTCTTATCCATAGATGAACAAAATGCTCATCCAATGAGCAATCGAATGCTTGACACAGACAACACATAAACTATAGTCAATAAACTTGAATCTTGAGTTTTGATTCTTGATGCAAATAAATAAAACCAAAGTCCATACGCAAAACGAAGGCCAATTCTCAAAGCTCAAGCCTCATCATCCTAATCGTCCTCCTCTTTGTAGCATCCTTGAACTTTGCATCTTGACTCTCATCTGCATTAGACTCCTCAAATGGAGCTTTATCCTCTTTCGTACTTGCAACATTGCTACTATCCAATGCATGCGAGTGTTTCTTGTAAGATGGAGTTGTCATCTCCTCATAAGTATAGCATATATGTGTCTTTCCTCTTGAGGAAAGTCAGGAATTGCTTTGTACTTGTTGATGTCTATCTTGTCAGCATCAACGTGGTGTTGCTCTATGGGAGTTCCATTAAGCTCAAGCACAGCAAAGACAATAACAAAAAACAAGTCTCTTCAATTATAAAGTGGGGACCTGGTTTCTCTTTTCGTATGAAAAAGAGCCCATAATTCTCTTTGCCTGTTGAGAGCTACGATCTTGGGAGAGCACTCTTATTGTAATCAGTCTCTGTAAAAGAGTTGAGAGCTATAGCCCTAGGAGAGCACTCTTATTGTAATCATTCTCTGTAAAAGGGAAATAGTACTATGTCACTTAAATTTTCACACATCACTTGGAGAAGGATTGGGGATGATATATGTGGTAAAGAAATTTCGGCGTTGGTTGTTAGCCAACAAGTTTACATTCATTGTAGGCCTCCAAGCCCTCCTCTATTTTCTGAATAAACCATGTAATACTGGAAGAATAGTGAGATGGCTCAAAATATCGTTGGAATTTGTCTTTGCTGTGGTGGTAAAGAAGGGTACCGCATGTATCAGAGCCAATCACCTTTCTCGGGTTTACGACGGGCGAGGAACCAAAAGGGATAGATGATGATCTACCAGATGCTTACCAAATGCTTGCCTTTTCTCTGTAGAAATGAATGGCTGGAAGATATAATGACTCTAATGGCTATAGCTCCATTCAATACGGAGATTCTTATTCCGTTAAACCCTAGGTAAGGACTAGAAGAAGTTAAGTTACCAACTTGGGTGTGCCAACATCATACTTCTCCCACTGTGGCACTAACTACTAGATGTAGCTCAGTTTTACAGGCTTTAGATTAGCATAAGAAACGGGTGTTATACAGAAGAAACGTTTTGAAGCGTTTCGAAGTTTTGAACAGGTGTGAAATGCGTTTCAAAAAACATTGATAGTATAGCATGCCTAGGTGGGTAGGGAGTAGAAGAGTCCCCACAGCGTAGCAAAGAGAGAGTCTTGATTTGGTTCTTTCTAGGGGGTGGGTTACCTGGATTGGCGAGGAAACAGTGATCACTCGTCTCATGGAGCTAATCCTAGAAGCGCTAACCTTAAAACCCATCACGGTTTCCAATAAGGTCTCTAAGCTTGTTCATACAATAGCCATTGAGGGCTCATCCGTTTCTAGGACTTTGTGGTCCTTGCTTCAAATGTGTATAGTTTGGCTCTTGAGAATGATGTTATCTTGTAATTGTAGGCTGTTGTGTTCTTGCTAATTACTAACAAGTTCTCATTTCAGGTGCTTGAGGGGGGTGGCAACAAAGCAGTTGAAAGACATAAAGCCCGGAAGAAGTTGTTACCTCGAGATCGCATCAGCCACCTCTTGGATCCTTCCTCACCATTTTTGGAACTTTCTCAGGTATTTTAATGTCGAAAGTGGAAATCTTGTACTCTGGACAGGTCAGTTGACTGCATCATTGACAGGTTAGGAGAGAAAGCCATTGAAGACTCGCCAAAGAAACTGTTAAAAGTGAGGATGAAATGTGAGTTTCTTACACGTGTTTTTGTATGGATATTGAAAAGCTTGCAGGTCACCAGCTCTATGACGAGCCATTACCATCTGGAGGCATTGTAACAGGAGTAGGTTCAATTCATGGGAAGCTTTGCATGCTTGTGGCCAATGATGCCACTGTAAAGGGTGGCACATATTATCCCATCACAGTTAAGAAACACTTGAGGGCACAAGAGATAGCTGCTCAGTGTAACCTCCCATGTATATACCTAGTGGACAGTGGTGGTGCTAACCTTCCTAGACAAGCAAACGTGTTTCCTGATAGGGATCACTTTGGACGAATCTTCTACAACCAGGCACGCATGTCTGAAGCTGGGATTCCACAGATAGCCTTGGTGTTGGGATCTTGTACAGCTGGTGGAGCTTATGTCCCTGCCATGGCTGATGAGAGTGTCATCGTGACGGGCAATGGAACCATTTTTCTTGCAGGACCTCCGCTTGTGAAGGTTTGTCTCTACCTCTGCACAGTATCGCTGGAAAAGTACTCATACATTGTGCTATATTGTTAAGTAGTTCCTTAGGTTAGTAGACTGTATCGTGAGATTTGGTATTGCTATATTAGGTACGTTCTGAGGAGCATCGCTTGTGGTAGGCTGCTACTGGAGAGGAAGTCACTGCGGAGGAGCTTGGTGGTGCATCCCTGCATTGCAAGGAGTCTGGTGTCTCCGATCATTTTGCACATGGTCTCTCTCTCTCTCTCTCTCTCTCTCTCTCTCTCTCTCTCTCTCTCTCTCTCTCTCTCTCGCTGTGCACTTTTTTTGTAAATCTTGTTTGATAGCACGCACGAGCGTATACACGCACACACCCACACACCCACACCCACGCGTGCGCACACGCACGAAATGGATGCCTCTCAACTTATCTTCTGTTTATAGCTTAATGGTATTTTCATTCCTAGATTGAATAATGGTGATGTCTCCTCCAACACACATTGTTGTCAATCTATTCAGAAAATTTGACAATCTAAGGATCATTCTCTTTTGTCAAAAGAAGTAAAGGTTTAGCATGCATGCATGCACGCGGACATGTACGCGCAGGTGCATGCATGTGCACTGAAAGAAAGAATGGACGAGAGAAAGAAAGATTGAGTGCAACCTGCAATTTGAAGCCCAATATGGGATAATATTCTGCCTTGTACAACTAATACAATGAGAATAGCAACCAGGAAAGCCCAAAAGGATGAAGGAGGATTTAGAGAATCATTACAGTACAGAAGTCAATGTTCAACAACGGATTTCTGGAATCAATAACAACCAACTTGGCTGTCTTTTGATCTCACATTCGCCTCCAGGGAACTCATTTTCACATGAAATAAAAGAAGCTATGTGTGTCTACCTGTCTATCTTTTGTCTGCCAATAATCAGTGCTACAATTTGAGCATCATAGGAGGCAGTTGCCATGGCAACTCAGCCATGTGGAGCTACACAATAAGAGAGATACCATTAGTTGAAAGTGGATATACTCTTAGATAAGCCATATATTAGACCTGAGCTTAGACTTGTTTTTAGAGCTTTTTGGATAAGAGCTGGAGGACAACCAAAACTACATGTCCCAAAGTGAGTACCTTTAAAGGCTTTGACATCATCAGAGACGGCTCTATGTCAGAATTTTTGACCATAAACAAAGGTTGCAGTGAAAGACAATTTTTGTGGAGCAATATAGCTTTAAGCAGTTGGCAATGCATTGCAGCTCTTGCATTCCCAAATGGCCAGTCGTCCATGTATGGAAGCTAGTGTTTATCGGATTCTTCCAATTACAATAGCCAGTCTTCTTTCATGTGTATAGAATGTTCTGTAATCATCCTTTTTAATGTATGGTATATACATGTTACTTTTGGATCTGATGGAGTTCCATAATGGAGAAACTATCTGCACTTACATATTCTTTGTGGTTCATTTCTTCATATATTGGGCATAGCATTTGTGCCTCGCAAATTTCATGCTTGTATAGTAACAGTTTGTGTTGAACAGATGAAATGCATGCCCTGGCAATTGGACGCAAGATTGTAAAGAACCTGCATCTTGCTGGTTTTCCCCACAAAGGGACTGGATTTGTTCAGAATCTGGCTGGAGTGAGAGAACCGCTTTATGATGCCGAAGAGTTGCGTGGCATTGTTCCAATAGATAAACATCAGTCTTATGATATTCGATCCATCATCTCAAGGATAGTGGATGGGAGTGAATTTGATGAATTCAAGAAGCTATATGGCACAGTAAGTATTTCTCGATGTTGTGCTCGTGATTTTGTTTATATGCTGAAGAAGAAATGCGCATTAATTTTGGAGGCAACAGTTTTAAGCATTCATTAAAATGTCCTTTTGCAGACTTTAGTCACGGGTTTTGCAAGAATTTATGGGCAGCCAGTGGGGATTCTTGGTAACAATGGCATACTTTTCACGGAGTCAGCTCTTAAGGGAGCTCATTTCATTGAATTGTGTGCCCAGAGACACATTCCTCTTGTTTTTCTCCAGAACATTACCGGCTTTATGGTTGGTAACTGGTGTTTTGGCAGACTTTGTTATGTTTTATCTAAGCAAGGTGGATATGATAAAACTCTGCTTTGGCATTGTTTACAGGTTGGGGCTCGTTCTGAGGCTAGTGGGATTGCAAAAGCTGGAGCCAAGATGGTCATGGCTGTCTCTTGTGCAAAGGTAACCCTTTCTGTCTCTGAAACAATGCTGTAAGATTAAAGATCTAAGCTAGTGTACAAATGAAACAAGTACTTTACGAGCTAAAGCTTCCAAGGCGCAAGTGTAAGTGTGCACGTATGAGTCTTACCAAATGGCGAGCTAATATTTGTAGCAAGCTACACTGTCACTTTCACAGGACAGTTAGTTTACAGTTGGTCTTTGGTCTGGTCGGTTCACACTAGTCGGACTCGCTGGGCAGAGACACGTGGCAGGGATACGGTGGTTTAGTGGACATCGTGGCCAGGTCACCACCGCCACCCAGTGGGGATAGACTTAGGTGATGTTATTTATGAGCCGTTGGTGGCTCTTTATGATTGTATATATGAGTAGTAGCTTTTGGTCAGAGCATCTTGTACGTAGTCGTCTAGAGTGAGTCTATACATAGAGCACGTCTTCACTATCCCTGCACATCCGAGCCTCGACACCCTCATTGTACCTGTGAGTCCTGGGCTGGAGTTGAGTCTGCTGCCACGACAGAGCCTGTATCAGTCTTTGAGATAGTCGAGTCATATGTTCTGATCTGCTGTTGTGCCTTTGTGAGCTCTGTTGATGTCTATGATTTCCTTTCTTTTCAGTCTGTTTGAGTGAGATTGTCATGCACATTGCACTGAGGACCACCCACTGTAGAGAGCACGACACATTATCCGTGCTACAGGTGCTCTCATTTTGGCGATCACGGTGGGACCTCAAAGGAAGTCTCACTCTTGTTGAGATACAAATCGTGAAGCTAATTGGTTGTTACCTAGCTCCGCACACTTGCTTGCATTGTGTAGATAGTCTTCTGGTCTGGTCCTCTCTCGCCTTGGTCGAACCAGTCCTCGTCCTCGTCCCGGGTCCTGGTCTAGTCCTGGCCCTGGTCCAGTCCTCCTCGTCCTGCCAGCTAGGTGGTCTAGTCACTGGTCCTGGACCAGATGGTCTAGTCACTATCCTCACTTGTCCTGGTTCAGACCTGTGTTGTTCAGCCCACAGAGTCTTCTTGCCCAAAGCTTGGTTGGATTGGTGGTCATTGCATGACACATACAAGGCGGTCAGTCAAGCGTCAAAGCACACTACTGAGCCCTCTGAAGCACTATAACAGAAGACGACCTGTGGTATCTAGTAGAAGTTCATTAACCTCATCACCCATACCTCCACATACGACATCCCCCATTCCTTCATCCAGTTCCACATCTTCCAGATCACCTTCTCCAGCAAAGCTCTTTCCTATTCTGCTACAGCAGGCTATTGAGCAACAGGCTCAACAAGGGGCCATGGAGGCGTTGGCTAGTGTGTTGGCCAAGGTAAACCGTTCCCCACCTTCAAAGGACTCTCTTCAGAAGATGCTGACGACCATGCACGGAGGTTCGTATCTATCTGTAGGGGACGTGGTCTTAACAGAAAAGATGCTTATCTGGTACTTTTTCCATCCACCTTGGACGGCTTAGCGGACAAATGGTACAACCAATTTACAGAGAATCATTTTGCAACTTGGGCAGACTTAAGACAACAGTTCTCTGCAGCTTTCAAGCCAGGCGACTACCAAGAGAAAGTGTTGGATGAGTTGGCCAACATGGTGCTCCAGCCAGAGGAGACTTTTGCGGAGCTTATGACTAAAACCAAGTCTCTTGTTGCCAAGCTTTCCCAGCAACTCGGTGAATTCATGGTTAAGAAGTGGGTGGAGAAGGCGCTCCCCAAAACCTCTCAGCAAAAACTCCGAGAGAGCCTCCGACCCGACGCCACTCTGGAGGAATTCATCGCAGTTGCTACTAGGATAGAGGGGGCTAGGAAGCTGTTCAACAACTCTCCTCACATAGAGGCTCCCTCTGTGTTCTCGGAAGGTAGTCCTGCTGATCCATTGACTACCTTGCGCAAGGAACTTGAAGCCCTAAAACTACAATGCGCTCTCCAAGAAGAGAAATCAATCTCTCTGAGACAAGAGAAACCATCGCACCTTGAGGCTTTGGATCCAATCAAGAGAGAGCTAGAAGAGCTTTGGTCTCAGCAGTAGACTAAAGCTATGGTATGGTGTAGCTCTTGTCGCTCTCCAGGACATCCTCCACAGGACTGTCCCCTTCGGGCTTATTGCCACTTCTGCGAAAAATCTGGGCACGAAGATAAGGATTGTTACTATATCAAAGGATTGTGGCAAATACAACAAAGTCTAGGTCCTTCTCTCCAACATGGGCTAACACCTGCATCCAACATGGTCTCATCATATGGCCATCAAAACCCGTTGCCCCCTCTACTGACAACACCCCCTATGCAGCAAGGTATGCACAACAACTTTGCATCCCCCAGCTTTTATCATGCTAGTACTCCCTCACTTCCCCAAAGCTTCTACACTCAGCCTCCAGCTCCATGCAGCAACAAGAGCAGTGACCACCTCGTCCCCCGTTTTGTCCGTCTAATCGGCCAATTTTATGCTACAGATGCGGTGAATATGGGCATTACCAAAGTAAGTGTCCTTTACGGGGTCTCCTCCTTGTAGACATTGTCCGGAGTCTAAGGACCACTATAGTAAAGATTGTCCCAAACAAAGGGCATCCTCATCTTCAGGCCCGAATCAAAACCAACAAGAGTTTACATTCCTGAAGATCAATCTAATCACAGTGAACACCACCCCTCAGCCAACACCTGCTACACATACAGTTCGGCCACAACAAGCAGCATAGCCTGTTGGCGTGCTCACTCGGGCCCAAAGAGCAGCCCTGGGTTTAAGTTTGCCAACAAGACCATCTTGTCCATCACTTCCGCAACCTGATCAAAATGTCGAACCCGTAAGTGGTGAAAAGAATAGGCCAATCTCTATGCCTTCGGACATTGATGGAGCCTTCCTGGCAGCAGTGGCTGACTTGCAACAGGTCTAAGTTTCCGAGGAGGCCCAGATTGTAGGAGCTAAGCCCACAGCGGAAGCAATCTTGAAGAACACCTTTCAGCAAGTGTCTCTTTATGAGATGCTCCGGCTAGATGCAACCATTAGAAGTGACACTCTTTCAATAATTCAGTCTCTGTACCCTGGTACATGGCCTAGTGGCGGGCACCTACCTGTGCAGCCCTTGGAGTGCTACATGATTTCATATCTAGCTGCTCCCCTCACCGACTATAAAAGTCCACGTCTTACTGTATCTATTCTTGGGCATCAATTCTCAGGCGTCATAGTGGATGGTGGGTCTGGAGTCAATCTAATGCCCGAATTTACCATGTCAACCTTAGGTCTGCAGCCTACCCGCCCTGCTCCATTCACTGTTACATTGGTAGACCAGAGGACAGTCTACCCTGTGGGCATAGTAGAGAAGGTGCCTTTGAAGGTACAAGATTTCACATCTAGCTTGGATTTTGTGGTGGTCAGTCTTCCTCAGGTGGAGGGAGGATTTCCTTTGCTGATTGGTAGACCATGGTTGCGGCATACTAAGGCACTTCATGATTGGGGAAACGACGCCATGTGGATACATACTCCTGGCTCCCAAATGCAACCAATTCGGCTTGAAGGAGGGATGGATCCAGTGGCTCATCACAGCTCATTGTCAGTACAGTCCAACCCCGACCCTGAGCAGCCCATCCCACCTGACGGGTCTGACGAGGACTTGCTACAGTGGTTGAAAGCTACCACATCGATGCCATGCTATGTGGTCTCTATTCAAAACTCACATGTGCCGCCGGTAACACTCTCTCTTCCAACTCCTCAGGAGGACACAAATGTCCAAAGTCCTACAGCAGACAGTAGAACAGCCGAAGAAGTAAGTGTGTCAGCCCCAAATTCTCATGCTTTGAATGACCCGCCGATGGAAGCCCTCGGTCTCGGGGAACCTATAACATATCATCGAAGGGGGAAGAAATCTCCTCTGCATGAACTCGCCAAAGATCTCCCCCTTCCTGTAGCATCTCCCAGGTCGGACCCCCTTCAAAAGCACTCTGTTATGTTTGGGTCTGAAGATTTACCCTTCGAGGAGCTTCCACCAGGATGGTTACAAGAAGAGTATGCGGAGTTTCCAATCGATCAAACACCTGTACATGATGTCTTGAAGCTCCAAGAGGCAGCTCACCTCTCATCTTCGGAAGCACCCTCTCCAGCTACACCCCCTGACCCGGTCAGAGAAGTCAACCCGGGAGATCCTGATAACCCTCAGCACGTACTCTTAGCAGCTTGGTTATGGGAGCATCCCGCATTACTCAATCAGGTAGTCTCTTTCACACACTCTTTTAAAGATGTTCTTACCTGTAAGAGGCCGAGCTTACAAGCTCAACCCGAAGTATGCTGAGGTGGTCAAGTCAGAGTTAGAAAAAATGCAAGAGGCAGGGATCATTGTACCTGTGGAGCACTCTGAGTGGTTATCACCCATGGTGATAGCGCCTAAGAAGCAGTCCAACAAAATCCGTGTGTGCGTAGATTACCGCGCTCTGAATAAGGTTACTATCCCAGATGGTTTCCCAACACCTTTCACTAAGCGTATGCTCGAAGATGTAGCAGGGCATGTATTGTACAATTTCATGGATGGGTTTAGTGGATACAATCAGTTGGGCATCCATCCAGGTGATCAGCTGAAAACGGCCTTTGCGACTCCCTGGGGTATTTTTATCTACACTAGAATGTCTTTTGGGTTGAAAAATGCTCCACCTTCTTTCAATACGGCGGTATATCTCATCTTTTGTCCTCTGCTTACGAATCATCTTCGCATCTTCATGGACGATTTTTCGACCTTCTTAGGTGCTCAATGTTCAACCCTAGTGGAAAATCTAGAGGAACACCTCGCTCAACTCTCTGCTCTCTTTCTCAGGTGCAGAGAGGCACGCCTAAAGCTAAATCCTAACAAATGTCATTTTTTGGTTATTGAGGGCACACTTCTAGGCCATGTGGTGTTTGCTAAAGGTTTAGCGCCTGACCCAGAGAAGATCGTGGCAATCTTAAAGTTACCACCTCCCATCAACCCAAGAGGGGTGCAGAGCTCTGTAGGCCACACAGGTTATCATCGCAGGTTTATACGCATGTATGCACAGGTGGCTCAACCCCTAACCCGCCTAACTAGTGCTACTGTTCCCTTTCAATGGTCAAATGCAGAGGCTGAAGCTTTTGCATACCTTAAAAAATGCCTCACTAAAGCGCCTATCTTAGTAGCTGCCGACTGGTCTCTTACCTTTCATGTGCATACAGATGCCAATCAATTGGCTGTGGGTGCGGTGTTGACTCAGCCTAGTAAGGAGTACAACTTGGATCGCCCTGTTCACTATGCGACTCGCCTACTCACCAAGGCAGAGCGCAACTATAGCACCAGAGAAAGGGAATGTTTAACTATTGTGTATGCTCTGCAAAAATTTCGGCATTACTTATTAGGAGTCCACCTCACAATTATTACAGATCACCATGCCCTGCGATATCTGCTCAACAAGCCGCAAGTTGTAGGT
The DNA here is from genome assembly GCF_014529385.1 of Adiantum capillus-veneris. Classification (NCBI taxonomy): domain Eukaryota; kingdom Viridiplantae; phylum Streptophyta; class Polypodiopsida; order Polypodiales; family Pteridaceae; genus Adiantum; species Adiantum capillus-veneris. Next base: position 46,350,689 of record NC_140953.1, read on the forward strand.
AGAGTATGGCGATGGCTACTCTTATTTCAAGAGTTTGATTTCGAAGTGGTATTCAGGCCCGGCAAACATCCTGTCCTTGTCGACCACCTTTCTCGCGTTCACACTGGTGAAGAAGCAATAGGGTTTGCTGACGACTTTCTCGATAGCAGTCTCTTCAAGGTGGATACCACTCCGAAATGGTACGACGATGTTTTGCATGTGCTTTCTATTGGCCTGTACCCAGAGAACGCTTCTCCACTGCAGAAGAGACGACTGTTGCTGAAGTCTAGGCCATTCACTCTGATTGGGGGCCAGCTATACAAGTCAAGACAGGATGGTGTTCTGAGGTGGTGTGTCTCCCCTCATGAAGTCGAGTATATTTTGGAGGATGTCCACAGTGATCCCACTGGTGGCCATTACCCTGGTCATATTACTGCACAGAAGATTCTCCAGTGTGGCTTATGGTGGCCCTATATTTTTCGCGATGCAATTGCCTATGTAAAAGTATGTGATGTATGTCAGCGCTGTGGCCCTAAACCAAGCAAGCAGTCAAACCGTCCTTTGCAGGTCTCTATGGCATGGCAGCCCTTTGAGAGATGGGGCATTGATTTTGTAGGTCCAATTACTCCCTCCGTCCAACTTGGCAATCGGAAGTATCTCTTGGTGGCTACAGATTATGCAACAAAGTGGGCAGAGGTACTGGCGACAACGGACTGCACTGGCACTACGGTAGCCAAGTTTCTCTACGAAAATATTTTGTGCAGGTTTGGATGTCCCTTGGAAATCACCAGTGACAGGGGTAGTCACTTTGTGAATGAAACAATTTCAACCTTGCTTGCCAACTACAAGATTTTTCACCGAAAATCTTGTTCCTATTACCCTAGAGCAAACGGGTAGGCAGAGAGCACTAATAAGGTTCTAATAGCACTCCTGCGGAAAGCATGTCATCTTCATCCTTCGACTTGGGCTCAAGCTATCCATGGCACCCTTTGGGCATATCAAACTTCTTTCAAAGCCACAACCAATCACACCCCATTTCAATTAGCTTTCGTGTTGGAAGCGATAGCACCCTTCGAATTCAACTCAGGATCTCAACGAGTGGGTAGTCTGCGTGCCAATGGATTTGGGGTCGGCATTTGTCTCTCGTCTTTTCCTTTTGGATGAAAGCCGAAGTTTGGCTTCTCTGGCTCTGGAAGCAGAGCAGCTTCATCGTAAAGCCTGGCATGATCGCCATCTCAGAAAGCCGCAAATAACGCAAGGAGCACTGGTGCTACTTTATCAAGCTAAGTTTCTGAAAAAAGCAAAGAAGTTGGTCCCAACATGGCAAGGACCATATAAGGTGATGGAGATTCTACCACACGGAGCTGTACAATTAGCCACCCTCGAAGGAGTTTGAGTTCCGTTGCCTTTAGTTAATGGATCTAGGATTAAATCCTATCATGCTTAAGCTGCCGATCAAGGGTCTAAACGGTCTACAATCAAGTGTTGAGCTTCGCCGACTCCTGAACCCTTAAATAACTTCGGAATCACTATCTTTGGCATCCCTGCTATTCCTTTTCATCTTATCTCATACACCCTCTCCTTATACAGCTCTCCTTCTGCAGACTCTGTTACTTGAGTTCAACTCCTCGGCTAGATCTTTAAGGTCTCTTCGATAGTTTCCTACACATTAAAACTCTCTTCTTCTTCTTTTTCAACCCTCTGCCCTCACCCCTCGCCCTTGCCTCTCCTCTCAACCCCCTCCCCTAGCCCTCTCCCTCGCCTCTAGCCCTCCCCCTATCTACTCGCCTCTCGCCCTAGCCCTTACCCTTTTTCCCCCGCCTCTCGCCCTAGGCCTTACCCTTTTCCCCCGCCTCTCGCCCTTCCCTAGCTCGTTGCCCCCTCGCCCTCGCCCTCGCCCTCGCCCTCGCCCTCGCCCTCGCCCTCGCCCTAGCCTTAGCCCTAGCCCCTCGCCCCTCGCCCCTCGCCCTCACCTCTCCCCTCCCCTCACCCTCGCCCTTGCCCCTCGCCTCTCGCCCTACCCCTATCTCCTCGCCCTCGCCCATCCCCTCGCCCTCGACCTTGTCCCTCCCCTCACCCTCGCCCTCGCCCTCGCCCTCGCCCTCGCCCTTGCTATCCCCTCGCACTCGCCTCTCGTCCTACTCTATCCCCTCGCCCATCGCCCTCGCCCCTCGAACTCCCATCCCCTTGCCCTCATCGCCCTCGCCGCGCATTCTTTCCAAACGGCCCTCGCTCGCCAGTGGCTTTCGTCGCTTATTGTAACGCTAAAGCATAAATCAAAGGCGTTATTTCTTCCTGCGAAAAGCACTTCCCAGCGAAAAGCAGATAGCGTGAATAAATTGAAGCTTTGGTGCTCCATTCAGTCAACTTCCATCATTGGCTATCGCCATTTGCTCTCTCTACGGCGTTCCTCTCTCTCTACAGCTGATCTCGACCTTGCTCTTGCTACAGTGAGACTTAACAATACAGGTTTGTAAGCATTTATCAATCAATTGAAGATTCTCGGGCACAATTTATCAAGATGGTTCGTACTTGGAATAGAGAGAAGCATCTCCTGTCGGAGGAAGAGTCCTTTGCCTCTGGGGATAGCTCTGACAGTAAATCAGATTATACTCCTAGTTCAGAGCAGCTTTCAGAAGAATCTTCAGAGGAAGATTCACCCCAATCAGTCACTACTGGCAGGGTCACCACTCTCCAGGTGCCTCGCCCTTCTGGTGCCCTCTCTAAGGTACCTTTAATAATGATATATCATTTACAGGCGCCGAACCCGGCACTCAAGGATGTGTTCTCTCAGCAGCAAATGATGCACTTGGGTCTTCAAAATTTGGCTCAGGCCGATTTGTCCTGCACAATCTCTAGTGCCAAGCTAAGTTCCCTCTTGCTCACTTTTTCAAAGCTAAATGGTACTACACTTACAGTGGAGGATATCGGACAGGCTATGGGAATATTGAATGTGCTGGCACCTCTGCCCGCCACCAAAACCTTCTCGAATCTCTCACCAGAAGAAACTGCAAATGCTTGCCAAGAACTGTTGCTGGACTCACATACAGACTATCACAAGAGTCAGCAACTGTATTCAGTTTTACAGTATTATTTTTTACTGCGTGCACTGGAAAGAATAGGGGTTCCATCTTCTCCAGGTTCTCCAGCAATATGCGATGCTTTTTTTTTGTCTCTGCCACTGCCTGCCGTATCCATTTCACCATCTGCTGTTTAAAGCGCTACAGAACAGGGCAAAGCGTTTTCGGACTCAGCGTAAAGGGAAAGTGGAAAGGTTCAATTGCTATGCAGCCCCTATTATGTATTGGGTAGTGCAAATTATGCAGCAGAAGGCAGATGCAACAGTTGTTCTCACCCTACAAGATGATCCAAAAGAACAAGAACAAGAATGGCCAAAGGGAAGGGCATCTTGCGCAAGAGGGCAAAAGTACAAAAAGATTCGATTGAGCAGCTAGCAACACTACCCTTCTCCGAATCACAGGTCAAAATCTTTGACGTCCATACTGCAACACCAACAATGCGTATATCTACTTCTGTGGCGACCTCAACTTTCACACCACCTCTTGTGAGTAGTGTTGCAGTCACCAAAACTCAACCTCCAGTTGTGTCGGCAGCACCACATACTACTCTTAGTGCAGGGGTACCTAGGGCATCTAGCTCTGGGACGCCTACATCTGAACAGCATGACATATATGCTAATTTTGCGCCTCAAGCCGACAGACTTTTAGATGCGGACAGAAGAGCCATTTCGACGATTATGGATGCAGCCCTCTCATTGCAAGGTACCAACGGTCTGCATCGCTTTGTCTATGACAGTATGCAAAGGGAATTGCGCGCTCATCTTCAACGAGCGATGGATAGGGACATGTTAGTTGCTACGGCTCAAGATTGCATAAAAATCCTAACTCAACAGGTAGTGGACCTCAAACATATTGTCCACACTCAACAAAAACAGTTAAAAGAGGTAAATGATATGGCCGCAGCAGTTCAGGACCTCTCCTGTGGTACATACAGTGTGTCCCTCATGTGCCAAATACCAAGCTGTAGCCATTTCACAGACAGTTACAGCTACAGCTACAGCTACAGCTAGAGCTACAACCTCGATTTCTACACAAGTTCCTGCTGTGGCAACACAGATACAGACGGATGTTTCCAAAGCTCATTTTAGGGGATTCTCAAACAGCAGAGAAAACAAATCCTACCAATATGGAGTCTAAGCCAGTAGGATTGGTTTCATCACAATTTCATGGACCCTCTATGGCCTCCCCCTCCCAGTCCACCTCCTTCCCTCAGCACTTCTACAGCTTCCCTGGATTCCAACCACCTGTTCCACCATCTTAGCCTACCCAGTCTCTTCCTGGGTTTCCACCCGCTCCACCTACTCACCCTACTGAGTCTGCTGCTCATGGGGTGGCTACTCCATATGCGATGTACCCTCCTCATGGCCACTACCCCTCACCATACACATGGCCTCCATCTCCTTACCCACCTTTCTACTAGCCTCCTCCTCCCCCTCCTCCATCATCCGACCACCAATAGTAGATCGCCGATATTTCAGTTCTTCAGTTCCGCTCTCCGGGACGGCGGGCAGCGGTCTTGTGGTGGGCTACAGTGTCACTTTCACAGGACAGTTAGTTTACAGTTGGTCTTTGGTCTGGTCAGTTCACACTAGACGGACTCAATGGGCAGAGACACATGGCAGGGATACGGTGGTTTAGTGGACATCGTGGCCAGGTCACCACCGCCACACAGTGGGGATAGACTTAGGTGATGTTATTTATGAGCCGTTGGTGGCTCTTTATGATTGTATATATGAGTAGTAGCGTTTGGTCAGAGCATCTTGTACGTAGTCGTCTAGAGTGAGTCTATACACAGAGCACGTCTTCACCATCCTTGCACATCCGAGCCTCGACACCCCCATTGTACCTGTGAGTCTTGGACTGGAGCTAAGTGTGTTGCCACGCCAGAGTCTGTATCAGTCTTTGAGATAGTCGAGTCATATGTTCTGGTCTGCTGTTGTGCCTTTGTGAGCTCTGTTGATGTCTATTGTTTCCTTTCTTTTTAGTATGTTTGAGTGAGATTGTCACGCACATTGCACTGAGGACCACCCATTGTAGAGAGCACGACACATTATCCACGCTACAATATTCCTGAGCGACACAAAAATCGAGTAGCTTGCCCCCTAACATAGAGCCATGCAAGGAAAATTAAACACACACACACACACACGCGCACACACACAACTCATCATTATATGCTTGAGAGATGAGTCATTATTTCTAAGAGAGAGAAAGAGAAAGAACATGAGAGAGAGACAGTGTGGATTGAGAGAGCACATATTTTTAGAGACATACATTGCTTAGGAGGAAGGGGGAGTTGTGATCACATGACTAACACTGTGCTCTATATACATACTCATTTCATTCAAATATGTGATGAAGTCATGTCATGTGCACTTCAAACATAGCTTTACCCTTTCTTGAATTACAAAGATGTCCCTCAGAAAAGAGAAAACTTTACAAAAAAATATTCACATTAAGAGCACATATAGCGAACATGATCAATGTATAATCTTAGTTTACTCCGAAAAACACAATAAAAACATGTCTAACTAGATTTGCATTAAATATGATCAAGAACATTATACTGCTTGTGGTGTTGATCTTATGCATCTGAATCAAGTGGCATAGTCCATCATGTGGAAATATTACCCATCCTCATCCCCAATTTTTGTCTCTATTGCTACAAGCTCATCTAAACATTGTATGCCATAGTTTAAAGATGGGCCTCTTGGGGTGCAAGAGCCTCATCAAGCTCATGGAAGAAACCCTAGCCTAATTCATATTCCTTGTATTTTCTTACTCTTGCATATCAGTGTACCTTTTATAAATCAGTTGTAAAGGTAGGGCTTATTTGATCTCTACTTTCATGCATACTTGGGATCATGAGGTCAAGGAAATTTTCTCTCTCTCTCTCTCTCTCTCTCTCTCTCTCTCTCTCTCTCTCTCTCTCTTTCTCTCTCTCTCTCCCCCTCCTCTTGAGCCCATCCTGTTGAGTACGATCCGCACCATTGCCTCCATTCGTCTTAGCTCCCATTCTCTATGCTGTGAGAGAGGACGTTGGGGCACTGGTGAGGAGTCTCATCGACTCTGTACCTTATGTCCTCGTCAAGTGCGAGAGAGTGAGTACTTGAGTGCTCAGCTTTTGACCACATTAGGTTCTCTTTTCCTCGTATATTCAGCCATGAGCTCTCAATACATACCTCCCTCTCCCAACCATGATGTGGACTCTCTATTGCGGCTCATCTCAACCATTTTTGAGCATTGAGTCACTTATGACCTCCACTCACACCACGTGACATGTTCATTTGGTTCCATAGGTCATATTTGACCTCCGAGGACGATAATAGAACTCTCTCTCAGGAGTTGAGCACAAAGATGGCTTTCTATAGAGAGCATCTTCTCCACCTCACAGGAGATGGGTTTGTGATTCGACCCAGCTACATGGACACACATATGTCTCATGGTTTGCGTTGTGCCATTGGTCAGATACGCACATCCTCACATCAGCTCGAGATTGAGACCGGTAGATTCAGAGGGATACCAGCAGACAGCAGGATATGCCGATTATGCCAGAGAGAGCCAGAGACAGAGTTGCACTACATATGTCATTGCACAGTGTTCTATGAGATACGGGGACGTTTCCACTGCTTATTCAGAGAGGGTTTTGGTCCTCTATCTAGGGTCATGAGTTATGAGGATCAGAGATGTCTTGGACTATATCTACTTGAGTTACACAGGTATAGAGACACTTTACTGGGGAGAGCTAGAGAGAGGCAGTCCCAGAGACACATTACAGATTTCTTTTCACTAGATATGGGACAGCCAGAGGAGCAGCCACCACTGCAGAGCTCGTCCCACACTCATTCGACCACTACTGGCACTCTCATCGACCGAGCATTGGAGCTACAGAGATACAGACGACCGCGACTGAGGAGAGGAGCTACACAGCATCGACGGAGACTACAACAGAAGATTCGAGCCATACTCTCTCGACATCCAGAGTGCAGATGAGGATGGATCCTCACCATTTCTTCCATCTTTGTTTCACACACTGTTACATCCAGTTTACCGGGTACCTATTGTATCAGCTGCTACACCCACGTAGTTTTAGATTGTAGTAGTAGTAGTAGTATTTTGTTCCACTTCTAGTTCTTTTCTAGTTCTTTTGTACCCAGACATGGTATTAGATTCACTATTTTGTAACTGATTGGTCTCATAGGTCATTTTGGCCTTTTGAAGACGTTAATATAACATTTCATTTCATTTCATTTCTCTCTCTCTCTCTCTCTCTCTCTCTCTCTCTCTCTCTCTCTCTCTCTCTCTCTCGCGTGACACTGCATGGTGCTGCATCAGTGGCATACACACACACTCAGCTGGGCAGGAGACGACATTCTGGGAGCATGTCCCAACATAGTTGGTATGATGAGGAGTGCAGAGAGACGAGAGCCCAACTTCAGAGGGTTCTTCTTTTAGGAGTCATCACTCATAGACAGTCTCAGATTGCTTCTCGGCGCCTTCTGCGATGGAAGAAGCGAGCTTACCAGGCTCAGATGGAGCGAGACTTATATCAGATGTTCTTGAGTAAGGACTCAGGAGAGGCATGGCGACTCTTTCATGAGCACTCCCCTCCCCTAGTGATTACTTCACGTGATGTGTGGGGCCAATATGCGACCTCGTTATATACGGTTCCTGGGCAGGAACCCCTTCCAGACCCTACAGAGCCATGCCCAGCTACGAGCACCTTCTTTACCACCAGGATGGTACAGAGGGCCATTGACAGGATGAGGACCTGGAGGGCACATGATCATGACGGTCTAGTAGTGGAGCACTTTATACATGCTAGGGATATGTTGATGGAGGTTCTTGCATTGTTGTTCAATCGTGCCATGTGTGAGGGGTTACCTGAGACTTGGAGGTTGTCTACTATTGTGCCTATCTTCAAGGTAGGTGATCCTACAGAGCTTGGAAACTACTGCACTATTATGGTTGGACACACATTGGCACGGTTGTATGCATCCATTCTTGAGCAACACTTTACCACTCACAAGACGGGCACCACGTGCCAATAGAAAAGAACAGACTGAACAGACTTTTAGCACTTCAATAACAACTGAATTGAGAGAAAGAGACGACACGCGACACGGAGTGGCGGAATTCCACTCCAAAGAGTATTGGCCCCAAACCTTGACGCCCCTTTCTGTATTTCTTTATATTGCTTCAACACAGTACAGCCGGTACTCTAGACTCTGCACCTTTATTTCTTCTTGGCTAACTCAAGAGTATGAATGCGATATACGAGCTGCTTGGAACCATCTTCGGATGACCAAGAGAGATACAATGGATGCTTATTGCGAGAGATTCTGGAGCTCTTTTCTACCCGCCTCTTCATTCAAGAAGATCTCGTTCAGAGAACAGATTGAGCGGTTTACCTTGGGTCTACCTACAGAGATCTGAGATCACTGCTTGGAACAGAAGTCAGCTTCTATTCAGGAGTTGATGAGTCATGCGAAACGGGGTTTTGCCATTCACTCTAGCAGTCTGACCTACCGCACCGATGAGGTCATGACACAATGAGCCGACCAGACTTCAGCGAATGAAAGTAGAAAGAGAAAGAGCAACCCAGAAAAGAAGGATGCACGACCCAAGCTTACTCCTTAGGAGAGAGCTCGCTTTATCAAGAAAGGGAAGTGCTTTGGATGCGGGGAATTTGGACATATCTCCGGGAAGTGCCCTTAAAAGGCACAGAAAGAACGGAGCGACAAGGACGACGAAAGGCCTGAGAGTTCGAGAGCAGCTGAGGAACGTGTAAGAAAAGGCAAGATGAAAACAAGACTGGTTCCAGATTGTGTGGGTACTGATCCCAACACCATGGACGAGAGTACAGAACTTTGCCGACGAGCCAAGAGGCCCTGATCTTCTTTTATGGAGGAGCCAAGGCCAACTTCATTTCATCGGAATTGGCGGCGTGGCTCGAGATTACTCCCGATCAGATGGGACCACTTGCGGAGGCTGTTCTAGCGGCACCCGGCAGGGACGTAGCCATTACACCTGTCATTGGCAAACTTCGGTTGAATTGTCAAGCGTATTTGGGGCATTAGGACTTTTTCATAATGCCTTTGGAAGGTTGTGATGTTCTCTTAGGGATCCTTGGTACCACAAGAACAACGCCGTGGTCGATTATTGGGTGAGGAAAGCGACATTGACTACAGAGAAGGACAAAACCATTGTACTTGATATTAAACTAAAGGGCGAATCTGTCCCTATTGTATCGGCTTCGGCCATTTCTAAATTAATGAAATCCAGTCTGTTTGTTTACCCGATCTTTATGAAAGAGTTGAGTGATGAGGATATGACAAATATGTCTAAACTTGATAAAGAACGCCAAGATTTTCTACTCTCATGTCGATTGCTTCTCAGAGGGCCTACCAGGTGAGTTACCACCTGCTCGTCTTGAAGAGCATACCATTGATCTGATACCTGGAAGCACACCACCGAACCGGCCACCTTACCATGTGACTCGTGCACAGAATGAAGAGATTATGAACGAAGTGAAAGACCTCTTGGAAAAGGGTCTTGTCCAGCCTAGTACTTCACCGTATTGCTCTCCAGTGTTGTTGGTTTTGAAGAAAGATGGATCTTGGAGAATGTGCATCGATTATAGAGCTCTCAACAAAATCACCATCAAGAACAGATTTCCGATTCCTAGGATTGATGATATACTCGATAGATTACAGGGATCCTCATGCTTTAGCAGGATTGATTTGAAGAGTGGATATCATTAGATCAGAATCGCGCCGGGAGACGTCTACAAGACAACTTTTCAGACAACTTTTGGGTTATTTGAGTTTTTGGTGATGCCTTTTGGCTTAACCAATGCTCTTGCAACATTAAACGGATGATGGATATGATTTTTCGAGAGCACAGGCTATTTGTTGGCACTTTCTTTGACGATATCATTGTTTTCTCCAAGAATGAGGTAGAACACAGAGATCATCTGCTTCATGTCTTTTAGGCATTACGAGATCACAAGTCAGTGATTAATGCAAAGAAAAGTGAATTTTTCCTATCAAAGATACACTTCTTGGGACACGTTGTGTCAGTTGCAGGAGTGCAAATGGATCCGGCCAAGATAGAGACTATCCGTGATTGGCCCGATTTGAGGAATGTCAGCTTCTTGGGACTGTGTTTGTTGCTAAATTGGCTTTATCTTACAGAAAAATAATTCTAAATGAATTATTGGAATTTTAAGTGAGAGGGTTTTTCTCACTGGAGACATCCGAGTACAGAGTATTCCTAGTGTGTCATTTAAAGTAATGACGGGAACACTGAGAACGGGAATATCTGTAAGGCCACCAGGAACGGGTACTTCTGATGCGTCACATCGGATGGGTGACAGGGAGCATCGGAAAGAAGTATCCGACCATCCGGGAATGGACATCTCTGATGCGTCATAGGATGGGTGACATAGAGCATCGTGAAGGAGATTGTACCGTAAGTTCGGTAGGAAAGGACTAGGTGATGGGTATTCCTGATGCGTCACAAGGTGGGTGACGGGTGCATCGGAAAGGGAATATCCATAGTCGGGAGGAAATTCCGAACTGTGTTAGAATTGTGCACAAGGAAAAGCAAGCACTTGAATGAAGATGGGTTCAGAGGAAACTTTGAGGAAAAACAGATGCTTTCTAAGAAAGCGGGATTGCTTTTCGGGAAAGCAGATACTTTCCCGCGAGGAAGTCTATGTCTGCATTGCAACTGTGCATGTGATTGCATCCAGGGACGCCTGGGAAGTGCTGTGAAAGCATTGTTTTTAACTTATAAGGTTTTATTGAGTTTTTGGGCAGGTTCAGATTATTTTTAAAATACGCCGGCCGCCCACTTAATAAGTGGGCAGCCATCTGATAAATAAGGCAACAGATCAGCCAGCGTTTTCTCTCTCTCTTTTTCTGGCAGAACAGAAAAAAAAATGAAAAAAAAAAACCCGGCCGCGATCTCTACGCGAGTAGCTATTCGTGCCCGTGGCTAGGAGCTATAAAAGCATCACATGCCCTCACTCAGAGAGGAGGACCAATCTTTGCAAGGAGGAGATGCTGCTGCAGATTTCAGCCGTAAAGAAGACGTTGCCGGTGATGCCCATGGCTGCCCCAAGTGTACCAGATGTCGCCAAGACCCAGTGCGCGAGTTCCCTCGCGAAGAAGTGCCTACGAAGCGTGTTTCCATCGTGGCAAGTTGCTGTTTTTCTCTGTTTTCAGCCCATAAACGTCGTAGACGGGGCTGATTTACGAGAAGGAACCCGAGAACACACCTCTTTTGTGTGTAGGATTGGAAGAGAGGATTTTCTATGGAGAGATCTCTTCCGAGGAATTGCTTTTCGAGAATCGAGTTGCGTTTCGAGCGTCGAGACTTTAAAGGTAACGATTTTTATGTTATGATCTTTGAGTATTTGATTGCAGGTGTACTTCCTCTTCGTGAGGGAGTAGGAGCAGAGGAAGCTATGAGCCTTTGCAGGAGAAAAGCGCTCTGAGGAACTAGAGCCAGATCAGCCCAAGGGTTTCGTACCCGAGTTTGGGAAGTAGATCCACGGATCGGAGAGAGGTAGTCTCTCAAGTTGTGATCCGGAAGTTGGGATTCCCAAGTAAGGACTTCGTGTCCGGGAAAGCAGAGTTGTTCTGCGGGAAGAGGACTCTGGAAACAGAGTTGGAAAAGAGAGTTGCAGGGATGTCATTCCCTGAGTCTGGAAGGTGAGATCCAGAGGCGAGAACCTTGATTCTCGAGGAATTGGAATAAGGAACGGAAGTTCCTTGGAATAGGGTTTTGCCCTAGGAATCGGAAGCTGAGGCTTCTAGGAACCATCAAGTCTTATTCTAGAACGAACGTGGTAATACGTTCGGTTCAAGTGCTTGTATAGACTTCTCCTCAGTAATAAAGATACTATTACGGGGGGGGGACCAGCCCATCTTCTGGTCCCCAGTACTGTGTCGATCTTCTTACTCTCTATCTCTCTCTCTCTCTCTATTTATTTCTCTATATCCTCTGGTTTCAGTAATAAGTGATAAATCCTATTTATCCGAATGTATTTTATATTGTTATGCGCTCCCGTTTGTGACAGTGTTCGTACTATAGGTGGTTCATTCGAAAGTTTGCAGAGGTTGCTTCCCCTTTGCATATCTTGACACAGAAAGGAGTCCCTTTCTCGTGGGGACCCACAGAGGTGACTGCCTTTCAGACATTGAAAGAGAAACTGACTACGAGACCAGTTTTGACTTTGCCGGACTTGCAGAAGTCATTTGAAGTATATTGTGATGCTTGTAGTCGTAGTGTGGGTGCGGTCTTAATGCAAGAAGGCCATGTCATTGCTTACGAGAGCCGATTGTTCTCAAGGCCAAAAATGACAGCACAGATATATGAGAAAGAGCTTTTGGCGGTTATCCATGCTCTTACTTAGTGGCGGCACTACCTACTCGGAGCGGATTTTACTGTCTTTACAGACCATCAGAGTTTGCGCTACTTCTTGTCACAGAAGCAGCTTTCGGAAAAGCAGATGCGGTGGGCGAACATCTTGTCACAGTTTCACTTCCAGATTGTCCATGTTCAGGGACAGAAGAATGTGGTGGCAGATGCTTTGTCTCGGAATCCTTTGGTTCTGCTATTTCCGCGATACATCATAGGAGCTTCGAGGATATGGTTGACCAGTATGCCACAGATACAGATTTTGCAGACGTTTTCACACGGATACGGGATGGGGAGAGCACAAGGATTGTTACAGTCTTTACCCATACCTAGTGGAAGATTAAGAAGAAGAAGAGGTATTGTGGTTCTTACCATTGTTCTTACCATTCTGTTGATTCTGAGGATTGTGCGAGGTACTTGACTTTTTCTCCTTTGGCTTACCTTCGTTGTGCTTCATTTCTTGCTTAAGAGCGATTTTGACGATGTCATTGTAGTCCTTAGGGTCGAAGACTTGCACATCGTATTTGATGTACTTGTCCAAACCAAAGAGAAAAGCCTCCTTGCGATCCTCATCTGACTTATGCAATTAAACACCAATCTACAAAATACGGTTAAAAAAAGTCATAACAAGAGTTCCATTTTTCTTGAGGCCTCGCGAATCCTCTTTCAACTGATCAAGGTATTGCTGTGACATAAATGAGCCTTGAGCTTGTTTTGGAAGTCGATCCAACTGTAAGACAATGGCTGCCATCCACGGCACGCTCAAGGTGCTCGGTCATCTGTGCCTCTTGCCAGGCTTGATACCAATTGATACATGACAACAATCAAAACTTTATTGTTACTACTTTCTTGGTAGTAGCAAAGTAAGCGTTAAATTGATGCAACCAAGAGTAATCAAAGATGCATCCATCTTACCATCATACTTACTGGAAGTCAATTTTTTTGTGACAAGAATGTTGGACTCCTCATCTTTACCTGGTCTATGTAATGACTCACTGGCCTCCTTGAGTGTATCACTCTTCGAGGAGAGCATGAGTAGAACCAAGTCTTGCATGCGTTGGTCTCGTACGCCTCACGCTCTAGCTCCATAGCTGTCCACTTTTCTTCAGTTGCCGCTATACGTTGAGCTTCACGTTCCTTGTCTGCTTCGGCCCACAGAGCCTCCTGCTATAGCATCATCTCCATCATAGACTTCACCAAAGTCTCCATAGAATTTGGTGCCATCCGTGGCGTAGATGGGGACGGAGGAGGATCTAGAAACGGCCGTCCTGGTGCAGGAACTTCTTCTCCAATTCCACTCTCATCACCGTCACGCAATGTATCCATTTCCCTTCGGGTGATGACTTTGAGTACTTGGGGTACTTGGGTTCTTGGGTACTTAGGTTCTTGGTACTGCTTGCAATTTGCGTTTAAGAAGGCTTTTCTCTTACCCTTCGGCTGATGACCATGCACTGAGTGTGGGGGTACTTGGGGTTCTTGGTACTGCCACGTGGCACATAGTAACATGCGTACATGACATTGAACAAGCCCTTTTTTCTGGGTTACCTGTCACTCTTCAAAAACACAGACTAGAGAGATTGACACACCCAAGTGGTCTTGGGTTACGTGTAACGCCCTCATCAGCTACTACGAGGTTCTTGGCATAGTAGGAGATTGATGCCATGCAGCCGCATGTCGAGTATAGAAAATACAAAAGACTAAAGCAACAAACTCTAAAGTTTGAACAAATAATTGAGCAAGTAGAGCCAGCTGGCGGCCTATCTACCAAAGACCTCTCCTCAGTGGGCTGCCTACCGTCACTTGAACTCTCTCATGGTGGATCATATGAAGATGATGTAACTTTCTGGTCTCATAGGTCTTTTAGGCCCTTTCCGGGAGAGGGAGCCTTGGTGCTCGGTTATAACTACAAAAAATTTCTTGTATCTGACTTTGGTTGACATTTTCAGTTCAGGGAAGCAATCCTCTTGAGCAAGGGTTTGTTTACCTGTCATGTGTGAGATTCTCTTTATATGTCTTTCTTGCTTTTCAAGTTAGTTATGTCGTTGGACTGGTTCCTCAGTTCTATTGCAGTTTTTATAAAAGTCTTTGTGCCCACCTGATCACAGAAGGTAGCCGGCTACACATTGGCTAGGAACATAAGGCCACCACTTGCCTTTTGTGACACAAAGATACAGCTCGCCTATGAATTGCATCAATGCTCGAAAGGCAAATCATAGTCCCTCTGTCAAGAAGAGCTGTCAAACTACAAGCTTCAAAAATATCTGAATGCTGACGTTTTAGGCAATGAAACTGATAGAACTAGAGGTTAATGTGGTCATTGAGAGTATGATTGTGGGACACAAGAATTTAGGGCTGCTCGATCGTTTAAATCACATATTGAGGTATATCAAACACATCAAGTGAGCAAAGTAGGTTATGCATACAGATGTGAGAATCACCATTCTTCTACATAGATTAATGAAGCTTAAAGTCTTTCTAATGTCTTATCCTTGTTAATCTAAAGTTGAGTAGTCGTTTCAAGTTTTAGTTAAGCAAGCTTCTCTATCTTATTTTGCTTATGCCTTTTTTGAAAGCATTTTTAAGTGAATAATGGTTTGTTTTCATCGAGTTTTGTTTAGTAACAAAGAAAGAGGTTCTGTCTTTTTGTTTTCTGCTTTTTTGTGTCCCTTGCTTTTGTAATTTTGTGAGTGTTTTATCCTGTCTTATAATTTGTAAGTTCAGACTATTCTGATCTTATGAAGGCCTATATATTGAAGAAGTGAGAGTCCTCACAGAAAGTAGTGGAATGTTTTAGGTCCCAAAGATCACAGTTATTGTAGGTGGAAGCTTTGGTGCTGGAAATTACGGGATGTGTGGTCGGGCTTACAGTCCCAACTTTCTTTTCATGTGGCCAAATTCGAGAATATCTGTCATGGGTGGTGCTCAGGTATGGTCTTTTTTGAATTTTACAAGCAGTATGATTTAGACACAGGTAAAAAAGGTTTCCCCCATTTTGAAACCTTGAAATTACATTATTTCAACAGGCAGCTGGAGTCTTAGCACCATTGGAAAAAGAAAAACGCAAGCGTGAAGGTTCTGCGGTATGGCTTTTCTGCCGTGTTTTCTTGTCAGTGTTTAGGCTTTCCAAAATAATTCAGTAGGAGCAGGTAAATGTTTCACTATGCATGCATGGCATGGAAGAGGCACATAGGTGGTGTACACCTAGCAATAGCATCACATTTCAGAAGCTTTAAATATAATCAATAGAAAAGACTTCTGAGAGGTTAGCACTTGACCATTGTGTATTAACTAACTATGGCTAAGGCGAGCAAGTTTAGTCATTTACTTACTCAAAAGTTGTAAATTGAAAGAATACAGGGAAGTATCTCAAGTCAAATGTGAATATGGTATAGGTATGATAAAGGTTATGCAAAGTAGTGGCAAAATCCTCCACTTAGGTGTTGTGGGTCTGACTGAATAAGGATAATGAAAAGCGTATAAAGACTCTCGCCCCGCAATCTAAAGAAAAGACAGTTTTCCTTTGTCCAACCACTTGTAAAGTAGAGGTTAAGGGACTTCCATTGAAACTGTTTGGCGTCACTATAATAAAACCATCAGTGTCTTTGACGGTGCCTATTAACTCTTCCAAAACGCTCCTCACCTCTTAGTGGTCAAACGGAATGCACATGCACAATGGACGTGTTTGATTGTCAGTTCATATTTAAGCCAGTTTGCGCAGGCTTTTCCTAGAGCAACACACTTTTCTTGTTTAATCTCCTAGCCAGTTTGTGTATTTTGGTTGATACTTTTTCATCACCAGCACCGTCGCTGAGAGATGCGATTTACATCATTACAAACTTTGTAAGCTGTCCTCTGGTCCCACAGGCCATACTTTGGGGATCAGATTGAGTAGACAATTTGTTTGCTTCTGATAAGCAGTGGCTGTGGGACCAAGTAAAAATGTAAAGCTTGCTTTGTAACACAGCTATGCTCTTTGTATTACAGTGGAATCCTGAGGAGGAGGAGAAGTTCAAAGCAAAAGTAGTTGATGCCTATGAGCAGGAGGGCAGCCCGTATTATTCAACTGCAAGGCTATGGGATGATGGCATTATTGATCCTGCAGATACACGAAAAGTTCTTGGTCTGTCATTATCTGCTTGCATGGGAGTTCCTCCTCAGCCCACAGCTTATGGAGTTTTTCGAATGTGATGCAGTGAGGCGTAAAGGCACAACAGGCTCCATTCTTTCTATACCTTTGTATATACAAGTCTTAAGTTATGCAAGTTAAAGTATAACCAATTTGGTGTATCATCATTCATTATTGGGTCTACATTATTTCATTACTGGTGTAAATATACTGTAGCAATGGAATGGTAATGAATAATGTAATGTACACATCAATTGGGGTGCATTTGGTACATGTGGACTACTTTTTCTTGCAATGGAATGGTAATGAATAATGTAATGTACACATCAATCGGGGTGCATTTGGTACATGTGGACTACTTTTTTCAGGAGCGTATGAGTGTCGGAATGGGTGGCATTTAGAGAAGGTGTTACCCTTTTATAGGGTCTGACACCCGGCAGGAATAGGGGTCCAAAAGCAGAGCTTTGCGCTCCTAGAGAGAGGAGAGAGAAAATCACGTTTTCTAGAGAGAGGAGAGAGAGAGATCGCAAATCAGCCCCCTGCCTTGGGCTGCATTTGATACTCTTGAGCCTTAGCTTTGAGATTGATTGAAAAGATCTCATGGTGAGATGTTTCAAAATGGTCGGAATGGTGCTAAATTTTCAACATAGTGGGACGGCTCTCACAATTTTTCTCACAAATTATTTCTCCAAGTTTGGACTTATGATGCCATGCTCATGGCCCCTATCTCTGGTTTTCATGAAGCTCTTTTGCTTTTGTCATTTTTCCAATGCATGTTGAACAAGTGATTCCTTGTTCACTGTCCAGGCAGGAAGTGAAATATATCAATAAGAGGAGCAAGATTTGTGCTGGAACAGATAGTGGAGAAAACTTAGAACCACCTTCCAGCTAGTAAAGCGAAAATAAATACCGGAGGAGGCTACTTCAGTTATAAGAGTTTGAGGATCAAGAGGGACCGGAATGGCTAACCATTGTAGAGTTGATCTTCTAGGTAATACTTTAGTTGGTTATCCTCAAGCACCTCAATGCAAGTCAAAATAGATTCTCTTGCTATGTAAGTACATAATGGGAGCAATACATAAATAAGGGAGAGAAAAGCCACTACAAATTTAGAGATGGTTGCACATACAAGTACCTAATTGCGAGAGAGTTTGTGTTCCTTTATCATCTTGTAACTAAAGGAAAGCTTGTGCTAAACCTGAAAAAAGGAAAGGGTGTCCCTTTTCCAAGGCCTACTCTCAAACCCTTTCCTTGTGATTTCAAAGGAAATGGTTGAATGTCCTCAACAGCCATTAATTGAATAGAAACACATGATCTAGCCATCAAACTTTGTGAAGGGTCATTGACAACTGCCAAACCATATCGTGCATCATGAAAATTGGTTCGATGAGACAATATTGCATGTTTGATACATATCGAAGGAAGGCTCTCTTGATGGAAAAAACAAACTATATGCTTGGTGTACTTTAGAGACAATGCTTAATTTTAAATCAGGCGTTTTGTTGATCAAATAATAATTTGTGGATACTTTTGAGTACAGCTGTAGATAATTTGTAAAAGGAAAAAAAAAGTTGAAAGAGAGTCTGCATTGTTTGAAATGGTCTTTGATGTGATTGTCGACGGATATTTGTGGCGTATGAGGATTGGCCATGTAAACTCCGAAAGGTTGAGTGCATGTTGTATTAGGGTTGTAGTCATGCAAAATGAGTGTGATCCTTGTCAATTTGTAAAAAAAGAAAGGCATACGAAATTGGATACGAAATTGAGCACAAATGATATTGATATTTAAATCTCATTGCACATGAGCACAGTACTTAGAAAAAATACATTATTTAATGAGAAGTGTTTCATAAAGTTTGCAAACATGTAAAAAATTTTATGTGATTGAAAGAGAAGCTAAAGTAGTCAAAGAGGTGCTGTTAGAGTCATGTGTGTCTAATAGGCTTGAAAGGAGCTCATGAACTCCTTTGGAAGGGGAGCCTACATAGTTGGATTTTAATCAAATTATAGATCCTAAAAAAAAAAGCTAAAATAATTGGAAGTGGCATATAATTAGTAAAAGACGTGTGAAATTTGGATAAACTTAGGGTGAGTTTTGTAATGTCTTATGATCATTTAAGCAAGAATAGAAGCGTTGGCAGTGCAAAATAAGAAATAAACTTATTTCAAAAAAGCTATTGGTGTGTGTGTGTGTGTGGGCGCGCGCGTGTGTGTGTGTGTGTGTGTGTGTGTGTGTGTGTGTGTGTGTGTGTATATATATATATATATATATATATATATATATATATATATATATATATATGAAGCAAGCACTTTTCTAATGGACCGAAAATCTCAAGAGAACAAGATTGAACCATATGAATGATTTTTAAGAAAAAATTTAATGCCAAAGAAGTTCCCAAAATTGTATGAAGGATGAAATGGCAAGATGCAAATAGATGTAGATGCCCAATCAATAGAATGATGAAAAAGAAAAAAAGAGAAAGGTGTTCTAGTGTGTGCAATTAAATACTTAGCTCTCAACTTTTCAACCAATCTAGCCTATGAGGACAAGAGTGTCCTACTTCTTGGCCATCTTAAGAAGTCTTGTTTCATACTTATCCTTTTCTATTGGATTAAACCTAAAACCATGACTTCAAAAATGGATGTAATCTAGGGAAATATTGTCTATGAGTTGATTGTTCATTTGAGCTAGGTATAGTATCTAGTGTATCCAAAAATTGTGCAAATGTTACTAGGTCTCCACACAAGATGAAGTGGTATAACAATGAATCCCATGAACGGCACACAAATCATGTCAGTATTAGAGTGACGCTAGTTAGCCAATCTAATGGATCATGACTCATCATGGAATTTTCAAGCCTTCAATCCATGAAGACTCTACATTATTATTATCTCACGTACTTAACTACTAGCCTCTATACTATCACAACCATGTGAAGTCAAAGCACCAATTGGAACAAAACTCAATGTTGGTTTTGAGTAATCACATCATACAAAAATCAACCCAAGGGAAATTGGAATACTCGGAATCCTTATAGCATGTAGAGCATCATAGAATGCCAATTTTGTAAACTTCACTACCTAATGATAAATCAACAAATAATCATAATCATTCATCCACGCTACTCAAACGGTCTTCTGCATTCACTCTTTTGCTCCTTAGATGCACACAAGCAATAAGAATCAACAAGCATGACATATAATGACCAGGATAGTGATGCAATGATTGAGGAGGCTTGTCAACCTTCATAAGAAAAGTAGGAGGACAAGAGTAAGCAAAAAGAGTCCTTGAATGAAATCGTGACGATTGACGAGACACATAATCATGATGGATTAGTCGAAGACAACCACATACCTAAGATAGATTTCTGCAACCACTTGGTTGGTGCCTATGGATCCTCTAGCAGTACAAGTCTGATCAAAACAAAGAAAAAGAAGAAGTAGCAATTTGTTGGTGTCTCAAGGCTTTGTCCGTTTTGCTTGATGGCTTCCTATAAACGCAAGTGATTTATATAGTCCTATTGTCTTTAAGTCCCCATGGCAAGGTCCCTTTGCATGGGTAGCATTAGATCTTTTCTTATTTTTCTCAATACAAATATCCCACACAAGGTGAGGATTGCTATTAATAAAAAAAATAATTGTCAAGTGATAGACCACCTAACACTCTTTTTTTTCCCCCAAACTCACATTGTGAGTGGATGTATTAAATTCTCCATAAAGAAATGTACAAAGTAACTTCAAGCTCGTGGAGCACCTTGAGGGATCACACGATACATCTAGATGCTATGTAGTCCTAGACCGAGGCGAGTCATTACCCATGATCCTTTACACAACGTTAGCAATCTGCGGTCATGATGATGAGAATTGCCTTATTCCACTTGTCCAAGTTCTTCTTTTTTCCAATGGAAATAATCCCTTCCCTACTTTCTTGGATAATTTTCGTGAAATAAGAATGTACTTACAAAGTCTAGGATCCAACAGGCTCTTAGATCTTAAAGTTGGATTCCGTCTGATGTAAGAGCACTTGACCTTTTTGTGTAGCACATTATCCAAAAGATAATGGGTTTGTGACATAACCAAAGTATTATCTAGTTGATCGTATAAAAGGCGAGCCCTTTTCAGGCTGAGAGAGAGCGCTATTAGGGTAGAGGAGCCAGTAGGGGGACGAGTAACTTGAGGAGCTTGAATCTCTCTCCTCCGAGCTCAATTTTTTGCGCTGAGTAGATCATTTTAATCACCTTTTCACAAGCTTTCAGGAGAATTAGTTTGGGATTGGTCGGGTTTGAGAGTAGGTACTCGTGGCGCGATTTTCGAAATCAAGTGTATCAAAAATTGGCATGAATAAGAACACCAACCAGGGCCAAAAGAGGTAAAATGCACCCACAGAGGCTTGAGCCCATGCGCTGCCCAATAGAATGGCGTTAATTCAAATCATCTAGCCGTTTGGGCTTCTCTTTTTCGTGCCTTTTCTGATCATCATATGTAATATAACAGGCCTTTATTTGTCCTGTTTTTGGGGGCCGTACCACAACTGGCCCCTCTACCCTATGGCAAGCCTTGTTTAAGCTTTTCACATAGATGCCAATAGGCCAGCTAAGGTGATGAGTCGGGAAATGGACACACAATAGGCCGAGGAGGTGAACAAGTACGAAAGACGAAGCCGAGAACTCATGCCAACTCAACGTAGCAAGTCGAGGACCTGAACATGGCTAGGAGGAGAACATGGGATACATATGAAGAGACAGTGGAATAGGCACATGTTGGCTAAAAAGCGATGGTTTTATGTATGGAGTCACCATCCCCATCGTTTTGCTACTGATCCAAACAAAATACTCTTGCACATTCACTCGCATGTGAGTGGCAGGAGGGAGAGAGTGTGACTGCACTGACATTTTTTAACAACTATTACAACTCTTGAATGCCTTCAATGCTTTTAACAAGGCTAGTGTAAGCAAACCCAAGAACGCCCATGTGCATCTCTGTGAGGCTTCCTCATGGCGGACACTGTTACACATGGAAAATAATTGAAGTACATTGGCTACATCTGAAACCTTTTTACACTAAATTCTCTAAATTTTGTAGGTTTTCTCACCTTAAAATTTTAAATATAGAGGTAGATTTCAAATTTGTACATGTTTTGTATACCCGCACATTATAGGTACTCTGGGTCTTGGGAAGCGAGAACACTTTGTCTTTCGGCAAATGCCAGGCTCTTCAATCTATTTCTGATTCGTAGACAGGTGGAGGTGGGGTGATATCTTCCAAGAGTCTACTGATCGAAAGCCTTTCATACATCCCCAGATTATGTTGCAACACTATGAGCTCCACATCCTTCCAACAAAAGCTTCTATCATCCCAAAGACGAGAACGTTTAGAAATTCCTTTGTTGCTTACCAACCATGCAACTTCCCTCGAAATTCCCTCCAAAAAGGTGATATCTTTATCTTAAACATGTTGCAAATATGTGAAAAATGTGATGATACCGTTATCTTATTTTTGTGTGCGTTGTGGTTAAAAACTGAATTTGGTATGTTTGAGAAAAAAAAGATATGTCTTCGGGGAAGAAATGACTCAAATAAGAAGTTATTACAAAATATATAAAATTGGGGATGCTAAAATAATAGCACAGCATGAAAATGGCCCCTACTGGGGTCTTCTCGAGGTGCAGAATACAAGTTAGCTAACCGAGGATGACGATTGCTAGAATACGAACACGTACACACATTACGGTTGCTAGCTTTACACATATGCTTTCACACACATACACACATCCACACATCCACATGCACTCTCACATAAATAGGATTGCTCGGATACGAGGCCAAACACACATACACAAGCACAAGCACACTACAATTGCTAGAATACAAACATGTACACATCCATACACATTTTCAGGAACAAGAAAGTTTAAGCATGCCAAATATTAGTAGTCCCTCTATCTCACACACCAAGGTGCGGTAACGTGTGCACTCAACCAATGTCACCTTCACATCTTAATGCTTGGCTTTGTTAGGATGTCTTGTTTATATGAGTCATTATTGAGTTTCTTAATGATTCCATACTGCTTACCATCTTTGTTGGGTTCCATATGATGTTAAAATTGGTCACTAGTTGTCGACGAGAGCTAGCCCAGCCGGTTGAGCAATCGAACTCCGTGACCTCGGTCATGGATTTGATTGTGGCTAGGTGACACCTGAAGACGCCCTCTTGCATCTGTCCGGGTAGAAATGCCCAGACTGCTACAAAAAAAGAAAGGTCATTAGTTGGGAAAATCATAAATAGAAATTGTGTGTGGCTAGGACTAGGTTGCTATTGACACACTTTTTATGTCCTTGTAATTGTGCAACTCTCAATAAGTTTTTCACTATTTTGTATCCACAAACTTGTGTTATGAGCTTAGAAAAACTTGACATTCGTCCAGAGAAGCTAGCTTGGTTGGTTGAGTACTCGACCTCTGTGACTCGCGTCATGGGTTTTGTGTGCGATCAGGTGACTCTATGCGTTCATAAGGACGTTTGCTTCGACTCGCATGGGTTTTATGTGATTGGAACAAAAAAAAAAGAAAAAACCTTCACATTTTTTGGCTATTGATTCCACCTTTTACTTTGAGTGCCGTTTTTTGGTACTTTTCAAAATATTAGCTGTAAGATAATTTTAAAAATAATCTTTGTGAGGTTTAGAGTATTCTATGAATTCTTGACATGTTTTCTTGCTTCAAACGGATGGGGGATGTCTGAATATTAAGTTATGTTATATTTATAAAAATCTGCCTTTGCTAATTTATTGAAAGAGCTTTTGTGACACTTTTAGCACCTCAGATACGATCTGTATGATATTGGGGTTGGGGGGGGGGGGGGCTAAGTGGCATGGGCATGGAAGGGTGGGATCTACGGTGGGGGTATTGTGGGCCGTAGATCCCAAATGCGGGTACCGTAGATTACAAAAGTAATCTAGGGTACTCGTACTTCGAAAGTAATCTAAGGTACCCTCATTTTGGGGCGTCGGGTTTGGACCCGGAACCTCACGCATGAGAGGCGCCTACCCTAATCACTACGCCATGCGTGCGTTGTGAAACGGGAGGTCATAATTTACTTCAAATATGTAAATTAAAAGCGGACGTCGAAAGTAAATTAAGGTACCCTAGATTATTTTTAATTATAAAAAGTAATCTAAGGTACTGTTATTAACTTTCGACGCTACCACTGGGATCTACGGCCCACAATGCCCCCGCCGTAGATCCCACCCTTCCATGCCCGTGCCACTTAGTCCTGAGGGGGGGGGACTATTGCTAGTAGTCAGTAGGGCTCATCTCTGCTTATTGTGTCTCCCTCGTCTCTCCACTTGGATGACACTTTCCTTGTTGATCACAAACAAGGTATCTTCTAAATACCCCTCAATGAACCCCAAATCTAAAATCAAGGCCATATACACTCGTAATTAAGCAGCTCAAAATGCACTGAAAAAGCTTGAAATAATGTGTCTATGAAACGATATTAATAGAGTAAGGCAACTTCTAATGGCCCAAGACATGAATAAACCTTTATTTTGAAAAAGAAAAAATTACCAAAATACCCCTCTAATTTGTGGAAATTCCCAAAATATCCCTCAAATTTGGAAAATTTTCAAAATACCCTTGATATTGATATCCATTTTTGAGTGCTTCTCATATAATTTGTCACAAATTACCTAGAAAAGAAGGGCAATTATGTCTAAAAACAAGGAAGCAATTCATCTCCAAAGCCTACATAACCAACTCAAATTCTAGTTTTAGGATCTTGTATTGATAGACAATCAGTCTTCTTATGGAAAGCTACAAATTTTTTTATCTTTGGAGAAATTTAATCTCACAATTAGGGATATTTTGGGAACTTTGGAAAATTTGAGGAGCATTTTGGAAATTTATGACAAAATATTGGGAGTATGTTGGGAATTTTTCAAATTTGAGGGGTATTTTGAAAATATCCACAAATTAGAGGGGTATTTTGGTAATTTTCCCTTTTAAAAACCACGACACCACCCTTGAAACCCTTTACATTCCATCAAGGTCATGGGGAATGGGGCGTTGCATCCTAGCCATACAACAACTACAACTTCTTGTGCATATTTAAGTGGACATTTGTTGGACCCTTGCCATATTAGCATACAGAATGAATGTCAGGGGACACCAAGAGCTTGCACACCAATCATTGCTTGGCATATCAACATCTAGAATAGGTCATGTTGGTACCAACTCATCAAATAAGAATCCACAAAGTCGTGAAATCCATGGAGTCAACAAATCCTAGAATCTTGGCCCCTTAGTCCTGTGACATCTGATGGTTGTAAATGGTCTTCCGATGACCATTCTCAAAATCTCTACTTCCAAGTTGGCTCTCAACCTCTGCCGGTCACTAGCATAGATTTTGGGGAATGGTCACTAGCAGACCATTCCTTACCCCATAAGACTTTCTGGCTGGCATAAGGCCACTTTAGTGAACCATGGAATACTTGGGAGCAATTGTGAATCGTTCGATAGGGCCACATGGCAATCTAATGATGACAAACTTTTTTCTTGTAAGAGGGGCATTCACATTGTCTCTTGTGTACGTAGGTGATTTGTGTGTGTGATATATATATATATATATATATATATATATAGAGAGAGAGAGAGAGAGAGAGAGAGAGAGAGAGAGAGAGAGGACATTTGTTTTCCTATTTTTATATAGAGTACAAATCGAGGGACGCTGAGCAATGGGTTACACACACGCTTTCTTCATTTCTTTAACATGTTTATTATGTAAATTAACATTGGGTTATCCTTTTCTATTTTGCTTCACTGGCATCATTTTTCTCTTTGAATTGCATAAGCCCGTCCAAAAAGAATTAACAATCACATCCGTTTGGTTAGGCATCCGTGTAAAAGGTCGTGAACTGAATTTTGTGTGGTTATGCTGCTGTGATGCCATGGCTTATTTTGAGAATGGCTACTCATGTAATTCTTTTTGCTATGATTCATATATACACTACTCACTATTGTGAGTACTGCAAATTTTTCTAAAAAAAATTGCATAAGCGTGAATGGATAACTCTCGATCGAGCATGCGATACTATAGTTCTCTCTCTCTCGGAGGGGGGGGGGGGGGGGGGGGGCCAAGAGGTGGGGAATCTCCCTCACCCCCATTGTTCTGGGCTCGAATAGGCGAGGTGGAGGCCGAGCCTGTTCCTTGTCCCGGAACTGTGGGGGTGAGGGAGATTCCCATCCGTCATGCATTTTTCCTGTTCACTATAAGAATGCTACATCTTCTTCTCATATTAAAACCCTAAAACATATCTGATATGTAAAAGGAATGGTGGGATTAGAAAACTCTCGGAACCCCACCCCACCCCTCCGCCCTCGCCCCCCCCCCCGTCATGCCTTGGACCTGCGTATTCCAACCCATCAAGCAATCTCAACCGTCTATTGCATTGGATCTATCGACCAGAAGTCTCTGCTTTGGAAGCATACTCTAACATTAACATTCTTTAGTACCACTTTCCTCATGTTATTGTTTGCTTTTTAAAAGAAATGGGGGGGTTAGATTCTCAAAGTAAGAGGGGGGACTATGCAATGTTGGCAAAAGGGAGCATTTTTGGGAAGAAGAGAAGCCACCTTTCTATGCTTGAAAGAAAAGTGGCGAGCCTCAAATGCAAAAATTCCCTACAATTGTGAGTGGTCAATTTTTGAGTGGGACTTTGGAAGGAGAGTAGGCACCCTCTCCCAATTCCACTTTGTACAATCAAGGCTCTTTATGCAATTTGAATCACTGGGTTTAGTAACCCAACCAGGTTCTAGATCCTTGCAAAGGCCCTTTTTGAAGGCAAGACTTTCTTAGAAGAGGTGGATGGACTCTGTGACTCTTTTAATGATGTTTTCTCTAGCACAAAAGAGACATGCTTCACTCCAATCAACATCTCTTGGCCTTCATGCTGCACACTCTGCTTCATGGACCTAAAATACAACCTTTGGCCTCAAATTTCAATGCATTCTCGAACCTCCCAAAGTGGTCAATCCTTTTTAATGGTCTCTATTGCCACTGCCACAGCCCCATCTACCAAGAACATTCCCTCCTTGGGAGACATAATTGCCTTCCATTTATTAATCCAAATTGCCATCTGAAATTAAGAGACTAGTCCCATGTTTCCAATTTTGGACCACTGGTTGGTCACTGTAAGCACCTCGTCGTGTGAAATCCTTGTGCAATGACAATGATAAGGTCTGTGCAATAATGAGGAAGCGTAAGACAATGCTTACAGTAGTCTAGTAGGATTCAAGACTGGACATTCTTTGCCTAAGATGCTGAAAGTTTTCTTCCTTTTTGATGAAGACTATGCACCTTGTCGGACTCTTTTCCCCCCAAAAAAACACAACATGCATGACATTATGAGGTCAGTGCCTAGTGTCAAAATCCCTCCTAAAATTGAAGGATCTTGGGTCTAATTTCAAAATCCAAATTTAGATAAGTTTAGTTATAAATCTCGAAAGATAACTAAGATTTTTGTGTAAATCTTGGTTGTCCTAGTAAGTTGCCTTGAAAAATCAAGATCGAGAAAACTGTTTAATTTGAGCAGCATGTTCGGCATAGCAAAACCTTCTTCAATGTTTGCAGTGACATCAACCAAAGTGTCCACGCTCAACAACCATTGGGGGATGATATCTACGGTAAACACACCAAATATATTTTCTAACATTGTGAAAGGATCCCAAATTATAACGACACCATTCCCATTTTTGCTATCATAGACTTTAGTTAGATTAACTATTGAGAGAGAGAGAGAGAGAGAGAGAGAGAGAGAGAGAGAGAGAGAGAGAGAGAGAGAGAATTTTGAAGAAAAATGTAGAGAGAGAACTAAACTTCCTTTTTGATACCTTGCATAAGCCTTGCATGGCTAAAAAAATAATTTGTGACCATTTCTGAACGATTACATGGCTCATTGATCTTATAGAATTACATGACCTATTTGTTCATAGAATCCCTACAAAGGGAAAGTTCATTAAGCTAGCCTCGAGAATATATCGATGCTAGCGAACAAAATTGGTCAGTATGTCGATTCAATTTTGATCCCATTTGTATTAATAGGAATCTAGCACGATCCGGTTGGGAGCTAGCTTTAAGTGAAAGGTAAAACCAAACGAAAAGACAAGCAGGAGAAGACACGTGGAGAAACAAGACATGCAAAGAGAGAGAGAGAGAGAGAGAGAGAGAGAGAGAGAGAGAGCCATCTTTTTACGCATCTTTCACGGGGGAGAACGAGGGCTTGTGATCATATAATTTATTATCCTCAAAATTTATTTGAAAACGCAACTTTATCACTTTAGTTTGTTGACAAAAAAAGCTCTAATGCTTGAGGTTACCACATGCAAGTAATGGTTTATGCAAATAGGTAGTCCCAACGGTTGTTTTAGGAGGAATCCAACAAGATGCCATTTATTAGCGCTGGTTTCTGAAGAGAAATCAAATCAAGCAGACACGTGTTGCAATGGCCGAAGCTAGGTGTCCGGGGAAATGAGATTGGCAGGTTCTTTTATGTGCACTGGCAGAGGTTCACAATTGTGTTGACGCCTCGAGGAGTGAGCAGCAGCAGAGGTAAGTGTAGCGCTATGTTTCGATACGATGTCGTGTACTGCAGAAGTGTGTATACTGTCAGTAGGTGCTGATAACACTCTGAAGCATGGAGCAGCACAACAATCTCTGGTGTTTTGTTTCCATTGCATCATCACAATGCTTGGGCGTGCACTAGCAGAGTGTTCTTTCTTGTTTTGTGTCCAAAGGATCTGTGTGCAGCAGCTAACTGTGTTCAATTGTGTCCATCATTGCATTGTTCTGTTGCGATTTAAGATGGGGCGTCTGAAGGCAAAATCCTGGTCGAAAGGAGATGAGCAGGTGAGTTCGTCAAAGAGCACACAAAGACTCTCTAGAATGATGGAAGTTAGTGTGACTGTTTCGATGGGAGGGACTGACATAGACCTAGAGCTCTTGCCATCTATGCAATTGTTTCTTGAAAATGAGACATTGGTTGGAGTTTGTGGAGTTGAAAGGGGAGGGATTGTCTTTCACCTACACTTTCAAATGGTGGTTCGACTGTGCACTATGTCTTTGATAGCTACCAACAAAAGGATAAACGAATACCTGGGCTGGGATAGATTGTCGCCACCGGGAGCTATTGTGCTTTGTCGGGCATTAAAGCAACGCAACATGCACACGTTTGAAGGTATGATCGGGTATTGCCTAAAGGACCAGGGTGAACCTCACTTTCGGATAATGATGCACAATATCAAAGCAGACGATGTGAACAAAGGGGTTGAATTATATAGCTTATACGGTGCCGATGAATTGAAAAACAAAGTTTGTTTGACACCAATCAATATTTTTGATAGAGCGTTTATGTTCTGGAAATTTAAACTGCAACATCCACTAGGTAATGACTTCTTGTCGACGTTACACCAAATGCTTAAAACTGGGAAGTACTATCCTTCTTCGTCATGGGTCACACCTTACCAAGGATGCGGAATGGAGTTGGGAAAGACAAAGGCACTCTGGAGATGTATGGTGCATCCATCGACAACAAGTTATCAGGATGTTGTTAGTATTTTTATCAATAGTGAGGTGTATGGAACATCTCATCCGCGTGCTGACTGGTTCCACTCTCGTTGGCAACATATTGAGAGGTAGGTATAGACTTGTATTCAATGAACAATCTCCTGTAGGTGAATGTTGATTTGCAAGAATGTTGCATGCAGCCCTCCAGTTGTGGTTGCTGAGGATGGGGATGAAGATAGTGAAGAAGATACACGTCAGATAGAACACACGCCTCAAATAGGCGATGACTACATACCGCTTGTTCACGAAGTTGGGGTCACAACTATTGCATGACTAAATGTATCTACAAATACTGTTGTTTTCTGTTGGTTTATTGATTGGTAACACAAGCATTCTTACAATGTCATTTTACGTGTGTAGTGGTACGATGGAAGACAACCAGCTGATGCTTACAATGGGTGAGACACAACCAAATGAGCTCTTGGATGACATCAAGGATCCACGACTAAACAACATAGAACAGATGACAATCAAAATTTTGCATGAGCTGTGCCGGAATGACCTTACTGACTCTTTGTCTCTTCGATCAGAAATACTAACGGCAATACAGAGTTTAAAAGACATAATCGAAAGCTAATCCAGGACGACATCTGACGAGATTCGGCCTAATAAATTAAAGTAGAGCAAATAGTATCAATAGTATTCTATTGTTTAGAACAACTAAATCACTTTTTCCTTTGTAAAGTGGTCTTTTCTTGCACCATACATCCACACACATACACTTCTTTTGTTTCCTCTCCTGTTCCCCCAAGAGGTACATGGGTACGACATCTACATATATGATCTGAGAGAGCTCCTTTGGTCCCTTATCCTTGAACCCAAGAAGTTAAAGTGTGGCTAATTTCCACCCAAGCATGGTGGAGACGGTCATAACGAGCCCTCATTTGTGAGTGACAATGCAAGAGACACACCTCAACCAAGTGATAATGCAAGAGATAACTATCACAAACTCCATCAATTATGGTCTTTAACCAAGGTCCGACCTTCTTTATAGCACCTTCTTTTTCCTCTCTCTTCATGAACGACCCCTCCTCGTGCACAAATTTCTTTCAAAGCCCACACACGTGTCTCACTTGCTTATTAAGTCCCTTGACTTATTTAAAAGCTATTCATGTTTAGCAAGACATTTATGCTTAGCAAGATTGTGTCATTCGTGCGACTTATTTTCAAAATGGCTCATAGACTATCTTCTTATCTTATTCATTTTTGTAAAATCTTCTTATGCACATATATCTTCATCCATGTTGGAGCAAAAAACTATACACACCACTTCTTACATCACATTGAGCATTGCACACTGTGCCTAGCTCTTCTTTTTTTTGTTGCAAAACTCACAATTTGTGAGTGGATTGTACCCCCCCCCCCCCCCCCGGCCATACTCACAATTGTGAGTTGAGAGAATTTATATTAACTCGAAAAGAATACAATTGCCCACAAGCATTACATGTGCCTTCGGGGCACTAGGGTTCCAACAGAGGCTTGTACACAAGTAAAGATACAATACCAGTGGTTACAAACCTACCCTCTTGAGTGTTCCAAGCAGCTCAATGCATGAGTCCAATCTACTGACCCTCTTCAAGCTCCAACACCATGGATGAGCTCAAGTGCTCAATGCTCAAAGAACTTGTGAGTGGACATCACCTCCCACAAAAATATCTTCATAAAATGTGGCCACTTTGGCTTCCAAATGTTCTCCATGACTTCCCCCCACCGTTCTTCTGGCCATTGTCTCTTCCATAATTTGTTGAGGGGTCTAGAACACTTATTCTCGTGCATTAATACATGATAGATGACTTTAGAATGGGGTTTCCAAAGAAGACTACTTTCGGGTCATCTCCAGGAGTTCCACTCAAACCCAGATTCACAGATTGGCATTATAACCTTGTCCAACTCTTTTATCACTCTGTTGACTAATATCTCAAAGCCATTTAATTGATACTTGGTTGCCAGCAAGTCAATGTTTTTCCTGCTCTTATTGTTAACGTCCCAGAATTGAGCAAGCCAATTCACACCCTTATTATTCACTTTCTTGGCAATTTCTATCCAAAAGGGGCTTTGTGGTGTTTCTAGAAGTTTAGCAAGCCAGGGGGACCAGTGCAAGATGCAGTTCTTGAAGTACTTGGTTTCTTCCCCCCACTCCATTACCCCAGCTTCTCTTTTGCACTTCCTCACCAGTTGCTCTGAGATGCCACCTAGACTTAGGCTAGACCACATCGGGGCTAAGATTTTGTCGTGAAACTCTATTCCATTCCACTTCCTACCTTTTGAACCAAGTTTAGCTGTATCTAACATATCCTTGGTCATGAAAGCCCAAACTTGATCCTGCTTAGCCAGGGAGATCATAAATTTGGTGCACAGGGCCTCAACAAGTAGGGGAACTTTTGAGGGAGCTTTTTTGGAAAAATGAAATGGCTGGCAAATTTATTGAAAAAGATCTCTCTATGAACTTTGTGCCCGATTCCCCAATCTTATGCAAAAAGCTCCCTCCGCCAAATGATGAACCATGATGGTGCAGGACGTCACCCAAAATTGTGCCGCTACATTAAAAGACATTGCTTTGGAGTGATGATTTGGTGGTTGGAAAATTTATTTGCACTTTCAACAATGTGATTGCATACAAGCTACAGTACATGTGAGACAAGTGCATAAGTCCAACATGCGAGAGCTTTATGTGACTCCTCACTCCACAAAATAAGCGATAGATTATTCACTATAAAATACAATTGAATTTAAATATGAGGACCAAGGTGCTGGATATAACTTCTATGATGCAATGTACGCAGCATGGGGGGAGGGAAGAGAGAGAGATAGAGATAGAGAGAGATGTACTCAAAAATTCAATTAGAGCTATGAACTTGTAAAACGAGCCCAATTACAAACAAAGTAGAACCACAATGATTGAAAGCCCATTGAGAAGTTTTAAAGAAATCAGCTAAAAACCCACTTATTTACGAAGGACAGTAAAAAGAAATCGTCCATAGCGCTCTACAAACATTATCAATCCACACACTATGCGAATAGAAATTTGAAATGTCTTTTCCAGTTCAGTGGTGGGAGGATCTAACTCCACAATTTTTGGATGCGGCTCAATCAATGATGCTTTCTGTAATGCATGATCCACCTCCTCAACAAGTTTTCTATCTCGCTCTTGAATCTCTCTCAGCTTGCTGGCCTTGCATTTCAAGAACAGAGCGCAGTTTGTTGGAGAACTCCTCCTTGCTCTCAAATATTATCATCATTTGGTCCATCTGGATCCCAAGCAAAGCCATTGCCCCACCATCACCTCTATATTGTATGACAACATTGTTCACATTTGTATACTTGGCAAGCAGCTGCCAAAGAAACCAATGCCCACGTTCCATACGTCTTGCATGGCAAACGACAATCAAAGACAACATAGAAACTTTACTCTGATAAAGGGTCAAAGTGTACCTCACATAGGTGTCCCATCAATCTCCTTTGTCCAATCACTTCTCTAGCCCATAGAACGAGGCATCGTTCGATGGTATGCCATTTGCCTCTGAAATCCAGGTGAGCTCTTTCCTCATTGCGGACACCAATAGTGTGCACAGAATCCTATTATCCTTCTAGCATATTGGAATCTTATAGAAAACCACGTTTACGTGGTCTTCACGCCATCTAGCTGAAGTGACAATATCATGCACCATTCCATAATTGTCTGATAGGCAGATGACTAGGAACACACCTGTGTCATCTAATGTAGACAATGCTAGATGGTCAAGCTCTCCAAACTTGCATGCCTCCATTCTATCCCATTCAGGAACTTTGGAGTTTAAAAGCCCATACACAGATGATACTTTGAGCTTGGTGGGCTTCTGGAAATGTGTTTGACTGTAACTTGTTGCAAATGCATTGTTGGCTCAGTTGGTGGCGCCTGCGCTACCCTTGCTGGAGAAAGCACTTTGCTGGGGTAAAACAATGCAAGGCTTTCGTTTAATGGGGATCTATATTATGCTGCTTCAATGAAATCCTTGATTACAATATGTTGCAGGAAGTGGATGTTCTATCATAAATACCGACTAAAAACCTTGCCGAAACAAAACATGTAAGTTGGCTAGCTGGCGACAAAAACAAAGAAATACTGAGCTTGAATGATGCATGCATTTCTGATCTTTCAAACGCTCTGCTGCAGAGTGTAAAGATGCTTGCTTTTGTCAAAGGTAGATATTATGGAGTTGGACCTTCAGCTGAAAAACTAGGTCGTCGAGCTCAGCAAGGCTGAGCACCGGGTCCGACTACTATTGCTAGATTTAGGATGAGCTAGGAGGTACACCACTCTATCGTAAACTAGAAATGAAGAGAGATAATATTATAGTTTCTAGGAAGCAAAAACATGCTGGACAGTGAGCTGTGAGGAAGAGAATGTGTCGCATCGACCAGAATATCTCACACAGAACATCCTGCGAAGTCATAGAGAACCCCAAGCAACATCCGTACGGGCAGATAACATGGTCAAAGAACACGAAGGTGGGATGATGATTGAGGAGACAAATAATCATAAAGCAATGTGAACAATGTGTTGTACATTGAAGGGAAGAAGGGTTAATGCCAAGGGTGGTTAGGTTCTAGATTTGATAAATGCAAAAAAATATAAAGAACACGGATATGGGTACAGTTGCATCATCCTTCTGGGGATTCACATGGGAGAGAGGAGATGATAGTGGTCAAGGGACATGTTCAAAGGCACAATTCTCGTGGTTCGTTGAATAATAGTGTGGATCACACATGGAGGATTTGTAACACAATCACCCAATGCCCTGCAAGAGTACCCAACACTTGGCCAGTGGAAAGGGGAACAAACTTGAATGCTTCAGAGCTACTAGTTGGAGACAAGAGGCTTCACAATCAAGAAAATTTCAGCAATGGAAACCATCAATGTGCGTTATCAGCCGGGAGTATCAATTCAAGCCTCAAATAGAATTGAATCGATCGTAACCCCACGGAGGCACATATTGTTCAACACACTTTTGTGAAGGCAGGCATGCATGCAAAGTTCATGGCGGAGACATCTTCTTCACAAGTCTGGGGAGAGAGGTGTTAAGTACTGATTTACCCCTTGTAATTTTCTGTATTAAAAATGCACATTTGTAAGGCCCCCATTATGAGGAGAAGCCATCGTGCATGAAGAATCACTCGTCAAAACCAAATTTTCACGACCAGTCTCAAGCTAATTTACTGGAATATTATGGCCGGACGGCGACCAAAAAATGGTTGAAAAACAACCGGTCAGTTGGTCGGTGGCCGGTAGTCAATGGCCGGTGGTCGAAAGTCAATGGCCAGTGGCCGAATTCAATGGCTAATGGCCGATTTCAAAAGCAGACTTATCTTCTCAAGGGCGGCCACACATGGGCGGATTGGAGGGTCCAATTTGGACTTGTCAACACAATGGCGGCTACACACGGATGCCTCTCATGAGAGAGGGCAGTCCTTTTGGCCTATAAAAAAAAGCCTCTTCTACACACGAAAATGGATTGTGAAGCATTATGGTGCATTGTGAAGTTGATGTGAGGTGGTGAGAGTGAAGCAAGGCGGAAGCTCCAAAAGGGTATAATCCCTTTGTAACTTACTTCTTGTTTGAAGTACTAAAGCCATTGAGTGGCTACTTTCTTGTGGAGGTAGCTCACATTGGGTGAACCACGTATATCATGTGATCTCTCTCTCTCTCTCTCTCTCTCTCTCTCTCTCTCTCTTCTCTAAGTGTGTGAAAATTATCTCTCTCCATTAAGTCATCTACTCAATTATCTACTTAGCTACGTCCTATTTCCTAACAAAACTGGTATCAAAGCAAGGTTTTCTCGTAGCTAAAGTATCTCAAGGAAAGGATTCCTTGAATTGAGTGGGAGTAATGGCGGAGAAAGGGAAGCTCAAGATCGAGAAGTTCAACGGCAAAAACTACCAACATTGGAAGATGCAGATTGAAGACTATCTCTACCAGAAGGACCTATATTTGCCACTAGGCGGTCTTGCAAAGAAGCCCGCGATAATGGCAGATGAAGCATGGATTGTCCTTGATCGAAAGGCATTAGAAACAATCCGGCTAAGCTTGGCTTCAATGGTGGCTTTCAACGTTTTAGAGATGAAGACCACGGAGGACTTAATGAAGTCACTTGACAAGCTCTACGAGAAACCGTCGGCATTCAATAAGGTATTTCTCATGAAGCGCTTGTTCAATCTAAAGATGGAAAAGAATGGTTTAGTTGAAAAAACCTAAATGACTTTAACACCAACATAAGTCAACTTCGATCAGTGAAAATCAATTTCAATGATGAAGTGCGAGCTCTCCTTATACTATCGTCTCTACTGGATAGTTGGGACAGCCTGATGATGGCTGTAAGTAGATCTATCTCTTGCACAAATACTCTTAAGTTTGATGATGTTGTGGGTGTTCTCCTAAGCAAGGAAATGTGAAGGAGAAGCACATGAGAATCATCAAGTGGTACAATGTCGGTGGAAACTAGAGGAAGGCCTAAGAAGAGGTTCAAAAACCAAAAGGGTCGTGATCCCTCAAGGTGGAGCAAGTCACTACAAAGTCAGTTCTTGAATGTTGGAACTGCGGAAAGAAGGGCCACGTCAAGAAGGATTGTTGGTCCAAGAAGAAGAAGGAGTTGGGAGTCTCAAGACAACAAGCCAACATCGGAGGCCAATGTGGCAGGTAAAGTAGAGCAAGATGCTCTAATTCTCTCATTAGACAATGTGTCTAATTCTAAGATAGTAGATTCCAGGGCTTCATTCCATGTGACACGACACAAGCAACATTTCCAATAGTACACCAAAGGTAATTTTGGTTATGTATACTTGGGAGATGATGAAGCATGTTACATTATCGACAAAGGAACAGTTTGTGTCAAAACTGCTAACGTAAATGAATGGAAGCTTAAAGATGTTAGGCATGTTCCTTCTCTTCGCAAAAAAATGATCTCTACAGGGACAATTGGATGATGAAGGACAACATTGCATTTGAAAACAAGCATTGGAAGATCTCAAAGCGATCTTTGGTGGTTGCCAAAGGAGAAAAGGTTGGTACACTTTACTTGTGTACTGTTAGTACACAATCTTCAACTAGTGCAACAGCTACAAAAGTTGATAGTGCGGTGTGGCACTATCGGCTTGGGCATATGAGTTCCAAAGGAATACAAATCCTTCAATCAAAGAAGCTTCTACCGGGTTTGAAAGAAGTGGACTTAGAGTTTTGTGAAGATTGTGTTTATGGTAAACAAAAGAGGGTAAAATTTCTAAAAGCAAGAAATGAAAGAAAAAATAAAAAGCTTGAATTGGTTCATTCTGATGTGTGGGATCCTGCAAGTACACCATTCCTTGGTGGCTCATTGTACTATGTAACATTCATAGACGATGCAACTAGAAAAACATGGGTTTATGTCATGAAGAATAAATCCAATGTGTTCTCCATATTTCAAAGGTGGAAAACCTTTGTGGAGAATGAAGTAGGTACCAAGGTTAAATGCCTTATATACGACAATGGAGGCAAATATTGCAGCCAAGCTTTTGAAATCTTTTGTGCTAGCAATGGCATTCAGAGGCAAATGACAACCCCAAGGACACGTCAACAAAATGGAATTTTTGAAAGGATGAACAGAACAATCATGGAGCGAGCACGAAGCATGAGGATACATGCAGGCTTACCGCTTGAGCTTTGGATGGAAGCAGTAAGTACATGTGTGTACTTAATCAACCGATCACCCTCAACGGCATTGGATGGGGGAGTTCTAGAGGAGAAATGGGGAGATAAACCGGTGAATTATTTATTTCTCAGTGTTTGGGTGTGAGGCTTTCATGCACATAGACAGAAGCCTAAGGTCAAAGCTAGATACAAAGTCCAAAAAGTGTTTCTTCATTGGCTATGGAGAAGGTGACTTTGGGTATCGCCTATGGAATTCAGAAGATGGTAAAATCTTTAGAAGTAGGGATGTAATTTTCAATGAATAAAATATCTACAAAGATTACTTGGAAAGAAAACAAAAAAAAGAAACAGGTGATGAGTACATGGAGCTTGAGGACGATGAAGACTCAAGGAGTGAAAACGGTGACAATGTACAACAACATCAACCAAATGAAGAGCCTCAACCTATTCCCTGAAGATCTAAAAGAGAAAGTAGACCTCCAGAAAGGTTTATTCCTTTCTTCAACTATCTCTTGATCTCAGATTCTGGAGAGCCGGAATAATACGAGGAAGCTATGCAACACGAATCAAAAGAAGAATGGATGAAGAGCGCGCAAGTGGAGATGGACTCATTACATCAAAACCAAGCATGGGAGTTGGTTGAGCTGCCTAAAGGTAAGTGGGAACTTCAGAACAAATGGGTGTACAAGCTGAAGGAAGAAGAAGATGGGAGAAAAGGTACAAATCTACGCTTGTGGTAAAAGAGTTTTCTCAAAAGAAAGATATTGACTTCAATGAAATATTTTTGTTGTTGTAAAAATGAACTCAGTTAGGATTTCCTTAATCCTTGTGGCTGCTCATGATTTAAATCTTGAGCAAATGGATGTAAATACGGCATTCCCTCACGGTGACTTAGAGGAGGAAATTTACACGCTTCAACCAAAGGGGTATGAAGTAAAAGGTAAGGAGAAAATGGTTTGCAGATTAAAGAAGAGCTTGTATGGTTTAAAACAAGCATCAAAACAATGGTACTTGAAGTTCAATCGATGGATGCTGGATCATGGATTCAGTAGGTACAACTCAGATCATTGTGTCTACACAAAGAATTTGGGAGATGGGAAGTTCATCATTCTAATGTTTTATGTTGATGACATGCTGATTGCAAGTGCTAACATGCATGGCTACACCTTTGACTGGTCACTTTAAACTAACCAAGGATATGTGTCCAAAGACACAAGAGAAGATAGCCTATATGTCTAAAGTTCCATATGCTGCAGCGGTAGGTTCTCTTATGTATGCTATGGTATGGACAGGACTAGACATTGCACATGTAGTGGGAGTTTTAAGTAGGTTCATAGACAACCCAGTCTAAAAGGGACAACAACAAATGATTTGTATTTTGGAGGAACTGATATTTTTGTTCAAGGGTATGCTGATGCAGATATGGCAGGTGACAAAGATACTCGAAGGACTATGTGTTCACGGTTGGAGGCACAACAGTAAGATGGAATTCAAAGCTACAAAAAGTGATCTCACTTTCTATCACGTAAGCAGAGTATGTAGCAATGACAGAGGCAAGCAAAGAAATTTTGTGGCTACACAAATTCTTAGAAGAGCTTGGATTCAAACAAGACAATTGTGTCTTGTATAGTGATAGACAAAGCGCTACCCATCTTGTGAAGAATTCAACCTTTCATTCAAGTACAAAGCACATTGAGGTGAGATATCACTTCATATGCACACTTTTGGAAGAGGGACAACTAAAGCTAGGAAAGGTGCATACAAGTGAAAATCCTGCAAACATGTTTACAAAGGTGGTCAACAAGGAGAAATTGAGCTTCTGCTCATCTTCAATTGACATTTGAGGATAAGAATCCAGGATGGAAAGTAGTCACAGGTTTGGTGTGGAGATCAATCTCCAAGTGGGATTGTTAAGTATGGGGCCTGATTTACCCCTTGTAATTTTCAGTATTAAAAACGCACATTTGTAAAGCCCCCATTATGAGGACAAGCCATCGTGAGTGAAGAAAAATCACTCATCGGAAACCAAAATTTTCACGGCTAGTCTTGAGCTAATTCATCGGAATATTATAGCCGGAGGGCGATCGAAAAGTGTTCGAAAAATGGCCGGTCGGTTGGCTGGTAGTCAATGGCCGATGGCCGGTGGTTGAAAGTCAGTGACTGATGGCCAGTGGTCGAATTCAATGGCTGGTGGCCGATTTCAAAAGCGGACTTGTCTTCTCAAGGTCGGCAACACATGGACGGATTGGAGGGTCCAATTTGGACTTGTGAACACAAGGGCTGCTACACACAACTGCCTCTCGTGAGAGAGGGAAACCCTTTTGGCCTATAAAAGGAAGCCTCTTCTACACACAAAAATGGATTGTGAAGCATTGTGCAGTTGATGTGAGATGGTGAGAGTGAAGCAAGGCGGGAGCTCCCAAAGGGTATAATCCCTTTGTAACGTACTTCTTGTTTGAAGTAATAAAACCATTGAGTGGTTGCTTTCCTGTGGACATAGCCCACATTGGGTGAACCACGTATAACGTGTGATCTCTCTCTCTCTCTCTCTCTCTCTCTCTACTGTATAATCTCTTGTGTGTGAAAATGATCTCTCTCCATTAAGTCATCTACTCAATTATCTACTTAGCTACGTCCTATTGCCTAACAAGAGGTATGAAGTTCATGTTTCTAGTAGCCCAATGTATAAATGTGGAGACTTGGCCAAACGAGTGGCACAAAGCAAACCATATGTGGCCTGCAAGCATATTTACTACATCTTTCTTCACTATTTTGGCTTGGATTTGAACCATAATATGTTTATCCATCATAGCAACATGATAAATGAGGATCTGCTACGTGTGTTTGAACAACATATAAGATAATTTTCATTCAATTATTTTATTCGGATTTCATGGCGCGCACACGAGTCTGTATGGCACAAAATGTAAGTGATGACTTGAATATTGCTTTTTTTTTTTGTGGAAATTCATGGTTTGAGGAGACGACTTCTGTCTTGCTATTAGTCCGATGTGTGCATGGTGTGCTTTATGGGTTGTGGATGATATATGCTGAGTAAATTTTTTTCTGTTTGATGGATGCCATGGTTTAATAGACGGGCTTGTAGTGCTGACAAATGAGGAAATCCTATGCGTGTTGAATTGTCATCTTGTGACTTAGAAGTTAATTTCAGTTAAATTATTCTAATGGGACTTCATGGTGTGAATATGAATTTGATAGAAGCTAAATAAAAATGTGTTCTTCCATTTGGCGAATGCCATGGTCTAAAATGGTGACATGTGTCTTCTTGTCTTCCCACTATGTAGGGATCTTAATTTATTTCGAAGAACATGCTGGTTTTAAATTTCAAATAACAAGAAAGCTCCTTCCTGCCACATTGTGGAGAGATTTTGCAGTGCCTAGACTACCGTAGTAGAAGTATTGGAAAAAGCTTTCTCAAAGGCTCCCTCCCTCCCATCCCCCGCAGTCTCAACATGGCAACTAGTTTAAGAATTTTGAGACCTCCTTGGTCCACTGGTTAATCCACTAACTCCCATTTGGTCCATTGCCATGGTCTAGAGGTTTTCGTGCTATTTTTTCATAAAAATCTTTTTACTGGTTTTAAGAAATATTTCTAGTGTCACTTAGCCATCTTAAGAAGTGGGCTGGTGAAGGAAATATAAGGGAGCATAAATGAATTTATCACTTTAATATGGCTCGATAATGGCAGAAGAGCATACTCCCACCTCATTTTTGTTCTAACTTTTTCAAAGACCGAATGAAATCTTTGTTTGTGAGTTATATCCACCCCCCAAGGGGACTCCCAAGAAATGGGTTAATGGATGCGGCAACGTACTCCCTAATCACCAATGATTAGCATTAGGCTATGGAGGGTGAAGCATTAACTTAACCATGGTGTTAGGGTTAGGGTTAGAGAGATGGTGATTAGGGTTAGCTTATGCCAAAAGCAAGAACATAGAGAGAGAGAGTATAGACACAATGATACGACTCAAAGTGAAATTGTTTGATTAGAAAGTTGCCTCTATTTAGGCTTGGTGCTTTACAATCATTGGCTAGGTGGGTTGCATCCTTTTACTATTGGACCATGTCATCAATTATCTCTTTCTAGGTGGCTAGAGGGATTTCCCACATGGTGCCACAACTTGGGCTTACCCTAACATACGCCCCTTTAAGACAAACTCGGTGTCTACAAAGCTAGCTTGTTCATTAGAAAAATTAAAGCTATCAACATTAATTTCACTCTCTTCACTATTGTCAACCATTCTAACATCTTTTAGGTGTAAAATGTTTAAGTGTACTTTAGCACTTCAAGCCCTAGTTGCTACTCCTCTTAACGCATTTTGAAAAGCACTCAAGATCCTGTACTCAAGTCTTGAATATCATTAATTGCAAGGAATAGAAGAGAGGGTCTTTCACCACCAAAATAGTACCGGCTCTTGTCAAGCTTCTAATAGCTCAATAGTGGTTAAGTCGTAGGCAAGCCCTGTAGGACTCCACTATTAAGACCATAGCTCTTGATGGTGATGCCCCGTTATCTGCACGAGGCAGGTGCACTGCAAGGCTGAAAAATCCCTACTCTACTTAATTGCAATTAATAATACCAACCATTTATAGTTAGGTTGAGGACCTCTCTTCTTGAGCAAGAAAAGAGAAACCAAATGCTCTGATACCAATGTAACATTTAATGATCTAGTAACTTGTATATAGTGGAAAATAACATAGACATAGTGAGGATTTCATTAAGAATAGATTCCTAATGAGCATAGCAAGTGTGCTTGGATGGAGAGAGCAACCAAAGCATAAAATCTAGTTAGATAGGCATGAACAATACTTCAAAAAGAGAGAGAAATTAAGCTATTGACAATAGTTGAGGACCGGATTTACATGGATCTGGTCCCCCCTCTAAAAGGCTTTGTATTATAGGTTTCCCCCATCAAGGGAGACATTTTATAATACAATACTTTATGTTCCTTTAATAACTTGCAGGTGCAATGAAGATGGAAGCTTCAAGCACCAAGCTTACACTTGAAAACACAACATCAATTCCCTCACGGTCTCAAACCCAAGACCTCACACACCTTCAAAGATAGTGAGAGATAGCGGGGTATGAGAGTAGATCGAGAGGAAGAAGGAGTATTCTTACAAGAAAGAAGTATGTCTCCTCATATAATCACTCTTAATACCCTAGCATAGCTTAGTAATTAGCATGGTAGACGAGATGAGCATGCATTGGATCTTGGCTCTTGGTTGGATTTACATCAGAAAGACAAGAGTTGTTGGTGTAGGCCTCCCTTCTCACAAGCTTGGAGTAGATGATGAGCTTTCCAGTAAATCTTGAGAAGGAGATAGTCTTCTTTACTTCACACATGAACTTGTGCGAGTGTGTGTGTGATAATGCCTTGCAAAAATCAGCCCCCTCTCTCTCTTGGTCGACCCCTCTTGCTATTTTCTCACGCTGGCATTTCATTGGCCCTTGCAAAGCTTAACCAATGACAATTAAGAAGCATAAGTGATAGCCTTGTGACATGTGTCCCGCTTTCCCTTTTGTGAGAGCTTTAGGTATTTTAATAATGCAATTAAACTCTTACTGGACCTCTTAGTCTTCTGGCCAATAGGAATCAGGCAAGCCATTGACAGTGGAGACGTCACTGTCTACGGAATGTGGGAGAGAAGCAGCGCGTCGCATGCACATGTAACCCGATTTTTCCCTTCTCCAAAAATAGCTCTGCTACCAGTAAAGGGCAGTGGTAATGCATGTGCTAGTCTCCACCCAACCGTGATATCTTATAGCCTCTCCCTAGCGTACACACTGTCCGGCCGTGCCAGTGGCCTTGCCCATAGGACCCATGTCCTTACAGATGCACCTTTGTCTAGTCGTACTCGTTCAGGTTATCGCCATGCATCTTATGCATCAAATTGTTATGCTTTGGATGTGTCTAGCTTATGTGATGTTGAGGAACCTCTGTCTTTTGATGAAGCACAAAATTCAAAAAATCGGATGGCTACCATGCAATCAAAATATGATTCACTTATAGAAAATGACACATGGACTTTATGTGATTTTCCTCCTGGAAAAAATACCATTGGTACAAAGTGGGTTTACAAGTTGAAACACA
The DNA here is from genome assembly GCF_014529385.1 of Adiantum capillus-veneris. NCBI lineage: Eukaryota > Viridiplantae > Streptophyta > Polypodiopsida > Polypodiales > Pteridaceae > Adiantum > Adiantum capillus-veneris. Next base: position 46,393,702 of record NC_140953.1, read on the forward strand.
AGCCGGATGGTGAGATTGATCGCTATAAGGTTGGACTTGTTGCAAAAGGCTATGCACAGCAAAAAGGCACATTATAAAGAGACTTTTGCTCCCACTCAAAATTTATTTGCTAGCCTTCGTCATTGCTACATACTCTGCTTCCGTGGTAGAAAGTGAGACCACTTTATGCAGCTTTGAAGCCCAGCTTATTGTTGTGCCTCCAAATGTGAAGACAGAGCCAGTAGTTCTCCTTCAGTATCTTTGTCACCTGCCATATCTACATCAGCATACCCTTCTAGAAAAATATCAGTTCCTCCAAAATACAAAGCATTTGTTGTTGTCCCTTTTAGATACCTAAGTATCCACTTCACAGCTTGCCAGTGCTCTTTACCCGGGTTGTCCATGAACCTACTTACAACTCCCACTACATGTGCAATGTCTGGCCTTGTCCAGACCATAGCATACATAAGAGAACCTACCACTGCAACATATGAAACTTTAGACATATAGGCTATCTCCTCTTGTGTCTTTGGACACATATCCTTGGTGAGTTTAAAAAAGTGACCAGCCAAAGGTGTAGAAACCATTTTTGCATTTTGCATTGCAAACCTTTCTAGTACCTTTTTTATGTAATCCTCTCGAGATAGCTTTATTATCTTCTTCGTCCTGTCCCTTGATATCTTCATACCAAGTATCCTATTTGCAACACCTAAATCTTTTATTGAAAAAGATTTAGACAACTCCTCTTTTAGGTCTTTGATGTCCTGCATGTTAGCACTTGCAATCAGCATGTCATCAACATACAACATTAAGATGATCAACTTCTCATCTCCCAAATTCTTTGTGTAGACGCAGTGATCCAAGTTGCATCTTGTGAATCCATGATCCAACATCCATCGATCGAACTTCAAGTACCATTGTCTTGATGCTTGCTTTAAACCATACAAGCTCTTCTTTAATCTACAAACCATTTTCTCCTTACCTTTTACTTCATACCCCTGTGGTTAAAGCATGTAAATTTCGTCCTCTAAGTCACCGTTAGGGAATGCCATATTTACATCCATTTGCTCAAGATTTAGATCATGAGCAGCCACAAGGCTTAAGACAAGCCTAATTGAGTTCATTTTTACAACAAGAGAAAATATTTCATTGAAGTCAATACCTTTCTTTTGAGAAAACCCTTTTACCACAAGCTTAGACTTGTACCTTTTCTTCCCACCTTCTTCTTCCTTCAGCTTGTACACTCTTTTGCTTTGAAGTGCCCGCTTACCTTTAGGCAACTTAACCAACTCCCGTGTTTGGTTGCGATGTTGTGAGTCCATCTCCACTTGCATGCTCTTCATCTATTCTTCTTTGTATCATGATGCATAGCTTCTTCGTATGATTTTGGCTCTCCAGAATTTGAGATCAAGAGATGGTTGAAGGATGGAACGAACATTTCTGGAGGTCTACTTGCTCTTGTAGATCTTTGGGGAATAGGTTGAGGCTCCTCATTTGGTTGATGTTGCTGCACATTGTCATCATTTGCTGTCCTTGAGTCTTCACCGTCCTCAAGCTCCATGTACTCATCACCTGTTTCTTTTGTTTGTTTTCTTTCCAAGTAATCTTTGTACATATTTTGTTTGTTAAAAATTGCATCCCTACTCCTAAAGATTTTACCATCTTCATGATTCCATAGGCGATACCCAAAGTCACCTTCTCCATAGCCAATGAAGAAACACTTTTTGGACTTTGCATTTAGCTTTGATCTTAGGCTTCTATCTATGTGCATGAAAGCCTCATACCCAAACACTTTGAGAAATGCATAATTCACCGGTTTACCTATCCATGCCTATTCTGGAACTCCCTCATCCAATGCCGTTGAGGGTGACCGGTTGATTAAGTACACAGACGTACTTATAGCTTCCACCTAAAGCTCAAGCGGTAGGCCTGCATGTAGCCGCATGCTTGCATGCTTCGTGCTCGCTCCATGATTGTTTCGTTCATTCTTTCGGAAATGCCATTTTGTTGAGGTGTTCTTGGGGTTGTTCTTTGCCTCCGAATGCCATTGCTAGCACAAAAGCTTTCAAGAGCTTGGCTGCAATATTTGACTCCATTGTCGGATCTGATGCATTTAACCTTAGTAACTGTTTCATTCTCCACAAAGGATTTCCACCTTTGAAATATGGAAAACACATCGGATTTATTCTTCATTACATATACCCATGTCTTCCTAGTCGCATCGTCTATGAATGTTACATAGTACAATGAGCCACCAAGTGATGGTGTACTTACAGGACCATAAACGTCACAATGAACCAACTCAAGTTTTTTATTTTCTTTCATTTCCTGATTTTTGAAATTTTACCCTCTTTTGTTTACCATAGACACAATCTTCATAGAACTCTAAGTCCACTTCTTTCAAACCTGGTAGAAGCTTCTTTGTTTGAAGGATTTGCATTCCTTTGGCACTCATATTCCCAAGCCAGTAGTGCACACCGCACTGTCAACTTCTGTAGTTGTTGCACAAGCTTAAGGCTATGTGATAACGGTACATAAGTAAAGTGTACCAACCTTTTCTCCCTTGCCAACCACCAAAGATCCCTTTGAGATCTTCCACCGTTTGCTTCTGAATGCAATGTTGTGACCTTCATCGTCCAATTGTCCTGCAGAGATCAATTTTTTGCGAAGAGAAGGAACATGCCTAATATCTTTAAGCTTCCATTCATTTTCATTAGCAGTTTTGACACAAACTGTACCTTTGCCGACAATTTCACAAGCTTCATCATCTCCCAAGTATACATAGCCAAAATTACCTTTGGTATAATATTGGAAATGTTGCTTGTGTGGTGTCACATGGAATGAAGCCTCGGAATCTACAATCCAGGAATTAAACACATTGCCTAATGAGAGAATTAGAGTATCTTGCTCTACTTTACCTGCCACATTGGCATCCGATGTTGGCTTGTTGTCTTGAGACTCCGACTCCTTCTTCTTCTTGGACCAACAATTATTCTTGACGTGGCCCTTCTTGCCGCAGTTCCACATTCAAGAACTGACTCTGTGCGTGACTTGCTCGGTCTTGAGCGATCACGACCCTTTTGGTCTTTGAACCTCTCCTTAGGCCTTCCTCTTGTTTCCACTGACAATGCAACACTTGGTGATTCTCTTGTGCTTCTCCTTCTCATTTCCTCGCTTAGGAGAACACCCACAACATCATCAAACTTAAGAGTATTTGTGCCAGAAATAGAATTACTTACAACCATCACAAGGATGTCCCAACTATCTGGTAAAGATGATAGTACAAGGAGAGCTCGCACTTCGTCATCGAAATTTATTTTCACCGATCGAAGTTGATTTATGTTGGTGCTAAAGTCATTTAGGTGTTCTGAAACTGAACCATTCTCTACCATCTTTAGACTGAACAAGTACTTTATGAGAAATACCTTATTGGATGCCGATGGTTTCTTGTAGAAGTCGTCACGTGACTTCATCAAGTCCTCCGTGGTCTTCATCTCCGAAACGTTGAAGGCCACCATTGATGGCAAGCTTAACTGGATTGTTCCCAGTGCCTTTTGATTAAGGATAATCCATGCTTCATCTGCCATCGTTGCGGGCTTCTTTGCAAGACCGCCTAGTGGCAAATAGAGGTCTTTCTGGTAGATGTAGTCTTCAATCTTCATCTTCCAATGTTGGTAGTTTTTGCCGTTGAACTTATCGATCTTGAGCTTCCCTTCCTCCGCCATTACTCCCACTCAATTCAAGGAATCCTTTCCTTGAGATTGTTTAGCTACGAGCAAACCTTGCTCTGATACCAGTTGTTAGAAAATATGACTTTGGAGAGGGGGAATGGGGAACACACCCGACACACACGCAATGGCCCCTATATAGCTCAGGGTATTCACAACACCCCTGTCCTCTCGAAAACACCTTCAAAACAAGAAACTCACACTAGCAGGGCCTCGCCTGCACTTCGCTCAATGCACAAACACTCTGCACAATCCTCGGACAGCGATCACACCGATCTTGCCCGCTTCTCGCACTTCCACAACCGGACCCGGAGGACGCACACGCTCACACATCGGCACCACACACCTTGGAGACGAGCAAAGAAGAAAGGGGGGAAGGGGGGAGAGACGACGCGAAAAAACCGGCAATGATAGCTTCCCTTCAAACACAAAACACATGTACATGACCCATGTAGTCTGCTCTTGGATGCACCATGGCCATCACCACAAAATACAGAGGGGCACACGCCTCCCTCCATATTCGACTACGTCGGCACACACTTCCACCAAAATATCCACCACCCGCTTCGCATCGGTGGCAACTTCGCATCTTGATAGCCCTCGCTAGCCGCCTTCTCCGCAAAGCCTTCGCTCTTTCAAGCCGCATCACGGACCAAGCATACCGGCTTTGGCTGACAAACGCGAGCGCATGAAGACATCTTTTCACTTCTCTTCCTTTTTCTTCTTCCCCTCAAGCCCAAAGGAAAAAAGGAAAAACCTCCCCCTGTCGAAAACGCTGCCTTCACTTTCCTTCACTCCCACTTTCTTAAAAAAAACCCACTTAGCAATAGCGCCGGGGCGCTATTGCTCTTAAGGCTCCTTGAAAACCTTTTCCATTAGCTCTTGAATTCCCTTCCCTTTCTTTTTTCCAATTCCAGCCACCCTTTGCTTCTTCTATTTACAACCAAGGAGGCTCTTGTGTTCGTTTCCCACATGGTCGGTGCTTCTATGTGCACGGATTCGCCAAATAAATTTTCCGAGCATGCGGCATGGGAACTCTATCTTATTGATTTCGAATCCCCTCTCTCCTCCACCTCTCGAGGTCACCCTGGCCTCGGATACCACATCCCACAATGGAAAAACATCCGATCCCTTTCTGTCGTTCTTGCCTGCTAGCTTGAACTGGGCCATCTTGATGCCCATGACTCCGATCAACGAGCCGCAAATTTCGGTTGACTCCCCATCTTGCACGCGATTTTCCAGAATCCTAGCGAGCTCAAGAAAACTTCTGTGTGCGCGCTTACCAACGTGGCCCAATAAGCACGTATCCGATCCTTGACAAATATTCCAGTGGCCATAACTTTTACGTTTGAGCTCCGAATGGCGAACTGAAAAGACCGGCATGATCGACAGCTTGAGCTTTACACGTGTATCCATTGATCCCAGTTTTCACCACCTGTTTGTACCTACCCTGCTCGTCGAGACCTGCGAAGCCTTCTAACTTCGGACTGGCATATCTTTCACACCGAAACTCTGTTTGGCGAGCCATCTGGACGAGCTTCTAGAGCATCTTGAACACCACATTTCGGGGCACATTCCACGTATCTCGAACACTTTGACGTGCCATCCCAATTAGCCCACTTCGGAGTCCCCTTGGCCTAAAAAAACACTTTAAGCATGCATTTTCGTTGCCACTGTCCTGTTGAGGTCTCCCACACTGGCTTTAGCCCTCTACTATGCACCTGTTAGCACCCTTTGCACTGCACAACACACTTTATAGCGTGGAGCAACTTTGGCTGCACCATCATTGCCCACCCCCCTGTTGAACATTCATGTTCAACCAAAAGCAGCTTTATTGAACTTGAAACTTGCAACACTCTGCAAACACCCAAGCATGCTGGAAAACACACCACCATATGTACAATATGTACAAAACTGTATGTCTGTTACTCTTGAGTCCCTTCAAGTGGGTTGCCCAACCCCCCTGGTCACCATTTGATGTACATTGGGCACCACTCCCCTATCAAACTTCAGTTTGAGCCGTACACCATTTACCCTGTGCCTGAGAAGCTTACCATTGGCTCTCACCAGTTGATAGGTTCCATTCGCAAAGGCCTTTTGCACTCTGTACGGACCCGTCTATTTTTTTTTGAACTTCTTCTGGAAGGTGAAGTCCAAGTAGCTCTCATACTTCATTACTAGATCCCCTTCTTCTATCTTTTTCTCTGGCAGACTCTTGTTGACTTTGGCCATTCTCCTTTCTTGCTGCTTCACATAGTAGTCTGCTGATGCTGCCTCTCTATCCATCTGTAATGCCTCAAGGCCGACAATCCTATCTTGTAAGATAGCTTGTGGAGTGGCATTGATGCGCCACATACCTTTCAAAGCACCCAACTGTGCATGCACTGGCAACACTGCCTCCTTACCATAAACCAACTCAAATGGAGTAAAGTTGGTCGCCACTTTGTAGGACGTTCTGTAGGCCCATAAACACTTCTCTAGATTGATCTCCCATTCTGTCTCCTGCTTATATATATACATACATACTTTGTGAGCATTTTGATGATTTGTCCATTGGCACTCTCCACAAGACCATTGCATTGGGGATGATAAGGCGAGGAAAACCGATGCTGAATCTTTAGTTTTTCCACCAATGCCTGCATAAGCTTGCTTCTGAACCCTTGCCCTCTATCAGAAATGAGTACCCACGGCACTCCGAAACGGCAACAAATGTTATTGAAAACAAAGTGGGCCACAAACTGTGCATTTACCTCCTTCACAGCTTTGGCCTCGACCCACCTGGTGAGGTAGTCGATGGCTACCACAACATATTTATTACCACTTGGAGACTTAGGGAGTGGAGCTATGGCATCCAAACCCCATTTTTCAAAATCATTCTGAGCAATAATCTCTCCCTGTGACTCAGCTGTCAAACGCCTCTCTCCTATAGTCTGGCATTCATGGCAGGTCTTGCACCAATAGTGCACATCCTTTACTACTGAAGGCCACCAAAAACCCACCCTCAACACTCGAAACAATACTTGACCTTTCCCCTGGTGTCCGCTCTCCTCATGGCATTGCTCTAGTACCAAGTTAATCTCTTCTTTATAGATCACTCTCCTTAGTACCCCGTCTTTGCCGTAAGTCATTAGGTCTTCACCTACTAGTGTAAATTTGCATGCTTTCTGAACTATCCTCCTCCTTTGGAGTTTAGACAAACCTTGGGGACACTGCCCTGTATCCAAGAAATCTTCCACCTCCTTCAATGACTCCCTACCTGTGTATGTGGCCGGAGCCACATATATACCTGCAACATGTACCTGCACCTTACTGCTTGCTAGCTGGTCTGCCTCTTGATTGTGCTCTCTCGTCACATGCTTGAACTGGATTTCTCTAAATAACTTCAACGACTTCTTGATGGCAAAGAACCAATGTTTTAAGGAATTGCGTTTTACTTGCCATTGGCCTAGCAGTTGCTTGATGACCAATAATGCATCACCTTTGACCACCAGCCTGGAAATGCCGAACTCGACGCATTGTTTCAAACCTAGATGGAGGGCGAGATATTCTGCTTCATTCTTGGTATGAACATCCTCCAAATCATAGGCTTTTGAGAAGATTACCTTGCCATGTGGATCGTGTATCACCACACCTCCCCCATCTTTATTTATCACCCTCCTATATGCACCATCAAACCACATGGTAAAAGCTCCAATCAGGCTCCTCTTTGGCTTCATCTCGCACCACTCTTGGATAAATTGGCAAATCTACCGCTTTGCTGACCAAAATGTCCGCCAAATGGGACCGACTTGTGTGGTCAATTTTGAACTCAAACTCGAATTCTTGCAACTCTATCACCCACTTCATGATCCGCTTTCTTGGCTTTAAGTGTAACACCACTTCAGGCAACAGATTGTTAGCCGTCAACACATAAAACTTACGCACAATAAGGTGCACTTTGAACTTTGTACAAGCAAAAACCAATGCCATGACCCACTACTCCGCTTCGGTGTAAGTCACCTCTCCAGGACTTATCACCCTGCTTTCAAAGCACCCAATTTTGTGGCACAACGGCTACACCTCGATTTGTAGGGTTCTCATTATGAACATCATCGCTCGGACCCTGAGGTTGGACCACCGCTTCATAACCCGACACGCCTTGTTCAATCTTCTTTTTTATTTTCCTGCTTTCACCGCTTCATAACCCGACACGCCTTGTTCAATCTTCTTTTTTATTTTCCTGCTTTTTGCCTTTGCGATGGCCACTGCACCATTATAGTTTTCTGGGATCTCAAAATCCACTTTCTCCCTCACTTTAGGATGCAGGCATGCCATGAATTTATCGAGCTTGAAGTAGTCGCCATTGGCCAATTGCATGGCACCCGCTAACTTTGCCCAACACACTTCAAAACGATCCAAAAACAAACTAAACTCTTCACTTACATCCTGCTTGAGCGCCTTCAGTTTGGCATCTATCTCCACTGGGGACGCCTCTTTGCGGAAATCATGTAGGAAATGCGCCCGCAGAGTCGGCTAAGCATGCCTCGGCTCCCCTTCCAAAGCTTTGTACCATATCTTTGCCTTCCCGCGCATCACCAAAGGAAATGTCTGCATCTTGCTGTCCTCGTTCGGCATGCGCAGCGACAACATATATAGCTCAAAGTCTGCAACCCACTCATCAGGATTTTCTTCACCTGTAAAAATCGGCCCATAGCTTCGAGACGCCATGTCGACGAACACCCAAACATGCTTCTCTTCACTTAACTGAGAGCAATCAATGTGCTCCTCCATGGGGGCACCACAAGATGGAGAGGGGGAATGGGGAACACACCCGACACACACGAAATGGCCCTTATATAGCTCAAGGTATTCACAGCACCCCTGTCCTCTCGAAAACACCTTCAAAACAAGAAACTCACACTAGCAGGGCCTCGCCTGCACTTCGCCCAATGCACAAACACTCTGCACAATCCTCGGACAGCGATCACACCGATCTTTCCTGATTCTCGTACTTCCACAACCGAACACCTCTCTCCCTTTCTCTCTCACACACACAGGGGGCCCGGAGGATGCACACGCTCACACATCGGCACCACACACCTTGGAGATGAGCAAAGAAGAAAGGGGGGAAGGGGGGAGAGACGATGGCAAAAAACCGGCAATGATATCTTCCCTTCAAGCACAAAACACATGTACATGACCCATGTAGTCTACTCTTGGATGCACCATGGCCATCATTACAAAATACAAAGGGCACACGCCTCCCTCCAAATTCAACTACGTCGGCACACACTTTGACGAAAAAATCCACCATCCGCTTCGCATCGGCGGCAACTTCACGTCTTGATAGCCCTCACTAGCCGCCTTCTCCGCAAAGCCTTCGCTCTTTCAAGCCGCATCACGGACCAAACGTACCGGCTTCGATTGCCAAACGCAAGCGCATGAAGAAATCTTTCCACTTCTCTTCCTTTTTCTTCTTCCCCTCAAGCCCAAAGGAAAAAAGGAAAAACCTCCCCCTGTCAAAAACGCTGCCTTCACTTTCCTTCACTCCCACTTTCTAAAAAAAAACCCACTTAGCAATAGCGTCCCGCGCTATTGCTCCTTAAGGCTCCTTCAAAACCTTTTTTTTTTTTCCATCAGCTCTTGAATTTCCTTCCCTTTCTTTTTTCCAATTCCAGCCAACCTTTGCTTCTTTTATTTACAACCAAGGAGGCTCTTGTGTTCGTTTCCCACATGGTCGGTGCTTCTATGTGCACAGATTCGCCAAATAAATTTTCCGAGCATGCAGCATGGGAACTCCATCTTATTGATTTCGAATCCCCTCTCTCCTCCACCTCTCGAGGTCACCCTGGCCTTGGATACCACATCCCACAATGGAAAAACATCCGATCCCTTTCTGTCGTTCTTGCCTGCCAGCTTGAACTGGGCCATCTCGATGCCCATGACTCCGATCAACGAGCCACAAATTTCGGTTGACTCTCAATCTTGCACGCGATTTTCCAGAATCCTAGAGAGCTCAAGAAATCTTCTGTGTGCGTGCTTACCAACGTGGCCCAGTGAGCACGTATCCGACCCCCGACAAATATTCCACAGGCCATAACTTACACGTTTGAGCTCCGAATGGCGAACTGAAAAGGACGGCATGATCGATAGCTTGAGCTTTATAGGTGTATCCATTGATCCCAATTTTCGCCACCTGTCTGTACCTACCCTGCTTGTCGGGACCTGCGAAGCCTTCTAACTTCGGACTGACATATCTTTCACACCGAAACTCTGTTTGGTGAGCCGTCTGGACGAGCTTTTAGAGCATCTTGAACACCACATTTCGGGGCACATTCCACGCATTTCGAACACTTTGACGTGCCGTCCCAATTAGCCCACTTCGGAGTCCCTCTGGCCTAAAAAAACACTTTAAGTATGCATTTTCGTTGCCATTGTCCTGTTGAATTCTCCCACACTAGCTTTAGCCCTCTACTATGCACCTGTTAGCACCCTTTGCACTACACAACACACTTTATAGCGCGGACCAAACTTTGGCTGCACCAACGTAGCTAAGTAGATAATTGAGTAGATTACTTAATGGAGAGAGATAATTTTCACACACAAGAGATTATAGAGTGTAGAGAGAGAGAGAGAGTACACACGATATACGTGGTTCACCCAATGTGGGATACGTCCACGGGAAAAGCAGCCACTCAATGGCTTTAGTACTTCAAAACAAGAAGTATGTTACAATGGGATTATACCTTTTTGGAGCTCTCACCTTGCTTCACTCTCGCCACCTCACACCCACCTTGTTGCATTCACACTTTCAAATATGTGTAGAAATGGCCTCCTTTTATAGGCCAAAAGGGCTACCCTCTCTCATGAGAGGCATCCATGTGTAGATAAGTCCAAATCGAACCCTGCAATTCGCCCATGTATGGCCGCCCTTGAGAAGACAAGTCCGCTTTTGAATTTGGCCACCGGCCATTGAATTCGGTCACCGGCCACTGGCCATTGACTATCGGCCACCGACCAATCGGCCAACCGATCGGTCGTTTTTCGACCACTTTTCGACCGCCGTCCGCTGTCCGATCATAATATTTTGACAAAAAGGAATATTCCGGTGAAGCGACTGGCCGTGAAAAATTTGATTTCCGACGAGTGATTTTATTTTTCGACGAGTTATTTTTCTTCACGCACGATGGCTTCTCCTCATAATGGGGGTCTTACAAATGTGCATTTTTAACACAGAAAATCACAAGGGGTAAATCAGGCTCCATACTTAGCAGAATCTTATGCCTTCCCCCCCACATACTAATCTTGGGATTTGATTAAGTAGGCTTAATTACACTAAAAAATAGAGATTACACACACCAAATGACCTAAATTTTAAAATGTGCTATCTTGATGTAGCTAGCTCTAATCGAAGCAAGTGAGGGGTCTACGGGAAGGTGTCGGGGAGCACTTTGCACACACATAAATTGCAAAAGAAATTGGACAATATGATAATAGAAATGCTAATGCTAAGTCAGATGAAAGTGAACGCAATACCAAACACAATTATTGGAATGTCGCTAATCACTAATCAATTGATTAGAAGGGAAGTGGCTCATTGATATTGCAAAGAACGTACCTAAGCTTCATCATTGATGCTAGTGATTAGGAGAGAGAAAGAGGGGAAGGTAAATTAAGCCTACGCTCAAACCATCGGCTCTGATACCACTTGATGGGTTAGTGGATGCGAAAGCCTACTCCATAATCACTAATGATTAGCGTTAGGCTATGAAGGGCGAAGCCTTAGCTTAACCATGGTGTTAGGGTTAGGGTAAGGGTTAGAGAGATGGAAATTAGGATTATCTTATGCCAAAATCAAGAGCATAGAGAGAGAAAGGATAGACACAATGATAGGACTCAAACTGAAATTGTTTGAGTAGAAAGTAGCCACTTTATAGGATTGGTGCTTTACAATCATTGGCTACGTGGGTTGCATCCTTTTTCTATTGGACCATGTCATCAATAATCTCTTCCTAGGTGGCTAGAGGGTGTTCCCACATGGTGCCACAAGCTGGGTTTACCCTAACACGATGTGCTGAAAGATATTCCCTTTTGAGACAATCTCCCCTATCCAATCAAAAGGGTCAAAGGAGTTGTATTTTGAATGGGAGATCAGCCTTGAATTCTCTATATTACACTTGGAGCCCAAGGCCATGACAAACATTTCACAATCTCTAGAGCTTTCCAAACAACCTGTCGTCATGACTTCAAGAAGAGGAGCGAGTCATTTGCAAACAGTTTTGCCAGGAGCTAGTCATTACCTGGTAAAATCAGGCCTTGTATCTCCCCTCGCGTAGCACTGGCTTCTAGCATCATGATGAGAGTATGCGATCCAATGGAAAAACACAAGGGGGTTAGGGGTCATTGCTACTTAATAAACCTTTTGATATCAAAGGAGCCCACAATTCTATCATTAAACAAGAGCTCTGACTGGCTGGTAGCACCCAAAGTGTGAATGTGGTGACATAGGAGAGGCCCCAAGTGTGCATGCGGTAACATAGGAGAGGCCCAAAGCCCAGAGCTTCCATGAAATCTTCAATATATGACCATTCTCTCTGTGTGTGTGTGTGTGTGTGTGTCTCTCCCTCTCTCTCTCTCTCTCTCTCTCTCTCTCTCTCTCTCTCTCACACACACACACACACACACACACACACACACACACACACACACACACACACACACACACACACACACACACATGTGCTTGCCTTATGTGGGCGCTTAGTGTCCACTCAAGGCAAGCATGCACGCGCACGCGCCCGTGTGTGTGTGAGTGAGTGTGTGTGTGTGTATGAGAGAGAGAGAGAGAGAGAGAGAGAGAGAGAGAGAGAGAGTTCTCTCCCTCCTGTTGATATTAGTCTCTGAAGTCTCTCCCCCCTTGTTGATCTTAGTTTCCCCCCCCCCCCCCCCCCCCCCCCCCTCCCTCCCTCCCTCGTTGATCGAAGACCACGAAGCCCTCTACACATTGATGTAAAGACAATTTTTTTTGAGCAATGGAAGGCTTTGCTATAACAGCATCTCAGAATTGAAAAAACTGTCAAAACTTTGCGTTTTTGTTGCCGACTAGAAGGCAATGTCGGACAAAACTCGCAAGGGTGGAAAATCCACACTCACCATGGAGAGTGATGCAAAGTCTCCAAGGAATTTGGATGCTAATCCAACCACATCGTCTACAACAATGGAAGCAATGATCATGGCTTACTTGGTCTCATTACAAGAAAACATCAACAAGCAAGGTGAAGAGCTGCGCGCACTTGCAATGGAGAATGGCACTTTAAGAGTTCTTGTTGTGGACAATGAGCACCTAAAGAAGGTTCTTGAAATGCAAACAACACGCTTGATGCATCTTGAGAATGAAGTCCAAGAATGTAAGAACTCTCTTGTTGACATGAATGTATTGAAAGGGCACTTGAGCAAAGTTGAGAGTGATCATGTATTGAAAGAGGAAACGATAGATACAATACAACATGATGTATGTGAGATGAGAAATGTATCCAAATCATGGGCTGATATATGTAAGAATAATGTGGTTTCTACGTCTCCTATCACGTAAGCCATTGTCCAGGCAAAGAATGTAGAGAATGTAGACACTCAAGAATTACAAGAACGGCAAAAACGCTCAAAGAACATTGTCATTTGTGGAATCAAGGAGGAAAGCATGGAAACCCCCAATCTCTTGCGCTTGCTATTGAAGAGTTTTTTGCTACATACTTTGGCATGCCTGGACTCATGGCTTATGGTGCACATGGAGTTGCAAAACAAGGAGTCCCTCGCTCGGGAGAAAGACCTATTGTATGTACCATGGCTGATGAGGTAAAGAGAAAGATCATCCTTGACAATAATTGGATCCACCTCAAAGTAACGGGTTATAATGTATATGGGGATCGCACTCTTATGCAACAAAATGTACGTCGCAAAGCATATGAGGAAAGAAGCAAGAAGGCTAAGGTGTCATCTTCAGAAGAAAAGTCACTTGAGGAGGATGCAAGTCCACCCAACAAAATAGGGACACATGATCTATGAGACCAACTCATGCTTGCGAAGAAGGTTTTGGAATTGTAATGGGTATCCATGGAATGCGGGAATTAGCATTGATGAGCTTACCAATGACTTTAATGTAATACTTCTTGTCAAAACATGGGAGCATGATGCGCAACGAATTCTTGGATTTGACAAATACGATGTGCATTCTTTGATGTGGGCCAAAAATTCAAAGCAACGTAGAGGCCAAGGAGGTGTAGCATGTATGATCAAAAAAGGTTTGAAAGATGTTTCCATTGTCAAAGAAGATAAGTATAAACGCTACTTATGGCTGAAAATGATCCCACCAAATGGTCAAGTCATGTTTGTGGCTGGTTGCTACATTCCTCACTATGAATCCAACTTTTATGCTAGCTTGGATATGGATAGAGATCAGCCCTTTGTTGAACTAGGGGAAGACATTTCTCATTACAAGGACCAGGATGAAGTCATTGTCTTTGGAGACATGAACGCTTGCACAAATATGTTACAACATGACACACAACAAGTCGACATGTCGCATGTCTCAAGAAGAATGGATGACTCATACATGTATAATTGAAGTTCTAATGATGCAAAAGAACTAGATCACTATGGAAAGTCACTTCTACATATGTGCAATAGTACCCGAATGCTCATTGAAAATGGTGTATCTTTATGGCAAGGCACCAATGACTTTACATGTAGAAAGCACAATAATGATAGCGTGATTGACTATATGTTGTTTTCGAAATCCACTCTAGAATGCATACAAAGCTTTGCACTTGGTGAATGGAATCCGAAATCGGATTATAGGATGTTATGTATTGACCTTAAATGTGGTAAAAGACCCGATCATGTAGCCTCCAATCATGATGTGAATCATTTGTACCTACATCTAGACTTCAAACGAGCACTTATATATGATGATTTGCTGGACCAAATGTTAAGCATGACAGAGCTTTAAGAGAGCCCAACATTAGAATGACAGAGGAAAGTTTTCAAAGAAGTAAACTGCTCTTGTGCGAAGCAATGCTTTTCGGTGAAACACATGTCTTGCAAAAGGTCTAAGAAGGGTAGCATCAAGAAGAAATGGTTTGACATGGAATGTAGTCAAGCCCAAAAACACTTGCTAAGGTTGGATGCAAGTAAAGATAAGGAAGTTTACTTGGAACATTCACACGCATACAAAGCACTTGTTAAAAAAAAGAGGAGAAGGTGGGAAGTCAAAAAACAACTTCTTTTAGCGCAAGAAAAAGCACATGCATGTGGCAAGTTTTGGCAAAATTTAAAAGGCAAGTATGTTGAGAGCTTTGGTGACTTGACTCTTGAGGATATGTATACACATTGCAAGAACCTCTATGAGCAACCCAATCTTGATAAGATGGAGTGTTGTACATCCCTTCCATTTATGCCTTCCTTCTTTACCATTGAAGATGTATGCCGCGCGCTTGAGAAACTTGCTACTCGCAAGTCAGGGGACCTTGAAGGTATCAAGGATGAAATGATTAAATGGACAAGCAAGAAAACACAATATTGGATACACGATATGTTTAACCTTGCACTTCAGCATGGCACGCCTCATGATTGGAATGCAAATTGGATCAAACCTTTTCACAAAGGAGGAGATGTAAACAATGTGAACAACTATCACACAATAATGGTTGGTTCTTTGATGGCAAAGTTATTTGGATGTATCATGGAGATGAAGATAAGTGAATGGGCTGAAAAGAAAAGCAAACATGCACTTGGCCAAGCAGGTTTTTGAAAGAATCATAACACTATTGATCACCTTGCCACTCTTTGAGTTCTTATGGAAGCATCTCGATTGAAAGTAAAAAAGTTGTATTATTGCTTTGTGGATTTCAAGAAATCTTTTGACATGGTATCACGAGGAAATCTTTGGAGACGTATGCAAAGCCTTCAAGTGCCGAGCGAATTTATGCATGCAGTCTTTCACATCTACCAAAAAGTGATATGTTGACTACGTATGGGAGATGGAATTTAAGAATTTTTTGCAAGCACCATTGCTGTCAAACAAGGATGCCCACTTTCTTCAACCCTCTTGGGCTACTAATTGATGAATTAGAAAACATGGTTTTTGATTTTATGCAACAAGAAGGCATAGAAGAGGTTAAGATCGGAAATGTGGTGATCATGCTTTTGCTTTATGCCGATGATGTAGTGCTCTTGGCACATACCTTAGAAGATGCACAAAAGCTTATGAGTTTCTTGGAACGCTTTTGCCTACATAGCGGGTTGATCATGAATGGATCCAAAACCAAGGTTATGCTTGTAAAGACCCTCAATGACAAAAATCCATGCATTGTATACAACAATGAGCAACTTGAAGTGGTAGATAGATTCAAGTACCTTAGCCTTGAGGTTCCATCCAATCATAAATGGAAGGATTGCACAATGCGTCACTTGGAAGCTGGAAAGAGGGCTTATTATGCATTTGAGAACATGTGCAATGCTGGAGAGATCAAGTGTTGGTCTCTCAAAAAGTAAATCTTTGACACATTGGTGACACCAGTGCTTCTTTATGGAGTGGAGGTGTGGGGTGGTAGCATCGAGAAGTCTACTTGGAAAGAGTTTGAGAATGTCCAAAAGATTTTTCTCACCAACTTTCTCCAAGTCAAGACACAAACACCCTACATGCTCTTACTTCTTGAGTCCGGATCGCTTCCAATTGAGGGCTTGGGCATGTAAAGGGTTGTGGAGTACATGCTTAAGACACAACGTAGACCTTTCTATCGACTTCCTAGAATGGCATATGAAGCAAGTCAAAAGGTCCAAAAAACATGCAAGAGAAAAATACTAAGTTCGGGGTGGATGTTTGACATCAAGAAATGGTTTGGAAGATGGGATGCATGTCACTTGGTCAAGGATGCATTGATCGACTCCCAAGTTAATGAGGCCTTCTTACAATGCCAATGTATCACGGCTTGGGAGAAATCCAGAGGTTCTTGCTTCAACCATTACACCACACACATTGCTCCAACTACAAATCTCTCTTCATCTTCTTCAAACGAGGTAACCAAACCCATCCCTACATCCTTGAACCCATCCCGTTGAGTGCGATCCACACCATTGCCTCCATTCGTCTTAGCTCCCATTCTCTATGCTGCAAGACAGGACGTTGGGGCAGTGGTGAGGAGTCTCATTGACTTTGCACATAATCCCTCGTCAAGTGCGAGAGAGTGAATACCACACACTACTTGAATGCTCACCTTTTGACCACATTAGGTCCTCTTTTCCCTATATATTCAGCCATAAGCTCTCCCTACATACCTTCCTCTCCCAACCACGATGTGAAATCTCTATTGAGTTGCTCATTTCAACCACATTTTTGAGTATCAAGAGTCACTTATGACCTCCACTCACACCACTTGACATGTTCATTTGGTCCCACAGGTCATATCTGACCTCCGAGGACGATAATAGAACTCTCTCTCTCTCTCTCTCTCTCTCTCTCTCGTACGCTCTATTGCTCTCTCTTTTGCTTGTGTTTATTGGGTGCTAGTGTTAGGTAAACCCTAGCTTTATCTATGTATTCTTTTGTGTGTGCAACCCCTCTAAGATGTTGACAAGCCATGTGTAAGAAAGCCCATAGGCTTCATGCATGTGAGACACCTACAAGCATATGGTTCAGAAGCTACATCCCTTTCTATGTTTATATGGAGGCTCTTTGTATATGAATTTTAATCAAGTAATATTAAGCACCCTTTTTTCATTATGAATGCGACCATTTATCATCTGCCCTGATCGTTATTCTTGGTAACTCCATTTTTGATTTGCGTTGATGTGGTCAAGAAACCCAAGGAGTTGTAATATGGGAACCTTCTCTAAAAGAAAAATAAAATGTTGATGTTCCCAAAAAAAAAAAAACAAAAACCACATGTAGGATACATGTAATGACTCTACAAGTGGCCTGGCAAAAAGTTGAAAGGTTGAAGAGATTCAACAATGCAATGAAAAAGATCAAAGGTAAAGAAAAGATAATCTTGAAGAGGAGGACAATACAAACAAACTCACCAACACAAGATTCTAAGAGTGAAGAGATCATTGTCATACCAACAGGACAAGGAGAAGAGATCACCTCAAGATTCTAAGAGTGAAGAGATCATTGTCATACCAACAGGACAAGGAGAGGAGAAGAGGAGATGCTTGTATCTTAAGAATTGAAAGACGACATCATCAAAGAAGTGCAATCACTAAGCGATTGTCTTTGATAATTATATCATCAAAGGGAAACATCGATATGTTTGCACACATCATTTTATATCATGGGTCAAATATCTTTACATACCAAAATAATAGTGTCAAAAATAGGTCTCTTTCTACAAGTGTAGACAGTGCCGCACATAATGAATGGCAGTAAGACCTAGCCGAACACCTATGCATGGATGTATCCAAGTGTGAACTCAATCATGATGCATCTAATTAGAACCATGTAAGGGGTACATGACATTCCCATGATTGGATTCTTGATGAACCCAAATGTGAGCTCATGCCTATTCCTAAAGATGTAATTGCCATGAGCTAATGTATCCATTGAGAACTATCCATGATGTATCCCAACATGCCTATGATGAATCTGGGTTTAAGGAGGCGACTGTTAGGTAAACCCTAGCTTCATCTATGTATTATTTTTTGTGTAAAACCCCTTTAAGATGTGGACAAGCAATGTGTAAGAAAGCCCATAGACTTCATGCATGTGAGACACCTACAAGCCTACGTGTCACACTCACACTGTGTGTTAACAAGCTACATACATTCTATGCCTATATAAGAGGCTCTTTATACATGAATTTTAAGCAAGTAATATTAAACACCCTTTTTTCATTATGAATGTAACCAATTATTATCCACCCTGATAGAGAGAGAGAGAGAGAGAGAGAGAGAGAGAGAGACCTTTGGATAAAAATGTGTGAGGGAGTAAAAATGCCAGTAACTAGTATGCAGGAGAGGGAGATAGAGAGAGGAGTAAAAATGCCAGTAGCTAGTAGGCAAGAGAGAGAGAGATAGAGAGATAGGCGGAGGGAGTAAAAATGCTAGTAAGTAGTAGGCAGGAGAGAGAGATAGAGAGAGGGAGAGAATAAAGCAAAGAGAGGGCGTCTAATATTTTGAAAAATACAATTGAAAAAATATCATCGGGATTGACCTTTCTCTTTCTCTCTTTAAGACAAATTATTGCTATACATGGAAACTTATTTAATCAAAAAATATTTATCACTGTTTATTGCTGGTCTATAATTGCTTATTATTTCTTCTACCTTGCTTTCTCTCCTACTAATGCCTCTATGACTCTTAGGAAGATAATTTGTTTCCTCTCTTTATCACCCTCTCTCTTTTTGTCATTATCTCTCTAGATCACTCTATAACTCCTCCTCTCCTTCAAAATTGGTGTAATCTTCTATGACTTGCTTGATTTTGCTGCGAACTCGCAGAGTCAGAGGCCCGATGCTTTCCTAGCCGCACTCTACACTTCTTGACATCGTTGATAATAACCAATATGACCCATGAATCTTTGGACTCCCTTATAGTTCATTGGTGGGGGCAATTCTAGAATGCATTAGAAAATTTCGGAGGTCTTTTGGAGGGTCTTTTAGTAGAGAGAGAAAAAAGAGCTCCTCCAATGAGAGAAGGGCCAACGCTACATAGAAAAATAGGATGATATTACCAAAAACTACGAAAAAAGTATCACCTACTCATTCAATGAGCCAACGATCCTTGCAACGGTCACCTTTTCATTAAATACGATTGTCTTTTTCAGGAGGTTGGTGCCACTCATTCAATGCGGCTTTCTACATCATTTAAATTAAAAAAGGAATACGAAACTATTAGATAATGTCAAAATTTGAAGATTTGGACAGTGTCAATGTGTTTGGAATGCCCAAATACCTAAAGTCCGACTGTCTACTTGCCCTGTTTTCACACCCGGAGAGAGAGAGAATGTCAAAAAATCCCTGAAAGGGGGTTTTAGCCGAACGACGCGTAGAGGACAATCCATATTCTTGTGAAATGTCCTCTATGCACCGCTCGGATACTTCTTTCTTTTATGGGTATATATATATATATATATATATAAAGAACTATATATACTTCTCACTATATACATATATATATACTTGTTACTATATATATATATATATATATATATATATTATAAAGGGGTTTTAGCAGAATGGCACGCGAAGGACACTTAGAAATTCCTTTGAAATGGCCTCTGCACGCCGTTCAACTACTTCTCTCTTTTTATGGGTATATATATATATATATATATATATAGTTAGAAGTATATATAGTTCTTTATATCTATATAAACCCATAAAAGGGAGAAGTAGCCAAACGGTGCACAAAAGCCATTTCACAAGAATTTAGAGTGCCCCCTCCCACGGGGTTCGGCTAAAACCCCCTTTTAGGAAAATTTTGGCATTTTCTCCCTTCCGGGTGTCAGAACAGGGCCAGTAGACATTCGATTTTTAGCTATTTGGGCGTTTTGAACGCATTGACAGTGTCCAAATCTTTAAATTCTAACAGAGTTTTGTATTTTTTTTAAAATTTCAATGATGTAGAAATCCCTATTGAATGAGCAGCGCCGACCTCGTGAAAAAGACAATCACATTTAATGGCAAGGTGTCTATTTTCAAAAAATACCAGAAAGTTAGGTTTAATTTTCAAAGTAACTAATTGTCCTTTTGGACGTAGTCAATAAGTGCAAAGGCATCTTAAGAAGATTTTCTAGAGAGAGAAATATAATTTCTTAGAAGGCCCTCCAAATGACCTCTGAAATCTTCTAATGACTCTAATTTTGATATAGAAATCCCATTTTTGGACACTATATACCCTAAAATCACTCCATATTTAATCCAAATTGGTATTTGAAGGGGTTCAATTAGATGCAATAGAATTTGTATTTTGCCAATACCTTTCTTAAACAAGTCATATGCTCCTCCCAAGAGGAATGAACACACAAGTCATCTAAGAATGCCTCAACAAACTCTTGAAGGCAGTGTTAATTCATCTTTGGAATGTAGTAGGGCATTGGTCAACCCAAAAGCCATCACTCAAAATGCAAATACACTAGATTTAATTATGAAGGCACTTTTAGCTTGGTCCTCTAGTGCAATCACCCGTCTAGGAAACTATAAGCCACCTTACCTGCTGTGCGCTCCTTGCCGCACTGTCGAAGCAAGGGACTTGCCAATACACCGTGTGCGAGCCACAAATGGCTCCAAGCACACAACAAGCCTAAACTAGCAAGCTCAAGAGAGCAAAGGGTGTGTCACTCACCGCTCTACGCTCGCCTTCGTGGTGGATTCCTCGCCGCGATGAAGAAGAAGCTGCAGTCGTGCCGCGCTCAACCGCTTCGCCGCCATCGTGCCTTCGTAATGCTCGATCGCACACACACTCTCCCTCTCTCTCTCTCACATACACACACACACAAGGAGGTGAAGAAGAAGAAGATGGAGATGGAGATGGAGCAAGAGCACTCTTCTATTGCACAAATGAGAGAATGAGTAAAAATTAGGTTTAGTTGGCTTTTATATGAGCTCACCCCATTCACACTTGGGCGCCCATGCTTAGCCAACTAATCCCTTGAATGTCCCAGTTAGAGTGCGCCTCTCATCGGCGATCACTCTTACCCTTTTCCTATTGGTCCGACAAGCCCGGTACCTGACTCTAAATAATACAACGTTTATAGATCATAGGGTGTCCGTGTGCCGTGAGGGTTAACATGCCTCCCTTCCTGATGTAGATTCCGTCCTCGGAAGCTATTGAGTTGAAGCTCGTTCGTCGAGGTGGAAGAGCATTTGAGATGAATGTCCTTAGCCTTCTTCAGTCACTGCAGAATCAAACAACATTGGCACAGTAATTGCATTCTCTTAAAAAGCATATGCAGTTTTAGGTAGACAAATTGATTGGTAAAAGAATTTCAAACAGTTTGTCAGCAATGAACATTAAATTGCAATGTAATCAAATGCATAAACAGATGTAAAGGTAAAAAATTAAACAAGTCCGGGGTCGCTAATTTGACGGTCGAAAGGCACTAGAGATCGAATATTAATACCATGGGTAAGCTTCTTAATTTTCAGTGGTCAATTAAGTTGTTTAATCGCGAGAGCCAAGTATTCATGTTCGAGGGCTGACTAGAGGCTATATCTAGAAGACCTTGTAGTTAAGCTACGATAAAAGGAATTTCTCATGAAATCATCGCCTGACTGATTACCTTTTCTTTGACCCCCCAAAGTTTTTTCACATTGATTCAATTATGATGTGTGTGCTTATTTTGTATGCCTTGGGTTTTTTGCTTTTCAAGGAAAAGCGCCCACACTGGGAACCTCTAGGGCTCTAGTACCATAGGCAATACATGTGAGTGAAGTACCAATTTAAGCAGGGATTTCTCTTCCAGCGTAAGATTTTTCATTTGTGGCACTTTGATTTTTTGTTTGTTCATTTTCAGCATTTTAATTTTGTAACTTTGGGGGGTCATATAACACTGTTACCCTCCCAGGCTCATCACATTAGTAAACTCCCTTTATAATACTTAATCTAAAAGTCACTAGGGTTAAGCCCACTAGAAAGCCCTAGTACATTTCATACAATGCTACCTAAATCGGATTAAGAACCTAAGTAACCATTGCTTATTAGGAAGGCATTCCCCATGTTATTAAGAGAAGATTTCTAATACCTAGCTTGGTCAAACTAGCTTAGTCGGACTGCTTGATTTTTACACCTAAACAAGTGATTATGACAAAACATTACATTGAATTAAATGTTTGATACTTAGCCAATGCGCTGAATATTATGCTACCAATCACAATCAAAGCAGATAAACATGGATGCAAAAAAATAAAGGGCAATGCTAATGGACAAGAAACACCTGTTTGTGTCGATGGTCGCGCTTGATTTGAAGTGTGAACGAGAGAAAGGTTCCATGAAGGTCCAAATCCTATCAATAGCAACACGCTCCTGTACACACTAGGAAACAAAAGGAATACCTCCAGGAGGCACATTAGTGGGAAAAGAGAACTTCGCTAATCTCTCCACTCTAAAACAGAAACACTCCTATCGTACTAATCTTACCTACCCTCCATCACTCAAGTGATGAGGATCAAAGGTGTTTCATGACATAGGTTTCTGTTTCACTGTACCAGATGTGACATGTGTAGGTCTGAGTCAATGTTTTGACTTTTAATGTGCATACTCGTTTGCTAATTGCTCTTGCTCTTTTTTTTTTTTTTTTTGTGAGTATAAAGCTTTATATGTACATTCCCTAAGATCGGAGATTAAGAGGTCAGGGAGAAAGGTTGAGAGGGAAGCAAGTGAATGATGGATGTCCACAAACACTCCCCCCTTCCTTGGGTAGATCATACCATTTGAAATGAGCTTGTCACCCTTTGAAACCAATTGTTCCAGTTGGTAATAGGTGAGGATTTTTGCCAGTAGTTTTCTATTACCCTAGGTGCCTCGTCAAGTTGCAACGGTGGTAAGGTACTCTCCCAGGATCGAACTTGAAGTGGTTCATTAGGTGATTCTTGAACACTGGGAGGTGTGGATTCTTTGGTAGCTTCATGGAGGTCCACTACTATAGATGGAGGCTGTGTAGAAGCTTGTACCTCTATGGATGTATTACATGAGGAGCTAGAAGCTTCATGGGACTCCCCCCTTCCTGAGCTAGGTGGAACAAATCGTTCTTTCTTTGGTACCCAAACTAGCTCGGGAGCGGGTGTGTAGCATTCTGTGATTGTTTTCTTTCCACGATCATTGATTCGTTTTGGAACTACGGGATTGGGCTCACTTGGGTCAGGTGATAGGTAAGAGCACAATCTACGTTTTGGCACCCAGATTTGATCATTTCCTTGATAGTAGCCTTGGGCTTCCAATAGTCGTTTAGGGATCCATCGCAACATTTGCTTACTTTTCTTGGAGCGAGTGGTATGTTTCTTACAAGGCTTCTGTTTTTTAGCATTAGCTATGGTCACTAAAGAAGCTTTAGGGACCCACTTGTATGTTTTCTTCGTTACATTAGGATGAGTCTTGTCAAAAGCGATATGCATTGCTTGTAGCATATTTAAGGGTACAGGCATTTCATCCCCCTCAGATGTTACCCAGGTCGTCCCCCTATTTCCCCAAGTGTCTATGGTTGCTGCTAGGTGGACCCCAATCACATTGTCTGACTTCGTCATCCCAGGTAGGATATCCCTATAAGGAGAATCTTGGCCAATGTCTGTATCCTTCTTACAAGTGTAACAATATTGTAGTGGGGCCGAGTGAACTGTGGTGTCAGAGCGATGATCAATAATGGTTTTACTCCCTAAGGGGTGTACCTTACCAGTCACCAAATCCACTCTAAGGACAGAGTCTTGGAATTGCAAATAGACATGATTTTTAGACCAATCATGAACCATTTGTGCTTCCCTCATGAATGGTCGTCCTAAAATCATTTCATATGACATAAAGTGTTTAGAGAAATCCATTACAATGAACGTATGTCGTACCTTGTATCCTAGAACTTTGATCTTAAGATCCTTGAGCATCCCCATAGGTTTGGCTATGGTACCATTTGCCATCTTTACCACAATGTTAGTAACACTGAGGCGGGGTTTTCCCATGGATTCCCAACAATCTTTTGTAACGATGCTAACTCCCGCACCACCATCAAGAATTCCCTTTATAGTTAATCCCTTGGTAGTGATGGGTAGGGTCGCATTAGACTCGTCGCCTTCAAAATACTGCCGTAGTTCGTTAATGGGTACCTCGATCACAGACTCGTGTCCATCTAAGTCAAGTGAGTGCACATGATTTTCCTCATCAATCATAATCGAGTCAGGCCTATTTGGTTGCGCAAACTGCGGTAATCCCGTTCGTAGCTCTCCGTTAAGGAATGCTCGAAGTGCAAGGAATAACTCAGGATCTCCATACAGCTTTGCTATGATCGTGGTTCGGACCTCAGAAGACATGAAGTCCACTAGTTTGGCAACATTCATTGGCGTTTTGCAGGGTGTAGGTCCTTGACTAGGAACTGGTGAGGATGGAATCTCATATTCCTCAATGGGATCAGGTATTCCTTCGTTAAACATCCTTTCCAACAAGAAGGGTGTCTGCTCACTTTCTGATGTCCCGTCCTCACTCCCTTCTTGGATGATACTAGATATGGCTAACGGTCTATGGTTCATGTGGGGTGGATGAACTTGCGTGGGAAACATTGTGTCATGAATTTTGACATGCTTGGGTTCTGGTTCTAGTTTCCTTTGAGTTTCCTCCACTAAACCTCTTAGATGTTTCACTTGCTCAATCTCGTCTACTGGGTTTGGGTACGTCCCAATCTTCTTTTTATGATTCTTTCCTTTTTGCCTCTGCGGTTTATCTTGGGGGTCTTGGATTGGATTTGGAAACACTTGTGGTGTTTTCAGAGGCTCTTTATGGTTTTCTCTTATTCGGTTTTCATTTGGTTCCATGTTACGGTTTTCTTTGTTGGTCTTTCCCTTTGTGGTATTGGTTCTAGTCTCCATTGTCTCGATTGAATCTGAATCATCCTCGAGGTCATTCATATACACGGGGTCATCTCCTGTTCCTATGTTTGTTTTGGAACTTGGCTTTGAATTTTCCGTATTCTGCGACTTCTTCCTTCGTGTCTTCTTTTTCTTTGCTTGGATAACTGACGCGGTATCTCTCTCTTCGAGGATATGGCCTGGCCCTTGAAGCATGGACCATGTAATCGCATAAGCGGGTGCGACGGGTGGTATTGGCGACGTCACACTAGCAATTTCGACCGAATTTAGGGGTGTGATTTTAGGCGCATTTGGGTTATAGGGGCATTGGGCAATCAAGTGATCTATGCCACAACGATTACATGTGAGTATTGGCATTGCAGACGTGCTCCCTTGATTCATTTGCATCTGTGCAGCATTCTTTTGCAGCCTAATAGGGCACTCCGTTGCCCGATGTGGTCCACCACACTCGTAGCATTGAAGAGGTGGCCTCCTAGCCTGGGTGTTGATATTTTGACCTCTGGATGCGAGAGCAGCAGCTTGATAAACCGGCTTGACTCGTCCCCAACAATCTTCCATGTAGTATATAGGACACTCTTCCAATGTATCAAGTCCGTAGGCAATACTAGTGTCTATTTCCTCCTCACAGCCATCTGCATAAGCATTTGATGGCTCGCAACCCACTTGGTTCATAGGGGCGACTCTTGGATGCGGGGGCTGCGGTCCTAGCACAGGAGGTGGTAGCGGTGTAGCTTGTACAACATTTTGAGATCTAGGGACCATGTGTTGCGGTAGTTGCTCAACAGGTGGAGCAGGCATCAATACAGGAGCTCGAGGCGCATCCGTCCAGGCTACAGGTGGTCTATTTTCCATCATACGTTTGATCATTAAACAATCCTTAGCTTGGTGACCATACCTACCACATGCGTTGAAAGTTCCATTAAATTTTACTCTAAACGTAGGGCACTCACTAGTGCTATGTGGACCCAAGTAAATGGAACACCATTGTTGCTCCCTTCTTGGATACATGTGACTATTTTGAGGGGGTCGATTATCCTTAAGAGACTCTTGGACTGCCTTGGTGAGTTCTGTCAAGAATGTCTCAAATACCTTTGGCTCATTGGCAATGGGCTTTGCAGTCATGGGTTCATACTCAATGGCTTGTGAGCTAGTGTATCTCGTGTCAGTAGACACCCTCATGCCTGCTATCATCAAGTTGTCCTCTAATTGGATTGCATTGGCAGTGACATCTTCCCAGGTTGTGATACCTCTAATCACTAGTCCATTATAGATTCCTTCATTCCTCAACCCTCGAATGAATCGATCAAGCAGTTGGTTATTGTTGAAGCGCTCATTTACAGGGCAGCGAGAGTTTAAGTGCTTTAGACGACTAATGAAGTCCCTTACTGACTCCCCTTCCTTACGTTCGGCCTTCTGTAGCTGAGATGCTACACCCCAAAGCACACCTTCTCGTATGTACTCCTTTAGAAACAACCTTCGAAGGGTAGGGTAGATTGTTTTCTCGTCCACCCTTAGGGTTCTATACCAATCTCCAGCCTTCCCACTTAATGTCAAGCTTAAGGCATTGCACTTATGTAGTTCGTTGCGTTCCCCTAAGGAATCACATACTTGTTCAAACACTTCAATGTGTTTTCTAGCATCTTCGTCCCCATTGAATTTTTGCGTGAGTTTGGCAATTTGTACTGCCTTACTTCTAGGCTCTCTATCAGATACATGACGCATATTTTCCACGATAGATCGACCTATGGTTTGAGCAAACACTGCCAAGTCACCTATGTGAGGAGGCAGGGCCGGTGGAGGTACTCTTGGAATCATATGTGGGAGAGGGACGGGTACCGGTCTTGGCATATGTGTGGATGATGCAGGATATGGAACATGACCGGGCATAGGTCCACTCGGATAAGGGCTAGGGAGCGGCACTCGAGGAGCTTGAACAAGTGGTACAATTGGAGATGTGGGGGCCATGTGTGCATAAGGGGCTAGAGGCACATACGGTCGAGGCCCCATATTAGGTACTACGACACTAGGTAGTGGCACTACGCTAACCGTAGATGTCATCGGTACATTCTCTGTCAGGATTATCCCTGGAGTGAGCACTGTGTTTTCCTTAATAGAGGGTTGAGCCAAGTTAGGGAAGCTAAAGTTGTCGCTCGGAGGCTTAGATTGCATAGAGACCCCAGGTGAAATGACGTAAGATGGGTCCATGGGGCTCATTAGAGGAGTCTCCATTTGTGATAGAGTAGGCTGTTGAGCCTTGCTCGTATCCAGAAATCTCATGGGGCCAGTTGAGAGTATATTTACCCCTCGGTTTTGCCTTTCTGATTGAATAATGCCATGGATAACATTACAGATCATTTTCTGTTGATCTTCGATGCTCGTGGCACTAGAGGTGGATTGTACAATCTCTATCCATCCTACATGGTAGGCGTGGCCAGAGTGTAGATCCGTCAACAC
Source organism: Adiantum capillus-veneris (assembly GCF_014529385.1). Classification (NCBI taxonomy): domain Eukaryota; kingdom Viridiplantae; phylum Streptophyta; class Polypodiopsida; order Polypodiales; family Pteridaceae; genus Adiantum; species Adiantum capillus-veneris. The sequence continues at coordinate 46,421,402 of NC_140953.1, forward strand.
CTCAGTGTGGAGGTCGTATGTCCAATGATCATTAATAAACAATCCTTCTAGAGTCGACGTGTTAACGGTTTCTTGTGAGGTAGAAGCAATGTTGCTCCCCGTGGTTTTACTTGTCACCAACGGTACTCTAGAGGGAACTTCTGAAGGAGGCAGCTCAACACGGCCTTCTTGGTAAGAAGTTGGCAGGATATCCACATGGACACTCTTTGGGGGTGTGGGGTCCACGTGCGATGTGAAAGGAGAGTCCACTTCCCCACCCCCTTCGTGTGCTTCATTTGCATCAGGTTCCAAGCGAGTAGCTCTACCTAATGTTTCCATGAAACGGCTAAACATACTAGTACTAGGCTGTGGAGCTTCGGGAGGTGCATGGACTTCTCTCTCAGTGTTTTGGGTAGGGTATGCTTCCATGATTTCTGAGTCGGAGGAGGAATCACTAGCGGCTATTTTAGGGTCTTGGGTGGTGCTACCTTGTGTCCCCGCTGAGGGTCTAGAGCTTATCGTGGATGGGTAATGGGTGTCCGTATGAACAGAGGCACTACCAATGTGATCGTGCTCTAACACTCGTCCAGAGCGTAGGTTCATATGACTTGATCCCCTAGAAGTGTCAGTGAGTGCCCGTGAAGGCTGATCACCTAGTATTTTTGGGTGTTTTGCAACCCAAGTCTTTCCTTAATTTGACTTTTTGGTCCTTTTTTTCCGACCTGGCTATAGAATAGAGCGTATGATAGCTCAAAACGAGCGTCTCGGTCAGAGGGTCGTGCCGTGCTTTACAGCCCTCCGTTTGGTCACTCTATGCCCTCGGAATCCCTAAAACGGTCAATTTCCAGTAGGGAACTAGGCTCAAACTAGAAAGTCTAAGGGTGCAAGTGGGAAGAGAAAGGAGGAGAGTGGAGGACTTGTCCCACATGCTCTCATTCTCTCTTGAGGGAGTAGGGTATATATATAAGAGTGAGTCTAGTATATATCATAAGGCTGAGGACTGAGGCCTAGGCTTGTGCTTGGGCTTGGGCAAATGATCCCGATCCCGACCTGTCTTTTATACAAACCAACCCGTCCGTTTTAAGGCTCACGTTTTTTATTTTCGAAAAATTTAACCGCCCGCTCACTCGCGTTTTTATTTTCCGGATTTTTTTTTTAATGCATAATTTTTTTTTCAAAAAAAATAATTAAAAAAAAAATGCACAAAATGCAGAAAACGCAGAAATTGAAAAAACGCAAGAAATGCAGAAAATTGAAAAAAACACAGAAAATGCAGAAAATTGCAGAAATTGAAACTTGACAGAAAATTTAACACAGAAAATGCAGAAATTGCAGAAATTGAAACTTGACAGAACCAGAAAATGCAGAAAAGGCAAAAACGCAAGAAATGCTAACTGTGCAGTGCAAACCAAAAAACGTAGAAAACGCAAAAAACAGAAATCTCCACACAACTACACATCTTCATTCCCTGCCTTTCCTATGATAGAAATTGCACCACAAGAAAGCGTAAAGTGCTAACCGAGCTTAGTGTAGGGCATATCCCCGGCAGCGGCGCCAAAAATGTGCGCTCCTTGCCGCACTGTCGAAGCAAGGGACTTGCCAATACACCGTGTGCGAGCCACAAATGGCTCCAAGCACACAACAAGCCTAAACTAGCAAGCTCAAGAGAGCAAAGGGTGCGTCACTCACCGCTCTACGCTCGCCTTCGTGGTGGATTCCTCGCCGCGATGAAGAAGAAGCTGCAGTCGTGCCGCGCTCAACCGCTTCGTCGCCGTCGTGCCTTCGTAATGCTCGATCGCACACACACTCTCCCTCTCTCTCTCTCTCACATACACACACACACACAAGGAGGTGAAGAAGAAGAAGATGGAGATGGAGATGGAGCAAGAGCACTCTTCTATTGCATAAATGAGAGAATGAGTAAAAATTAGGTTTAGTTGGCTTTTATATGAGCTCACCCCATTCACACTTGGGCGCCCATGCTTAGCCAACTAATCCCTTGAATGTCCCAGTTAGAGTGCGCCTCTCATCGGCGATCACTCTTACCCTTTTCCTATTGGTCCGACAAGCCTGGTACCTGACTCTAAATAATACAACGTTTATAGATCATAGGGTGTCCGTGTGCCGTGAGGGTTAACACCTGCTACTTGTTCAAGCACATGTTTTGAATATGACAATGGATAATGATCTCCCCGAGTGGATACATCAACCTTTTTAAGGTCCATGTCTGGTGGACATAGCGGACTAACACGTAAAAGGCGGATGTACACCAAACCTTCTAGTACTCGCTCATTTTTTTTGAAACAAGTGATGTAATTTAGCTAATGATGATTCCTAACTGTAATATATTTTGTCATGCCCTCTTAGCCTCTTTGAGTCTACACCCCTTGTAAGGGGCCGAATGGCCGCGAAAAAGTCCCCTTAGCCTTTAAGTCAAAACCCTTAGTTTTTGAAATTAGTTAAGAGGAGGATTAGACGTTCACAGTGAGAGCCTCTTGCTGCTACAATTTGTAATCCATTTTTCTCCTTGTCTGGTAATCAGAATTCATTTCTAAATAGCACATTGTGTTCCTTGTCTCTTGCTCTACAATCTAAGTATAATCATTCTCGATTCTGTTGTGGTTTGCGAAGTCTTGCTTGTGAGCTAAATGCATTGATTGAGGTCTTAAATGGTTGTTCTTTTATGTTTTGACCTTGGATAAGTGTTTCTATGCTTAAGGGGACCTTTTCGTATAATTTTGTTACAGTTTTCTACACATTTTTTGCAATGGATCGTGATTTATGTACCTTTCCAGATGACTGCAGAACTTGGTAGAAGTGTACCATTAGGTGTTGTGATACCTCTCCTTAAGTTCCATTGCATTCTGAATTTGTTTGGATGCCGAAAAGGCGTGATAACCTAGAGTGGTGAGATTGGACATAAACTGATTTTCTGACTAGGAAGTGGTTGATTTGCTTTTATCGTTGTATGAATAGCCTTCTGAGTTCACTTTGGTGCGATTGACACTCTCATTAAGTTTCCGTGCCCCATTCCAAGTCACTTTCTTGTATATTGACATTTTGTTAGTACGAAAAAGGGATGCTGTAGACGTCCATCGTGGCAACCCGCTAACATTGGCGCTGCTACGAGGGAAGTCGATCCTTAGGCGGTGAGTGACTCAGTGTACAAAAAATCCCTTCCAAAGCTTTTGACACCCATTCCGTTTACACATAGACAGTAAAGCATCTAGACGTAGGTTTAGTGCTTAGTAGAGATTGGAGTCTGAAACTAGCCAGTGCTACTCCTTATGAGCAATGAAAGCTGTGAGTGAAGTACAAGAGAGTATTTTGTTCTTTGATTTTTCCATGCTTGGAAAGGACTGTTTCACCACACACTTCGTTGTCGTTTTCGTATTCTTAAATTCATTTATGTTTGTGCATCTATTTCAGTTTATAGGAGTAGGATAAGTAACATGTTCCACCGTCAATTTGGGCCAAAAGGATCAAAGAAAAAACTGTCAAAAACTCATGATTTTGGTGCCGAAGACCATAACTCTAAAAGGTTAAAAAATTGATGGTCAGAGCCTCAAAGTTGAACCAAACCCAACAAAACTTGCAAAAAGGGGATAAACAAGCTTGCTAGAGACAGACTGTGCATAATTTTTTCAGTTTGCCTGCCCAACATGGATTGCAATCCATGTACCTTTCTGGAAAAATGAGTAGAAATTGTTTCCTTTGCTTAGAACAGACTCTCAGGCATCAGAACTAGAGTGCTAAAAGCTCATTTAAATCAAGAAATTGGGCTAAGCAGAGCAAAACCTTGAAAATTGAGAAAATTTTGGAGAAACTGAACTTTTATTTGTCCAAATTCAAAAAGGGGTGATAATTGGGATCAACTAGAAGCAGGGAACCAGTAGGAAAAAAAATCATGAACAGATGCTGTCAAACATGGATCGCGATCCATGTACCTGGTAGATATTTGCAAGGGAAATTTGACCTGTGTACTCTTGATTACTAAGGGATGAACTTTTCCAAAAGGAGCCATAGCCAAGAAGTAAAAAAACCTGATCGAAATACCAAAAAAGAAGCTATTTGTAAAAAATCGCAAAGCAGACACGAAATCTTTCTTTTGACTTGAAAAAAGTTGGTCTAATCCAAAAAGATTTGGGGAAGAGCATCACCATAACCTCTATTACAAACTCACAAAAGATCATGCCAAAATCTTGCCAAACATGGATCGCGATCCATGTACCTTTTTGGAATTTCGAGGTGATATTTGACAGGTAGAAAAGTGATAACATTTGAAGTACTTTCTCCCAAAGAACTCTTATAAAAAAAGGTCAAAAGGTGGACCAAAAGGGCAAAAAATGGATAAAGGGAGAAACCACAGGAAGAGAGCCTAAAATTGATTTTGGGATGACTTAAAAAACTCCAAAACACTCAAAAACCATATAGTCAGCATCAGTAAACCAAGCACTAGCTGTGTGTCAAGATTCGATACATTCTGGCACTGAGGTACGTATACATGGATTGCGATCCATGTTCCTTTGACACAATTTGATACAAAATTTGCACCATAGCTAGAGGACATCACAAGGAGCCTAGTGGCCCTTTCAAAACTGAATTTGGATATTAAAAAACCAGACCAAAAGCCCAAACTTGTCAAGAACTCTGGCAAAGTGTCAGAATTGACCTAATTTCCAATCCAGAGGTCCATTCCAAATTTTTTGATGCCATAGTGCCTACTAATCATCCTGAATCTGATGGTACCAAGAAAAGTCAATTTAGCCTCCCAACATGGATCATGATCCATGTTCCTCTAAGTCATAATAAAAGCAAAATTCTATCACACAGAGAGGCAACCCACAAGAAACTAGTGGCTTTTCAAAATTGAAATTGGACGTGATTTGTTGATGTTCTGAGTAAAATTGTGTGCTATTGGTTGCTTAAAATCTAGGACTAACAGGAACGACTGTAAACTCACAACTATCAAGCATATTTTGACAGATTGCAGATAATAAACAATACTACCTAGCAAGTAAGATCAAAATAGAGAATTCAGGCTAGCTAATGAGGTAACCTGGTTTGGATTTTGCAATACTAATTCTTCATAGGTTGGATTCGAGAAGATTGTACTAGAATAGGAATCCCAACATTATAGACCAAGCGAGCAATCACTCAACTGAAGTTAGCGTGAATCAAGGACCACTGCATCCTTTAGAACCGATTGTAGAGGAAAGCATTTTTTACACCTCGTCAGTAAAATCGTACAGCCTAATGACTGAGGACTCCAACAAGTTGAACCCTCAATAAATAGCTTCCATGGGGACTAATCCTTTTCAACCTGCATCTGACGTGAATCTTCAAATACAACGGTAGTATAAACAATAGTAGGGATCTTAGCCAAGGCTGACCAATACAACCTCACTTGCAGTTGAAGTTTCAATATGAAAATGTGCTTAAGGCCAAAATCTATAAGGATGGAATGGACCGCTACTGTGTTAAGATGGAAAATAAGCCAAGCAAGTTCAAAGATCTTGTAGATGTGGATTATGACAGGGATATTTCAACACAGAGGGAATGATGTACTTAGTCGTTCACAACCCCTTTATTGTGGACAAATGAGCGATAACTCGCACCAAGGACAAGATAGATAAAGAGCCAGCAGATGAACCACCCAAAATGGATAAGAAAAACACGATTCTCAAATGCACGAGAGCAGCTTAATACATACAACACTTACATGGGGATATATAAATTCAATAATGGAGAATAAGCACTCTATTATAGATGTGATGAACCCCACATCAAGGAACTGATGGACAACAAAAATTGTACTTTTTTACTTACAAAGAGGGGAGAAGTATTCAGGTGGTCATAATGGACAAGTATGGTAAAAAATACTCTCCTATGGATCGTAAGGAGTTAGAACAATATACATATTTTGGTGGAGCACTCCACCAATACTATGTAAATCCAGAAGAAGTGAAAACCACGACTACTCACACAAGACCAGAAATTGGGCATGTAAGCCCAGTGAGAACTAGAGTGGAAGATTCTTTTGGACATGAACAAATTCCGAACACAGGGCCTATGGGATCAACGGGATCTAGGGCTTCTATGAACACACACAGGGGCAGTGCAGCACCTGACGTGACTTACACCACTAGAATTCCTTCGACTATTACACAAAATTGATTTGATGAGCGTATAGCGGATATGATACCAATTATAGTGCCAAGGGGAGATTATGAACCTAGAGAGACCATACCAGGAGGACCAGGGGTGGTTAGGATGGTTGCAGAGTCTAGACGTGTGCGACCATCTCAAGTGGCAAAATGTGTACCCAAAAGGTATAGTGGATCGAGAGATCCGTACGCCCATGTTTCAATCTTCAAACAAGTGTTGAGAGCAGAATAGGTAACTGATTTCCATACTCAATATGAAGGTTTTGGGTTGACTTTAAAAGGGACTGCTTTGACCTCGTTTCAACATTTAAACAACCTGGAAATCTCAAGTATTTAGCAACTTCTCTGAGAATTCACTGAGGAATTCTCAAAAAGAGTAATTAAGTATAATACTGTCTCCCAGATCTATCATTTAGACAAAAGGAGAAGGCAAAGGTGAAGGAAGCCTCGCTTCATTTTAAGAAATACATAGAAAGATTCCCTGCTAGAGAACTACCTTATGATGAGAGATTGTCAGTCCTTTTCATAGAAGGATTGCAAAATGATACTCTCAAAAAAGACTTGCACTTAAAGGCATGTGTTACTTTTGAGCAAGTCACAAAAGAGGCGTTGTATTTGGTAGACAATTGCAAGGCATATGGAGAGGTGACAGAAGACACATACCAAGGGATGAGTAGCTCCTCTTCAACCACTAGTGAGTCCACAATGAAACTGGGTGGGCAAAACCCAATTGTACCGAACACTGATCAAATTATCGAGGAAGTGATAAAGAAGAATGAACCAAGGAAACAGGACGAACCCAAACACAGGACAACCACCCACCCAAAAATTTGACACTTGTGGAGGAGATCACCCAACTCAGTGGTGCAACCTTCAACAGAGGCCAACAGTGAACGTACCACGTGTACTGGAGTGGTACGCTACTGAACAAAAATGGACAAACCATGAAACCCATGAAAGTTTCTATAATAGAAACTATGTTAGAGAGAGACAATACCGGCCACATGGAGGGCAGTAGTTTCCGCCCCCTTCAAGATACCAAGTAGGGCCAAACAACGCAATCTAAGGGCACGAAAAACCTCAACCTGTGTTGGGGCATCAACCTTCTTTACCCCAGGAAAACAGGGCTATGGTAAGGATTTCTCAACCTATAGAAGCACCTTCTGATGAGAGTATGGTCCAGGTTGTTTCATACCGAGAAGATTTAGACAATACCTATGAGAGGGGATTTGACAAGAATGCATATGCTTCGGAGGGACAAATTCCATGGATGGTTCCTGAAGAGATGCTAGAGCCCTCATACATAGCACAACCAACAAAAAATCATTACTTGGTCGATGAAAATACGTTTATGTTCATGGAAAACTAGAACTATAAACCTAGGGGATATCCTCCGAGACCACGACAACCAATGGGGGCTCCACAAGCTTCTCCACCACCTGTAGGACCATGCTATGAACGCGGCGATGATGATTAGGCAAGAATTTGTCCACACAAAGGAGAACGAATCGAACTTTTTGGGTTCTGTGAAGGGTGTACAAATGACTATCCCATCCCACATTGTCCAAGAAACCTTGAAAACAAAAGGAAAGCAACCATGATCAAAATTGGAATTGTGCCAAGATCAAGTGGATCAGAGACAATACCAATCATTTGCATAAACGCGAAAATGAGAGCCCAAGCACATGAGGTTGCAAAGAATGCCCCAGCCAGCCAAACACAGATAGAAAATTTGTCTATCAAAACCCCTAGAAAATCTTGGAAGGCAAATAAGACAAGATAAAAGCCAAAAGAAAGAAAGAAAAAATGGCTTTGGAAACCAAATTACTGCAAACAGAGGAATAGTTGAGGAGGGAAAGAGACATTTAGGAAAAAGGTGATGTAGCAAAGCCATCAGCAATACCGTCGAGAGGATCTGTCTTGGTAGACAAGGTCTTTGAACCCTTGGATGCGATCTTAAAAGCTTACGATGCTACATTAAAGCCTAACCAAACCCAGGAGGATAGGTGGTTAACGTTGGTGCAGCCAAAGTTGGTCGGCGCTATAAAGTGTGCTATGCAGTGCAAAGGGTGCTAACAGATGCATGGTAGAGGGCTAAAGCCAGTGTGGGAGACCTAAGCAGGACAGTGGCAACGGAAATACGTGCTCAAAGTGGTTTTTTAGGCCAAGGGGGCCTCCAAAGTGAGATAATGATGACGGAAAGTCAAGGTGTTCAAAATGCAGAAAATGTGTCTCGAAATGTGGTGTTCAAGATGCTCTAGAAGCTCGTCTAGACGGCTCGTCAAACGGGGCTTCAGTGTCAAAGATATGCCAGTCCGAAGATAGAAGGCTTAGCAGGTCCTGATGGGCAGGGCAGGTACAGACAGGTGGCAAAAAATGGGATCAATGGATACACGTGTAAAGCTTGAGCTGTGGAGCATGCCGGTCTTTTCGGATTATCAATCGAGGTTCGGATGTGCAAGTTATGGGCCGATGAACATTTGTCGCGGGTCAGTTTTGGCATGGTAAGACCGTCTTGGTGGATGTGCCATGTGGAGGTCTCTTAGAGTTCTAGAAAGTGGCATGCGATGTGGAAAGTCAACCAAAGTTTATGGCTCGCTGATCAGAGTTGTGGACGTCCGGATACGTCCAAGCCAAGCTTGTGGACGACCGAGAAAAAAAAGGTGGATCGGGTTTTTTTCCAGCATTAGTGGTCGCTGTTCGAGGATACGAGATAGCTGGATATGGCTTCACCGAGATAAAATTTGGTATGGCAGGACCGAACGAGTAGCCGGCAAGCATGTGCAAGTAAAAAGCACCGATGCATGGGAAACGAAGGCTAAAACTCTTGGTTGTAAGTAAAAGAGGCAAAGGGATGGCTAGACTCAAGGGGGGAAGAAGGGAAAAAAAAGAGAGAAGTTAAAAGCTTAGTTTTAAAGAAACTAAAGGGAGGCTTCTCAAAAGACCAATGGCTCCTGGCGCCACTGTTGGAGACATTTTTAGCAACTTTGGAAAAAGGAGAAAAAGGAAAGAAGGAAAGGGAGTAGGGGCTTTTCTCGAGCGAGAGTTTTTTTTTCTTGGGGGCAACGAAGGTGATTTGAGAAAAGAAAAGGAAAAAAGCTTCGCACACTAGCGATCGACAGTCGAAGTAAGCACGCTTTGTCGGGAAAGCGGTTTGAAAAGTGTGAAGGGCTTGCACGAGAGGTAGCCAGCGAAGGCTACGAAGACGAAAAGCTATTGTCGGAGCGAAACCAGAGTTAGATTTTTTGTCGAGGCGTGTGCCGACGAAGTCGAACTTTGAGGGAGGTCTGTGTCCCTCTGTATGAAGCAGGTGATGGCCATGTTGCGACCAAGAGCAGGCCATATGGATTTTGTACAAGTGTTTTTTTGTTTTGAAGGAGAAGCTATGATTGCCGATTTTGGCGTCGTCTTTCTCCCCTTCCTTCTGTTCTTCTTTGCTCGTCTTTAGGGTGTGTAGTGCCGGTGTGTGTGAGCGTGTGCGCCCCCCGGGCCCCCTATGTGTGTGAGAGAGAAAGAGAGAGAGGTGTTGAGTTGTGGAAGTGAGGGAAGAGGGCAGGATCGATGTGATAGTTGTCTAAGGATTGTGCAGAGCATGTGTGCGTTGGGCGAAGTGTAGACGAGGCCCTGCTAGTGTGAATAGTCTTTTTTGAAGGTGTTTTCAAGAGGACAGGGGTGCTGTGAATACCTTGAGCTATATAGGGGCAGTTTCTTGTGTGTCGGGTGTGTTCCCCATTCCCCCTCTCCATCTTCTGGTGCCCCCATGGAGGAGCGCACTGATGCTCCTAGTTGAGGACAAAGCGATGATTTTGATGATGCCAAAGGTGCGGCCTTTGAAGAGCAGGTGCTTCTAGAGAAGTAATGGCTTGGACGGGATTTCCCATTTTCACTGGGGTCGAAGATGCAAGAACCTGGCGCCAAGACTATGGGTTGTTCGTACTGGAAAGCGGTTTGTCGAGGGAAGAAGGTGCAGTACAGGTGTTTCCTCTCTTGGTTTGTGGTAAAGCGAGGCTATGGTTGGATGGCCTGCCTAATGAGGAAAAGGTGGATCATGAAGCACTGGAAGCGGCTTTTTGAAGAAAATATGTAGCAGATGCGCAGTTGGATGAAGTAAAGAGAAGGCTAGACAATTTGAAGCAAGGCTTGGAAACGGATTTTCAAGCGTTCCTATGGGAGTTTGAAGTCCTTTGGGGAAAGCTGATAAAGGTAACTGTTGCTGAGAATGTTCGGTTTTAAAAATTGAGTAAGTTTTTGGATTGCCTGCATGAAGAAGTAAGAGACAAGGTGGAGATTGATGGCCCGGTGTCATACAAAGAGGTTGTAGCTCTAGCGAGAGGGCGAACCAAGAAAATTTTGAAGAACCGAGAGGCTAGGCAAGGTTTGCCAAGTGCGGTGAAGCCAAGGCAATGTGATGCAATGGTAGCCAAGCCATAGGTGGTGCAAAGAGGAGTGCACGTGCAAGAAGAACCAAGGGTTCTTTTGCTGCAAAGAGATAGGATGGTTCCCATGCCGAAGATGCCGGCTAGAGCGGTTCCAGTTGTGGAGGAAGTGCAAGTGGTTCCACAGTGGACAAAAGATGTGCTGCCAAGTTCAAGTGAAGCTGTTGAGGCTCCATTGAAGTGTGGTAAAGAGCAAGGAGTGTGGTTTGCAGACAAAGTTGAAGTGGTGAAGCTAGAGAAGATTTCCGAGCTTGAAACCGAAGAGGAGATTGGGTCAAGTGACAGTAGCTCTATAGATACTGACACGAGTTGGGAGACTAAGTCGTCTCAGTCAAGGTTTGATGAGTTTTATCTCTTGCAAGTGGATGGAGATACAGTGAATGTGTGCGAGGAGCAAGGAGCAGTGCAAACCGTTATGTTCGATGGAGACCAAGTGGAGGAGCCCGAGCCTACAGGTGATATGGTGCAGCCAAAGTTGGTCCGTGCTATAAAGTGTGCTATACAGTGAAAAGGGTGCTAACAGATGCATGGTAGAGGGCTAAAGCCAGTGTGGGAGACCTTAGCAGGAGAGTGGGAACGGAAATGCGTGTTTAAAGTGGTTTTTTAGGCCAGGGGGGCCTCCAAAGGAAGATAATGATGATGACAAGTCAAGGTGTTCAAAATGCAAAAAATGTGTTTCGAAATGTGGTGTTCAAGATTCACTAGAAGCTCGTCCAGACGGCTCGTCAAACGGGGCTTCGGTGTGAAAGATATGCCAGTTCGAAGATAGAAGGCTTAGCAGGTCCCGATGGGCAGGGCAGGTACAGACAGGTGGCGAAAAATGGGATCAATGGATACACGTTTAAAGCGCGAGTTGTGGAGCATGCCGGTCTTTTCGGATTATCAATCGAGGTCCGGATACGCAAGTTATGGGCCGATGAACATTTGTCGGGGGTCAGTTTTGGCATGGTGTGACCGTCTTGGTGGACGTGCCATGTGGAGGTCTCTTAGAGTTCTAGAAAGTGGCATGCGATGTGGAAAGTCAACCAAAGTTTATGGCTCGCTGATCAGAGTTGTGGACATCGGGATACGTCCAAGCCAAGCTCCCGAACGATCGAGGAAAAAACGGTGGATCGGGTTTTTTTCTAGCATTAGAGGTCGCCATTCGATGATACGAGATAGCTGGATATGGCTTCGCCAAGATGAAATTTGGTATGGCGAGACCGAACAAGTAGCCAGCAAGCATGTGCAAGTAAAAAGCACCGATGCATGGGAAACGAAGGCTAAAACTCTTGGTTGTAAGTAAAAGAGGCAAAGGGATGGTTGGACTCAAGGGGGGAAGAAGGGAAAAAAAAGGGAGAAGTTAAAAGCTTAGTTTTAAAGGGAGGCTTCTCAAAAGACAAATGGTGCCAGGCGCCATGCTGGGAGACTTTTTTAGCAACTTGTGAAAAAGGAGAAAAAGGAAAGAAGGAAAGGGAGTAGGGCTTTTCTCGAGCGAGAGTTTTTTTTCTTGGGGGCAAGGAAGGTGAATTGAGAAAAAGAAAGGAAAAAAGCTTTGCGCGTTGGCAATCGACAGTCAAAGCAAGCATGGTTTGTCGGGGAAGCAGTTCGAAAAGTGCGAAAGGATTGTACGAGAGGTAGCCAGTGAAGGCTACGAAGATGAAAAGCTATTGTCGGCGCGGAACCAGAGTTAGATTTTTTGTCGAGGCATGTGTCAACGAAGTCGTGTGCCGACGAAGTCGAACTTTGAGGGAGGTCTGTGCCCCTCTGTATGAAGCAGGTGATGGCCATGTTGCGACCAAGATCAGGCCATATGGATTTTGTACAGGTGTTTTTTTTGTTTTGAAGGATAAGCTATGATTGCCGATTTTGGCGTCGTCTTTCCCCCCTTCCTGCCTTTCTTCTTTGCTCGTCTCCAGGGTGTGTGGTGCCGGTGTGTGTGAGCGTGTGCGCCCCCCAGGCCCCCTATGTGTGTGAGAGAGAAAGAGAGAGAGGTGTTGAGTTGTGGAAGTGAGGGAAGCGGGCAAGATCGACGTGATAGTTGTCTGAGGATTGTGCATAGCGTGTGTGCGTTGGGCGAAGTGCAGGCGAGGCCCTGCTAGTGTGAATCGTCTTTTTTGAAGGTGTTTTCGAGAGGACAGGGGTGCTGTGAATACCCTGAGCTATATAGGGGCAGTTGCTTGTGTGTCGGGTGTGTTCCCCATTCCACCTCTCCATCTTCTGGTGTCCCCACGGAGGAGCGCACTGATGCTCCTAGTTGAAGACAAAGCGATGATTTTGATGATGCCAAAGGTACGGCCTTTGAAGAGCAGGTGCTGCTAGAGAAGTAATGGCTTGGACGAGATTTCCCATTTTCACTGGGGTCGAAGATGCAGGAACCTCGCTCCAAGACTATGGGTTGTTCGTGCTGGAAAGCGGTTTGTCGAGGGAAGAAGGTGCAGTACAAGTGTTTCTCTCCTGGTTCGTGGTAAAGCGAGGCTATGGTTTGATGGCCTGCCTAATGAGGAAAAGGTGGATCATGAAGCACTTGAAGCGTCTTTTCGAGCAAATATGTAGCAGATGCGCAATTGGATGAAGTAAAGAGAAGGCTAGACAATTTGAAGCAAGGCTCAGTATCTTTGTTAACCGACAAAACGTAGTACTTAAGGTTGGTTGAAACAACCGATTGCCTTAAAGATGGGAGAACGAAGAGGTACATGAAACCTGACGCAACCAAAACCAAAATGAAAAGGAAGAACACACAAAATTCACAAACTGAGAGGATTACCGAAAAAGCAACGAAGTTATCAAAAATCGAGCACAAAAACAAGTACAATGAATTGAAACAAGCCTTGAAGGAAGTTTGGGCGATAGAATTGGAAACCGATGAGGAATCAAACGATGATAAGTTTGATGCACCTTCCCACTACATGAAGTACACTATTCAAGATAGAAAAATTTTGGTGCAGAAATGCAAACGAGACCCAAACAAGCCCGGAACTTGATATGATGGGCCTGAAAAAGCCAAATGCATAAACTTAGCAGACCAGGTGAGGAGCTAAACCGGCATACATTGCCATGTACGTCAGCGAAGAAGAAGAGCGGCTTCTAATAGATACACTCAAATGGTATAAAGATGTGTTTGATTGGTCATACAAAGACCTAAAGGGAATAGATCTAGATATCTATCAACACACAATACCCCTTAAAAGTGATGCCAGAACACGTAGAAAACGTCCTTATATATACAATGAGACTTTTGCCAAGAAAATTAAGGAAGAGATAGACAAATTGAAGGATGAAAAGTTTATCTATGAGATTGAACATATCAATTGGGTATCCCCGATTGTGGTAGTACCCAAAACAAATGGCCAATTGCATGTCTGTGTAAACCTCAAACAGGTAAATGCTGCCACCATCCGGGATAACTATCCACTACCAATAACGGATCATGTTATTGAGAGAGTAGCGGGGAAAGAGGCCTATAGTTTTTTAGATGGGTTTCCTGGCAACAACCACTTAACTATCAAAGTAGAAGATCATCATAAAACAGCTTTTGCAACAGAGTTGGGTATATTTGCATACTGGGTAATGCCTTTCGTCTTGACCAACGCACCTGCCACTTTTCAGAGACTAACGATTCATGCATTCAAGGAATATCTCAGATAGTTTTTAGAGACATACATGGATGATCTTTGTGTTCATTCTCACCTGAAAAGTGATCACATAACGCATCTAGGGAAAGTCTTTGGAAAGTACAGAACTTATCGTATTTGCTTAAACCTTGGAAAATGTGTCTTCATGGTAAGACAAGGTAAAATTCTGGGCCACATTGTGTCCAAAAATGGGATTTCCACTAATCAAGAAAAGATACAAATAATTGCCACACTATCAAGACCAATGAAAATAAAAGAAGTGTAGGCATTTATGGGACATTGTGGATACTACAGGTGCTTCATATACATGTATGCTATAATAGCTAAGCTGTTGTATGTACTCATTGCTAAGTTTGAATGGACAAAAGAATGCGAGCAGGCTTTTCACAAATTGAAGCAACAACTAACTTTTGCTCCAATTTTGCAGGCCCCCGACTGGAGCAAGATCTTTGACGTTTATGTTGATGCATCAGCCTATGCCATATGATGTATATTAGCCCAGCCAGGAGAGAAGAAAATGGATTTTCTCATTTTCTACTCTACTCGGTAGCTGAACAACACAGAGAAAAATTACACCACTACAAAAAGAGAAGATCTATGAATGATATATGCTTTCCAAAAATTTAGACACTACCTTCTTGAAAACAAGTTTATTTTTTTTATAGATCACAAAGCACTGTTATATCTGGTAAACAAACCTTGCAACACTGAAAGGATTGTTTGCTGGTTTATACTATTGCTTGAATTTGATTTCATAGTAGTCATAAAAAAGGGGACTACACATACACGAGATGATCATCTTTCGAGATTGCTCCATGGGGAAGTACCCGAAGGTATTGATGATGATCTTCTAGACTCGTACCTATTTAAAATTGAAATGGTTCCAAGGTGGAGTGAAGAGGTCATCCCTTTACTCATGATCGTATCATTATAGGTGGAAAGACAACCATCAATAATCCATGGAACAAGAAATCTCCAGCTTTTAGCAGGACGACTGTACAAGCATGGTAAGGATGATGAGATTTTGAGACTATGTGTACAACCAGAAGAATACAATTTCTACCTCAAACAGGCTCATATACATCATACGGGGTTTCACAATGCGGAAACAAAAACATACCAAAGGCTAAAGATACTAGGAGTCTACTGGAAAAACACGGAACACAACGTCCATACTTATGTAAAATCATGTGATATCTGTACAAACCAACCTCTAGTGGCACATGCCACCCTGTTTTGAGTAGCATAATAGGAAATATGACGTAGCTAAGTAGACAATTGAGTAGGTTACTTAATGGAGAGATATAATTTTCACACACAAGCCTGACTATAGAGTAGAGAGAGAGAGATCACACATGATATACATGGTTCACCCAATGTGGGCTACGTCCAAGGAAAGCAACCACTCAATGGATTTAGTACTTCAAACAGGAAGTGAGTTACAAAGGGATTATACCCTTTTGGAGCTCCCACCTTGCTTCACTCTCACCACCTCACATCAACTTCACAATGCTTCACAAAACATTTTTGTGTGTAGAAGAGGCCTCCTTTTATAGGCCTCAAGGGCTGTCCTCTCTCATGAGAGGCAGCCGTGTGTAGCCGCCCTTGTTTTGATAGTCCAAATCGGACCCTCCAATCCTTCCATGTGTGGTTGCCCTTGAGAATACAATTCCATCTTTGAAATCTCCCACCGGCCATTGAATTCAGCCACAAACCACCGAAAATTGACTTTCGACCACCGGCCACCAGCCATTGACTACCGGCCATTGGCCAACCGGCCAAATGACCAGCCGTTTTTTGATCACTTTTTGGCCGTCGTTCGACCATAATATTCCAACAAAAATGAATATCTCCGCGTGAAATTTTTGGTTTCCGGCAAGTGATTTTTCTTCACGCATGATGGCTTCTCCTCATAACGGGGGCCTTACAAATGTGCGTTTACAACATAGAAAATTACAACGGGTAAATCATGCTCCATACTTAACAATCTCCCACTTGGAGATTGACCTCCCAACCAAACCTGTGACTGCTTGCCATTCTGCTTTCTTATTCTTGAATGCCAATTGAAGATGAGCAAAATCTCAACTTCTCCTTGTTGACCACCTTTGTAAACATGTCATCAGGATTTTCACTTCCTAGCTTTAGCTGTCCCTCTTCCAAAAGAGTGTGTATAAAGTGATATCTCACCTCAATGTGCTTTGTCCTTAAATGAAAGGTTGAGCTCTTTGCAAGATGGATAGAGCTTTGGCCATCACTGTACAAGAAACAATTGTCTTATTTGAATCCAAGCTCTTTTGAAAATCTGTGAAGCTACAAAATTTCTTTCCTTGCCTCCGTCATTGCTACATACTCTGCTTCCATGGTAGAGAGTGAGACCACTTTCTGCAGCTTCAAAGCCCAACTTACTACTGAGCCTCCAACCGTGAAGACATAGACAGTAGTGCTCCTTCGAGTATCTTTGTCACTTGCCATATTTGCATCATCATACCCTTGAAGAAAAATATCAGTTCCTCCAAAATACAAAGCATTTGTTTTTGTCCCTTTTAGATACCCAAATATCCACTTCTCAGCTTGCCAGTGCTCTCTACCTGGGTTATCCATGTGTCTACTTATAATTCCCACTACATGTGCAATGTCTGGCCTTGTCTAGACCATAGCATATACAAGAGAACCTAGCGCTACAACATATGGAACTTTAGACATATAGGCAATCTCCTCTTGTGTCTTTGGATACATATCCTTGGTTAGTTTAAAGTGACCAGCCAAAGGTGTAGAAACCTTTTTTGCATTTTGCATTTCAAACATTTCTAGTACCTTCTGGATGTAATCCTCTTGAGGTAGCTTTATTGTCTTCTTTTTCCTGTCCCTTGATATCTTCATACCAAGTATCCTCGTTGCAGCACCTCAATCTTTCATTGAAAAAGATTCAGACAGCTCCTCTTTTAGGTCTTTGATGTCCTACATGTTAGCACTTGCAATGAGCATGTCATCAATATACAACATTAGGATGATGAACTTCCGATCTCCCAAACTCTTCGTGTAGACGCAATGATCTGAGTTACATCTTTTGAATCCATGATCCAACATCCATCGACTTCAAGTACCATTGACTTGATGCTTCTTTTATACAAGCTCTTTTTTAATATGCAAGCCCTTTTCTCCTTACCTTTTACTTCATACCCCTTTGGTTGAAGCATGTAAATTTCCTCCTCTAAGTCACCGTGAGGGAACGCCACATTTACATCCATTTGCTTAATATTTAAATCATGAGCAACCACAAGGCTTAAGACAAGCTTAATCGAGTTTATTTTTACAACAGGAGAAAATATTTCATTGAAGTCAATTCCTTTATTTTGAGAAAACCCTTTTACCACAAGCCTAGACTTGTACTTTTTCTTTCCACCACCTTCTTCTTTCTTTAGCTTGTACACCCATTTGTTTTGAAGCTCCCACTTACCTTTAGGCAACTCAACCAACTCCCATGTTTGGTTGCAATGTAATGAGTCCATCTCCACTTGCATGCTCTTTATCCATTCTTCTTTGGATTCATGTTGCATAGCTTCCTTGTATGATTCTGACTCTCTAGAATCTGGGATCAAGAGAAGTTTGAAGGAAGGAATAAAACTTTCTGGAGGTCTACTTGCTCTTGTAGATCTTTGGGGAATTGTTTGAAGCTCTTCGTTTGGTTGACATTGTTGTACATTGTCACCATTTGCACTGCTTGAGTCTTCACTGTCCTCAAGCTCCATGTACTCATCACCTATTTCTTTTGTTTGTTTTCTTTTCGAGTAATCTTTGTACATATTTTGTTCATTGAAAATTACATTGCTACTTCTAAAGATTATACCATTGAGGCAAGCTTTTCCATGCATGGGAACCCCCCATATATTTTTGCCCTTTTACCAAAATATTTCCTATTATATAACTTACTTTTGATTTTTTCTTCCTTTTTCACAAACGTTTTAGCCTTTATTAAATAAATAAGACTTATGCTAATCAATCACGATGTAGCATAAATAAGTAAGCTGTCTTTGTTGATCTCTCTTTTGACCTTAAATATTAAATATATATATTCTAAATTACATTATATATTTTACTATTTTCTAAAATATTTTTCATGTATGTATATTATTCCACCCTACCAGTTCTACAAGTCTTCAAACATCATTACAAGAGACAAGACTCTTTTAATGAGGTATTGGCAAGTCTAGAATGATTCTATCACCATTTTTGGAGGATCCATCCTCATCAACAACTATCCACCTTTGAAAATCTCTCTTGTAAATTTCTTACCTCTCTCTTCTCTCCCTAATAAGCTTATGTCTAGCCAAAGCTAGACTATTGTAAATATCTCCTATCCTCTACATACTACCCACATTCTCTCATCTTCTCTCTCTATTGACTCTGGTATTTTAAATAATGACGAGACAAGATGGGAGCCACAGTCACATGCACCCCATTTTCCTAGTCACCAAAGTGGGACACTCACCTGAAATAGAAATATTGCTAAATCCTCCCCTCCTTCCCTATATAAGGAGGCCATGAGAGCTCACTAAGGGGGAGAACACACACACACACACACACACACACACACACACACACACACACACACACACACACACACCTATCCATACACACTCTTGTGCTACATGCTTGTAGCATGAACCCTAATCACATAATCACAACACCATCATCATCACCATCACCATGCACAAAAGATGAGCACCACACCTCCACGCCACTTGTAATTAAGGGTTGAAGGCACAATTTCAAGAAGAAGAAGGGTGGACACACTCATGATATTCCTGGCCATCAACTCCCATCTCTCCATTATGCCTCCTACGATCTTGTTCCCTTCTCATTTTTTTGCCATACGCTACCTATTGTATTCATCTTTTGCAAGCAATCAACACACTCCATCTTGGTGCCATACTTTGTGTCGCTTTGGATACATCTCATTGTGAGTATGGTATATGCTTGTTCCTTGCCATTTTTTTTTCTGCTTATGTTAAGGTGTGTGGATTTTCCACCATACACACACACTCTCTCTCTCCCTCTCATATTCCTATCATCTTGCTACTTCCATCTTGAGGTGTGCAGATTCGCCACCTTTTGTATGTGAAGTGAGCATACTTGCATGTATCCTTGACCTCGTTATCTTCCTTACTACATGCACGAGTAGCGAGCCCATTCTCACTCACTCACCACTCCTCTCACCTTATTCTTTGACCACCCCATTCCACATTTGGGTGTGGATCTTGAAATTGTTTTCCATGGCATGTTTCATTGTGTATATGTATGCATCCTAGCCGTATATTTTGCTAGGTGGTGCCCCTATTGCGTATTCCCCATGATGAGGCCATTGTGCATAGTCTTGGTGTAGAGGCCACCGGGTCTATTTTTTCACTTCCGCCTCTCATTTGGTGCCCCCACGGAGGAGGGCTCTTGAAACCTTCAGTTTACAAGGCTGACATGTTTACTTCTTTTCATGGATGAGTGGCTTCTTGAATTCTCTAATTGGACCACTGAAGAGGAGGAGCTTTAAGAAGGTTTGACTCAAGTCATCAAGACACTCTTGCCAGGGTGTTGTATTGTTAGCATAGAAGAGGTGGTAAGACCCTCTTTCCCTACTCAAATTGTTTACATTTCTCATCATCCCCGCAAGCGTAAAAGCAAGGCACAAGCTGCATCATGCTCACATTGTAGCCAAAAACCACACCTTCGACATGAGTGCAACCCAAAGTGAAGAAAAGGCCATCATTTTCTCCCTCGACATCCGCACAGGCGTTCTCACATCAGTAGGCTTTCAAGTAGCACGAGGCTTCTCTACATCTACGTCCACATCTTTGCCACCTATTCCACCTACGTCCACAACAAGCCTTCACAACTTGAGGAAGCTACTACGAACACGTGGTCCCTCCCTCTCCTTGCACCAAAAGATTCAAGGGTTTTTCAGCGCCGACAATCACCCCGTCTCCAAAACAAAAGGGTAAACCCTCCAAAGTCTTTCTATACCTCACTCTCATCTCATGAGCCAGGAACTAGAAACAATAGCATGGATTCTACGTCGTCTACCGAGTGAAGTGGCGGAGCTTGTCATCGACAAGGTCTTTGACACTGGTTTTGCTTGGCGGAAAGACAAGACCCTCCACCTTCAAGGGGTGTTGCTTGTGAATCAAGGCTATGATGACGACTTTACAGCTTGCTATGTATCCATCCAACTTGGATTAATACAAGTGGTAAGACTCACCACCTACCTCATCACACCTGTGTATACACTAGATGACACTCTATCTTGCAGGAAAGTGAAGTTGCTCAAAGAGAGAGAGTTCAAGATTTTCCAAGAGCTTGCTAGAGGGGCAGTTCTAGAGCTAGAAGATGAAGACAACCTTGTCCTGTGGTACTATAAATTTGACCTCGACTACCAAGAGCTCTACACCTCCGACTATAACCTTCCACCACAAAGGAGAGAGCCTTTCCGAATTATCATGTGATGGACCCAGCACATCAACCTTTTGCAAGGAACCAAACTTATGCACCACAACGAATTCAATCATTCAAAGTAATCTTGGATCGCAAGATGTTTTATCAGCAGATCATTACAACCATGTTTGGTAGAGAACGACTGCAAGAGATAAACACCTCTTCTCTACCCTTTATCCTCCCTATGATTAATCATGAAGTGTCTTTTGATGTAGTTATTTTCATCCTTGTATAGTATGTTTTCCATCCACCGAGCACCCATGTATTGAATCTCTATAATTTTTTTTAAAAAAAAAAAATCTAAGTCGAGTTAATTTTCTCACTCTCACAATGGCAAGTGTAGCATTTCCAACATTTACTGGTAAGGTGGGCGAGGATGCTGCAGACTTTCTAGACAACTTGGAAATAGCATGTGTCATCTCTGCGAGAGATGATGATGCTTCACGCTTGCGCATCTTTCCACTTCTAATGAAGGTGGAGGCAAGATCATGGTACAATGCCTTGGCACAAGAAACCAAGGAACGGTGGGACTTATTAAGAGCAGCCTTTGTCAAGCGTTTTGGAGAGGGCACAACATCAGAGAAGCTATGGCAATTGTTGACAGAGTTGAAGCAGGGCAGTATGCTGGAATACGCATCATATGAGTCAAAGTTTGTAGATTTATGGGGGCGATGGGTTGCATCGCTAAGAGAGGATGAGGGGGCACCTGATTTGCTAAAAAAAGATCGGTTTGTGGCTGGGTTATGGCCAACTCTTAAAGAGAAGGTGAAGGGAAGGTTTCCTGCTACGTATGAGCTAGCAGTTGAAGTGGCCCGCCTTAAAGACAAGAAGTTGCGCCTACAAGCCAGGATTATCAATGAAGAGGAAGCCGTTAGGACCCGACCACCTCTAGCACCACCTACAACAGCCGCCCAGAGGATTCAACCACAAGAACCAATTGAAGATCAACAAGACCTGCTCAATAGAATCACCAATCAACTTGAGAATCTCTCAGTCCATTTGATACAACAAGGGCATGCACACAATCGCAACCAAGAGCAAGGGAGAGGACAACGAAGGCAAAACCAAGAATACCACTGCTACAATTGTGGGGAGGATGGTCATGGCATGTACTACTGTCCACACCCAAGGAGGCAGAATTTCAACAGAGGAGCCAGGCAAAACCAGGTTTCACCACCGAGAGCAAGACCACCACCACCGAGGGCACCACAACAAGCACCACCCATGCAAATCCTACAACCACCCATTTAACCACAACCACCACCACCACCACAACCTCTCATTCCACCCTTACCCCCACCACCAGTTGGAAATCAAACAGTAAGCGTCATCAGTCTTGAAGGTAAAGGAAAGGAGAAAGTGGAGGAGGATAAGACCAAAGTTAAAGGAGTAGATTCCATAGGGGTAAAATGCGCTAGGCATGGTGAATCTTCCCAAAAGGAAGAAAAGATGAAGACTAAAGGGGAATCTAGCAAAAAGCCATCCAAGTCACGACGTAAAATTGACAGTGTAGATTTCTCTTTGGGTGAATGTTCTAAACCATATGATTTGGTTCAAGATGTTTTTGTGCAGAGCCCAAAAATCACCTGGCCCCAGTTACTCCACCTAGCACCTAGGGTGAGGAGAGAATGGACAAAGATGGTTAGCACTAGATGACCAAAGCCAAAGATAGCTGGGGCTATCTCTGGGAGGAATCTAGATGACATACTACCAATGATGGATGCTTACATCAAAGGGCAACACATCTCCAATATCTACATCGATGGTGGCGCACAAATATGAGTCATGAGTGAAAAAATGATGTACCGTTTGGGTTTAGAGGTGAGTCGGCTGGCACCATGCCGAGCCAAAATGGCAAATAATGTAAAAGTTCAATGTGTTGGTGTTATAAATGCAGTTAGGATAAAGGCATTCAACACCGAGGTAGATGTGGACATCTTTGTCATGCCACACAAAGGGGAGGGCTATCCTATCATTCTAGGGAGGCCTTGGCTTATGGCTATGAGAACTAAGCAGGACTGGGACACCGGCATAATCCAGATGAAGGATGCAAAAGGGAGGCCAATACTTTACGACATGAAGACAGGTCGGCAATGCGACATGGATCTAGAAACCTCTATGGATGAGTTTTCTAGTGGTGACTCTTCAACCACTTCAGAGGAGGAGTCAACAGTGAGTGAAGAAAGTGACAGTAGCATTGAGGTGATGGGGATCATTCGCAAGGACCCTAAGAAGATGGAGCAACCTGATGCCTCATCATCAAACCAAGGAGAGCCACCAGGTATACAACCTCTGGTAGAAGCAAGTAAGCTACATCAAATGCTCTCTAGTGAGTTGTGTGGGAAGGAGCGTGAAGATTATATTTTGATGCTAAGTAATTTTACCACATTGTTCATTGATGAATATGATAAAATCACTGGCATCACAGTAGTTCAACATCACATTAAGCTCAAGGAGGGAAGTAAACCTGTAGTGCAGAAGCTCAGGCGGCTAGGAGTAATTCAACAAGACACCCTACTCAAAGAGGTGAGGAAATTGCTAGAAGCCGGTTTTATCTATCCTATTGAAGACTCAGAGTGGGTTTCTTCAGTGGTAGTCACACCAAAGAAGAATGGTAAGTGGAGGGTTTGTGTTGATTACAAGCCTCTTAATGCAGCCACAAAGAGGGACCATTTTCCTCTTCCTTTTCAAGACAAAATACTCAATGAGGTAGCAGGACATGAGCGCTACACGGTATGTGATGGCTACTCAGGCTACTTCCAAATTAGCATCGCTGAAGAAGATCAAAAGAAGACAACCTTCATCACACCATGGGGATGTTTTGCTTACAGAGTTATGCCTTTTGGTCTCACTAATGCTCCAGCCACTTTTCAGCGATATGTGACATTTGTTTTTCAGCCATTCTTTGGAAAATCAATCCGTGTTTTTATTGATGACTTTTGTATCTATAGCTCTCGCTCTCTTCATTTGGAGAAAGTTTTTGAAGGTCTAGCTAGGCTACAAGCTTTGGGGGGCCAACTCAATGTGGAGAAATGCCACATTGGTGAAAGCAAGGTTACTCTTCTTGGCCATGTGATCTCGGCCAATGGCATTGAAGCTGACCCAAGCAAGTTTCAAGCCTTGCTGGCTTTGACCTCTCCCACCACAACAAAGCAGTTGGTCTCTTTTCTTCAAAAGGTGAGGTATTTGAGTAGGTTCATTCACTTGCTCTCCCAAGTGGTTCTCCATTTACAACAAGTTACCCATCAAGAGATCTTCACTTGGAGTGAAGAAAATGAACAACAATTCAATGAGGTAAAACAAATTCTAGCTTCACTTCCCACCATAGCATCTCCAAAGTGGGACGAGCCATTTTATGTAAACCCTAGTGTGGGAAATGACACACTTGGGGCTGTATTGATGCAAAAGGATCCTCAAACTTCGTTCATGCGTCCTATCTACTTCTCTAGTCGAATGATGACTCCATCAGAAAAGGGATACACGGCAGTGGAGCACATGGTGCTTGCGTTAATGTTTGCTACCACCAAATTTCGCTCTTATTTATTGTCTAGACCATTCATAATCTTAACAATGGAAGAAGTATTTCCTTATGTAATGCAGCACATGGATGTTTCTTCTAGGATTTCCAAATGGCTCACAAGGCTACAAGAGTTTGACTATACAATGCAAGTGGAGAACTCCACAAGGGCCAGTCTAGGAGGTATTCTCACTCATCGCCACTATGAAAAGAAGCTAAAGATAAAGCCAAATGATCAAGATATTACACCTGTGTTGGAAGCCCCTAAGGTAAAGGAGGTTCACTCTCTTTTCTTTGATGGAGCCTACAAGAGGAAAGTGGACAAAGCTGCAGCAGGCATTGTCATCTTCAACGAGCAAGGGGATAGGGTTTTCTCCATTGGGAATCTCTTGGATTCTCACTCTAACAATGAGGCAGAATATGCAGCCTTAACTCTTGGGTTAGAGTGGTGTGTGACACAGGGCATTCAACGGTTAAATGTATTTGGTGATGCCATGCTTTTAATAAAACAAATACAAGGAACTTGGGCTTGTAAAAATCATAGCTTGCTAGGCCATTTGCGCAAAGTCAAGGAGCTTTTAGGAAAATTTCAAGTTGTACAATTACATCATGTCCCTCGAGTAGAAAATCAAGAAGCAGATGCTCTAGCTAGAGAGAAGCTGCAAGATGTTTCAGTGGTGGGTGCTATCAAGTTGAAGCTGCCTCTCTTCCAAGGTAGCGATGCTATGCCTGACATCATGAGTTTCTTGGACATATGAGAGTGTCCTAAGGATATTACTAAGGGCCAAAAGCAGTGGCTTGTGCGCAAGGCAACATAATACCGCCGTATCAATGACGACCTCTACTGCAAGGGTAAGGATCAAATTCTTAGGCGTGTATCTCCCTCTAGAGAGATCACTGAAATCATTTCAAGTTGCCATGATGGTGTTTGCGGAGGACACTTTGCACTTGACATCACTAGTAGAAAGATTCTACAAGGCGGGTTTGTATGGCCTAGTCTACATAGGGATGTGCATCATTGGTGTAAAACATGCAAGGAATGTCAAAAGGCAGGGGATAGGAGGCTCACATATGAGCCACAGACTCCTATAATCTCATATGGACCATTTGAGAAATGGGGAATTGATGCTATTGGGCCTTTGCCAAGGAGCCAATCAGGTAAATTTTATATCATCATGGGTGTGGACTACATGACCAGGTGGGCTGAAGCAGTTGCCACCACCCGGATTACAGCTAAGGAAGTGGCTAAGTTCGTATTTGCAAACATTTGTTGCCGTTTTGGCACTCCTCTTGAAATAATTTCTGACAGGGGACCAGGTTTTAGAGGAGACCTTGTAGGAGAGCTAATGGAGAAGTTAGGTATCTCACGACGACACTCAACTCCCTACTACCCACAATGCAATGGTTTGGTGGAAAAGGTAAATGGTATGATCTGCAAGATCATCACTAAACATGTAAACAATCACAAAAGTGATTGGGACAAGCATCTTATGGCTGCACTTTGGGCTTATCGCACTTCATTTCGCACATCCCTTGGGTTCACACCATATCACTTGGTGTTTGGTAAGGAAGCCATTTTACCCATTGAAGTACAATTGGCTAGTCTCAGGGTGCTAGTTGGGCAGGTGGAACGTCCTAATGCTCATCTCCACAACCACATTCTTGATTTAGAGAGGCTTCAACTAGACAGAGAAGATGTTATCAACTATTATGCAGCACAGTCAGAGCAATGTCGACTTACCTTCAACAAGGGACTTAGGGCAAAAGGTCTCAATAAAGGTATGTTGGTCCTACGGTATGATAACATATTTGACACTAGGAAGGATAAAAAGTTTTCACCTAGATGGGAGGGGCCATTTGTCATTAGAAAGCGCTACACCAATGGCAGTTACCGATTGATGGATGCAGTAGGCTCCACAAAACATGTGTCAATGGATGGAGGTTGAAGCAATACTTTTTGAGATTTGATCAAACACCTATGATGGAAATCCCCAAGGAGGGAGACTCCTCCACCTCAATTGAAGAAGAATCAAGTACAACGCTAGAGGCATGAATACCTCTAGCCTTAGGGGGAGGGCTAATGAGGCAAGCTTTTTCATGCATGGGAACCCCCCATATATTTTTTCCCTTTTACCAAAATATTTCCTATTATATAAGTTACTTTTTATTTTTTCTTCCTTTTTCACAAACGTTTTAGCCTTTATAAAATAAATAAAACTTATGCTAATCAATCACGATGTAGCATAAATAAGTAAGCTTTCTTTGTTGATCTCTCTTTTGACCTTAAATATTAAATATATATATTCTAAATTACATTATATATTTTAGTATTTTCTAATATATTTTTCATGTATGTATATTATTCCACCCTACCAAATATTTTATTCACTAGTTTTCATTTTCAAACCTCAACCCCACTTTCAAATTTCAATAATACCTCCATCTAGATGATTGCCAATCTTTTCAAAACTCTAGGTCATGTTTTCATACACATGAAGGAGCTTACACTTGAAGGCAAGAGAGAAGTCCACTCAAAGGGGACCACCAAAAGACCTTTGCAGCCACAAATAATACATTATTTGGCTGAATTTTTTAAGTAAAGAAGAACCCCGAATCTGAAGGAGCGTTCAACATGAAAGATGTAGCTCGTGATCTCAACTTTTAGCTCAAAGTTTTTCAGAATTTTTGGAGTTATGAACACGGAGATATGATTTTTGTAGTGGACCCCAGTTTTCTCATGTAATGGTGACACAGGCCATCCCCAATTTTCTTCCCTCTAGAATGGCTATGGTTCTACAAGTCTTCAAACATGATTACAAGAGACAAGGCTCTTTTAATGAGGTATTGGCAAGTCTAGAGTGATTCTATCACCATTTTTGGAGGATCCATCCTCATCAACAACTATCCACCTTTGACAATCTCTCTTGTAAATTTCTTACCTCTCTCTTCTCTCCCTAATAAGCTTATGTCTAGCCAAAGCTACACTATTGTAAATATCTCCTATCCTCTACATCCTACCCACATTCTCTCATCTTCTCTCTCTATTGACTCTGATATTTTAAATAATGAGGAGACAAGATGGGAGCCACAGTAACATGCACCCCATTTTCCTAGTCACCAAAGTGGGACACTCACCTGAAATAGAAATATTGCTAAATCCTCCCCTCCTTCCCTATATAAGGAGGCCATGAGAGTTCACTAAGGGGGAGAACACACACACACACACACACACACACACACACACACACACACACCTATCCATACACACTCTTGTGCTACATGCTTGTAGCATGAACCCTAATCACATAATCACAACACCATCATCATCACCATCACCATGCACAAAAGATGAGCACCACACCTCCACACCACTTGTAATTAAGGGTTGAAGGCACAATTTCAAGAAGAAGAAGGGTGGACACACTCATGATATTCCTGGCCATCAACTCCCATCTCTCCATTATGCCTCCTACGATCTTGTTCCCTTCTCATTTTCCTGCCATACGCTACCTATTGTATTCATCTTTTGCAAGCAATCAACACACTCCATCTTGGTGCCATACTTTGTGTCGCTTTGGATACATCTCATTGTGAGTATGGTATATGCTTGTTCCTTGCCATTTTTTTTTCTGCTTATGTTAAGGTGTGTGGATTTTCCACCATACACACACACTCTCTCTCTCCCTCTCATATTCCTATCATCTTGCTACTTCCATCTTGAGGTGTGCAGATTCGCCACCTTTTGTATGAGAAGTGAGCATACTTGCATGTATCCTTGACCTCGTTATCTTCCTTACTACATGCACGAGTAGCGAGCCCATTCTCACTCACTCACCACTCCTCTCACCTTATTCTTTGACCACCCCATTCCACATTTGGGTGTGGATCTTGAAATTGTTTTCCATGGCATGTTTCATTGTGTATATGTATGCATCCTAGCCGCATATTTTGCTAGGTGGTGCCCCTATTGCGTATTCCCCATGATGAGGCCATTGTGCATAGTCTTGGTGTAGAGGCCACCGGGTCTATTTTTTCACTTCCGCCTCTCATTTGGTGCCCCCACGGAGGAGGGCTCTTGAAACCTTCAGTTTACAAGGCTGACATGTTTACTTCTTTTCATGGACGAGTGGCTTCTTGAATTCTCTAATTGGACCACTGAAGAGGAGGAGCTTTAAGAAGGTTTGACTCAAGTCATCAAGACACTCTTGCCAGGGTGTTGTATTGTTAGCATAGAAGAGGTGGTAAGACCCTCTTTCCCTACTCAAATTGTTTACATTTCTCATCATCCCCGCAAGCGTAAAAGCAAGGCACAAGCTGCATCATGCTCACATTGTAGCCAAAAACCACACCTTCGACATGAGTGCAACCCAAAGTGAAGAAAAGGCCATCATTTTCTCCCTCGACATCCGCACAGGCGTTCTCACATCAGTAGGCTTTCAAGTAGCACGAGGCTTCTCTACATCTACGTCCACATCTTTGCCACCTATTCCACCTACGTCCACAACAAGCCTTCACAACTTGAGGAAGCTACTACGAACACGTGGTCCCTCCCTCTCCCTTGCACCAAAAGATTCAAGGGTTTTTCAGCGCCGACAATCACCCCGTCTCCAAAACAAAAGGGTAAACCCTCCAAAGTCTTTCTATACCTCACTCTCATCTCATGAGCCAGGAACTAGAAACAATAGCATGGATTCTACGTCGTCTACCGAGTGAAGTGGTGGAGCTTGTCATCGACAAGGTCTTTGACACTGGTTTTGCTTGGCGGAAAGACAAGACCCTCCACCTTCAAGGGGTGTTGCTTGTGAATCAAGGCTATGATGACGACTTTACAGCTTGCTATGTATCCATCCAACTTGGATTAATACAAGTGGTAAGACTCACCACCTACCTCATCACACCTGTGTATACACTAGATGACACTCTATCTTGCAGGAAAGTGAAGTTGCTCAAAGAGAGAGAGTTCAAGATTTTCCAAGAGCTTGCTAGAGGGGCAGTTCTAGAGCTAGAAGATGAAGACAACCTTGTCCTGTGGTACTATAAATTTGACCTCGACTACCAAGAGCTCTACACCTCCGACTATAACCTTCCACCACAAAGGAGAGAGCCTTTCCGAATTATCATGTGATGGACCCAGCACATCAACCTTTTGCAAGGAACCAAACTTATGCACCACAACGAATTCAATCATTCAAAGTAATCTTGGATCGCAAGATGTTTTATCAGCAGATCATTACAACCATGTTTGGTAGAGAACGACTGCAAGAGATAAACACCTCTTCTCTACCCTTTATCCTCCCTATGATTAATCATGAAGTGTCTTTTGATGTAGTTATTTTCATCCTTGTATAGTATGTTTTCCATCCACCGAGCACCCATGTATTGAATCTCTATATTTTTTTTTTTTAAAAAAAAATCTAAGTCGAGTTAATTTTCTCACTCTCACAATGGCAAGTGTAGCATTTCCAACATTTACTGGTAAGGTGGGCGAGGATGCTGCAGACTTTCTAGACAACTTGGAAATAGCATGTGTCATCTCTGCGAGAGATGATGATGCTTCACGCTTGCGCATCTTTCCACTTCTAATGAAGGTGGAGGCAAGATCATGGTACAATGCCTTGGCACAAGAAACCAAGGAACGGTGGGACTTATTAAGAGCAGCCTTTGTCAAGCGTTTTGGAGAGGGCACAACATCAGAGAAGCTATGGCAATTGTTGACAGAGTTGAAGCAGGGCAGTATGCTGGAATACGCATCATATGAGTCAAAGTTTGTAGATTTATGGGGGCGATGGGTTGCATCGCTAAGAGAGGATGAGGGGGCACCTGATTTGCTAAAAAAAGATCGGTTTGTGGCTGGGTTATGGCCAACTCTTAAAGAGAAGGTGAAGGGAAGGTTTCCTGCTACGTATGAGCTAGCAGTTGAAGTGGCCCGCCTTAAAGACAAGAAGTTGCGCCTACAAGCCAGGATTATCAATGAAGAGGAAGCCGTTAGGACCCGACCACCTCTAGCACCACCTACAACAGCCGCCCAGAGGATTCAACCACAAGAACCAATTGAAGATCAACAAGACCTGCTCAATAGAATCACCAATCAACTTGAGAATCTCTCAGTCCATTTGATACAACAAGGGCATGCACACAATCGCAACCAAGAGCAAGGGAGAGGACAACGAAGGCAAAACCAAGAATACCACTGCTACAATTGTGGGGAGGATGGTCATGGCATGTACTACTGTCCACACCCAAGGAGGCAGAATTTCAACAGAGGAGCCAGGCAAAACCAGGTTTCACCACCGAGAGCAAGACCACCACCACCGAGGGCACCACAACAAGCACCACCCATGCAAATCCTACAACCACCCATTTAACCACAACCACCACCACCACCACAACCTCTCATTCCACCCTTACCCCCACCACCAGTTGGAAATCAAACAGTAAGCGTCATCAGTCTTGAAGGTAAAGGAAAGGAGAAAGTGGAGGAGGATAAGACCAAAGTTAAAGGAGTAGATTCCATAGGGGTAAAATGCGCTAGGCATGGTGAATCTTCCCAAAAGGAAGAAAAGATGAAGACTAAAGGGGAATCTAGCAAAAAGCCATCCAAGTCACGACGTAAAATTGACAGTGTAGATTTCTCTTTGGGTGAATGTTCTAAACCATATGATTTGGTTCAAGATGTTTTTGTGCAGAGCCCAAAAATCACCTGGCCCCAGTTACTCCACCTAGCACCTAGGGTGAGGAGAGAATGGACAAAGATGGTTAGCACTAGATGACCAAAGCCAAAGATAGCTGGGGCTATCTCTGGGAGGAATCTAGATGACATACTACCAATGATGGATGCTTACATCAAAGGGCAACACATCTCCAATATCTACATCGATGGTGGCGCACAAATATGAGTCATGAGTGAAAAAATGATGTACCGTTTGGGTTTAGAGGTGAGTCGGCTGGCACCATGCCGAGCCAAAATGGCAAATAATGTAAAAGTTCAATGTGTTGGTGTTATAAATGCAGTTAGGATAAAGGCATTCAACACCGAGGTAGATGTGGACATCTTTGTCATGCCACACAAAGGGGAGGGCTATCCTATCATTCTAGGGAGGCCTTGGCTTATGGCTATGAGAACTAAGCAGGACTGGGACACCGGCATAATCCAGATGAAGGATGCAAAAGGGAGGCCAATACTTTACGACATGAAGATAGGTCGGCAATGCGACATGGATCTAGAAACCTCTATGGATGAGTTTTCTAGTGGTGACTCTTCAACCACTTCAGAGGAGGAGTCAACAGTGAGTGAAGAAAGTGACAGTAGCATTGAGGTGATGGGGATCATTCGCAAGGACCCTAAGAAGATGGAGCAACCTGATGCCTCATCATCAAACCAAGGAGAGCCACCAGGTATACAACCTCTGGTAGAAGCAAGTAAGCTACATCAAATGCTCTCTAGTGAGTTGTGTGGGAAGGAGCGTGAAGATTATATTTTGATGCTAAGTAATTTTACCACATTGTTCATTGATGAATATGATAAAATCACTGGCATCACAGTAGTTCAACATCACATTAAGCTCAAGGAGGGAAGTAAACCTGTAGTGCAGAAGCTCAGGCGGCTAGGAGTAATTCAACAAGACACCCTACTCAAAGAGGTGAGGAAATTGCTAGAAGCCGGTTTTATCTATCCTATTGAAGACTCAGAGTGGGTTTCTTCAGTGGTAGTCACACCAAAGAAGAATGGTAAGTGGAGGGTTTGTGTTGATTACAAGCCTCTTAATGCAGCCACAAAGAGGGACCATTTTCCTCTTCCTTTTCAAGACAAAATACTCAATGAGGTAGCAGGACATGAGCGCTACACGGTATGTGATGGCTACTCAGGCTACTTTCAAATTAGCATCGTTGAAGAAGATCAAAAGAAGACAACCTTCATCACACCATGGGGATGTTTTGCTTACAGAGTTATGCCTTTTGGTCTCACTAATGCTCCAGCCACTTTTCAGCGATATGTGACATTTGTTTTTCAGCCATTCTTTGGAAAATCAATCCGTGTTTTTATTGATGACTTTTGTATCTATAGCTCTCGCTCTCTTCATTTGGAGAAAGTTTTTGAAGGTCTAGCTAGGCTACAAGCTTTGGGGGGCCAACTCAATGTGGAGAAATGCCACATTGGTGAAAGCAAGGTTACTCTTCTTGGCCATGTGATCTCGGCCAATGGCATTGAAGCTGACCCAAGCAAGATTCAAGCCTTACTGGCTTTGACCTCTCCCACCACAACAAAGCAGTTGGTCTCTTTTCTTCAAAAGGTGAGGTATTTGAGTAGGTTCATTCACTTGCTCTCCCAAGTGGTTCTCCATTTACAACAAGTTACCCATCAAGAGATCTTCACTTGGAGTGAAGAAAATGAACAACAATTCAATGAGGTAAAACAAATTCTAGCTTCACTTCCCACCATAGCATCTCCAAAGTGGGACGAGCCATTTTATGTAAACCCTAGTGTGGGAAATGACACACTTGGGGCTGTATTGATGCAAAAGGATCCTCAAACTTCGTTCATGCGTCCTATCTACTTCTCTAGTCGAATGATGACTCCATCAGAAAAGGGATACACGGCAGTGGAGCACATGGTGCTTGCGTTAATGTTTGCTACCACCAAATTTCGCTCTTATTTATTGTCTAGACCATTCATAATCTTAACAATGGAAGAAGTATTTCCTTATGTAATGCAGCACATGGATGTTTCTTCTAGGATTTCCAAATGGCTCACAAGGCTACAAGAGTTTGACTATACAATGCAAGTGGAGAACTCCACAAGGGCCAGTCTAGGAGGTATTCTCACTCATCGCCACTATGAAAAGAAGCTAAAGATAAAGCCAAATGATCAAGATATTACACCTGTGTTGGAAGCCCCTAAGGTAAAGGAGGTTCACTCTCTTTTCTTTGATGGAGCCTACAAGAGGAAAGTGGACAAAGCTGCAGCAGGCATTGTCATCTTCAACGAGCAAGGGGATAGGGTTTTCTCCATTGGGAATCTCTTGGATTCTCACTCTAACAATGAGGCAGAATATGCAGCCTTAACTCTTGGGTTAGAGTGGTGTGTGACACAGGGCATTCAACGGTTAAATGTATTTGGTGATGCCATGCTTTTAATAAAACAAATACAAGGAACTTGGGCTTGTAAAAATCATAGCTTGCTAGGCCATTTGCGCAAAGTCAAGGAGCTTTTAGGAAAATTTCAAGTTGTACAATTACATCATGTCCCTCGAGTAGAAAATCAAGAAGCAGATGCTCTAGCTAGAGAGAAGCTGCAAGATGTTTCAGTGGTGGGTGCTATCAAGTTGAAGCTGCCTCTCTTCCAAGGTAGCGATGCTATGCCTGACATCATGAGTTTCTTGGACATATGAGAGTGTCCTAAGGATATTACTAAGGGCCAAAAGCAGTGGCTTGTGCGCAAGGCAACATAATACCGCCGTATCAATGACGACCTCTACTGCAAGGGTAAGGATCAAATTCTTAGGCGTGTATCTCTCTCTAGAGAGATCACTGAAATCATTTCAAGTTGCCATGATGGTGTTTGCGGAGGACACTTTGCACTTGACATCACTAGTAGAAAGATTCTACAAGGCGGGTTTGTATGGCCTAGTCTACATAGGGATGTGCATCATTGGTGTAAAACATGCAAGGAATGTCAAAAGGCAGGGGATAGGAGGCTCACATATGAGCCACAGACTCCTATAATCTCATATGGACCATTTGAGAAATGGGGAATTGATGCTATTGGGCCTTTGCCAAGGAGCCAATCAGGTAAATTTTATATCATCATGGGTGTGGACTACATGACCAGGTGGGCTGAAGCAGTTGCCACCACCCGGATTACAGCTAAGGAAGTGGCTAAGTTCGTATTTGCAAACATTTGTTGCCGTTTTGGCACTCCTCTTGAAATAATTTCTGACAGGGGACCAGGTTTTAGAGGAGACCTTGTAGGAGAGCTAATGGAGAAGTTAGGTATCTCACGACGACACTCAACTCCCTACTACCCACAATGCAATGGTTTGGTGGAAAAGGTAAATGGTATGATCTGCAAGATCATCACTAAACATGTAAACAATCACAAAAGTGATTGGGACAAGCATCTTATGGCTGCACTTTGGGCTTATCGCACTTCATTTCGCACATCCCTTGGGTTCACACCATATCACTTGGTGTTTGGTAAGGAAGCCATTTTACCCATTGAAGTACAATTGGCTAGTCTCAGGGTGCTAGTTGGGCAGGTGGAACGTCCTAATGCTCATCTCCACAACCACATTCTTGATTTAGAGAGGCTTCAACTAGACAGAGAAGATGTTATCAACTATTATGCAGCACAGTCAGAGCAATGTCGACTTACCTTCAACAAGGGACTTAGGGCAAAAGGTCTCAATAAAGGTATGTTGGTCCTACGGTATGATAACATATTTGACACTAGGAAGGATAAAAAGTTTTCACCTAGATGGGAGGGGCCATTTGTCATTAGAAAGCGCTACGCCAATGGCAGTTACCGATTGATGGATGCAGTAGGCTCCACAAAACATGTGTCAATGGATGGAGGTTGAAGCAATACTTTTTGAGATTTGATCAAACACCTATGATGGAAATCCCCAAGGAGAGAGACTCCTCCACCTCAATTGAAGAAGAATCAAGTACAACGCTAGAGGCATGAATACCTCTAGCCTTAGGGGGAGGGCTAATGAGGCAAGCTTTTTCATGCATGGGAACCCCCCATATATTTTTTCCCTTTTACCAAAATATTTCCTATTATATAAGTTACTTTTTATTTTTTCTTCCTTTTTCACAAACGTTTTAGCCTTTATAAAATAAATAAAACTTATGCTAATCAATCACGATGTAGCATAAATAAGTAAGCTTTCTTTGTTGATCTCTCTTTTGACCTTAAATATTAAATATATATATTCTAAATTACATTATATATTTTAGTATTTTCTAATATATTTTTCATGTATGTATATTATTCCACCCTACCAAATATTTTATTCACTAGTTTTCATTTTCAAACCTCAACCCCACTTTCAAATTTCAATAATACCTCCATCTAGATGATTGCCAATCTTTTCAAAACTCTAGGTCATGTTTTCATACACATGAAGGAGCTTACACTTGAAGGCAAGAGAGAAGTCCACTCAAAGGGGACCACCAAAAGACCTTTGCAGCCACAAATAATACATTATTTGGCTGAATTTTTTAAGTAAAGAAGAACCCCGAATCTGAAGGAGCGTTCAACATGAAAGATGTAGCTCGTGATCTCAACTTTTAGCTCAAAGTTTTTCAGAATTTTTGGAGTTATGAACACGGAGATATGATTTTTGTAGTGGACCCCAGTTTTCTCATGTAATGGTGACACAGGCCATCCCCAATTTTCTTCCCTCTAGAATGGCTATGGTTCTACAAGTCTTCAAACATGATTACAAGAGACAAGGCTCTTTTAATGAGGTATTGGCAAGTCTAGAGTGATTCTATCACCATTTTTGGAGGATCCATCCTCATCAACAACTATCCACCTTTGACAATCTCTCTTGTAAATTTCTTACCTCTCTCTTCTCTCCCTAATAAGCTTATGTCTAGCCAAAGCTACACTATTGTAAATATCTCCTATCCTCTACATCCTACCCACATTCTCTCATCTTCTCTCTCTATTGACTCTGATATTTTAAATAATGAGGAGACAAGATGGGAGCCACAGTAACATGCACCCCATTTTCCTAGTCACCAAAGTGGGACACTAACCTGAAATAGAAATATTGCTAAATCCTCCCCTCCTTCCCTATATAAGGAGGCCATGAGAGTTCACTAAGGGGGAGAACACACACCACACACACACACACACACACACACACACACACACACACACACACACACACACACACCTATCCATACACACTCTTGTGCTACATGCTTGTAGCATGAACCCTAATCACATAATCACAACACCATCATCATCACCATCACCATGCACAAAAGATGAGCACCACACCTCCACACCACTTGTAATTAAGGGTTGAAGGCACAATTTCAAGAAGAAGAAGGGTGGACACACTCATGATATTCCTGGCCATCAACTCCCATCTCTCCATTATGCCTCCTACGATCTTGTTCCCTTCTCATTTTCCTGCCATACGCTACCTATTGTATTCATCTTTTGCAAGCAATCAACACACTCCATCTTGGTGCCATACTTTGTGTCGCTTTGGATACATCTCATTGTGAGTATGGTATATGCTTGTTCCTTGCCATTTTTTTTTCTGCTTATGTTAAGGTGTGTGGATTTGCCACCATACACACACACTCTCTCTCCCTCTCATATTCCTATCATCTTGCTACTTCCATCTTGAGGTGTGCGGATTCGCCACCTTTTGTATGAGAAGTGAGCATACTTGCATGTATCCTTGACCTCGTTATCTTCCTTACTACATGCACGAGTAGCAAGCCCATTCTCACTCACTCACCACTCCTCTCACCTTATTCTTTGACCACCCCATTCCACATTTGGGTGTGGATCTTGAAATTGTTTTCCATGGCATGTTTCATTGTGTATATGTATGCGTCCTAGCCGCATATTTTGCTAGGTGGTGCCCCTATTGTGTATTCCCCATGATGAGGCCATTGTGCATAGTCTTGGTGTAGAGGCCACCGGGACCAACAATCCTTCTTGATGTGACCCTTCTTGCTGCAGTTCCAACATTCAAGAACTGACTTTGTGCGTGACTTTATCCGCCTTGAGCGATCACGAACCTTTTGGTTTTTAAACCTCTCCTTAGGCCTTCTTCTTGTTTCCACTGATAGTGTAGCACTTGATGATTCACCTGAGCTTCTCCTTCGCACTTCATCGCTTAGGAGAACACCCACAACATCATTAAACTTCAGAGTATTCGTGCCAAAGATAGAATTACTTAGAGCGATTACAAGGCTGTCCCAACTATCTGGTAGAGACGATAATATCATGAGAGCTTGCACTTCGTCATCAAAATTGATTTTCACCAATCAAAGTTGACTTATATTGATGTTAAAGTCATTTAGATGTTCTGTAATTGAATCATTCTCTACCATCTTTAGATTGAACAAGCGCTTCGTGAGAAATACCTTAGTGGATGCCAATGGTTTCTTATAGAGGCCGTCCAAGTGACTTCATCAAGTTCTCCGTGGTCTTCATCTCTCAAACATTGAAGGCCACCGTTGATGCCAAGATTAACTGAATTGTTCCTAGTGGCTTTTGGTCAAGGACAATCCATGCTTCATCTGCCATTATTGTGGGCTTCTTTGCAAGACCGCCTAGTGGAAAATAGAGTTCCTTCTGGTAGAGATAGTCTTCAATTTGTATCTTCCAATGTTGGCAGTTTTTTCCATTGAACTTCTCGATCTTGAGATTCCCTTCCTCCGCCATTACTCCCACTCAATTCAAGGATTTTTTCCCTTGAGATGCTTTAGCTACGAGCAAACCTTGCTCTAATACCAGATTTGTTAGGAAATATGACGTAGCTAAGTAGATAATTGAGTAGGTTCTTTAACAGAGAAAGATAATTTTCACACACGAGAGATTATAGAGTAGAGAGAGAGAGATCACACATGATATACGTGGTTCACCCAATGTGGGTTACATCCATGGAAAGCAGCCACTCAATGGCTTTAGTACTTCAAACAAGAAGTAAGTTACAAAAGGATTATACCCTTTTGGAGCTCCCACCTTGCTTCACTCTCACCACCTCACATCAACTTCACAATGCACCATAATGCTTCACAATACATTTTTGTGTGTAGAAGAGGCCTCCTTTTATAGGCCTCAAGGGCTACCCTCTCTCATGTGAGGCAGTCGTGTGTAGCTGCCCTTGTGTTGACAAGTCCAAATTGGACCCTCCAATCCACCCATGTGTGGCCGCCCTTGAAAAGACAAGTCCATCTTTGAAATCAGCCATCGGCCATTGAATTCGGCCACCGGCCATTGACTTTCGACCATCGGTCGGAAGTCACCGGCTATTGACTATCGGCCATCGGCCAACCAGCTAAATGACCGACCGTTTTTCGATCACTTTTCGGCTGTCGTTTGGCCATAAAATTCTAGCAAAAAGGAATATTTCGATGGCCGTGAATAATTTTGGTGTCCGATGAGTGGTTTTTCTTCACGCATGATGGCTTCTCCTCATAACAGGGGCCTTACAAATGTGCATTTTTAACACAAAAAATTACAAGGGGTAAATCAGGCTCCATACTTACAACACAATACATCATAGTAGCAATAGATTATATGACCAAATGGACAAAAGCAAAGGCAACACAAGAAAACATTGCACAGACTACAACTCAGTTCCTTTTCAAACATATCTTTACAAGATATGGTCTACCCATTGAAATAGGGGAACACACTTTTTAAACAACGTCATTGAAAGCTTACTTGATGAATTCATTGTGATCCATTGAAAATTAGCACCCTATCACCCACAAGCTAACAAAAAAGCCGAGAGCACCAAAAAATTATTGTGCACGGTGCTCACCAAAATAGGTAGTGATTCAAGAAATGATTGGGACCAAAAGCTACTCACTGCATTATGGGCTTACAAAGTAGCTTTTAAAACTTCCATTGGGACGAATCCTTTTAACCTTGTGTTTGGGATTAGTGAGCTTCTACCCATGGAAATATTAGGTAAAACACTTCGAGTTGCAACACAATTAGGATGGAGCTGTCAAAGAGACTAGACACACTGGAGCATTTGGATGAAACCAGAGTAAGAGAGATAGCCGGGATATATGCCTCAGAAAAGACAAATGAAAGCTTTCCATGATCAACATGTGACTAGCAAAGGAGTTCCAAAAAGGGGATTACGTTTTAGTGTATACCCTTAAACAACACTCCAAAAAACTCAAAAAGCGAGGGATGGGACCTTTTGTAATACATGATATATCACAAAATGGTGCCATCAAGCTTGCAGCATTGGCAAGAGACGAGATGCCTAATTGGATGAGTGGCTGTAGATTATCTTCTTTCGTTGACACCTGAAGAACTCCAAACAATACATGCAACAGCTCAGTGTAGAAGAAGAGCCCATGACATTCAGGAACAGGCACAACAAGAAGCCAAAATAAAAACACTAAAACAAAAGGAATACTAAAGCGAAAGGAACAAGAAAACCTTTAGAGAGAGGCCCAACAGAGCAATTGTATCAGCTTCCCTCCAATAGCATCCATACAAACGGAGGCTGCATGGTTAGGTGGCCTAGATTTACGTATTATGTTGCAACTTGTCGATGGAGCCACAGAGCGTGCATTAGTAGACACTAGGGCAAGAGAAAATGTTATTTGCAAACAAAGGCACAATGAACAGTCTGGGACATATAAATTTACCAATAACGCTTGATGGCACAATTTATCCTCATCAGTTTCATGTAGTTGACAATAAGGTTCTTAACAAAGAAATTATTCTGGGAGTGCCATATATGCGCACTTATCAAGCCACACCTAACTGGGATGATAATACTTTGTAGCTCAGGGAAGATGACCAATCTTTCTCCACACCCTTTGTACAAACAGACTATGTATGGGAACCTCTTCAATCAACACCTGATCTAGTCCGGAGATGTTCTCCAACGGAGGTCAAAAAAATCTAGGTAAAAAATCCCATTATAAAAACCAGTCCGAAGAAATTATGGATACCCAAGTGACACGGCAATGCTATCCCACCCATGGTGCATCAACAGAAGTCCGACCTCGCCAAACTGCCCAAGGCTTTTGTCAAGCAACCTAGGCCAATCCAATCTCAACATCGACAAGCAAAACAGGTCAAGTGGGTATGGAAACCAAAACAGAGTATCTCACCGGATGCCTCGACAATGAAGACCACATCCAAGCAATTTCAGTGGCGACCAAAATAGAGCCCTCAATCACAAAACAAGGTAAATTCACAACTTCAAGAGGCCACTATCCAACATAGAGCGCGTTTTCTACAATTACTTCTGTTCGGACCATGCAGCTTCACCATAACCTCACCATCGAAAACCACTGAACTTATTGTTCAGAAACAATCTCTTGCACATCATTTTGTTACCACATGCATATCCTCAATTCACATCATAGAGCCACAATATATGGCTATGCATAGACACATACTTTGTTCTCATGCACTCTAACACTTGTTCGTCTGGGGCGGCTCACTCTAGGAAGGGGGGAAAATGCAGCAAGATCATCATTTTCTATATATTAGCATCATTCTTTTTCTTTTTCTTTTCTTTTCCTTTAACAGTTTTTCGAACTTTTTAACTCTTTGCAGGCATAACTATGAGCCATATTGACACCATCTAAATGCCACGTTAAGAATATGTGTGTATGAGAGATTACACTAATTTTGGCAAAATTTTGGGCAACTAATAATAGTTATAAATAATTTTCCTTTACTAAAAAGCTAAAAACACCAAATAATCAACAAAAATAATGAATTGATCGAGGAAAGTCGGAATTGACTTTTGAAAGAAAACGCCAAAACTTCAAAGCAAGGGCTTCAAACATGGCAAATATGGAAAGATTCGGCACACAACGGATTTTGAGTCAACTTCTAAAGGATCAACACTGCCGATTGAAGGCCATTTGTCAACCAAATATCAGAATGAAGAATGGTTCAAACTGCAAGTGCTATGAACATCAAGATATGATCAATGGAGGTAAGTATAAATGGGGCATTCCGGGTAGATTGGGAGCATATAGCCGAATGGGGCAACATAAGCTCATTTGCATTCACACACACACACACACACACACACACACACACACACACACACACACACACACACACACACACACACACACACACACACACACACACACACACACACACACAGACACACACACACACACACACACACACACACACACACACAAAGAGAGAGAGAGAGAGAGAGAGAGAGAGAGAGAGAGAGAGAGAGAGAGAGAGAGAGAGAGAGAGAGAGAGAGAGAGAGAGAGAGAGAGAGAGAGAGAAGGATAGGGTTTTGCACTTTGTTTCTTCTCGCTGCGACCACCTCGGTAGCTCTTACTACCCCAAGTTCGACAGATATGATCATTAGCGCTACAAAAACATTTGTGTATGTCCCATACTGCACAAACAACACCAAAATACAAGACCATAGCTAATCAAAGTCGCAAAATCTACAAATTGTCAAGGTCAATGGGGGACTTTTAAACTCACCCAAAACCAAAAACTTTTCATCAGTAGACCCTGGTAATTGGCAGAATCAGACAGTGCAAAAACAACTGCAAAAGGTGGTGGAACATGGATCACGATCCATGTTCCCCAAACCCTAAAATTAGAAAACTTTTCACAGAAGCTACCCACAGGCCCAGGAACAATCTCCCCTAGTTGGAATTGCAAAATGCTTCCCAACATGGATCGCGATCCATGTACCTTTTTGAAATCAGGGCAGGAGTGGTTCACTAGCTGGAGGATGAAAAATTATGACTAACCATGTAGAAATAGTCACAAAAAGGGCTTTTAAAATCATCAAATCCTCATGGTTGATTACTTATAGCTTGAAAATGGTCTTTTGGCAGTAATCAAGGGAAAGATTGTATGTTTCCAACAAAAAACTCATGGAGTAGGGCTAGGAGAAGAGTATGAAGCTACCCCACAGGCCAGAGTAGCAAATGGAAATTTTTAGGACTCTATTCCAAAACCACCTGAAACATAAGGAAGTCCGGAAGAAAGTGGAAGACAATCATCAAAGAGATGTAACTTAAAGATGTAATTAGGGTCAAAGAAAAGCACACAAGCGTACCTGCAAAATAAAGCAAATTGCCGAGACCAATTTTCCCTTTTAGATAGATTCAGATACTAATGAAAATTGGTGGGCAGCTAGCCAAGGATGTGCTTTTTAGACACAAATTATCTAGAATCAAGGAAACAGTAAATGTCAGTCAAAGAAAGTGCCCAAAAGTGGTCTCAAAAAACCAATATGGTCAAGACAGAAAAAACATGACCATAAACTGGGAAATTGAGTAAACACAGGAGAAACATGTCCAAATTTGAAAATATTTCACCAGTGTGCTAGGAAGACCTATAGGAACATGTGTGCAAAAGGCTGTATCAAAATCCTTCCCAACATGGATCGCGATCTATGTACCTTTTGCCCAACCAGAGAAAAATTTATACCATCTTGCCCACTATATTCACCAAAGCCTCGCCATGAAGTTTCAAGCCATTTGGATTCCAAAATCCACATCAAAATGCAAAATTTCTCTAAGCTTATGGATGAATTCCAAAAATTGACCTAAGTACTAAACCAATGATCCAAATTCCAAAATTTATGGACCAAGGCACCATCTTGATGAGCCCTACCAGATGGTATCCCCAGATCTTCAATATGCTACCAAACATGGATCGCGATCCACGTTTCTCAACCCCAAAAGCAGAGAAATTTTCACAGTAGCATCCCTATGTAACTAGGAACAACCTCCACTAGTTGAACTTTCTAGATGCTTCCCAACATGGATCGCAATCCATGTAACTTTTTGCCAAAATTCATCTGTTACCTTATGCCTCGTGCTCATAGTAATCCTAGATGCACTGGTGAAATTTGGTCAAATTTGGGGTAGTTTTGACAAAGTTATGCTCATTTTTCATTTTATGGTCAAAGTTTGTGTTTTCATCAACTTTTTGACAATTTTGATCAATTCCTAAATCCTGTTTCCAATCTGAAACTAACCTCAGGATGCCTCAAAGAAAAGCACAAAGGGAGTGGGGAGCACCACCATGTGAGATCATAAATATATCCTCAAATGAGAAGGCCCATATCACAAAAGAAGTGCTTGAAGCAATACGACCAATATATTCATCGAAAGATTTCATGCAGCGACAGACGGAGAGATAGTAAAAACC
This sequence comes from Adiantum capillus-veneris, assembly GCF_014529385.1. Taxonomy (NCBI): domain Eukaryota; kingdom Viridiplantae; phylum Streptophyta; class Polypodiopsida; order Polypodiales; family Pteridaceae; genus Adiantum; species Adiantum capillus-veneris. Next base: position 46,464,488 of record NC_140953.1, read on the forward strand.
AGCATCTTTCCAAGGGAATTGTGGACACTACACCAAACATCGGAAGTGCAAGCACGGGCCAGGTGCCTACAGTTGGAAAACTTTCAATTACCACCATGGGGAACGGATTTCAGAAGGGCTCATGTACTCATAAGCTCTATTCAATGGGGAAGCCACCCTGACGGTTGAAAGATGGAGCGATAGTCAAAGTGAAAATCACCGCAGAAATAATCAATGAAGCACTCCATCTGCATCAAGGGACACACAATCTGTTGCAAAAGACAAAAGCAATAGATAACAACAAATTCTTCCTGAAGCATAGAGAACATAAGCTGCCATATCAAGATTTAATCTACTCAGAAACAAAATTTCCGTTGCGTCTCATATCGCAACATTTCAAAGTTTAGAACCCACCAAGATACACTGAATTGCTATTTCACATGGTAGTGGTAATGGCAATGGGCTTAGTAGAAATAAGAGTAGTCAACTGCGACTTTGGAAAGTACCTCCTCGACAACATAGTAGAAGAAAGTCTTAAGGGGAGCCAAAAGAGCAAGACCTACATGAACACATGACCAATACTGACTGGAATCGCCTACTAAGCATTGGGAATGATTGTAGATCTACCATGTGAGGACAATGGCTGGAGTGGCATAACGTTCTCCTCCCAGCCTACCTACTTATAGCCCGTGGCCCTTGCAAGTAGGACCCGTTAACTTATGCCTGGCCCGTTGCTCCTAGCCGCACTGAGCCACTTAGTCTCTGGGCCTGCTGCCTGGTCCTATCCTTGGCTTGACATTACTCCCGCCTTGGAGAAGCATTTTTGTCCTTGAAAATAAGAGTGGTGATACAATAATATTTTCCACAGTGGCATCCTTCATGGATCCAGCTGTTTGCTTAACCGGAACATGGTTCAGTAGGAGGTTCAATGAAACCAAGAGCAACATCTTGATTTTTCCACATTGTTGTCTATTTGCAACTATCTTGTGTTATCGGTTCTTATCCAATCACAATGTGTAGAATCCATTTAGAAGGCACATGAGCATGCTAAACGATTATCACAATTAAGATGTACCCAAAAGAGTACCTCTTTGCACTTTCCATGAAAGTAACTTGCTGATGTAACTCATCAGCCAAGTGTATGTCCTTGTCTTGTTCTCAAATTTCATCGGTAAACAACTCCACCATAACTGGTGTTGAAGGTTAAGAACCTGACTTAAACATGAAGGGACTAACTGAGTCACAAACATGCTTTACCTTATTGTAAGCAACACCAACTAGAGCAATACATTCTTGCTAATTGGATTTCTTGGTGCTAACGTATGCGTTTTGCATAAAGTTCAGCACAAGAGGACACTTGGAACTTGTAATCTGCCTATCCTCTTTGGATTTTGTCAGTATTGAGATGTGTTTTTTCCCACGGTTGACAGACAGTTGTCCCAAATGACTGGTAAATGGGAATCACAATATCATACAACATTGCTGAATGTCCTTAAGAACCATCTTGGCTAACTTGAAAAATCCACAAGCACCCAAACCGAGCCATGACCTCTATTGGTGATTGGTAGATCCAAAAGTAAGATCATAGAGGTACTACACATAGAGTGAAAAATGCTTCATAAGCAACTAATGTGATGAATATGCATGCCGTTCCAAATCAGTCTTTGCTAAACACTAGGACCCATAACACCTAGTGTGCATGCAATTACCGAAAATAAGATCTGGACCTGTATATCCATGATCATTCTTGCCAATACTTATGGCGAATGTGATGCTCCTAGCACACATTAAACAGGAGTGGAAATAGTTTTGAAAAGAAACTAAATACTTTTCGTTGCAATCATTTGCAAGACTTCTTAAAACGTTTGAACCATAATAGAAGGCAAAACATGAATCACTTCTAGGTACAAACAATGAGACATGAATCACTTCTAGGTACAAACAATGAAATTTTTCATTAACAACTCATAGCCTTACTATAGGCATGAAAAACCATCCGTTAATGTTGTTTAGCAACACTTGTACCTTAACAAGTCTTTCTGAGTACCAAATAATCTTTGGCCACTGAAATTGTTCCTAACACATTGTGCTGAAAACGGATTTGACCAGCACCTAGGGACTTTGTCATGACACATACTTGAAATAGTGGGCGCTAGTGTCAGTTCTAGAGACTCATATTTGCCACATGTGGAATATGTCTCAACTAAGGATGTCTGAAAAAAAAACATCCTACAAGTACAAGATTTACTTGTGTGTGGAGGTAACTGCAAACACTCTACGATGTGAGTGAGAGGGAACCTCATTAGCCTTTCTCCACACTGGCTAAACCGAACTTCGTGAGTTCCTAGACCATGTTGCACCCCATGTGACAACATGTGCCAAATAAACCCTACAAGTGGGTCTATAACTGCATAATGCAAAAACTTAATCTGGACACTACAACCCAAATTTCTTGGCTCCTTGTACATGACCTTGTCATTTCTCTTAAGAGCAAAAGTGGAGGATAACATAGTTTACACCTCCTACCCAAATTTCCCGCCTGCAAACGCCTAGGAACACTAATTGAAAATTAGTCAAATGCAAGTAGTATTGCACATGTAACCTTGGGTGTTGCCTTTGCAATCCAGACTCCTTGGTCAAAATCAACATTGTCAAACCTCTTGGTTAAACTTTGTAGGAAAACTGCTTAACTAGCATCCAGCCCTTGGCCTATGTCCGTGACCCCCCTTGGGTTGGCCCGTGGCAGTACATTCCGTTGGAAGTGGAAACTTTTCCACTACCCTTTGGTAGTCTGTGAACTTCTTTCCTTGAAAATGCAAGTGTGAAAATTCCAAGAATTGACCATCACACTTAATAAGTGATTTAATAATCACAAGCTGGGTCTTACCCCAAAACTGGACTCATATAGACACTCGTAGTGCTAGAGATAAATAGAAGATCCAATCGAAGTTGAAATCGTATTCACAATTAGATCTTTTTTGAACCCAAAAATCCATAATCTTGGGTTTTTGTGAATCGTTGTGCTGTCTGAAATGCTGGCATCATCTATACACCTTGTTAGAGGCCCTTACGAGTTTAAAACGTTCAAAAACTCAACTTGATTTTCACACCCAAAATGTGTAGTGCTAAAATAATGCCCCCAAAATCACTAATGGAAAGACTCTTGCTTGTCCATTATAATCGATCGGTACTTAACCAGATAGAAGTGTGCAATCTTGAAATCAATCACTGAGGGACTACAAATAGATGGCTCTTAGCCATGCCGAAATAGGTGGTCATAGATGGCTCTTAGCCCTTCCTGTTGGCTTGTAGCCCTTCCTATTACTGTATTGACATAGAAAGATTTCAATAAAATCATGCCTAGTTTCATCATTCCCACATAGAAGTTGGGAAGAGAGAGAGAGAGAGAGAGAGAGAGAGAGAGAGAGAGAGAGAATGCTGGGATGAGGAAAAATCCTTATTCAAATGTGTTATATGCCTTGTGCATATAACCCAGTGCAGACGATGTCTATGTCTTAGCTTATCCTATATGTGTACAACATTGTACTTGTACCACGCCCTCATAGAGAGAGGTATCGTAAGTCATAGCTTGACCAACTTACCGTGTATGTGAATGTGACTGTATCAGGGTGCTTGTGTATGGCACTTTGCCTATGATTAAACATAAAAATTGCTTGAAGAAATTAGTCACTTACCTTGTCCTTGACAGTGTAGTTAGTGTTATAGCGGAAGCATATGCAATGATGGGTGTTACATGTCCATCATACTAGTATGCCATGCATACATATAAAAAAATGGAATGATAATCCATTGGCTTCAATGAAAGCCTCAACCATGTGAGCCGCTGTGAGCGGGATGGAAACACATACAACGGCTCTATAATGACCCGACAGACACTCTTGGGATGATACACACACACATTATGGGGCACCACTCGGCTTACACAACCAGCCTGGCCGAGACAGGAAACACACAGACGAAGTGAGAAGAGAGAGATTTCCCACTTGCCCACTCAACACTCACACATACACACTCACACACACACTCTCAATTCAGCTCAAAGGAGGCAGATTTCTGTTGTTTAGACTCAATGAAGCTCAGCCCAACACCAATGGGGCAAATAGTTTACACAGTATTGAGGAAATACACCAGATACTACCACAAAGTTAAGCAGAGGCTTCACTCATTGGAGAAGATTACACAAAAAAAACAACAGAAAATCTATGAGGAATTTGGCAAAATGGACAGCGCCATTGCGTCTAGAAAGCCCAAAAACCCCACCCTACAATGTCACAGTGCTCAAATCCGACCTCGGATGAGCAGTTTAGGGCCAAAAAATGCTCCAAAAATAGCAAAAACACACTTGCGGCTGTTCTTCCTCTCTTCTCCACGTTTTTTCTGGTCTTCTCTCTGTTTTTTCAGTTCCCACACTTAGCTTTATTACTTGGGCACCCTTGGCCTTTTAGATGACCTCAAACGGACCCCAAACAGGCCAAAAACTGACCTCGCAATGCATAGTTGTCACCCTGCTACATCCATACGCACACCTGGCACTCGACTTTTTTCAATAATGCATCCCGCCACCACGTGAAGTGGCCCCAAAATATGGTCCTCATGATGACCTTCCTGCATAATTATCACAAGAAAACATCCACGTTTTTCCCGTACTTCTCCACGTGCAAATATTGACCCCATTCGCCTTCCTGACGCCACTAAATGCCATATGACGCACCTTCTTACCTCATGTCGTCGGCCCGCCGATAGCTTCCTCGAGAGGTTTTACGCGCTACCAACTCCTCATTATTGTATAAAAAACACACTGGTACTGGTAACGATGAACATCGATGCACTATGTACACACTATCCTACATGTACACATGTGGGCCCCACGTAATCACCTGGCTCTAGAAAATGGGCAATTCTTTATTTGATGCACCATGCATGTGTATGTACATATGAGCAATCCCTTGCTCCAAAAAACTCCTGACATAATTTGCCCATCCCCTAGCCTGTAGAGCATTCATGCTCAGCAGAAACAACACTAATAGATGCTCATTCCACCTGGATCCCACACAAAAACACTTGGCATTCCTTGCATCAAAAGCTTAATCAAGGTTCCACCTGGTTCCCAAGGAAAACCTGTAGACATGCCATATATCAACTTTGCATCAAGAAAAACATCAATTACTTTGGCATAAACCTGCATATGCAAATATATTTCCTTCTCCATAGCTGAGAGGTCTCCACTGATCATTTGTGTCATCAATTCCTGCTTCTTTGACAACTCAACCTTGGTTTGCATCAGCCCTTCAATCACTTCATAAGATCCTTCACTTTCATCTTCAACCTCATTTGCAAATGCGACTACACCAGACTCCTGGATTCCTTTGTCCATCAAAAGAAATGCAACATTAGCATCCTCATCACTGCTAGTAGTACTATCACTATCCTCATCAATCAGTGTGGAATAGTCTTCATCACTAGACTCATCCTCATCTTCATAAAGCTCCTCCAATCATTTCCTTGTGTCCATATTATAAAGCTTCTTGGCACCTGTCTTTCCATAGAGGCTAATCGTACCACGTCGCCAATCTTGAACCGCTCCCACTGCACGTAACCATGGTCTGCCCAGTATAATAGGATATGCTCCCAACCCCGCTGGCATCACATGAAAATCAACCACTGCCTTTGCATCATATGCTTCCACTTCTAAGCTCTTTACAACACCCAAACATTTTATTTTCTGATGGTTTGCCAATCTGATCCGGAAGCCTGACACCCCAGTCACTGTAAGACCCATCTTCTCAACACATGAGTGTGTTATGACACATATTTGGGCTCCGCCATCCACATAACCTTGTCCCAAATTTTTCCTTTTATGCCACACATCTACTATTGGGCAAATGTCTGGTAGCTCATCCATTGCCAACACCTTCACTGAACCTCTCTCTGGCTCTTTCTCCATTGGGTTAACTATTCTCTTCCACTGTCGCTTTAGCTTAGGCACCATCTCTATAAGATGCCCAAAAGTAACATCTGCCTTCCTGATCGTCAGATCCTCCTTCAAGTCATAGCTTAATTGCCTATCCCCTAGTGGAAAATCTGAAACATGAAACTTTCGACGAGCTCTCCTTTTCCTCTTGGCCTTGACATCCTCGCCTTCATGGCTCTTTCCTTTCTTCTTACTAGGACCTGGGGCACTTCTTCCTTCTTTATCCTCTGTGGTCCTCTTCCCAATAGGCATCACTAATGTATCCTCTAGCTTTGATGCCTTCTCCAAGGTGACTACACTTAGCACTTTTGTCTTTTCCTTTTCCTCTTTGGTTAATCCACTGGTTCCTTCATCTCCCTTAATTTCGATGCCATAATCATTTGACCTAGTTAACACCTGTCTTGGCAATGGATACATGTCTCCCCCCATCCTTGGTGGCTTATCACATTGCGGGCTGATGTGACCCAACTCTCCACAGTTGTAGTGAGGCGGTCCGGGGCGGGCAACAAGAAGAGCAACCTCTAGACACCCTTCAAGGCTCCCGTGCTGCTCAATGGGGCTGGGGCACAACACAACACAAACCAAAACAACAAACCCACAGCCAAATCCCAACTACACAAGGGGCACCACCTAGTTTAAGAGCGAACTAGGACGCAAAAGAGGAGAATCGTTAGAGCAACCCACAAACAAGCAAGGAATTTACACTAACCCTAACACCAATGGAACACTCTCACACACTAAAACACGAGAGAGAGAGAGAGAGAGATAGTGCTCGGGCTGCTTTGAAACGTATCGACAATGATCAAGCAAACACAACTATATATTTAAGAAAGAGAGAGAAAGGGGGAGGGGGTGCTTGTTGCATTAATACCTTCTTACAAATCTGTCATGAAAAATCAAAGTGAGATTAGTATTTGTTCAACATAGCTTGCGTAAATTTCACCACAACACATCACAAGAAAAGCCACCCCAATCACTGTCTTAAAGCCAGGGGAGTCCTCTCCACCCTGTCGCTCTCTTACAGTATGTGGGATTTATGGCTAGATTGATGAAAACACCAGAGACAAGCTATCAAGAACTTAACAAAAAACACCAAGACACTTACGCATCATTGTTGTCCATTACTTCACGTTGGAAGGGAGACAAAGTATCCAAGCTTAGTCCAAATCCACCCTCCTTGATTCAGCAAATGTTGGGCTTACACTAGTAGGAGAAATGATAGATTTCCTACTCTCAATTGAATGATCACTCTCTCTCTTACAATGGCATAGAGTTCCCTTGCTAATCTCCTATTACAACACATGCACATGCATAAGACAATGAGCTTCCACTCAAGAGCTCCTTCTAGAGAGGTTGAGCTTGGCTTCTCAAGCTATAGCATAGTGCTCTTGCTTATGGCTCCTCCCTTTGTGCTAGCTACACCCTCCTTTTATAGCAATTTTGAAGGCTAGGGTTACTCCTCTAACCATGGTTGGGTTAGATTTTCAGCAATTTATCTAATTTCTTTTGCTTGGAATTATCAAGAAGTTGGTGGGGAAAGAGAGAGGAGAGAAATGGAGGTGATAGGACTTTTCATAGTGGGTTAGTGTTAGTAGAGTTAGTATTAATTTACAAATGGAATTGGATATTTACAATGCGAGTATCCATGTAGGATACAAATAAGGAAGAAAAAATCTTAAGAGGTAAGAAAAGGTGGATTTCTTACAAGGTTGATGCTCCAAGTGTCTTGAGTAGGGCCAATTTTGACGCTTGTTGACGGTCCACTAGCTTTGACGGTACATTTTTTCTCCACTCTTGACCTTCCTTGAGAGACAAGGTAATTGAAGCTGAGTAATCAACCACCATGATGCTGTCTTTTAAGAGAAGAGGCTGAATTTTGTGGTTTTTTTGATAGATATGGGTAAATTGGAGGAGGAAAAATGAGACTAGGTGGTCAATTTTGGAATGGAATTGTGTGTGGGAGGTATGAGTTCACCATGGTTTCTCTTATTCTTCAAGGTTGAGGAGAAGGTGAGTAGGGTGCAGAGAGGAGTGGGGAGAGAGGTGGGGATGATGAGTGGAGAAGTGTGTGTGAAAGAGGAAAATGATAAAGTGGAAGAGAGAGTGTGGCTGCATAGCATGGGAAAACTGGGGTCCACTAATAAAATCATAGCTCACTGCTCGTAGCTCAAGAAAATATGAAAAAATTTGAGGCAAAAGTTCAGCTCACGAGCTACAACTTTTGTTTGTATTACCTTTTCAAATTCGGAGAGCAAGTGAACTTTAAAAATTCAGCAAAACCGACCGTTTTTTTCCACTGCACAAGGTCCTTGTGGGGTCCTTCTTTGGATGATTCTTTTGAATACCTCCAAGAGTGAGCCCTCCATAGTGCATGTATGCATGCCACCTACCCTTGACCTTATTTGGTAGGTCTATAATTAAAGATATTGTTGAGATCATGATATAAGTGAATAGTACAACTAAGAAAATCAAATATTGAGTGGTCTAAAAAATATGTACATGTCAAATATAAATAATATAAGTGGAAAAAATATAAAGGGGTCAAAAAAAATCTCTCTCATTATGAGGCTACCATAAAAAGATAAATATTTGTGGTGCTCTAATTTTTTAGAAAAAAAACAAAATAGATGTAGGAAGGGAAAAATCACAATAGTGAAAAAAATATACACATAAATAAAACTAGTTTTTTTGGATTTTTGTTGGGGTGGATTTACACCAAATATAAGAGAAGCTTACATGAAAATATTTCTATATGGAATAAAGAGTATGAAAAATGGTAAGAAAAATTGTGGTAATGGTGAGGCAATGTACAGAGCATAAATAACACACACCTAGGTAGAAATATTTAAATAAATATCAAAATAATTATGAAAAAATCTTTTATTTAGGCCCTATATACAAAGAAATATTTACATACTCATGGGCCATAATATACTTATTTTTTTTATTTTTTTTATTTTTTTTGGCTCAACTAGCCCAATGACTAGCTAATTGAGGGTTTTTAAAGAAGATATGGGAAAAGTCCCGTGACTCACGCACGTCTATGTACAGTGAAATGGTAGGGATAGCCACAGTGTTTGGGTGATTTTGGTAGGGTGAGGTAACTCACTATGGCAATTACAGAGAGCCGAAAAAACGGCTATCATTAGCCCTCCCCTAGGATGATGGTATATTCATGTACCATCATAGAGCATCTTTTCCAAAGAGAGTGCTTCAGAGTCCTTGACGAGATCTTTATTGTTTGGCCCCTCAGAATTTTGGCTAGAGTTACACTCATGCTTCATGTAACAATACTTACATGAGACAGTGGCCTTTTGACAGATCTTTGGTAGATCCTTTGGTAGAAGGCGACTCAAATAGGGCTTCAAGCGATACCCGTTTACTTTCCTGGAGTGCTCTTTACCATTCAAGTCCATAAGATGATAGTAACTTGAATTGATAGCCTTCTTGACTATGTGTGGCCCCTGCCATCTTGTTTCAAATTTGGCATCAAAACGATTATCGAGTCGATTGTCATACCTTAGCACAAGATCTCTTTCATTGATGCCTTTGTCCTTCAGTTTCTTGTCAAGCTTCTCCTTTGTCTGTGTGGCTTTCCTCTTATAGCACTGGTATGCTGCTTCTCTTTTCCACTCAAGCTCAGCTAAGGTAAGAAGTCGATCCATCCATGCTTCTTGATCATCTTGTGCTGATTTGCCATGAAGTCGCATTGTTGGAATGTTTAGTTTAATTGGCTGTAAAGCCTCTTGACCATAGACCAAGTGAAATGGTGTGAACTCCGTGGCTTCCCTATATGTGGTTCGATACGCCCACAAGGCACCATCTAAGAAGTCATCCCACAACTTTGTCTTGTTTTTCACCATCTTTCTAATGATGCCTGCAATGACACCATTAGCTTTTTCTACCAAACCATTTGATTGGGGATAGTAGGGTGTACTGTGATGATGTAGAATGTGAAGTTCTTCACAGACTTCTGTGAGCAATCCCTTTCTAAACCCTGGACCATTATCAGAAACAATCTCCAAAGGTGTGCCAAATCTACAACAAATGTGAGTGTAGACGAATTTGCTCACTGTCCTCTCATTTACCTTTGCCACACTTTGTGCTTCCACCCACCTAGTCATATAGTCTACAGCCACTAGAATGTAGAGTTTACCATTTTTTGTGCTAGGTAGAGGACCCATAGCATCAATGCCCCACTTTTCAAAGGGTCCATTTGCAAGCACAATTTGCCTTGGACCATAAATCAATATTCTATTCCCATTTACCTGACAATTGTGACAACTTTTACACCAATGTTGGACATCCACATGTAGACTTGGCCAAACATACCCCGCAAGCAAAATCTTCTTCACAGTTAATTCTTGGGAAAAATGACCACCACATGCTTCTTCATGCAAACCTTTTAGAATGGCTGGAATTTCCTCAATAGTTGGTACTCTTTTGCATACTTGATCCCTCCCTCTTTGATAGAGGGAGCCTTCTAGGAAGAGATATGCGCTTGCCTTCTTCATGAGTCTTCTCTTCTGAGCCTTCGTGAAGTCTTATGGAAACTCGCCCTCCAAAATGTAGCTAATAATGGGAGTCAATGATTCCAATCCCTGGTATCTCGGTTGCTTGACAGTTGCTGCCACCATGATGACCTGCACTTCTTTCTCAACATATGTAACTACTTGCTATGCAAGTAAATCGGCATCTTCATTCTGTTTCCTAGGAATATGATATAGTTGCACTTCTTCAAATTGATTAAACAATCTACGAATGGCATGAACTTTTGTCCGTAAGCTTTCATTCTTGCATGCCCAAATGCCTAAAATCTGTTTAACAATGAGAAGTGCATCTCCCTTTACCATGAGGCGTTGTATCCCTTGGCCAATGCACATCTTCAAACCATGAATTAGTGTGTCGTATTCTGCTTCATTGTTGCTAGCTGAACTTGGTAGATTGAACTTCTCTTTCATGACCACCTCTCCACTTGGGTTGAGCAACACTAGCCCTCCCCCTGCTTTTCCTGTGGCTCGTCGAAAAGCTCCATCAAAGAACAAGGTAAAAGCATTGGGAATACTTTTTGGTGGTGGCAATGGTAGGGTCTTTACTTGAGGCACCTTAATTTCCTTCTCATGTACCCTATAAGTGAGAATCCCTGCCAATTGTGCACGCACACTATCTTCTACCTTGAAAGAGTATTGGAACTCTTGCAACTCCATAATCCACTTTGAGATCCTAGTACTAAGATTCATTTGAGATGACACCCAAGGGAACAAATTTTCTGCAGTGAGAATTACAAAAGGTTTTGGTAGCAGGTAGGATCTAAACTTTCTCACCGCAAACATGAGAGAAAGCATCATGAGTTCTGCTTCTGTGTAGTCTCTCTCCAAAGCATTCATGACCCTACTATTAAAGTAGATGGGTCGCATCCTTGTACTGTGGGGATCTTGTTGTAGCAACACAACACCAATTGTTTTCCTTCCAACACTAGAGCTAACAAAGAATGTGTACTCCCAACAAGGAGGCATGAGTGTTGGTAGCTCTGACAAAATGACTTTAATGTTACAAAAATACTCTTCAAGCTCATCAGACCATGCAAATTCTACTTGTTGTGTCAACTTTTGCAAAGGATGAAGCAACTCCGAGGCTAAGTGAATGAAGCGTGACATATACTTCACCTTTTGAATGAATGAGATGACCTCCTTAAGACTCTTGGGTGATGGTAGCTCAATAAGAGCCTTTGCCTTTGAAGGATCCACTTCAATGCCTTTGTAAGAAACTTTATGACCAAGCAAGATTACTTCATCCTCACCTATATGGCACTTATCGGGGTTGAGTTGACCTCCCATGTCGTAGAGCTTCTTTAAACCTTCTTCTACCCTTTGTAGATGCAATGATTTTGAGCTATAAATACAGAAATCATCAATGAACACCCTAATTGACTTTCCAAAGAATGCTTGAAACACCATATTCATGAAACGTTGGAATGTTACAGGAGCATTTGTCAGACCAAATGGCATGACTCTAAAAGCATAACAACCCCAAGGAGTGATAAAGGTTGTTTTCAATTGATCCTCCAATGCAATCCCTATTTGAAAGTAACCTGAGTAACCATCGCACACAGTGTACTTCTCATGACCAGCTACCTCATTTAGTATCTCATCTTGGAATGGGAGGGGAAAGTGATCTCTTTTTGTTGCCTCATTGAGGGGACGGTAATCCACACACACCCTCCACTTGCCATTTTTCTTAGGAGTGACAACAACAGGAGAGACCCACTCTGAATTCTCCACTGGATAAATGAAACCTGCTGCTAGAAGCTTTCTTACCTCCTTGAGTAGAGCATGCTCCTTAATGACTCCTAGCCTTCGTAGCTTTTGAGCCTTAGGTGTGGCCTCTGGCTTCAACTCAATCTTGTGTTGAACAACATCTACTCCACGCACATCGGTGTAGTCTTTAGCAAAAAGCCTCGATAATTTCCTTAGCACACATTTGAACTTCTCTCTTTCATCCTTTGTAAGTGTTGTAGACAACATACCTTCTAACATTCCTTCATCTTCCACCTTTTGGTTCTCTTGGGAACCTACCTCTTCCAAACCTCGACAAGAGGTCTCTTGGTTGCTTGGCTTAAACCTTACCCCCATGACTTCGATGGAAGACTCCTCTTCAGTAATGCTGCTGCTACTTTCTTCTTCTGAAGTGCTATCTGTCCAACCTTCTTCCGTCTCACTTTGAGATGATTCTTCATGGAGCTCCTCTTGGCGTTGCTCCTTCATGTCAAAGACAACCTTCTTATGATTGTCATTCCTGCAAATTAATTTCCCACTCTCCCAATCCTGCAAAGCTCGCATTTTCATTAGCCATGGTCTTCCTAGGATAAATGGATAACCACTTCCCTTGGTCGACATAACATAAAAATCCACTGCCTTCTTAATGCCAAAGGCCTCCACAAAAACATTTTTACAAATGCCTACGCACCTAGCCTTGCTATTGTTTTCCATTTTCACTTTGATTTCAGGTGTCTCATGGATGTGCATGCCTAGTCTTTGCATGAGCCCTTCTGTCATGATGCAAATTTGTGCACCCCCATCCACTAGACCTTTCCTAACCGATCTTCCTTTTATGTAACAATCTAGCACAGGTGTAATATCCTCGTTCATTTCAGCATGTGCAATTTTTACAATAGGAAAACTCTCTTTTACCTTTCTCCTAGTGCTAACTGCCTTTGTTAAATCCCTCCTAACTTGTGGGCATAATGCAAGAAATTGAGGCCATGAGATATCAGGACCCTTACCTTGCATGTCTTCCAACAGGTTGTATGGAGCCATACCATGTCCAAGAGGGAAGTCTTGGAGATTGATACGACGTCGAGTCCTCTTAGCTTCCTTGGTCTCCTTTGCCTTCTTGCCTTGTCCATGGTCACTCTGTGATGGGACACCCTCTTTCTCTTTACCTTTTCCTCGGCCACGCTTAATGCCATTTGCTTCCATGTCAACCTCATTTGAGTTTGTCACCTCTACCACATGCACATTTGGATCTGGCAAAGGTGGAACTCCTTCTACCCCTTGTGGAGGTGGTCTTGGTCCATTTGGCCTTTGTAGAAGCCTTGGTTGTTGACCAGCTCCTTCACCTGCATTCATCACTGGGTAATTCAAGTTAGGTCTCCCTGGCTCCCCACGAGGCCAAGGACAATTATACATCCCATGTCCAGACTCTCCGCAATTCCAACATTGCAAGACTCTCCTAGGTCGTGGATCTCGCTCTTCAGACTTCTTTGCTTGTCCCTTTGGACCTACAGCTTGTGCAAGGTGAATTGAGAGGTTGCTTGAAGATTCGTTTAACTTCTCAATTACTTCCGCCGTTACCTCAGGAAGCTCCCTCGATGTTGATGCTTGTGACTTACCTTTGGGTCTAAGACCTTCTATTGGAACCTCTCCCCTTAAGCACTTGAGTTTCCTATATTTCTCAGCAGCCCTAGTTTCAGCTGCATCAAAGGTAGCAGGTGCACCCGCCTCAACTTTTACCTTAAGGTCTGGAAAGAGTCCGGCTATGAACCTCTCCTTCTTTAAAAATTCTGCACCATCACCAGGGTTAGCAACATTTCGTATCCATAGAGCCCAAAGACGTAGAAACTCTTGCTTGTACAAGTAGTAGTCATCTAAGTCTTTTTGCTTATGAGAAACAATGTCTTGCCATAGTTTTTGAGTGTTTTGGGGATCAAAGAAGTATCTCTTAAAATGATTCAAAACTTCTGTGTAATTCCCTTTAACTTCCTCAGGCAAAGAGTCAAACCAAGTGCTAGCATCTTTCCTAAGGACCACCTCAAACATTTCTACACGTTCTTGATCAGTTACTATCCTCTTGATACGGCAAGACATCTTGAAATTCGCTAGAAATAATTCTGCATCCTCTCCAGGCTCTCCAAAGAAAAGAGGATATCCAGACATTTGGCGTTGGCTCTCCATTGAATTGATTTCAAAGTGACGCATTTTTGTTTTTTTCTTTCTTTAAAAGATTTACACAATAATATTCTCTAAATTGCAATCTATTCTACAACAAAATAAAAATATTCACATCAAATGACCTATGATAATCAATAAGAGGTAGAATGACAGGGTTTGGTGACGCGAGAATTTCTCCTACTCTTTGGGCACCAAACATGAACACCATACGTTGTTGAAAATGGATTTTCCTACTATTTGCAATGTTTATTCTAATGTGTGGAGTGAAATGGAATGGGAAAACCTCTATTCCTGGGCCATTATCCATGGTCTATGCATGACCTAATGCTTAAAACAAAAAACAAATATAGACGTCCAAACTAAGGTCGTACCTAATGAGAGGCAAAATAAAAGGATTTACTGAAGCGTTAATCTCGGCCAACCTAAGAGGACCTAAAATTCTACGAATGACACGTTGAAATTGCAACTTAGTACTAACAATTATGTGTACCTTTTGCCTTGCAATGGGAATGAAGGGATCATACAAATTTTCGTGATTCATGCAAACTACTTGACTATGCTAAAGGTTGATTCTACACAAAAATACACAAGCCGTCCTCCGTGGGGGCACCAATTTGAGGCGGTTCGGGGCGGGCAACAAGAAGAGCAACCTCTAGACACCCTTCAAGGCTCCCGTGCTGCTCAATGGGGCTGGGGCACAACACAACACAAACCAAAACAACAAACCCACATCCAAATCCCAACTACACAAGGGGCACCACCTAGTTTAAGAGCGAACTAGGACGCAAAAGAGGAGAATCGTTAGAGCAACCCACAAACAAGCAAGGAATTTACACTAACCCTAACACCAATGGAACACTCTCACACACTAAAACACGAGAGAGAGAGAGAGAGAGAGAGAGAGAGAGAGAGAGAGAGAGAGAGAGAGAGAGAGAGAGAGAGAGAGAGAGAGAGAGAGAGATAGTGCTCGGGCTGCTTTGAAACGTATCGGCAATGATCAAGCAAACACAACTATATATTTAAGAAAGAGAGAGAAAGGGGGAGGGGGTGCTTGTTGCATTAATACCTTCTTACAAATCTGTCATGAAAAATCAAAGTGAGATTAGTATTTGTTCAACATAGCTTGCGTAAATTTCACCACAACACATCACAAGAAAAGCCACCCCAATCACTGTCTTAAAGCCAGGGGAGTCCTCTCCACCCTGTCGCTCTCTTACAGTATGTGGGATTTATGGCTAGATTGATGACAACACCAGAGACAAGCTATCAAGAACTTAACAAAAAACACCAAGACACTTACGCATCATTGTTGTCCATTACTTCACGTTGGAAGGGAGACAAAGTATCCAAGCTTAGTCCAAATCCACCCTCCTTGATTCAGCAAATGTTGGGCTTACACTAGTAGGAGAAATGATAGATTTCCTACTCTCAATTGAATGATCACTCTCTCTCTTACAATGGAATAGAGTTCCCTTGCTAATCTCCTATTACAACACATGCACATGCATAAGACAATGAGCTTCCACTCAAGAGCTCCTTCTAGAGAGGTTGAGCTTGGCTTCTCAAGCTATAGCATAGTGCTCTTGCTTATGGCTCCTCCCTTTGTGCTAGCTACACCCTCCTTTTATAGCAATTTTGAAGGCTAGGGTTACTCCTCTAACCATGGTTGGGTTAGATTTTCAGCAATTTATCTAATTTCTTTTGCTTGGAATTATCAAGAAGTTGGTGGGGAAAGAGAGAGGAGAGAAATGGAGGTGATAGGACTTTTCATAGTGGGTTAGTGTTAGTAGAGTTAGTATTAATTTACAAATGGAATTGGATATTTACAATGCGAGTATCCATGTAGGATACAAATAAGGAAGAAAAAATCTTAAGAGGTAAGAAAAGGTGGATTTCTTACAAGGTTGATGCTCCAAGTGTCTTGAGTAGGGCCAATTTTGACGCTTGTTGACGGTCCACTAGCTTTGACGGTACATTTTTTCTCCACTCTTGACCTTCCTTGAGAGACAAGGTAATTGAAGCTGAGTAATCAACCACCATGATGCTGTCTTTTAAGAGAAGAGGCTGAATTTTGTGGTTTTTTTGATAGATATGGGTAAATTGGAGGAGGAAAAATGAGACTAGGTGGTCAATTTTGGAATGGAATTGTGTGTGGGAGGTATGAGTTCACCATGGTTTCTCTTATTCTTCAAGGTTGAGGAGAAGGTGAGTAGGGTGCAGAGAGGAGTGGGGAGAGAGGTGGGGATGATGAGTGGAGAAGTGTGTGTGAAAGAGGAAAATGATAAAGTGGAAGAGAGAGTGTGGCTGCATAGCATGGGAAAACTGGGGTCCACTAATAAAATCATAGCTCACACCTCGTAGCTCAAAAAAATATGAAAAAATTTGAGGCAAAAGTTCAGCTCACGAGCTACAACTTTTGTTTGTATCACCTTTTCAAATTCGGAGAGCAAGTGAACTTTAAAAATTCAGCAAAACCGACCGTTTTTTTCCACTGCACAAGGTCCTTGTGGGATCCTTCTTTGGATGATTCTTTTGAATACCTCCAAGAGTGAGCCCTCCATAGTGCATGTATGCATGCCACCTACCCTTGACCTTATTTGGTAGGTCTATAATTAAAGATATTGTTGAGATCATGATATAAGTGAATAGTGTAACAACTAAGAAAATCAAATATTGAGGGGTCTAAAAAATATGTACATGTCAAATATAAATAATATAAGTGGAAAAAATATAAAGGGGTCAAAAGAAATCTCTCTCATTATGAGGCTACCATAAAAAGATAAATATTTTTGGTGTTCTAATTTTTTAGAAAAAAAACAAAATAGATGTAGGAAGGGAAAAATCACAATAGTGAAAAAAATATACACATAAATAAAACTAGTTTTTTTGGATTTTTGTTGGGGTGGAGTTACACCAAATATAAGAGAAGCTTACATGAAAATATTTTTATATGGAATAAAGAGTATGAAAAATGGTAAGAAAAATTGTGGTAATGGTGAGGCAATGTACAGAGCATAAATAACACACACCGAGGTAGAAATATTTAAATAAATATCAAAATAATTATGAAAAAATCTTTTATTTAGGTCCTATATACAAAGAAATATTTACATACTCATGGGCCATAATATACTTTTTTTAATATTTTCTTTATTTTTTTTGGCTCAACTAGCCCAATGACTAGCTAATTGAGGGTTTTTTAAGAAGAGATGGGAAAAGTCCCGTGACTCACGCACGCCTATGTACAGTGAAATGGTAGGGATAGCCATAGTGTTTGGGTGATTTTGGTAGGGTGAGGTAACTCACTATGGCAATTACAGAGAGCCGAAAAAACGGCTATCAGTAGCATGTGGGCGTCTGCCTCCAAAACCTACCATTGCTTTGTCCAACACCATTCCTAGGTCTTTCTTCACCTCCTAGCTGATTTGCATACCTCCCTCGACCTCGATTATTTCCCACTTGACCTAGCATGTTTAGGCTGAGATTCTTCATTAAATCTACCACTTGCCTCATGTCTTGCCTTAGCCCATTATCTTGCACTGCTGTAGTGACCACTGCTGGCATAACTTGAGGAGTAACTGAAACCATTGGTTCATGATGAACACCTGGTATGCGACCTTACGAAGAATCCATAGGCTGAAATTCAAACCTCATGGGCAAAGACTCCACCCCTAACTGGCTCATTTTCCTCAGCTTCCACTCTTTGTTCCTTGCTACCTCTAGTGCATCTTCATATATCCTAGGCTTCTTTAGCTCCACTCTCCAACGTATATTCTCCCAAAGACCAGCCAAGAACCTGTCCTTCTTCATCATGTCAGGCGGGGGTACCTGTGGTGCTAAGGCCTTGCACATTTGCTCCCATGCCAATGAGAACTTACGTATGTACGTATCTACTGGCTGACCTTCTTTTTGCACTAAAGCCTGTACTTCTTGCCACACTTTGTTAGGATCTTCTATCTTCACAAACTCCACTTCCAATCCATGCCGTAGATTGTCCCAACTCAATCTTACGGGTGGATCAGCCACACGCAACTCCTCTTCAAATGCTTTGGACCAAGCTCGTGCATCACTCTTCAAACAAATTTGGAGAAGACGTAACATTTGTGCCGGGTCATGAATCTGGTTGCTAATGCAGGCAACCTCCATCTTTTCCAAAAAGTCCTCCACATCTTCATCACTTCTTCCATGAAACTCCGGATAAGAGAAAGCCATGGCTACCCAAGTTACGATGCTTTGAGAATCCCTTTGAACACACGTGCAAGAACCCAAAAATTTTCACTACCCAATCCCCAGAAACTTCAATGGAGCTCAACTTTAGATGAGGACAAACACATGCACATCAAATGAGTTTTCATAGTTGATCATCGGAATTACAACAAGCAAAGGACATTCCAGTATCTCTCTTAATCTTCTTGGCCCGAACATAAAGACTATGCGCTGCTGAAAAAAAATCTTCCTGGACACATGAACGTTTATCTGGATTCTTTGAGTTAAATGAAAAGGAGTGAATTGAGGGCCATTTTGATCATCCATTAAAGCCAACCATGCAGCTCCCAAGAAGGCACACCTGACTTATCCTCTGATTTTGCCAAAATTGCAGCAGCATAACCGCATAAATGGCTCAAAATACTAAAAAACCAGCCATCATAACTTGAAAAATTTTTGACAGAGTTTCCCCAGAAGTAGAGCAGTGAGAACCCAAAATATAGACTATATATGTATGCATAAACTGCCAACAATAGAACCCGAGCATCAAATAGGAATCACTAGTACATAGCCTATGGCGAGGTCACAAAAAGGGTGCTCCAGCTACCTGTATCACCGAAAGGATCTCCACATTTGAGAATCCCCTGGCTCACGCTATCGACCCTCACACGAAGGCTAATGCAAATCGCGTATAGTCAGATCTCAAAAATGACTATCTTCCAGACCAAGTCTCAGAAATGGCTGGGACTGCCAAATAAAACCAAATATGGCTCCACAAAGGCGTACAATTGGCAGTTTCCACAAGTAACGTACAATACCAACAAACAATGCACTCAAGCAAGCACCCAATGATGCATACCCACGAAAACTGCAAGTGACTTCACTACTAGTATACTACTGTACTCCAGCTACCTGTACCTGTGTGAATCACCTGTACCTGTACCTGTCCCTGTAACCTGTAACCTGTAACCTGTAGTCTGCAACCTGTAATCCTGAATCTCGACGCTTGAAGCTCGAAGCAGAAGGTACTCGAAGAAGATCCTCCGTGGGGGCGCCAAAAGAAAGTGAGCGGGATGGAAACACATACAACGCCTCTATAATGACCCGACACACACTCTTGGGATGATTCACACACAAATTATGGGGAACCACTCGGCTTACACAACCAGCCTGGCCGAGATAGGAAACACACAGACGGAGTGAGAAGAGAGATATTTCCCACTTGCCCACTGAACACTCACACATACACACTCACACACACACTCTCAATTCAGCTCAAAGGAGGCAAATTTCTGTTGTTTAGACTCAATGAAAGCTCAACCCAACACCAATGGGGCAAATAGTTTACACAGTATTGAGGAAATACACCAGATACTACCACAAAGTTAAGCAGAGGCTTCACTCATCGGAGAAGATTACACAGAAAAAACAGCAAAAAATCTATGAGGAATTTGGCAAAATGGACAGCGCCATTGCGTCTGGAACGCCCAAAAACCCCACCCTACAATGTCACAGTGCTCAAATCCGACCTCGGATGAGCAGTTTAGGGCCAAAAAATGCTCCAAAAACAGCAAAAACACACTTGCGGCTGTTCCTCCTCTCTTCTCCACGTTTTTCCGGGTCTTCTCTCTGTTTTTTCAGTTCCCACACTTAGCTTTATTACTTGGGCACCCTTGGTCTTTTAGATGACCTCAAACGGACCCCGAACTGGCCAAAAACTGACCTCGCAATGCATAGTTGTCACCCTGCTGCATCCATACGCACACCTGGCACTCGACTTTTTTCAATAATGCATCCCGCCACCACGTGAAGTGGCCCCAAAAGATGGTCCTCATGATGACCTTCCTGCATAATTATCACAAGAAAACATCCACGTTTTGCCCGTACTTCTCCATGTGCAAATATTGACCCCATTCGCCTTCCTGACGCCACTAAATGCCATCTGACGCACCTGCTTACCTCATGTCGTCGGCCCGCCGATAGCTTCCTTGAGAATTTTTACGCGCTACCAACTCCTCATTCTTGTAGAAAAAACACACTGGTACTGGTAACGATGAACATCGATGCACTATGTACACACTGTCCTACATGTACACATGTGGGCCCCACGTTACCACCTGGCTCTAGAAAATGGGCAATTCTTTATTTGATGCACCATGCATGTGTATGTACATATGCGCAATCCCTTGCTCCAAAAAACTCCTGACACCGCTAGTATACGTGCCTATTACACTGGCACGGAAACATCACAGTGTGCCGTTGCGTAAACTATGAACTTATATCCACATTGTGGCAAAGAGGTGTGCCATTATCATTGATCTAAAGTGAATCAATAATACCTTGGTACATAAGAGAAGCCGTGCTGCATATGAAGACAAGCAAAGCACGTTGCTTTGTACAATGTCTTCTTATTGAGTCTATTCAAACACTTTGCTTTGCACAGTAGAGAGATCTGTTCCAAAATGAAAAGTAAAACATAAACAGAAAACAAACATAACTTGAAATTGACTAACCTTGTCGCCCACTTGAGAGCTTTTGGATGTCCCACACATGCCTTCTTGGCTTGGGTTACTCCGATCTTGAGTGAAAAAACATGCAACCATGGCAAAGACTCCCAAGTTCGTATGCTGATAGCATAGTCAGAAAGTCAAAAATTGCTATGCCGTATGTCTGGTGATTTCATTGAATTTAGCTCATAGCTATGGATGTCAATGTGTTTAGTCGTGCGGATTTAGCTCGTAGCTGTAGATGTCAATGTGTTTAATCGTTCTCCTCAAAGCCTTGCTTTCCCTCTTTGCTAGATAACACGAGGTATTGTCCTTGCCTGACCGCATCAATGGCAGACAACGTGCATAGGAGCCATGCCCAAGAAAACTTTCTTGAAAGCGGTGTGCAATTATAGCTAAGGGTTGGCTTTGCTAAATAGAATTTCCTTACATGCCACGGGCCTTGCCTATAATGGTATGCCACATTCCTTGCCTAAACACCATGATATTTATCCATGACAAATATACCGAGGAACAACCTCCCCTTCCATCATAAGGCAGAGTCTCGAATCTTGCTTTTAGCAAAAAAAATTAAATGAAGATGAAACACTTACATCCAGTTCATGGTACTTACCGGCCATCAAAGACGACAATATCAAGAAACTCTGTCAAACATGAAGTGATGGTCTTGAAAGTCATAGCTTCAGTACGTTGGCGATGGTAGATAATTGAAAGCCTTGCTTTCTTTGAGTCAATTGTCGAGTTGAAGCCAATAGATCGACAACCTTTCTGTCTTGGTTTGGTTCAATTGGAGCATGTCGTGTATGCCTTTGTGAAAGGCCTTGAACTTCTTGTGTAATCTAATCTAGCTTGCAATGTTGAGGTCTTTGCATGGCGAGTGCTGAGTGCATGCCATGCATGCTACCTTCTTGTGGTCCTCTAACACCTGTAGACTAGCCTTGAATATAGCCGTGCTATCATGCCAAGTACATCGATCTGTGGTAATTGCTAAGGCCTGCCTGACATGCCCAAGCATGATTCCTTGTACAAGTTTACTATGCCAGGCAAAGCTTGGTCATACCATATCTTGCTAAATTTTGTATTTTTATGGAATGCATGGTCCATGCATGCAACCCGCACCGCCGGATGCTCGCTTTTGTAGTCTAAGCTGTGCGAGCAACCCCCAAGGGTGATCTTAAGGCACCCGTAGGGCGCCCAATGTGAAGAAAGCGTGAGCCATGGCGGCTGCTACCGATACTGCGCAGGAAAAAACCACCCAGAGCGAGCTACCGAGGCCAAACCAGGCGCCGTCCACGTGACAAAAAGCTTACAGAGGCACGGGGCAAAACCAAAGAGGGTAATAATTCCTTGTTTTGTGCATGTAAAAAACGCAACCTCCATGCATGATAGGGTTCATTCCCGCACGGCCTCGTTGGACTCCTTCCCGAGTGACCTCCTCCTTGGTTCTGCAGTGGCAGTTTCCTATGACCGAGAAAGAACACGCAAGCTAGAGCGTCACTACTTCCACACCCTGTTGCCCTTTGAGATGACCATGCACGCCTTGCTACCATGGGACCTCGACGAGCGAGAGAAGGAGAAAGAGACCACCTTGAGAGGCCATGCCTCTTGGAGGAAAAGAAAGAGAGACACCCTTCCCCTCTTCCATGGATCCTCCTTCCCTGAGCTCTAATACCAGTGTGAGGACAAGGGATGGACTAGCATAAAATTCTCCTCCCAGCCTCCGTACTTATAGCCCTTGGCCCTGCAAGTAGGACCCCTTAACTTAGGTGGCCCTCGGCTCCTAGCCGCATTGAGCCACTCAGTCCCTGGCCCTTGGCCTGCTGCCCGGTCCTACCCTTGGCCTAACATACCACCTATAGAAGCACATATAGATTTGATCCACAAATCCAAAAGAGCAGTAAAACCAGTAGTAGGACCATCCACAAGGCCAAAACTAGAGGTTGAACAAACAAGGCAGAGTGCAACAAGAATGGATTCTGACAGTGAAAAGACAAAAGTGGATGCACTGAATAGCAAGGAAGCGGGGTCTAAGGAAAGAGATACCCCTTTAGAATACCATTCTTCAGATGAAGAGCAGGGGAGTGAGTTTTCCATGAGATATACACTATTAAAAAAGAGAACAGCCCAGCCGACAGAGGCCATCCCAATTATCCAAGCCAGAAGAACAATGGAAGAACCACAAGTGCTAAGAGAAAGAATCTGACAACAGAAGCACGAAGAGAAAAGTAGTAAGGGAACAAAAGCGGACAAAGAAAGGGAAGAAGAAGAGGTCCCTTTATTACACAGGCAATCAACAACTCTTGAACGGATCAAACAATGTAAAAGATAGAAAGCGGAGGAGGATCTCAACATTGCCAACGAAATGCGGCAACGGATTCAGAATGAGCTCAAACGAAAGATGGAGCAAAGAGAAAGAGAAGAGGAAAAGCGGCCACGCGTCGATGATCTCGAATCATCCACCGAATTAATGAAGGCCAAGGAAGAAGATGATAACCAAGAACAGAGGGAGAGAAGGACACGCTAGACCAACAAGGCTATGCTTTTGGATCTCCAAAAGACGAAGAGGTACTTTCAGAGGCTGAAAAAGCGGCCACACGTCGATGATCTCGAATCATCCACCGAATTAATGAAGGCCAAGGAAGAAGATGATAACCAAGAACAGAGGGAGAGAAGGACACGCTAGACCAACAAGGCTATGCTTTTGGATCTCCAAAAGACGAAGAGGTACCTTCAGAGGCTGGAACAAAAGAAAGAAAAGAAGCTGTTGATCTTCTAGAACAAGGGCAGAAAAGGTGCTGTCACAAGAAAAGGCAGATCAAGAAAAGGAGACAACACCACCATAAACTACTACAGTTCCAGCTGCTACTGAAGTATTGAAAACAAAATAAAGAATGACAGAAGAGGCTGGAACATCTTAACAAGGCCAAAGAAACCAACAAAAACCACGATCGCCTTGTTCGCAAGCTAAAGTAGAGGAAGGAGCAAAAATGATCAAGTCATTTGACATTGATGCCTATTTAGAGCAGATCAAGCTCCAATTACACTTCCAAAGAACTCTCTACAACTTGCGCGAGCTAGAGCTGGAAGACACCAAGAAGGAGGCATCTAAAGTAGCTAAAAACACTCTGCAACTACAAGACAAAATAGACAAGTTGCAAAAAGTTCAGCCAAGCTACAACTCCAAGTAGAGTTGTAAAGAGAACAAGAATCTGCAAGTCGAGCAGCACAACGACTAGAGTAAGAGCTAACTAGAGAAAGAGAGCAGAGTGAAAAGCTGCAAGAGTCCTACGTGGTGGTTAGCAAGACTCTGATATAGCTTTTAGCCCTAGAAGAGATGATGAGCTCCTCAAGCTTACCAACTAGATCAACCTCTCTCAACAAAGAGGTCCATGACCTAAAGGAGTCCCTTGCTCAGGAAACATATGACAGACAGATAAATAATGACTATAGGGCATAGAGCACTACAAAAAGCCAAAGACAAGGAGATTGAAGAATTGAGAAAATAGTTTGCAGAGGCCACGGGAGATTTGGAGGCTCTGAGGACAACATAAGCAAAGCTTGAACAAACAGCCCTAGTGGAGGTTGATCAAATAGGAGGTTTTGAGCATTCCACTTTTGAAGCTCACCAAACAGATGTGCCAAGTACAAGCACAAAAAAAGTAACTCAAGAATCTAAAGATCCATCCATGACATCCATCTCAGATTTGGCCAAGGAAGCAATTTAGCGCTGGATCTCAAAAGTCAAAGACCCCTCACACAAAGAATATCTGCAATATGAACTAAAAGTGTTGGAATCAGCTATCCTGCTCATGATCACTCCAGATGAAGTGGTGAAAAACCTTGGGCATTAGATGATCGCCCTGCTATTGATGCAAAAGGAGGCTAGACTATGAAAACAAAGAATGCTACCTACCCTAGAGCCAAACTACAGAGGGGATTACAAAGATGTTCCTGTCACAACAATACAAATTCAGACTATCATTGACCATCAACCCCTCTGGTGAAAGACATGGTTTGACCAGTGACCCACAAGTGAAACATAGTATAGGAATGATCCACAACATCTCAGGATCGACCCAACTTACTGTCCCTTCAACAGACGGTGATTCTAGGAAAGCTTTTACTCTTGGCAAAGAAAAAGGCCGGCACTATTGAACCACCATGTTATAACAAAGACAATCCATAACAACCCCCTGTCAGAGAAGTATATGGTTCAGACACTCACAGAGGGGTCATCAACATGATGAAGGAGATCCTAGATGTTACATGCCAAATGCTCGTAAAAATTTCCAAGATGCTAATCACTTGCATAACGACATTCAATGATATAGAGGCAACGGAGCATCCTTGGCTAATGTTTGTCGAAGGCACAAGAGGGATCTATTGGAATATAGAGACAAAAATCCCAAGCAAAAATGTCATCATGGGATTATATGCAAGAGTCACGTTCCTACCCTCCCACTACATGCAAAATTTTGAGGAGGTGTTCATGACCGGATTCTTTGAGGTAGACTCCTCCATTTTTAATCCCATGACCAAGGATCTGTCAGCTTGACATATAGCCTTTTAAAGCTGTAACATTTAATAATCTAGTAACTTGTGTGTAGCAGAAAATAACATAGACACAGTGAGCATTTCATTAGAATAGATTCCCTATGAGCATAACAAAAGTGCTTGGATGGAGAGAGCAACAAAAGCATCACACCTAGCTAGATAGGCATGAACAATACTTCAAAAAGAGAGAGAAATTAAGCTATTGACAACAGTTGAAGACCGGATTTACATGGAGCCGGTCCCCCCTCCAAAAGGATTTGTTTTCTAGGTTTCCCCCAAAAAGAGAGACATTTTACAATAAAATACTTTGTGTTCCTTCAATAACTTGTTGGTGCAATGAAGATGGAAGCTTCAAGCACCAAGCTTACACTTGAAAATACAACATCTATTCCCTCACGGTCTCAGACCCAAGACCTCACACACCTTTGCAGATGGTGAGAGCTAGCAGAGTATGAGAGTAGATCGAGAGGAAGGAGTATTCTTACAAAAAAGAAGTATGTTTCGTCACATAATCACTCTTAATAGCTTAGCATAGATTAGTAATTAGCATGGTAGAGGAGATGAGTATGCATTGGAGCTTGGCTCTTGGTTGGATTTGCATCACAAAGCCAAGAGTTGTTGGTGTAGGCCTCCCTTCTCACAAGCTTGGAGTAGATGATGAGATTTCCATTACAGCTTGAGAAGGAGATAGTCTTCTTTACTTCACACATGAGATTGTGTGAGTGTGTGTAAGATAATGCCTTGCAAAAATTATCCCCCTCTCTCTCTTGGTCGACCCGTCTTGCTAATTGCTCTGCTAACATTCCATTGACCCCTCCAAAGCCTAGCCAATGACAATAAAGAAGCATAAGTGATAACCTTGTGACATGTGTCCCCCTTTCCCCTTTTGTGAGAGATTTAGGTATTTAAATAATTCAATTAAACTCTCATTGTACCTCTTAGTCTTATGGCCAATAGGAATTAGGCAAGCCATTGGGCAGTTGAATGGTCATTGGACCCCCTGGGAGAGTGCCCAATAGTCTTCTAGAGAACCTTATTCTATTGGTTATTTTATCAAGTGTTTTAAAATGAATTAAACTAAATTTTTTCTAGCCTAATTTTCACTGGTCCACTTTTATGTCCATTCAATAGGATTTGAATGCACCTTGGGGGCAATTGGGCTAGGGAGCTAACATGTGTCCACTATGCCCTTTGTGTAAAGGGAGCTTCCAAGAGTGTGTGTGTGTGTTTATCTCTCATCCCCTACATAAAAGGCTCGCCCCCTCCTAGATAGGGATGTGGGAAGACTTTTGAGTCTTCCCACACGCATCCAAATTACCATAAGGCTTGACCATTGGACATTACTTTTGAATTTTGGAACCTTATCATTTTGGAAGTCTTAATGGGTTGTACCTTAGGGTCTTTGAAGCCCATTGATGCACATTTCTCTTTTGCAGATGGAACCTCCTTTGGATCCCTACTGTGATCGATCTGCCAGCCTAACCAATATTCTAACTTTTTCTCCCCCGGTACTTTTCCATAGTAAATGAGTAGTTTAGCATGAGAAAATCATTTAGGAGAATTAGATATTAGTTATTATGACATTACCTCTCTCTTGGAATCATAGTCATCCTCGACTATGAGGTAGAGAAGATAAAGCCTAGTCATTAGCCCTTTGTCTAGCGGGTAGAGGATCCCTTTTTTTACCCTACGTCATCGTTCAAAAATGGATGACTAATCCATTTGGTGCTCGAGAGCCTAAGCTGCCACAAGCATGTCTACGCATTAGTCCTATCAATATTCCATAGCAGAGTGACAGGCTCTACTTGGTGTTTGGAAGACGTCGTCTCTGCAAACTTGATTCTAAGGATGCATACTTCTTAACAGTTTTTTTTTTAATTTTAAAGAAAAAGATCCTTCTATTAGTTAATGAAAACTGCCCATAGGGCTACATCCACCTCTGCAAGAGAGGGCTACAACAAGCATGGTGGGGAGACTCTCCCAATGAAAAAACAGCATATGTACAATGGGGCTAAATCAAGAGATGGGAGGAGGGAAAAGCCACACAGGTGGACAGTAGTGCCATCTAAGCACCCCCTGGACCATGGAGTAGAACGGCCTAGGGCGCCAGAGTCGAAGGAAAGCCTCGCGGCGCTCCCGCATGTGGTCGGAGCTGCCCTGTAGTCCCTCAAGCTATCCTCTGAGAGTATGGATCAGCTCTAGCCAAAAGTCACGAACAGTCTCTGTTGGTGGTACAAGGCGAGCCTCAAAGATGCGGAAACAACGGGCCCGCCAGATGAACCAGAGAGCTAGGCCGCTGATGAGCTCCCAACACTCCGCTCTCTCACTGCTCCACTCCTGTGGAGTAAGGTCTGTAGCAGGCTGGAGTGTAGGTCGACCCCCCTGTATCACTATCATCCTGCTGGTGGAAGATAGCTCGAACTGAAGTGCCGGGCCCGTGCGGGTGGACCAAGCCGCTGCCCCCCAAGTGTACTGTCGAGCCGTGGAGAGGGCAGGCATCAGCCGAATAACTCGTAGCCACACCTGCTGGGCCGAGGGACAGTCCCAAAGACAGTGACGCTGACTCTCCACCAACTGGTCACAGGCTGTACATGCGGCTGAGAGACCACTATGTACAAGCCAGCTCCGTACTGCTGTGGCTCTGTGTGCAACCAACCACTGGAACAAGGTGACGCGCCTCGGCTGTCTGGAGTCCCACAGCCTCTGCCAAAAAGCTGCCAAGAACTCAACTGTGAGACCCTCCTCCTGCCAATGACGTGCTGCAGTGGGGCGGGCCTCACTCTGTGCTGCAAGTATATGACGTCCAAGCCGAACAGTGTACTGAAAGAAAGGGACTCCTGGGCGGTCTGCAGAAGAGAATGGGTCCCTCCAAAGCCACTCACCAGGATCCCACTGTACTCGTGCCAGTGGATAGCACTCCCAAGCCCATAGCCTCCAGTGTCCTGTCTCAAGAGCTGCTGGGTCAGGGTCTATGACGCAAGTCCTCCCACAGATGCCCACAACTCGGATCCTCTGAAAACAACACTCTGCTACCTGCGAGGCCTCTACTGAAACTCTCTGTAGTCGTCCCCCACCCTGAAGCTCGAAGAACAGGGCTGGGACAGTCTCTGAGCAAGCCCTGACTAAAATGAGAACCTCCAGTCGTGTGAAGGCTCCCATCCACCGGGGTGCCACTGGCTCGAGAGGCGTGAGCCAGTCAGCTGGAACTGACTCTGAGATGTCCTGACACATGCTCTGAACCCCTCTCATGCCCTGTAGCTAGACAACCTGCACCTCCTCTGACAAACCTGTGAACTCTAGCCAGTCACCTAGAGAGCGCGCTGGACCTGCTGCCATGGGACCCCAAGAAACATGAGGCCTACTCCCAACCAAGTGGCCTCGCTGAGTGCTAACCATGGGGTTCCAGACGAGGGGTTGCCGTAGGCGCTCCTCTGTGCACGTCGGCTGTCTCTGCTCTAGGCCACGCCGTAATAGCTCCCAAGAACGAAGCAGACTCACAGCGAATCGGTCCTCCAGTCTCTTGCTCAAACCAACTCGACGCAACTCTGTAAAGATCCATCTGGTCGAAGGTTGCCAAGGGCCTCCTGACCGAGGCACCCTGGCACGAAGCCTCTGCAACAAGAACTCCTTCCAGGGCTCCTCGCCTGGAAGAAGTCCTCTGACGACGAACTTCCCAAGAAGGGCTCTGCTCTGCTGTGCTGGATCAATGATCCCAAGCCCTCCCTGAGAACAAGGAAGTGTGATGACCGACCAAGCCACCTTGGCTCGGGCAATCTGAGTGTCGCGACCTGACCAAAGGAAGTTCCTGATCAGCCTCTGTACCTGGCTGATGCAAGAACTCGAGAAGATCCAGCAAGAAGTGATGTACCACATAGTCGCCAACAACACCTGGTTGGCAACTACTACTCTACCAGCCAGCGAAAGTCGGGCTGAGCTCCAATGTAACAGCTTTCTCCTGATGGACAGGAGAAGAGGAGCAATCTGCTGCTCGGGGGACAAATCCAAACCAACCTGACAACCCAAGTACCGAACTGCAGTCCCTGGAGGAGTCCACCTGAAACCCTCTCCTGGCATCCAATCTGGCACAAGAGCACTACCAACCGAGAAAGCCACTGTCTTTCTCCAGTTGATCAGTGCGCCCGATGCACAGCAGAAGGTCTCCAAAGCCTGCCCACATCTGTGTAAATTGGCCTCCTGGCCCTCTAAGTACAAGGCTGAGTCGTCGGCAAACTCAACGTCCAGAAGCTCATCTCCCCGTAGAGGGAGTGCTAAGCCCCTCAAACCAACCTGCTGTGACACCAAAAATCTGCTCATCGCCTCCGCATAGAACAGAAAGAGAAAGGGGGCAAGAGGACAACCCTGTCTGACCGATCGTGTGAGCCTAAAGCGCTCACCTCTACCTCCTGCCAAAAGCACCCGATTGTGAGCCTGTCTGTACAAAGCTGACACCCCTCTGATCCAAGCCTCTGAGAAGCCCATCCTGCGTAGCGTGCCCTCTAGAAAGTCCCAGTCGACTCTGTCGTATGCCTTCTCAAAATCGAGAAGAAGAATCACAAGGTCCTCCCCACGGAGCCGTGCAAGGGCAGAAGCCTCCCAAAAAGTGAAGATGTTGTCAAGGATACTGTGTTCCTTGACAAAACCTGTCTGAGTCCCATGTATAAGGCTCTCCAAAAGTGGCTGAATCCTCAAACTCAGAGCCTTGGCAAGAATTTTGTAGGCTGAGTTGAGAATGGTGATGGGGCGCCACTGTCGAATCTCATCCAAGGAGCCACCCTCCTTAGGAATGAGGTAAATTAGGCCCTCACTCATGCTATCCGGCATCACTCCTGTGTGCAGAATGTACTGAAAGGCACTACAAAGATCTGGGCCAAGAAGGTCCCAGTACTCCAAGAAGAAGCTGGGAGTTAGCCCATCCTCACCTGGACAGCTACCACGAGGGAGGGCCCTAAGAGCCGTGTGCAGCTCCTCAAGCTGAAGAGGTAACTCAAGCCTCTGCCGCATCTCCTGAGTCACAAGACAGGGCATCTGTGCCCAAACCTGCTCCCTGCATACATCCTGTCTCTCTGACTCAGGCTCAGTCGACAGTAGCTCACGGTAAAAGTCAGTAGCGACCGCACGCATATCCTCAGGCTCACAAACAACTGACCCATCGGGTCTCCTCAACTGATTGACCTTGGCATGCGAGTGCCGAGGTCCCACTGTCTCAAAAAAACCACCTGTCACCCTGTCACCCACCTGAGTCCACTGAGATGCCTGTCGATGAAAGGCAAACTCATGGCACCTCTCCTCTCTGCAAGCAAGCTCCTGTCGAGCCTGCTGTAACTGCTCCTCCAACCATGGACTGTCTGGATGCTGCTCCTGCATCCTCTGTAGTGAAGCAATGCCTCGTCTGAGACGCTGCACCTCCTCTCTCGCTGCAGCCCGTCGAGCCAGAGACTCCTGGAGAAAGAAGTGTCTAAGCTGAGCTTGGCCTGAGGCCACTCTGTCTGCAGGTGGAGCCTGGCTGTCCATGCCCTCTGTCCATAGAGCCTCGACCCTCTCTCTGAGTGCTGAGTCCAACAAGACCCGCTCTGGGATGCGAAGCATCGTGCTCCCACTCCTCTGCCTATCTGCCACTGTGAGAATCACTGGTGCATGGTCCGAGAAGGATGTCCTTGCGAGGATGCCCACTGATCCCCCCAAGTCACTGAAGTGGTCACTAGTGTAGAAGCGATCTATGCGCGATAGATTCACTCCTCCCACTCTGCGGTCCGATCTAGAGAAGGCAAGACTCTCTGGAGGCCTCACAAAGCCAGAATGCTGCCATGTATCCAAGACCCTCAGCGTCATACAAAACCTCTCCCAAGCTGCTAACTCGACTCCATGCACAGTAGCATGGCTGCCTCCGATCCTGTCAGAAGGGTCCTCCAACATGTTGAAGTCCCCTCCTACACACCACTGGTCAACCTGTGGCAAAGACTCAACAATCTGTGACCAAAACTCTGCACGAGCACTCGCCACATTGGGCGCATAGATGTTCAGGAAACCCACAAGGCTACCCTGAACCTGCATAGTAATCCACTGAGCCCTGCCTGGTACAATAATCCCTCTGCCCACAATGGCCTGCTGAAGTGAGTCCGCAATAGTCATACATACCCCACCCTGGATGCCTCCAGGTCCAAAAGCAGCTGACCAAAAGGTATCATAGCGTCCATGCAAAATCTGACCACATCGCCGAATGCGGCTCTCAGACAAATGGTGCTCCTGAAGCATAAGGAGATCAATCTCTCCTCCCACAAGGCAACGCTGAAGCTCCTGATGCAATCGGCCCCGCTGTCACTGAAACTGGGGCCCACCTAGTCCCTGCACGTTCCACGAGATGATCCTCATGGGGAGCGAGAGAGAACAGATGCTGCCGCAGTAGCAAGACGAGCTATCTTCGAAGCAGGCTTGGATGGGGAGTAATCTGCATCCGAGCGTCCTCTAGATAGGCGAGACTGCAGTGAGTGCCTGGTCCAAGCCCAAGCAGAGCGAGCCGTGCGTAAAGCAACCTCCTCTGTCCGGGAGTCTTCATGAATGAATACATAGCAAGGCAAACACTGCGTATCAGCAAAAAAGTACACCACAATGTGTCTACATCCTGCTGAGTCTGGGGGTGTCACCGCAAACTTGGCCAGTGGCCACAACGTCTGCAGCAAATCTGTAACGCCAAGTTCTCTCATGTGGTGAGAGAACTCGAGAACCTGTGTATGCAACCATCCCACCACTGAGTCGAGGGACCACTCTGTCTCAGTCCTGCCACAGAGGGGCAAGGAGAAACCAACTGCTGAGTCCAAGGCCTCTGTCCCCCTAGCGGCGAGGAACAAAGCGTGGACTCTGAAGCAGGCTGCCTCGTGGTCTGCTGCGGAGTCGCCAAGAAAACGAGTAAACCCGTAATCGAAGAAATCCCAGCGGCGTCGGAGGTCAATGCTCGTCAAACCACACGGGATAGCTGCAAGAGAAGATGTCTGAATCTGCAGAGGGGGCCGCATGAAGGGCTGACCCTCTCTTGCTAGGTGACTCGTGGCAAAGGCGCTGCCAAGAGATCTCCTAGGCGCCGGCGAGGGTCCAGTCTCCTGAGCCGACTGAGGTACCGAAGCAAGAGGAGGGGGAGAAGGGGCTGGGGGGGGCGGGGGAGAGGAGAAGCGGGGTGGGGCAGCAGAGACATGGGGGGGGCGAGGTGGGGGGTGAGCGGTAGCAGAGGACGGGGGAGGGCATGAGGAGGAGGAGAGGAGATCGGAAGGCGGAGCGGCTGGCGAGGGTGAAGCGGAGGTGGAGGTTGGCGAAGGAGGCTCCTCCTGCTCAAGAGGCCCAAAGCGGTTCCCCGTGGGAACCCACTGCTGTTGAGTAGGCACCTGGGGGCCACTCTGAGTGCCAGGCTGACGCTGTGGCCCCTGGCGTCGACGGCCACGGGCCTGCTGCCACCCCTCCTCCGCTGGAGCCCTAGGCTCGGAGGGTGGCGCTGAATCTATGCTCTGTGTCGCTGGCTGTGGCTGCGGCCCAGCCTTGGCAGGTTGGGGCTAAGGCTAGGGTGCGGGTCGTGGTCTCCTCCGTGGACAGGCCTTCGCTAGGTGGCCCATCTGTCTGCAAATGAAGCACTGGTTCGGGAGACCCGAGTACTCCACACTCTGTCGAAACCAACCCCCACTCACCCGAGGCAAAAGGATGACCTTCGGGAGCGTGTGGGTATCTCTGACCAAAACTCGAACTGAAGGGATGCCAGCCACCTTGGCAGCTACTGATGCTGCCGTACGAGGTGTCTCCAGGACTGTCCCGATGGCGGAGCCAATCCTGGAGAGAAGTGGAAGGTACTCCCTCTGTAAACCCGGAAAGCAGACTGAGATGGGGATGTCTGCCTCCTCTACTAGCACATCCGAAGTCGGGTCAAAACCATGTCGCC
The DNA here is from genome assembly GCF_014529385.1 of Adiantum capillus-veneris. Taxonomy (NCBI): domain Eukaryota; kingdom Viridiplantae; phylum Streptophyta; class Polypodiopsida; order Polypodiales; family Pteridaceae; genus Adiantum; species Adiantum capillus-veneris. The sequence continues at coordinate 46,498,094 of NC_140953.1, forward strand.
ACTGTCGAAAGTGGGTGCGTGATGCTCGGATGGCCAGTGGACTCATAGCAATGACCTTGGAAGCCATCTCGGAAGTCTCGAACTCAATCTGGTAGTACCCCCGTCCGAGAATCTGGACATCCAAGATCTTGCCCACCTCTGAGAGAAGGCGGGCCTAGAGAAGGTCTCGCAGCCCTCCTCTGCTAGGTCGAGTGCCAAGAACCTTGCAGATGACCGAAGTCACCTGCAATCTCTCTACCTCTGCGGCAAGGCTCGCTTGCTCTGTAGGCGAGAGAGCAAGTCGAATGGTGGGCTCAGTGGGGTCGGGCGAGGGGGCTTCATCAGAGTCCCTCTGTGGCGAATCTCGAGCCTCCATTTGTGTCTGCTGCTGTAGGGGAGGGGCGGAGAAACATAGTCGAAAAACGAAGCTTTTGCAGGACCGAACCCGTCACTGGTACTGGCGAGGCCCGACGAGCAGGATGGCCGTCGTGAGGAAGGATTGGGAGGCGGGGCTGGGGGGCTGAGGCAGAAAACGGGGCGGCAGGCGGGAGTGGGGGAAAGCTGGCGAGCAGGTGGGCAGGGCGGGCATATGGCTGCGGGCAGGCTGGGCAGCGCGCTGGCGTACGTGCAACAGGTGCGGGCGGCAAGGGCAGGGGGGGAATGGCCAGCGGTGGCGCGCAAGGGCAGGGGGGGGAGGGGCAGGGGGAGGTTGCGATGGCGAGTGGGTAGCGCAACAGCAGCAGCGAGCTCACAGTCGCATACTTCTTAACAGTTGTGCACAATAAAGAAAAAGAGAGTCTTATAAGACAAAAACTTTGTTCATTTTAAACATTTTTACATTTGCTTACTCTAGGGAAGCATTGTAAGCATTGACAAGGTTTAGGTTATCCTTTAATTGTATGCCTTGCATCCATCTAGCATCTTCAAAAGGATAGTTCTTAAACTTAATAAGGTACCGTAGGATAATCTTACTGCCTCTCAATACCTTGTCTTCATGCCAGAGAATGGACTCGGACTACATCACCTCTTCTTGGTCCTCAATCTCCGGTGGGTCTCGAGTAGATAATTATATCATCAAAGAACACTCTAGTAAAGGTTTGGTGAGGCCTGAATAGCTTCTCCATCAAGCGGTCAAATGTGGCTAATGCATTGGTCAAGCCAAAAGGCATGATAATATGTTTGTAAAGACCAAACGTAGTGCAAAATATGGTCTTTACAATGTCTTGATAAACTATCCTTATTTGATGGTAGCCACTTTTTAGGTCAATCCTACTGAAGTAGGTCGACCCTTGTAGCTTATCAAATAGGTCTTCTACCCATGGAACAAGAAACATATTTTTGATAGTGATCCTATTTAGTGCTGTATAGTCGACACACGTACAATATGTGTTGTCTTTCTTTTGCACTTATAATAACACGGGTGAACAAAATGGAGAGGAGCTAGGCCTAACCATGACCTTCTCAACTAACTCATGCACTTGCCGCATAATCTTCCCTTGTTGAACTTGAGAAACTTCCTGGAAGAAGTTCAATTGCATGGACGTTTTGACTTAACAAGAGTGTTATCAGACCTTTGAGAGACCTATTTGAATAGTTTTGTTGTAGTTTTTATGACCTAGTAGAAGATGGATTGTGATTTTGGTACTTTGTTAGAATGCTTTTAAATTTTGTAGACTTGTCCCCTTAGAACTAATATATTTTTCCTAAAAGTTTTGTGGATATGCGAGTCCGTTTAGTCATTGAAATGGTGTGATGATCAAGAGCAGTGAGGTAGGACATAGGCAGAGTTTTTGATCAGTGAGTTTGTGATTTTCTCATAGAGACTGCCACGTTTGCTTGTTAGGTTCACTTCTTGAAGACTAACACCCTAAAAGAGTCTTCGTTCCCCATCCGAGTCACTTTCTTGAGTATTAACATGAGTATGTTAGTGCAAGAAGACTATGCTAGGACGTTCGTCACGGTTACTCGCTAACAAAATAAAAAATAAAAAATGATAAAACAGAAATAGGAGAAATATAATAAATTTATGATAGATATAGGATTTAGGTTTTGAGATGAAAGTAGGTAAGTAAAAAATAAAACTCACACCCGGTAAGGCTTTTATCCTTGTAAACTTAGCATGTAATTTCTAGAAAGCTACCTTGAGATTATTAGGTAAATGAGATAGAAAACTTAGCCTTATAACACACATAAACGGTTTATGCATATTATTGTAAATGCTACCATGCATCTAAATGGAATCATAGCATCCACTTCCATGATGCTTGTGCTATCACATAAAAACAAGCGAGCACAAGATCATGGAAAACAATGTGTGAAGAAAAGAGAAAAATTATAACCTTAGAGAAATGTGGTCCGATATTAATAAGTATTCATAAAGAGCATTCAAATTTCAAGGTAGTGTTTTCTTCCATGCAATGCGGACCTTTCACAATACTCAAGAGACTCGGTGAAGTTGTAGGCCTACAAGTTATAATTAGGTACAAACTTGAATATCCATTCAATGATCCATGTCTACAAGAAATTTGAGGAAATGGCTAAGTGCTACATACAATGTGGTTAATGCAAGCATGCTAGTAGACTATATCTAAATTTTGATTCAACATTAATTAGCTAATATATATATTAGATTTTCATGGAAGTGTACATGAAACCAAGTATGAAAACATGCACTTAGAAAAAAGAGTGACCTAAGGCAGCATCCACAATTAAGAGAAAACAATGGTGTTCTCAAGAACAGAACTCTCTCAATTTTTATTTTCAAGGACAAAAACTCTTCCATGGAGTGGAGTAAAGACAAAGTTCATGTGGGAGTCTATAGACTTTTGGCTTTTAGGTGGTTGGTGGACATCATCTAAACCCTCTCAAAGATATGACTAGGGTGATGGCCAAGTGTGTGTCCTCTCAACTCTAACTAATGTCATTTATACTTCTCAAGATTATTTTTGTCTGAAAGTGCACAATAGCAAAAGACAATAGAGTCTTGATTTAGTTTTGGCTTACTTGAAACGAGACTGTAGACTCAATCACTTTCAAATAAATAAGTCTTTCCTGATATTTCTCAAACATTTTCTTTAACACAACTAAGCAACATGCCTATCTTGAAACCTTGACTTTGAGCTGCAAAGATGTGCTCTAACACAAGAAAATAGTTACTAATATTCATCTAACACAATGGTTAGTCCAACACTACACAATGCCATAAAATGGACCTAAGTCTACTTAAAATTGTGACCACTTACTCTAACATCTCTAAGTAAACTCTAACAATTAACCTTACAGTTTGGATTTTATCTATGCACAATTATTTTACTAGTATTCAGATAATATTATTCGTATTTTATTTAAATTTATCAAGGCACATATAGTGCTTGATGTTGATTGTATGCCCTAAAGAATTAGTATTTTTTCTAAACTATAAGTGGGCTCCATCTCAAATCCATGTTATCATCTACACAAATAAAACGTTATCAATCTTTTAGCATGGTTGAAATAGTAAGGTCTTCAAGAAAAAATAATTAAAATATCATATCAATCTTTGTACTACCTTGTATAGCCACGGACTGATAGGTAGGTCGAAGTAGTTTAAAATAGGATTTTGCAAGCACATTTGCTTTTTGTTTTGCACCTAATCAATTGATCTGTATCAAAACATACATGTGTTAATCTTGGGCCGGAGGTCAATTTAAAAAATGTGACCTATTATGTGAGTTCAATAGAAGGCTATTTAAAGTTCTTGAAACTTACATAAAAATATATATAAAAGGATACATTTTTTTCAAATTCAAAAAAACTGATAGATTTTGAAAGAAAAGGGTTACATTATATTCTTTAAAAAAATTCAATGATAAAGGGTGTTACAAACATGTCTTGAGCGCACGTGATATGGTAGTTTTACATATAGTGACCCCTCCCGAGGTATTAATAAATATATATATTCTAAGGACTAAAATGTAACAAGGAAAAAATTATGAGTTTCATGATATGCTAGTGAGTTATGTGACCAAATTTTATTGGCTTTAATAAAAATTGTTCATTAATTAATAATAAACTATTTGGAATACAAATAACATAATGTTGGTTGTAATATAGTATCATATTTGCAGTATGCATACTCTTTACCAATGTTAGGATAATAAATGAATTTCTCTAGAAAGTCTCTAATGTTCACAATAATGCAAGTAAATTTGATCTTTTAGAATTAAAATAACTAAATATTGGAATTGTTCCATTTACCCTTTGTTTACAGTTCATTCCAATAATAGTGTTGATTACCTGTTTCAATCCACACTAATCCATCTTTCTCACGCAAGGCAAAAAACTCACATCTACAATGAAAACTTTATTTGGTTTCAATTATTGCTCTAAATAACCTCTTGAAAAGTATTCCAATAAAAAATTTCTTGGGATTCTTCACACCTCCTTATATAGCTTAATAAAGAATACCCCATAATTGTTTGATGTTTACAGAAACTAGGAAATTTTGACATGAGACTAGAGTATCCTTTATATATAGCTTGATACAAATGGACAATCATATATGTCTGAGACACATGTATGCATTTTGGGGCAAAAACAAGTTCACTTTCATCTTTTATCATGTTCATGGACAATGTTAGTTATGGTAAAGTTGAGGTATGCTAATTAGATTCAACAAGGACTTTCTTGCAAAGATTTTTATCATATAATATATATCAATAGAAAGATCTTGAAACGAAGAACCAGAATATTGTAAAAACTCCAATTTGATTTGAAAAGAATATAATAAGTTTCCAATTAAGAAACATAAAAGTGCTAGCAAACATAAACAACATACAATGTTAATGTGTTAATGATACAGTGTTAATGTGTTAACATAAAAGTACGTGCTAGCAAACATAAATAACATACATATTCTACTATTTAATGATAAGTGACTATGTAGAAATGTCACAGCGACTTGTCGAGATGAGGTTTTGGCCGGGGAAGCTCCTCTAAAGATTTCCTTATCTTCTTATCTTCGGCTATTTTGACCATATTTGGCCATTCTTATAAGAGAGAGTGGTGGGAGTGTGGACCTTAAATCATGTGATGAAGCAAAGAATGGAAGAGTGGGCTACAAAAGGTGTATCTTCGAGATGTTTTCCAAAGGAAAAGGTGAATAGTATCACGAGTTTACTAGAACTTGAGCATGAAGATGAAAGTGGCTTTTCCTCAATATGAGAAAACCTCCAACTCAAAGTGCATACAGAGGACAAAAATTATGTAGGGTATCTTGCAAAAAGATTGTTCAAATTATTGAGTTTTTTTGGAGACTCGAAAAAGGCAAATGCTTCATTGCTTTGTTGTTGAATCTATCAAAAAGTCAATTCTTTCTCTCACTCACATCAAGAGAAAGGTGCATAATGTGTGTGTATCCTTGCCTTTCAAGGGGTCTCTTGAGAGCAACAACTTGACTAAAGAAAAGGACTTTGGGAACCTAAAAAGCATGAGAGTACATGAGAAATCACGATGCTCTTGTTCTTTCTTTTCTTTTGATGTTTCATATGTTCACCACATGGAGGAGGATGTGTTGGTAGTGTTTGTTTTTATTCTAGTCAATTTGCAAAGCTTCCTTCTAGTGTCCTTTGTGCATCTTCCCCTCTCCTTCTAAAGAAAGTTGGTTGACACACAACAAAGTGGAATCTCCACAACAATTCTTTAATAGCAAACATGACATGAAAGTGGTGTAAACTGAAACAAGGGTACCTTAGATGCTTGCCTAAAGAAAAGTACATTTCTTTCACGAGACCATTGAATCTTCCTTAGTGGAGTAGGATACAACTAAAGCATTCCTTTGTCTATCTATAGGAAGAATATAAAGGCTTGACATTCCCTTTAGAATGTGTGTGTGTGTGTGTGTGTGTGTGTGAGAGAGAGAGAGAGAGAGAGAGAGAGAGAGAGAGAGATATGGGAAGGATATGGAGGAAATGAAGAATCTAAAGCATTGCACTAAGGACCATTGTAGCACAATGTGACATCCATGGTCTTTTGTGCATGTGTGTTGTTTTTTGAGTAAGGTTGACAAATTTTGGCCTACCTTGTTGGTACCATAGGCATTATGTTGGATCTCAATGCTTCTAGGGGTGCATCCCTTTTCAAAGAGGGTCTTATTCTCTTTGCAGAAGAGAGGTAACCAGAAGGCATGCTCATCAAAATAGAAGAAAAAAATGTCTATTTGAAAAATTGTGCCTTGCCAATCTCTTTGTGAGGAAGCTTCCTCGTTCAAGTTATAGACAACCCTTCTCTTGGGAAACATACAAAAATATTCTTTCGGGGATTGTGAATTCAAGCTCATATAATTGAGAAGCCAAACCCATTTCGGCGAAAGTTAAGTCCCTTGAAAAACAGTGAAAGCTAGGTAGAAGAGAAGTTTGTTTTATTGCAAATCAGCTGCAAAGAGTAAACAAAAAGAGCGGCATAAGCATTATAGAATCTTGTAAACAAGGTGAAAATACACATGGGCATTTTAAATCAAGAAAAAAGAAAATGACAGATTAGATGTTTAGAGGATTCTTTGCACTCTGAAAACCTATAAACAAATTAAAATAAAGAAATCAATGTCCCACATGCAAAGGTAGGTCCACTAAATATGTGACATTTTAGAATTATAGTACAAACTGTGCAATCATTGCACCTATTGTGGATGTGTTTAGGCATTCTTTCTGTGTTTTTCTTATTCAAGGGCTAGCATGTTAAGCAAAGCACTAGGATGCAAATCACCTAAATGTCAAGCAATACGAAGCTAGCCAATCGTCATCTAAAGGTTATGGAGAGGTATCGTCATCTAAAGGTCATGCAACAGTGCAGAGATGTGGAATCTCCATAGCCAAGTGTTGGATCATTATGTAGATTTGTGATTTGAAGTAGTTTGTGATGGGATAAAAGCAATAGAGCTACTAGTAATAAAGGGGCCCAGCTATGTGAGGATGTCATTAGAAGCATCTCCATGTCATAAAGGTTGAGAATGTACGTAGGCTTTGTTATGTACAAGTGGGCATTCCATATTTACTTGTATATGTATATATATGTCTGTGTGTGCAAACGTAGCCAATAGTGTCTACAAATTTTCTCCATTTGCACTCTAGGTAAATAAGGAAAGGTGAGAGGGGAACGAAGTTTGTAGAATAGAAAGTTCCGATGATATGGAAAGCTCAAGCTTATGATTGACAATAGAGGTCGTGCGTGTGTGTGTGTGTATCTTTCTATGAGTTGCATCATGCACTCACTTTTCCATAGCTTACTTGATGTGTGCTTTCGTCTCTTTTCTTCTTCTTCTACTGTCTTCCATCCATGGAGTGCATGCATGTGGAAAGAAGCATGTGCCGGCGGCAGAGATGGGGGGAAGGTGGCTTTTCCCGTAGATTTGAAACGTGAACGGGTAAAGTGGGCTGCCAAGAGATGCTCCAAAAAAGGCTGCCTGCAGGCTGCTTAGGTAAGGCTTTCATGCAACGCAGAGAGAGAGAGAGAGAGAGAGAGAGAGAGAGAGAGAGAGAGAGAGAGCACTTGAGCGCGCTTTTTGCTTTTGCGCTCTCTCTATGTACGAGAGCTGCTACTGGAGCGACAAAGAGGGAGTAGCTGCATTTTGCTTTTCGCTTTCTATGTACGACTTTTTATCGCTTAGTGCCTCGCGACATTCCATGTCCTAGCATTTATCCATTAGCTTTCCGAATCTAGTTAACTGTTCGGCCAACTCTCCAACTCTCATGAAACTCGAGGACTTCACTCGTCCCACCTGTTCCTCCTGTCTAGTACATGGATCCACAAGAAGATTTAGAAATTTTCTCATGTAGGAAAACAGAGTCTTTTTCAGTTTTTTTTTTCATACAATGCATAACATCATGAGCTTCTGCTCGAGAGGCACCGCATACCTAGCTAGGTACAATTGGGGGCAGGGGACCATCGCCCCCCCTGCCCCCAATTGTCCCTAGCTAAGTATACAATGCTAGCTAGGTACGATTGGGGGCACGGGACCACCGGCCCCCCCATCGGGCTGGCGGTCCCCTATCCCCACTCGTCCCTAGCTAGGTATACGATGCCTCCCTCACAGAAGCTCACGATGTTGAGGTAAGTCACAATGTGGGGAAGTATTCTGAGAATTTATCCAAAACTTCTTGTGATGGACTCTACTCTTTTGGCTTTCTACAACAAGCCTCACTCAAGAAGGAAGCTAGGCATACATTTGATTTTTTTCTTTGTTATTTCTTTTATCATCACTCCACAAGGAATATATTAATAGAGAATCAAAGTTTGTTGCCTGATGAAGTGGGTCTGGTTAGCATTTATCCACGCTACTTTCCGAACCTAGTTAACTATTTGCCCATATTATAGTATCTCCAACTATCTTCCTCCGATGAAACTCGAGGACCTAACTCAACCCTATTGTTTGTGTCCGGTACATGGACCGACTCTACTCTTTTGGCTTTCCACAACAAGGCTCACTCAATTAGAAGGAAGTTATGCATACATTTGATTTTTTTCTTTGTTATTTCTTTTATCATCAGTACTACACCCGAAATATATTAATAGACAATCAAACTTTGTTACCTTGATGAAGTGGGTCTGGTTAGCAAAGTTAAGAGCTCTTTAGAACAACGCATTTCATTAAATTCTTTAACATTTCTTAGAAGTGTGGCTCTCACTTCTTCGACCTCTATTCACTTAACTTCTTGTTGCGCTATAATTTGGCTTAAATGATCCATCATCAATTTTGCCATTTCATCTGCGCCGTGCATTTTGTTATGTGTGTCGCTCATGATTGTTGTGATTCTGCGTGTGCTGGAGACAATCATCACCAGAGATGAATGTTCACTTGCTTTGCAATCCTTGGGCAACAAAAAGTTGCCAAGCTAGCATGGATTGACAACAGAGTCCTTCAAGGAGTTTGGGATCACCAAAAATCCGCCATTACTCGACTGGTAAACAAAGCCCTTCTAGACCCTAGTGTTGAAGAGGTCTAATGAAGCCTAGATCCAAGCAAGTATGATGCTCCCAACTAAAGCACTGTCAGCCTGTAACAATGATGATAACTCCTTACAAAATCCCTAGACCCAACCAAGTATGATGCTCCCAACTAAAGCACTGACAGGCTATAACAATGAGAACAACTGCTTATAAAATCATTGCTAATGTGCTCGAATGTGATTGCCCTAAGACGACATGTCTCCAATCTTGGAGAATGTGGTCACCAACCACCAACAACATGCTTTATCAAAGGAACAAAAATATACGACAACATTCTTTGGGCATTCTTTTAACAATGGCCAGTATAGAACACATGAACTTCACCAATCAAGAAAGTATCCTCCTCGAGCTTGATCTTGACAAATCTTATGATTGGCTTTCCTGGTCATACATGGAAGATGTCTTGAAAGCTTTGGACTTTGGTCCCCGTATGTGTCAGATGGTACACACCCTATACCCTTTAGCCCCTCTCCTCTTTGTGATCGGATCCCATCCTTAGCTACTATGCTTCAGGCAAGTGGAGAGTAAGGGGACATTCAAGGCCTCACTCTCCCAGGAAACAAGAAATTCCTAGCAAGTTGTTTGTTGACGACTTCATACTATTCCTAAAAGCCACCCCACAAATTCTTAGAAAGGCTCTTGAGTTTGTTCAGATGTTTGCCACAACTTGAGTCTCTAAATGCAACATTGAGAAGTTGAGGCTGATATCTCTCTCAAAAAGAGACTTGTTTGTCCCATCTGGCTGGTCTAGTAAACTAGCAGGATATAAAAGTGTCCTATCAGGATTTTTAAAAAAAAAACTCCAATTCTCCTCGTAGACTTGTTCCTTTTGCAAAATACTTTCTTGAGCTCGAAGTTAAGAAACCATATGAAAAATGAGCAACCTTCAAAATTCCTCACCAATTGGCAATGATAAGACTCCAAAGGTGGCCTATTGTTGCATTTTACTGAAAATAGCTCTTTCTTGGGTGAATCACATAGTAAGAATACTAGAGATCTCTTTAGACCATGAAACTATTTTTCTCATAAACTTCAATGGGTTGTTGACCACATGGTATGGCTATCTCAACCCCACTTTCTGTTTCCTAGACATAGAATTAAGCACAAAAGGTAGCGATTTTCTCATTCTGTTGACCTATCATGAGTATATATATATATATATAATAGAACGAACTCATTACTATCACTAATTACATGTTTTCTTAGTCCACATTGGAATTATAGATATATAGGTAGCCATCAAACTTGTCATCAACATGAAAAAACTCATACCTATGAGAATATTTGGTAGAAACTTAGGAATTTCCCCATTCCCACTTTTAACAAGAGCTTAAGTTTTGACCATTGGGCAAATCTTAGCAAAAGTCTTGAGAGCATGGCTTGAAAGATCCTTTCAAGTGCTACCTTATGGAAGGTTTTGGTCTTCAAAAAAAATTTGAGTTTTGTCCATACGGCCAAATGTTCAGACATTGGCGATTCCCAAATTGCATCTAAAGTCTCAAACTCTCTAATATGGTGTTTAGAATAAAGAAGTACAAAATCAAGATACATGAAAAAATTGGGTTCCACATTATGTCCTTTACAATCCCTTGGAGCACCATCCATATATAGAAAACTTGAAATGTATGATTAGATAATGATATATGATACAAAGCTAACATATTTGTCCTATCAAATTAGCAATGGTAAGGAGACTATGTTTCCTAACTCAAAATGACTCTAGCTCAAGTGGAATAAAAAAACTTTCCCATTGCTGTATTGCTAGCTATATAGAGTATTAGGTGCCCCGAAACTTAAAGAAAAATGTTATGGAGTCCACTTATAGAACAAAAAACCTCTATAGCTTTGATTAACAACACAAAAAATTTCATGAAATTTTGAATTAGTGAAAAAAAAATAGCATTGATAAATTCTCATAAATAGGTCATAACTTTTAATATGAACAATTTTTCCTCATTAGAAGCGTGAAAGGATATTGAGAACTATTAAGGCTACCCACCTAGTAGTGTAGCCTTCACTAAAATGACGTCTAGGATGATATAGTGCCAACATTATGAGAAAGCACAAAAAATAGTACTCGTTTTATAGCACATTTTAGGTTGAAAATTCATTTGAAAGAACAAAGTTAAATGTGGAGCTAATAGCCAAAAAGAAAAAAAGAAGCTTTTCTCACCTCATAAGACAACTTTGTGGATATAGCACACTTACATTTTTTTGGGAAAACTCTTTAAATAATTCAAGGATATTTCTTACTTAACATGACATAAAAGTGTCTCAGGACATATAAGTGTCCCATTACCAAGCTAGTGTAAAAGGAGCAATGTTTCACCAGCTTGGGACCCAATTAGGGATAGGTATCTCTGACAAAAAACATTGTATTGAACATGGCGGAAAAAATCTAGGAGCAAGATAGACGAAGAGATGGAAGTATATGCTTCTTCCCTTTCACAGTAGAGGGAAAGTGATCAATTCGTTCATGAGCCCTTACTATCCTTGTTCTTGTAAATACTGAGAATGACAAAATGCAATTGAAAAGAAGTTCCTAAAATCGATGAAATATTTCTTACGGAAGAGCAACACCAAGGATACGATATTTTGGTGATGGGGAAGATAGGCGTGGGTCGCTAGACCCAAGGATCAAGCTAAAATTGATATTCTCAACTTGATGATACATGTGGAAGTCCAATGATAAAATGTTTTGGTTTCCATAGCAAACCAAGATTAGTCCTTATCCATGATGACATGGGATATGATTGACAAGATAAAATTAGTCTCCTAAGGGGGCCCATGGAAAAAGCTAAGAGCTTATCTCAAACCATTGGCATCACTTTGAAAAATGTAAAGATAGGAAACAATATGGGAGACCTAGTAAGAAAATGTGCCAAACCATCAAAAGCCCTTGATTGGGGGAAAACAACTAGATACTTCAAGAACTCCATCATTCATTGGTCCCCCTAGATTTCTAAGGCTTGAGGTTTTGTATCGCGCGAGTCCCTTGTGGAGAGAAATTAGAAAAAAATCAACAACAAAGGATTAAAATATTTAGCTTAGTTCTAGCACATAAGACCTAAACTGCATATAATTAGACTAGCTAGCAGCTCAGTACAACCTCATAGTTGGAAAGGAAAGAGAGAAAATAATGTTGGTCAACAAAGTGGTTGAAGTTTTGGGAAAGGTTATAACATCTAGTGCCAAAGCAAAATTTTATTGGAAATTCTAGCACATCAGGAAAGAAATGGACTCATTTTCTGGCCTTTTAGCTCTAGTGAGAGAATGCCCCTTATCCAATAGGAAGAAGGCTAACATTACGTAGAAAAGCCTTTTTTTCTCATTTTTGAAAATGTCTATGAAAATCATTTTGGTGAAATTGTCATCGTCACCAAAAAAGTAAGGCGCTTGATAGTGACATCTTGCACAAGTGTCGAGCACCTTTTTATGACCTGATGTTGCTATCTCGCACAAGCATCAATCACCTTTTTGTAAGGTACTCACAATTCAAATTCGAACGGATCATACTTGATAGCGATTGATACGTCCTATTTAAGACTATAAAGAGGTCAGAACCAAGCAAATAGACGCCCATGAGAGGTCTCTTGGGCCTCTACTCGCTTGGTACTGACCTCAGGAGGCCCTAGACTTAAAAAATTTGTATCAGGGAGATCCATATCCCGAGCGAACAAAACCGAGAGAGATATTTTTTTGAGCGAATCTTGTCAAAACCTTGATACAAATTGTGTACTTGCTTAAGTTACCTAGGCTATTAAAATGCAAAAAGTACTATGAGCAACACACACAAATTGGTCATCATAGTTCAGAACACAACATCAATCCATATAGGATTGGGGAGGCAAAAAATGTGTCCCCTCAGTAAGGCACACTAACATCCCACCATGGTAGCCAAGTTTCCAAATTGGGAGTATCTCCAAGAACTACATGCCTTGGTCTACAAAACTTTCCAAGCTTGTCATTTATGACATAAAATGTTATGATCTTCTTGAAAGATGAATATATGCACTTAATTGTGAGCCTCACCATGCTTTTCTCTTCTTTACAAAACTTTCCAAGCTCGTCATTTATGACATCAAATGTTATGCTCTTCTTGAAAGATGAATGTATGCACTTAATTGTGAGCCTCACCATGCTTTGCTCCCCATGTTATGCTCTTGTTAGGCATATTTTTCTTAGCTCCACCAAAGTAGAGAGTGCATACTACAGTTGAGTTTGCAGCCTTCTGTGTGTGTCTGTGTCTGCATGGAAAGTTTAAATGCGTGTTGCTTGTCTTAAAAAAAGAACTTATCAAACTCATGCTCCATGTGCCAATATGTGGTGTTCCCTGATTACGTGCTGATGTGGTTCATCTTTACTAGGCACTGATAATTAAATATGTGAAAAGCATTCTAGGGTTGGCAATTGAGTTACCAAGTAGCCTCCACGGAAGGTGATGCTCCATTCGAGTAATAGCTAATTGTTAGGGTTTAGAAGCCTTGCAATTCAAATGTTAGCATTAGAGAGAGAGAGAGAGAGAGAGAGAGAGAGAGAGAGAGAGAGAGAGAGAGAGAGAGAGAGAGAGAGATGGATGCATATTTGCCTTGTGTCACTACAAGTTTTGTGGAACATGATGAGAGTAATGTGGGACGTGATAGGGTAGAGAATGTGGATGTGCTGAGCAATATATGGGCATGTATATATATGATCAGAATTACCTTGGCTACAAATATTTAAACTATATATTTATTCTCAAATGAAACATATGGACCATACCTTGTCTTGTAAAAGAAAGAAATTATAGATGAAATTTTTGAAAATAGTGTCAAATTGCAAAAATGCTCACCAAGTTTTCTAATTTTTTTGTAAGAAATTGCAATAACGGGAATTCTGTAAATTTTTTCATGATTCATCTCACTACAACGGTTACAAGTTTAGTAGACCTTTCAAATTTGTAGAGTTCATGGCACATGATTGTGATAATTTGTGAGTGAGATTGTATTTTAATGATTTCATGCTATTAGTTGGTATATATGGGACAGTCCATGAAATGGTCCTGCGTTGGCGTGGGATAGTTTCATGGAGTGTCCCTTGATTCGTAGAAGAGTAAGAAGGGTGATGATCATGATCCGTTGTGCTATAATGCGTCCCTCAATCCCTGTGCTCTCATCGTGATGGCCATGATTGGCTATCCATCCAGTGTCTACCTACGACAATTGCTCCCAATAGCCAGTGCTTGCCTACGTCCACACTGTGTTTGATTGGGAATTGTGACTAAGATTGTGTTTTATTGAGGTCATGCTTTGAATCATTTTATATGGGACGCTGCATGAAATGGTCCTGCGCCGATGTGGAACACTTTCATCGAGTGTCCCATGATTTGTAGAAGAGAAAGAAGGGTGATGATCATGATCGGTTGTGCCATAGTACCTTTCCCTCAAGCCCTGAGCCTTGGTCATGATTCCCATGATTGGATATCCACCCCATGTCTACCAATAGCCATTGCTTGTCTTCGCATAATTGACGCCATCCTCAGCACTTAACTCCATCGATAGACTCGGCTATGCTGCCCGTGTTGCAGCTCCTGTGTGTTGACTGTGGTGGCCTAAGACCTGCATCACGGCTGCCCTATGCCTGCTAGATCAATTGCATAATAAATATTGACGCCTTCCTCAACCCTTAATTGCATCGACAGAATCGGTTGTGCTAGTTGTGTGCGGTTAGCCTATGCCCTGCATCCTAGAAAGAACATGGATTGAATGCATGGTATATTAAGTGAATGCAATAGTTTTCCTTTAGTAAATGTATGCCCAACATTATTGAATATGCACGACTTGTCATCCACTCTGTGCTTCAAAAAAACTTTTGTCCAAAAACTTGCTGAACCTACACTAAATTTGAAGGGTTTTACACCAAATCACACTACTTTTTTTAAAATGCGGTAGGTTTTCTCGTCTTTAAGCTCAAAATTTAGTGATAAATCTCCAAATTTATAGGTGGGATTACATTAAATCTAGGTTTTTTTTCGATCACTACATCCACTACGTGTTGCCCTGGCTCTATGCCACCCATGCCTAGCTTCAACCCAGCATGTATGTCACCTAGGCTTCTGAGCAACAAGCTCCTTTTTGGGAGTATGGATAGCAAAGGAAAACATCTTGCATGCCCGTGAAGACCTATTACCTGCAAAGATATTTCTTCTCCGCATCCAAGAGAGAAACAAGCATACACACAAGCATTTGTTCCTTCTAAGAGAGAGAGAGAGAGAGAGAGAGAGAGAGAGAGAGAGAGAGAGAGAGAGCGAGAGAGAGAGAGAGAGAGAGAGAGAGAGAGAGAGAGAGAGAGAGAGAGAGAGAGATGATTTTGGTTTAGGCTTGTAGAGTTTTTAAGACACACCACTTAACTGAAATCAATTTTGCACCTAAAAGCCAATAGTTTTGCGTAGCATCCTTCCAACTTGAGGGCTAGAGAGTACAAATCTAGAGTTCTAGGTATCAACAATGTGGAGCAAGGTTGAGACCCACGGTAGTCCAATGGGCACAAACATGTGCTATACATATTGTGCATTTTGCCAATATCTTGCAAGACCTCCATGTGGCACACAACAATGAGATTGACTCTCTCTCTCTCTCGCTCTCTCTCTCTCTCTCTCTCTCTCTCTCTGTGCACCACACCACACTACATATCACTATTTTCTCTTTCCAACAACATATGCATAACGTTGTGCCAAGAAAAAAAAGTGTTTATTGCTTCTTCATGTGTATGAAGTGGCAAGAAAAAAGCATGTTTGTTGCTTCTTCATGTGGTATGGAGTGCCTTTTTAGCCTTAATATAGATATGGGATAGTCTCGTAAGGTAGTTGAGCTTGAGAGAGAGAGAGAGAGAGAGAGAGAGAGAGAGAGAGAGAGAGAGAGAGAGAGAGAGAGAGAGAGAGAGAGAGAGAGAGAGAGAGAGAGAGAGAGTCATAGGGAATGTGTGTGATATTTGCCAATATTATAATCATTGAGGCTCCACAGAAAATCAAGAAGAGGGAGTGGTGGTTAGTGGTGTGCCTACACATGGGGTAGAAGGATTTACATGCTCCATTTAGTGTGACCTATTATCAACTAATATAGTAGAGTTTGAACCCTCAACATAGACAGAGGGGAGGATATCTTGTTTAAAACTAGTGTTCAATTGCTTTTTCAGTCTTTGTGGTGGGTCTTGCTTTGTTTTTCCATTTGCTCGATAAATTTTTCTCGGTGTATGGTAAGACTCGCTGTATCTTGAGCTAGAGACGTCGGATTTTAGTGTTTTAAAGTGCTATCCTAAGGCTTTTTCATGTTTTGGATGCATTTATGGTGTTATTTTTGTATTTTGAAAACATCTCTTACGTGTTTTCTCTCATCTCACATCACATCACTCATTAAGATTCATGGACATGGATTTTTGTGCACACTTAGGTTGGGCTCTAGAAAAGAATTTTGTACGAGCATGCATTTAAGTAATCGAGAAAATTTTTATGTATGTCTACAAGAAATACATTTCCAAAAAACTACTTTTGTGCTTTTTAGGATTACCTCTCTCTATGCTGAGTTGGCGTTTCTTACATGGCCCAAAATTGAGTCCAGCTTTCTCCTAATAGTTGTGCATGGTTTTGGACACTCTAAGCATGCAAGACAAAACAAAGAGGGAGTCCATATGAAATAGTGGGGTTTTGTTGCTAGATAAACTAGCAAGAAAGAGTGGCACCTCTTCTGTTTTTTTTTTGTTTTTTTTTGCAAAGGTATAACTCCCCAAGGGTCCAACTCTGTTTACTCTTAGTCCATATTCTCCCTAAAGAAAGGCCTAAGGGGCTCTTATAAATAGTACAAGGGATGCCTAAAAGAAGAGCCCCAAAAGATGTCATCCAGAAGCAATTGACTCAAAAGGCATTTGCTACCAAAAGCATGCATAAATCTGCTATCTTGGATGCTAGTGCAAATGTGGAAATCCATATAGCAATGCCACATGCTAGAATAGTGGAGATCAGCCTCAATCCCTATGCTTTCACTTTTTAGGACTTTAGGCCCCTTGTCCCATGTCCACTATTTGGTTAGGCTAGCGTTTTTAAACTCTAGTCCCCTTGATCCTCTTAGACCACCTTTTAAGTTGGGCATGCCATGTCACAAACTTGTGACATACCTCCCTCTTGGAAGAATTGTAATCGATCTCGATTACGCTTGCAAAACAGACAAAGCCAAAAACTTTCTTTAGTAGATGCTGACTCCATGTACCCATGCACTAGACTACACACATCTAGTACTTGCACAAAGACATCGGTCACTAATTGATCACATTGCGATTGAGGATCCAAGATACAAATCATGATCATTGTAGCTTGTTTAGCAATCACATCTGGACCTTGCTGATCTTTTTGTGGATCTCTTGATCTACTAAATCTTGTCACTATTAGACTCATATCCTTTCAAACATTTTGAGCAAACCATGGCCATGACCATCCCAACAAGATAGTAAATTGACTGAGCATGCAATTCACAAATCAAACACTTAGTTCACACTAAGAAACAAGGTCCAATCATTCAATCTACTCATCTCATTTAGTCCAAAAATCTAGATCTCTATATAGTCATCTCATCATTTTGGAACTCTTGATGCACTCACATTATCTAGATAGAAATATCAATGTACTAGATTCACATTCATATACCCATCACATGTAGATCTAGCTCGCTAACCTTTAATAGATGTGTAGATGCAATAAATTCATAAAATCATTCATTAGATAGAATGCTACAAAGAGTTCATCATTTTCTACATTACTCTAACAATACATACATGTAATTATTTGAATCTAGGAAATTTTCAATCCAATGTACATATTTTCATAAATTCATTCTATAGAATACTTTCAAACCATTAATATCCCTAAAATATCTTAGAAATAGTGATTTATTCAATGTAGGCAAACTCTGACAAATGACTAGAGTGGCTCCCCACTCATGCAGCACACACTGCAGTAGACTTAACCCACTGATTTGATGTGTTTTTAAGGAATAGACATTGCTACAAATCCAAAAGCCTAAAACTACAACTCAAAATTTAAGAGAATCTATAGAGTTTTCTTTCCCATCCACTTTGTATCAAAGAGTAAAAAAAAATAAATCTGTTGGCCAAATAATTGATTGACCTAGCTTATGCTTCTGTAACATTTCTTGTGCCCTAGGACCTTTGGGTTTCTATTCTGTCCCCCCAACCCCCCAAACACACACATACACACAATCCATTGGCACATCATTTTGAATTGTTAAAACTCTCTAAGGGTATTAGTTGGCTCCCTTGGATTTTTCTTTGGACACTTTGAAGTCGTTCGCGTGTTCAACATAGCCATACCAGTACTTAGCAAACTGCTCTTCTATCAATTTGGGTCTTGTGGATTTCTTCTCCTAATTTGGATTCCCTTGTAAGACTCTTTCTCAATTGAGATGCACACTAAGTTGTCTGTAGGATAGATTAATGAGCCGACATGCATACCAAATCCTTCCTTGGCATTTCCCATAAGTCTTTGAATGGCTCTTGCCTTTTGCTTCACAAAATATCATTAAATTTCTTTTAATAGTCTAAAACAAAACCACCCAATCTGGTCTTTCAAGGTTATACTTCAAAATGAGGATATTGGCAAAAAGGTATCCCAAAACCTTAACAACATTCAACCAAAATGTCTTCCTTTTTCACTCTTAGATGATGCCAGCCATGATGAAATCTTCTTCATATTATTTTGTTAACCAAGACAAAGTGAAAATTATCTTGCATTTTATCCACTTCTTAGGTTCTTCTCTATGCAATAGTAGAGTAGACCACCATGCATAGGCATTACCTTTTCGATAAGATGCCGCCCTTAGTACCTCGTAGGCTTCCAAGAAAGGTCTTCCCAAAAAGGAGATGTCAAACTATTGAATGAATGCAAGGGCTAAGTGGGTGTCCTTGTAGCCTAAGAACGTATGCCACCATCTTCCTTGAACTCCTTGGTCTTCTTTCTCTTTTTCTTACTTTCTAAACCGTTAGAAGAGGATAAGGTCAACTTCTATAAACTACTAGATTGATTTTTGTGTTTTCTTAGAATTTTTATTGATTCTACTTTTCTTAATTTTCTTAGTCTTTCTCTAGTTCTTTCGCTTTTTCTCATCCTACTCAAAACTAGAGGAAGAGGAACTATCGGCTTGTTTAAAGATGAAGAAAATTTATGGTCATCCTTGAAACAAAAACACTTCCTAGATCTGCTAGTAGACACCTCAAAAGTCAATTTTGCAAAAAAATAACCAGAGTAAACCCCATAGATTTGCTTTTCTTCTGAGAGTGATTTATGCTTTTCATCAATTTTCTTCTGAAGAGCTTTGTCAAACTCATTGTACATGTATAATTTTTACTTTTTTGTACTTGGCTTTGTTTTTTGATTAATTATTTGAGTTCAAAAACCTCATGGATGATCTCTCACCATCATGAGTGAACCTTGTAAATGGAAAAATTCCTTCAAGTGATTCAATTACTTTTAGTTTTGAGAGTACTTCATCAATCTTTTCACACGTGTCAGCCTACAACTAGCATTGATAGTGTGTCTTGTTGAAATCGCCTACTAGAAAATTCCATGGTCTCCCAAATCATTAGAAGGAGGATTGCTTCTGTTCGAATCTCCATTTATTTCTTCAGTTTACCCACTAAGATTAGGATTTTTCTCATCACCTTGCAAATGAGGCTTTGGGGGCGTGTTGTCTCTATTGGATTTATTGCTAGAACCCATGTGTGCTTAAAAAATGATTGGATCCTCCATAGAAGAAGAATTATTTAAGGTTTGATACTAGTGTTATAGGATTGTACACTCTAAGCAAGAAATCAATAGCAATGCACAAACAAAAACTATAAATAACTAAAGTGAACTTGAAGAGAGAGAGAGAGAGAGAGAGAGAGAGAGCACAAAACAATGGAGTTTTTTTCCTAGATACATTGGCCCAAAGACTGAGACCCTTTTTGGTATTTCCTTATTATTGCTTTGCAAAGGTACAAATCCCAAGGTTCCACATCTCAAGAATCTGCATCAAGATTATCCTTGAAGAGTCTCCCACGGGGATCTTATAAACAATACAAGGGATACCCAAAAATAGAGCTCATGAGCATCTGCTCCCAAAAGTGTGAAAATCTGCTAGCTTTGCAACCAATGTTGTCGTGTCGTGGCACAGGTATGCTATGATTCCATTCTTAGATGCATGGTAGCATTTCCAGTAATATACATAAGTATGTGTGTGTTATAGGGCTAAGTTATATATCTCATTTACCTAATGGCCTTTACGATAACTTTCTAAAATTTATTCCTAAGATTTGGGAGGATAAAAAGCCTTAATGGCTTTGAGATTTATTTCTTACTTATCCACTTCCATCTCTTATAAAGATCTTATATCTATCATGATTATACTATAGTTCTCTTATTTTTAATTTTGTAGTATTTTATTTTTTATTTCAAATTGATATTAACTTTTTTGGGATGTATACAAACTCTTGAACACTATTTTCAAAGATCGATGTCATGTTTACATACACGATGATGTGTGTTTTCTTGGAGGCAAAGGGTCCACTCAAAGACTTTTGCAACAAAAAAAGAAATGTTTTTGTGAAATTTTTGGTGTTCGCTTCCCATTCAAATTTGAAAAAGTGTTCAACATAAAAGTTGTAGCCCGTGAGCAATTGAAAAGAGTTTGTCCAAAGAAGGCATATCCCACACTCCATGAAAGTACACGACAATTTATCCATTAATATCGACATTAATATGGGCCAACAAGTATCAAAGAAAAACATATGTCTTAGCAATGTTTCCTTCCTAGCCAACATGTGCATTTTTAGATTAATGATACCCAAACCTCCAAGGGTAACATGCAGTGCAATATAATCCTAGGCAAGCCATGCATTTGCAGATGATCCCAAAAACAATTTCAACAATTTAGATTTGAATCTGGTTAAGCTACTGTTAGACCAATCCAAAAAAGTCAAAAAATACGTCAAGTAAGAGATCAGAATAGCATACAAAATTCTTAATCTAACATGAATGGGCCATTCAGTAGAGTGCCATGAAGCCATTTTTCTTTGAATCCTATCATCTACCCATTGAGTGAGTTGTTTAGCAGAGACATAAACTCCCAATGGATACCTCAAATGTCTGAAAACAGTTTCCCTTGGGACTCTCTTACCTTGCCGAATCAAATTATGAAACTGGTGTGCTTAAACATCGATCAACTGAGATTTGCCAAGATTTAATATATACTAGCAGCAAGTGAGTACACATTCAAATAAGACATACATTTCTTATATTGCCATTCTCTGCATGCAAAAATTTGATGGTATCATTAAAAAAATCAAAAGCTAGTATGTGTTCATTCCCTACCTATAGCTCTTTGAGGGTCCCATTTATGGCTTGTGCATGGAGAAAGAAAAAAAAAGGATTAGTAGAAACTGCAAACAAAAGAGGACTGAGTGGACTTCTTTTCCTAATAGACCTTCCCACCTTAATGGTTGGGGACAATTTACCATTGAAAATGACCCTTGAAATTGCCCCTAACCCCAACAATTGTATGCAGTTGGAAACTCTTTGCTGAAGCCCCAACTTTTTCATTACATTGACTTAGTCAAATTCTTTAGCAAAGTCAAGTTGAAATAACACCACTTTTTGATTACATTTCTAAGCATACTCTATTCCAAGCATAACTATGAGAATGTTGTCTAATATGTAGGGGTGTAATGACCCCACTAGATTGTACACTTTTAATAAGCGGATGCTTTCTAGTAAGCTTGATGTTTGCTTAGTTCAAGAGCATAAGAAACATGATAGAGCTGGGAAACTTATGCACTACAGAGGTATGCAGTGTTTCTATGGAGGTAAGAAAGGGGGGTATTCAGGGGCACTAACCTATGTAAAGGCCTCTCTTGATCCTGGATGGATTTTGGATCACCCTTCTGGTTGATGTTCGGTTTTTCATGTCTCCATTCAATGGGGCAATATGATAGTTGTTAATGTTTATGCTGATAATAATCCTAGACGCAGAGGGGAGCTCTGGAAATGGTTAGCAAGTGTTGAACTATCTCATGGTAATGTTGTCGAAGATTTTAATATGTTCTCTACAGGTCAAGACACAACATCAACTGGCACAATCATTACCAAGCTAGAAAGTATCCCTTGGGAAAGGCTGGTGCAAGATGCTTGGCTTACAACATCTCACCAAAATCAGGATTTTACCTTTCACTCTCAGTCGCATGTGTCATCCTGGTCTAGATTGGATAGGTTTTATCTTGTTGCTAACCATTGGTTGCCCGCTAATGTTGAAATGATTATCGATTTTCAATGCTCTCTATCATATCATTTTCATGTTGTATCATCCTTGTCTAATGCATCAGTTGACTCTCAGTTTAAAAAAGGTGGCCTGTCTCGCTCTCTCATGGCTAATAATTCTTTCTTGAAGCATCCACTGCTTAAAATGTATGTGAATAACTTGATGTAGCAGATATATGATATGTTTAAAGGGGAGGATCCAATTATTGCTTGGCATTTTTTGTTTGTGCCACAGGAACAGAATAATAGAGATAGACAGCAAAAGATAGAGAAAGAGATCTTTGCATTGATGAATTTTTGCAGAGTTTTGATATAACAGAGGAGCAATTGAATATGAGCGCACTCCGTTGTACGGAGCTCGAACCTTCCGACCACCCCCGAGCTTCAGTCCTCTTGCATGCAGCGTCTCACTCGCACTTGCACTCGCACTCACACTCGCGGAAGAGGAGATCTATGAATGATCCCCAAACGCACCACCTGTTGTGCTTTTATCCTTCTTTTTCTCGAAAAGCCTGCCACTTTTCAAAATAGCCGCTTTTTAGGCGTTCGGTCAACTCGATTTTCGCACCAAGTATACCTGCAAGAATAAGATAATAACTTGATCGCTAAGCAATCCGTAAAGGTTAGATTTTTATCATGACACTTTCACAGATCCTGTTTCACACATTGATTTCTGCATCGCCTACAAAATAGCCAAAAGAACATACTCGTGCAACCAATTCAACATGATAATCAAAGTAAAAAAAACATAAATATATACCTTCATAATCTCAATTGCAATAGTCCACCATGAAGAAACAAATCCACTTCTTGGTTGATAGCAGGGAGAGCTGTATGATGTTGTATGTCTGCATGTCCCTGTGTATACTACACTGCTTCTGTCGTCTGTTTGTTTTCATCATAACTTTTACAAACAAACTCAGAACACAGCAATCCAGGTACTCAAAACGACAGGAATAGGTCTGGTCTACAAGGCATCATAGACAGAATTGCAGAAAACGGCTTTCTTTGGTTGAAAACGCACCTTTTAGGTTGCGACTCATAAAACCTATATTTTTTGGTCTCCACTACTTTTTCAACTTATTTTAAGTCTACCCATGCATTTCAAGCTAAAACACATAAATATAAAACACTGATATTAATAAAAATTTCAACTTTACTGTTCATAGACAGATTATCTGTTATTCATTAATCTTTATCAAATACGTCTTTAGTGTATTATTTAAAAAAAGAATATATATTCTCTCTTAATATCCCAAACTCATTCATATAAGCTCTATTTAATAGACTGTTCAACAATCTTTCAAATTGTGCTAAACGAAAGATATGCCCTATTACATTCGTTTCGACTTTAAGAACTTCAAAAATTAGTTCTATTACATTCTCCCCTTATAAAAAATAACTTTGTCCTCAGAAATGGAAAGAGAGGGAAATTCTCTTTGCAAAACACTAAGATCAACCCATGGTGCATCCTCTACTGGATAGTTCTACCACTTAACCAAAACTTTCACAATGTCTCTATTTCTCAGATGTTTAATACGCTGTCGTGCTGTGACACGTACATAGTGGGAACGCATGCTACAAGATCTATCTTGTAATTTTTTAGATAATAATTATATTTCCTATAATGTACATATGCATATTTAAGTATAATAATAAGCCTTCTATCTCATCCTATTATTTTTCTCAAGGATAACCGATTCTTACTTTACCATCAGAAAATACTATGGGAAA
Organism: Adiantum capillus-veneris; assembly: GCF_014529385.1. Taxonomy (NCBI): domain Eukaryota; kingdom Viridiplantae; phylum Streptophyta; class Polypodiopsida; order Polypodiales; family Pteridaceae; genus Adiantum; species Adiantum capillus-veneris. Next base: position 46,522,125 of record NC_140953.1, read on the forward strand.
AGCATCAATAGCTCCGCCTCTTTAAGTTGGGGAAAAAAGCATTGATTCTTTATTTCTACTATCTCATTATCATCTCACACCCTAGCTAGATCCTATATCTAGGGTAAACTCCAATATATATATATATATATATATATTCTATGTATTTTTTATACTTTTCTTATATTTCTTTTGAAATAACTACTAGGAGGGAATCAAATCTTAGTGGGACACTAGGTGGCATGATTTCAAAGATACGCTTATTTTAATGCATTATTGCAAGCATGATCACAAAACTTTGTCAAGGAGCAATGTCATGCTTTCATATGGCATGAGGTGTCCTTTGGAATTAAATGAAAGTCTAGGCTAAGGGGACCACGGGAAGAATTTTGCTACCAGAAATAGACCCTATTTTGATGAATTTTTTACACAAGGTTCCAATCTGAATTGGAAAATGATTTTAAATTGAAAATCGTAGCTAATGAGCTGAAATTTCTGCCCATATTTTTACTTTTTTATTTGGAGCCACGGTTGAGGAGATATGATCAAAATACTGGACCCCAGTTTTCCCACATCATGCAGGGACAACTCATTTCCAACTTTTCCAATTCCTATTCACACTGGCTCCTCTCTTCTTGTGTAAACCCTTGGGGGTTCCCTTCACCTATAAAAGGGGACCTCTTCTTCCTTGAAAGGAACTCAAGCATTCAAGCTATTGATGAGAGGAATTCTTGAGGGAGTGAGTAGTAATGCCTAATTGTACTTAGCCATTAACATAAGCCTAAGCCTACACTTTCTCCTAGAGGAAGACTAGCCATCCTTGCATGCTATCCTTGGAAGATCAACTCTAATCAAAGAAGGACGTGGACTTGGCGTATCAATCAAAGTTGAATTCTCCCCTCTTCTTCTCTCTCTATCAATAATGGTGCCGAAGGGTTTGTCGAGTAAGATGTGTTCTACATTGATGTTTTCTTGATTTCTTGTTGTTTTCATTTTCATCTCTAATCCAAAAATATATATATATATATATATATGTATTTAATCTCATCTCCTTAACCAAACCTATCTCTCTCACTCTTAGTAATTCATCCTCTCTACAAATTTTAGGTTCTCCTTGCTACAGGTACATCTCTCCCCACAGTATCCTTATTGCCTACGAGCAAGAATAGGACTTGGGAGGGAAACTTCTCATCTCTTCACTTCTCTCATATTTACATTTTTCTTATATCTACATTTCTCACATACTATCCTAGATGAATAACCCACATGATGATAATTTCTATCGCTTTCACTCTGCACGATCTATTAGAATTAACGTATGGATTAGTCGTAAAATACACTTTCAACAACGTAAAGTGTTTCTCTTCGGCCCTGAAAGGCTCAATGAAATACTTCTATCACCGGATCCCATCATAATACCTCTCATAGACTATAATTTTTCTTTTGATGTAAGCGTAGTTATCTTGCTATGAACCAAGAGGATTTGTACACACAATTAATCCCAATCACTAGACAAAATATATATATTATGGTAAGCACAAAACTACAATTGCAAAGAACAATTCGTAGCCTATTTGGTCAGCCAAGATTGAATGCCATTAACTCATCTATTAACCCTTTCATATTACCCATGATACGATATGACCATAGCCTTGATGTTTTCATCTTCGTATTGTTTTGACATTCTCTTTTGTGTTCTTTCTTTGTGTGTGAGTTCAAGAGAGAAAGAGTGAGTCTTCTTTGATTGCGGTTCTTTCCAAACCCTAGTCTTCATGGCATCTATGGTTTAACTCCTTCATATAGTTTTTGTTGAGTTCTCTCACAAACTCTCATAGCCATAAGCCCGGTGCTTTCCTGGCAAGACCACAAATTTCTCGACATATTTTTGGTGAACCCGACGCGAATCTGCTAGGGTGAGAGTTTGTGGGTAACCATGGGTGATCATGTTGAGCGACAGGGTATGCATTTTGACCCAGCAACAATGCAAATGTTTAAAGCATTTGCAATGTTCATGCAACAACAACATGCTACTGAACGAAGAGATATTTCAGCAACGAAGGCCATACAAGCTGTCGTCAACAAAATGGATCAGTTCAATGGCAAAGATGTAACCAAGTACTTACGCAAGTATGTGAAGGAGATGGAGCTGCATCGCGTGTCAGAAGGTGAGATGATTCAAAGCTTTGAGCTAGTTGTTGCTCCAAAAATTAGGGAGCATGTTAGGGCAATTAAATATGGGCATGGGAGAAATTGGGAAGAACTCAAAGTAGCTTTAAAGAAGGAATATTTCATGGAGGACTCGGAGAGAGTGACCAAAAGGACATTCTTAGAATGGGTAGTCAAGCCAAAGCAAGGACTATCAATAACAGAGCTACTTAGGGAATTTGAGCGGCGCTATGCACAAATCACTAGGACAGAAAGGGCCACACTAGATGCAGAGAAGACAGATATTTTCTTACAAGCTGCAGGTAAAGAGTTTCAAGAAAATTTGGAGCTTCTTCTTGAAGATAAAGATGCTGAGCAAGGACTAAAGACCGACTGGAATGAGCTTGAAGGTGCTGTCTCACTGCTTGCTAAATGACAAAGAAGAAGGGACAAGATGGTAGTAAACACTACAAGTCCTTCCACCTCAACTTATGACAAAATGGTAAAGCCTACTTTTATCGCTTCTAAGTTTTATGAGTCCATGCTAGATGAGCTTGTGAAGGGAATGCGTGACTTGAAGGTGAAGTTTGCAAAGCTTGAAGAAAAAGACCAACCATCAGGGCCACTTCCTAGGCAAAGACAACAGCCCAAAGAAGGGTTTGTTAATAGATGTATTTGGTGTGATAGTACAGACCATGTAAGAAGGGATTGTGATGATTTTGGTGATGCTTTGTCAAAAGATGTTGTCTTTTTTAAGGATGGTAAAATCCACTTAAGAGAGATAGGTCTACCCTTGAGAACTAACTTTGGGAAGGGGGGAATGCAAACCTTAGTTGAAGATATGGCAACCAAGCATGCCACCTCTTCAGTTGAGGCAACTACTTATAGAGTAAAAATTGAACATTTTTGTGATGAAGACGTGAGTGACCATCATGGTCAAATTTGGCCAAATGTCATGCAATTAGCTAAAAAGAGAAAGCTTACAAAAGAGATTCTACATGAATCAGGTGATTGCATACGTCTAGAAACAGGATGGAATGATCCAGTGGACTCATTGTCAGTGCATGCCTACATTACAAAATGCCAACAAAATGAGGCGATTGTAGAAGAGAAGCGCAGACGTGAGAATACTGATGAAGGACCATCAAAAAGAGCTTCTAGAGGTGGGGAAAGAAGCGACTCAATGCCTTCTCAAACACCCTCAACACAAGGAGCATCTCCACCTGAAGTACTCATGGAGGAGTCTACAACAGGAAAGAAGAAAGATCCAACAAAAGGTAAGACAAAAGGCCCAACTTATAAACTACAATCTGATATTGAGGTTGCTACAGATTTAAAGAAAGTCTTGGAGGAAAGGATCTTGAATAGCAAGATTGAGTTTACTCTGGGAGAAGTTATTGGCATTGCAAAGCGTGAATTCCATGAGGAGATCATTGACATCATCAAGAGGAAGAGGCAAACCCTTGCTGAAGTTTCTTGTCCACAGGTTGAAGGGGAAACCTCAAAGACACAAGGGATGCAACTGCAAAATAAGGAGAATGATGGAGCTGTGGTAGGATGCTACCAATCTAGTGGGAGAGTGAAGCAAGTGCATTTCTCAAATGATGATGAAGAAGTTGAAGATATTCCTAGGAGTTACTATTCACGAAGTCATTGGGCAAGGGTTACTACAGAAACTTTGGTCAAGGTAGGTGATCTTGAAGAGCCATTTGTTGCCTTGATTGACCATGGTTCATAAATAAACATAATGTCAAAGAGTCTCTACAACAAGTGCAAATGGCCGATGGACACAGATCATGGCTGGATGGTAAAAGTGGCAAACAATTCATCTGGTGAATTGTATGTAGCATGTCCAGGTGTGAAGGTAACAATAGGTGATGTAAAGATTGACCAAAACTTCTTTGTACCGGATACATCTTCATATCATCTCATCCTTGGACAGCCCTACATTATGGGAGTTTGAATGGAAACAAAGGTAATGGATGATGGTTCAGCATATGCTGGGATACGTAGCAAAGATGGTAAACGAGCTGTCCAATTTCTCACAGTTTGTGTGAACCATGAAAGAAATCGTGACAACCTCAGAGAACATCCTCTACCAAAGGTGAGCAAAGAGTTTCATGATCATAGAGAAATGATGGGTTTTGGCCAAGTACCATTGTAAAGCGGGATTGCAGTGGTATAGAAAGAAAAAGGGTCTCGCCTGATCCAAAAATAGGTAAATCGTTTTCAACGAGCTCCTTGGTAACAAAGAATGAATCAGTATGTTTTACAAAACTTGAAGATTTGAAGAGATGTGAGAGGCAATATGTGCATAATGTACAAATAGGCATGAAAAAGAGTGGGTTGCTAGAGCCTACTGAAAATGTTTTGGGTTTGTGTGAACCAGTTTCTTTTGTAGATACTATGGGTGAGGTTGATGCTATAATGGGGTCTAATTTGCATCTTGAAAATGAATTTGTGGAAGTTTTCTCTATGGAAATGTATCAAGTAATAGAAGCCTTTAAAGAAAGACAAACAGTTGGCCCAGAAGTCCATGTTGAAACTAAATACAAGAGTGTAGCAAAGAAGGTGAAACCAGTAGCTTCACCCTTACCACCCAACAACAGGGAAAAGATTGAGCAGGCTTCTTTACAACCAAGTTTGAGGAATCCTAAAAAGATTGGGCATACCTTCACAAAGGAGTCTTTCCAAGACTTGCAGATTGGCCGCAAGGAGTTTCTAACACAGGAGGAGACAAAGTGCTTCAAAGAAATGCTTTCAAAGCATGGTAAGGCTTTTGCATTTGAGCCACATGAGATAGGATGTGTTGATCCTTCTATTGTAGCTCCTATGGTAATTTTCACAATACCTCATGTGCCTTGGAATCTGCGGCCTATTCCGGTTCCAAAGGCTCATTTGCCAAAGTTAGTAGAGCTACTAAATGAGAAAATCAAAATGGGAATCTTGGAGCCTTCTTGTGCTCCATACTCAAACAGGTGGTTCACAGTTCCGAAGAAGAATGGTTCTCTACGCTTCATCCAAGATATGCAACCAGTGAACAAGGTGACAATTAGAAATGTAGGTACAGGTCCAATTGTGGATGAGTTTGCAGAGGAATTTGCAGGGAGGGCAATCTACTCAATGGGGGATTTCTACTCAGGGTATGATCAATTTCAGCTTGCAATCGAAAGCAGAGACTTGACAACCATGAGGACACCTTTGGGTTTGGTAAGGATGTGTACCTTGCCACAGGGAGCAACCAACTCGGTTGCACATATGATGAATGGGATAAATAAGGTCTTACGTGACTTTATTCCTCAAATCACAATGCCTTTCATTGATGATTTGCCTATCAAAGGATGTGAAGAAAGTGACAAAGATGAAGCTTTGGATCTCAAGGGATGTCGCAGGTTTGTGATAAATCACATAAATGATTGTGATAAAATTTTGTCTAGGTTGGAAGAAGTGAATCTTACATTGTCAGGGAAAAAGTCTATGTTTGGTGTCAATGAAGTGCTTATTGTGGGGCACATGTGTGGGCCATATGGTAGGAAACCTTGTCCAACAAAGGTAGATGCCATCCAAAGAATGAAAGAAACGTGCACTAGCATCACTGAGGTTAGAAGGTTTCTGGGAGCATGTATCTTCTATGTTATTTGGATTCCACATTATGCACATGTAGCTGATCCTCTTTATCAGCTGCTTAGAAAGAATCAGAAGTTTAAATGGACAGAAGCACATGTAAATCCATGAAAAAGCTAAAGGATTTTCTCCAGTCAGCAACAACGACTTTGAGAAAGGTAGACTATGAGTGTCAAAGGCCAGTGATTGTGACAATAGATACCAGTCCTACAGGGATTGGATGGGCAATAGGGCAATATGACAAAGAAGGACACAGGTATGTGGTAAGATTTGGAGCAAAGGTACTAAGTGCTCGCCAAAGAAACTATCCACAGATAAAGAGAGAGTTATGGGGTATTGTTACAGCCTTGAAAAGTGGGAAAGAGTACCTAATTGGTGCATGTGTGGTTGTAGAAACAGATTGTCTACCACTTCTTGGGATGATTACAAGCTGCTCAACTCCAGAAATTACTATGTTGCGGTGGATTGCCTACATTAAGTCCTTAAATCCTGAGTTTAAGCACATTGCAGGTAAAGACAATACAGTGGCAGATATGCTATCAAGGGAAAGGTATGAAGATGAGTCACAAATGATTGACGAGGGAGATGATGTAGGCACAAAGTTCTATTCTATCTCTCATGTCAAAGGTAACAATGTCTGCATGACTAATCTACTTGAATCATTCTTGAAAGAGCTTTATGAAGGTGATTGGCTTCTTATTGGAAGCTACTTGAGTACTCTAACAAAACAGGATGATTGGTCTGAACAAGAATTCAAGAGGATACGCAGGAAAGCATATGGGCACTTTTTGAGGGATGGTTACTTGTGGAAGCATCCTACACAAAAGGGTGCTACACCACAAAGGGTTATATGTAAAAAAGAGACTCAAGTAAAGCTCATGCAAGAGTTTCATGAGAGTCTATGGGCTGGACACAGGGGTGTATGGGCAACCTTCTCCAAGTTGAAAGAAAAATACTGGTGGAAGGGTATGTATAAAGATGTATCTCAGTTTGTAGATACATGTGTAACTTGTCAAGTGTATTCAAATGTTCGACATCGTGATGGATTGCACCCTACATATCCACTAGCCATGCACTATAAATGGGTTGTGGATCTAGTCACAATGCCTCTAGGACTCTGGCAGATGAGATACTTGGTTCTTGCACGAGAGGACCTAACTAACCAGGTTGAAGGAAGAGCATTAAGAGCTAAAACCACAGAAGCTGTGTGAAAATTCCTTCTTGATGAGGTGATTTGCCGTTATGGTTGTGTGGAAAAAATCACTGCAGATAGAGGTGAGCTGGATGCCGAAGAAGCATGGGAGTTCTTTTCTAGATTAGGAATCAAGCTTTCTCTTACTACAGTTTACAACCCTGAAGGCAATGGAAAGAGTGAAAGAGGGCATCATCCTATCATCAAAGCTTTGGCCAAGGCTTGCGAAGGAAGAGTTGGTGAGTGGCCAAAACTGTTACCATATGCTTTATGGGCTGATCGTACAACACATAGCTCAGTAACTGGCTACATGCGTGCGGAGCTAATGTATGGTCAAAAGCCAGTGATGCCGATTGAAGATACAATTCCCACATGGAATGTACTACCTTGGCAAGAGGGGCTTAGCAGGGAAGATCTCCTTGCACTGCGTATAAGGCAGCTAGATAGAAGACCTGGAGACATTGAAGCTGCAAAAGAACGACTCAAAAATGCAAGGTTGAAAAACAAGGAATACTTTGATAAGCGACATCAACTCAGGAGAAAAGCAATTGACAAAGGTGACTGGGTTTTGGTGTATGATAGTAGCCTTGATAACCAAAACACAGTCATGCGTAAGTTTTCAAAAAGATGGTTTGGACCGTATGCTGTAGATCATGTGCATGAAAATGCTACTTACAGCTTGTCTGAACTAGATGGTACAAAAGTAAAGATTCCCATTGCAGGAAAAAGGATCAAAATGTTTAAGAGAAGAGGAGACAATGATCCAGAAGATATTGATGAGGAAGAAGAGCAAACCACAGGTAAAGATCAAAGTGAAGATGAAGATTTGGAATCATCCAGTGAAGAAGAAAGCAAGGAAGATGTACAAGAGGGCTGATCTTACAAAGAAATAATGTGGCACATACCGGAGGATGTGCAGGTTTAGAGGGGATGGATGTCTTGCTATAACACGTACATAGTGGGAACGCATGCTACAAGATCTATCTTGTAATTTTTTAGATAATAATTATATTTCCTATAATGTACATATGCATATTTAAGTATAATAATAATCCTTCTATCTCATCCTATTATTTTTCTCAAGGATAACCTATTCTTACTTTACCATCAGAAAATACTATGGGAAAAGCATCAATAGCTCCGCCTCTTTAACTTGGGGAAAAAAGCATTGATTCTTTATTTCTACTATCTCATTAACCTCTCACACCCTAGCTTGATCCTATATCTAGGGTAAACTCCAATATATATATATTCTATGTATTTTTTATACTTTTCTTATATTTCTTTTTAAATAGCTACTAGCAGGGAATCAAATCCTAGTGGGACACTAGGTGGCATGATTTCAAAGATACACTTATTTTAATACATTATTGCAAGCATGATTACAAAACTTTGTCAAGAAGCAATTTCATGCTTTCATATGGCATGAGGTGTCCTTTGGAATTAAATGAAAGTCTAGGCTAAGGAAACCACGGGAAGACTTTTGCTGCCAGAAATGGACCCTATTTTGATGAATTTTTTACACAAGGTTCCAATCTGAATTGAAAAATTATTTTAAAATGAAAATCGTAGCTAATGAGCTACAGTTTTTGCCCATATTTTTACTTTTTTATTTGGAGCCATGGTTGAGGAGATATGATCAAAATACTGGACCCCAGTCTTCCCACATCATGCAGGGACAGCTCATTTCCAACTTTTCCAATTCTTATTCACACTGGCTCCTCTCTTCTTGTGTAAACCCTTGGGGGTTCCCTTCACCTATAAAAGGGGACCTCTTCTTCCTTGAAAGGAACTCAAGCATTCAAGCCATTGATGAGAGGGATTCTTGAGGGAGTGAGTAGTAATGCCTAATTGTACTTAGCCATTAACATAAGCCTAAGCCTACACTTTCTCCTAGAGGAAGACTAGCCATCTTTGCATGCTATCCTTGGAAGATCAACTCTAATCAAAGAAGGGCGTGGACTTGGCGTATCAATCAAAGTTGAATTCTCCCCTCTTCTTCTCTCTCCATCAATAATGGTGCCGAAGGGTTTGTCAAGTAAGATGTGTTCTACATTGATGTTTTCTTAATTTCTTGTTGTTTTCATTTTCATTTCTAATCCAAAAAATATATATATGTATCTAATCTCATCTCCTTAACCAAACCTATCTCTCTCACTCTTAGTAATTCATCCTCTCTACAAATTTTAGGTTCTCCTTGCTACAGGTACATCTCTCCCCGCAGTATCCTTATTTCCTACGGGCAAGAATTGGGCTTGGGAGGGAAACTTCTCATCTGTTCACTTCTCTCATATCTACATTTCTCACATACTATCCTAGATGAATAACCCACATAATGATCATTTCTATCGCTTTCACTCTGTATGATCTATTAGAATTAACATATAGATTAGCCATAAAATACACTTTCAACAACGTATAGTGTTTCTCTTCGGCCCTAAAAGGCTCAATGAAATACTTCTATCACCGGATCCCATCATAATACCTCTCATAGACTATAATTTTTCTTTTGATGTAAGCGTAGTTATCTTGCTATGAACCAAGAGGATTTGTACACACAATTAATCCCAATCACTAGACAAAATATATATAGTATGGTAAGCACAAAACTACAATTCCAAAGAACAATTCGTAGCCTATTTGGTCAGCCAAGATTGAATGCCATTAACTCATCTATTAACCCTTTCATATTACCCATGATACGATATGACCATAGCCTTGATGTTTTCATCTTCGTATTGTTTTGACATTCTCTTTTGTGTTCTTTCTTTGTGTGTGTGAGTGCAAGAGAGAAAGAGTGAGTCTTCCTTGATTGCAGTTCTTTCCAAACCCTAGTCTTCATGGCATCTATGGATTAACTCCTTCATATAGTTTTTGTTGAGTTCTCTCACAAACTCTCACAGCCATAAGCCCGGTGCTTTCCTGGCAAGACCACAAATTTCTCGACAACGCGTATCTAGCACTAAGTCTGGTTCTACAGTCAATGTTCCGTCATCTTTCAACTTCAAGTTGTCTTGTAAAACATGATGCACATTAGGAACATATTTTTTCAATAAACTCACATGAAATACAGGATGCAGTTTAACATGAGAAGGCAATTCCAATTTGTAAGCTAATGAACCAATGAGCTTCAAAATTTTAAAAAGCCCAGCAAATCTTGGAGACAATCTTCTATCCTTTCCAAGAATCAAATGAGACTTCTCAGGAATAACCTTTAAGAAAACCATATCATCAGTTTCGTACTCCACAACACGATGTTTCTTGTCATAATAGAATTTATGTATCTTTGGAGCTTCTCTAATATTCCCCCTGATTTTGGCCAACTCGCTATCCATTTTCTCAAGCATCTCACGTGACAGTTCTACCTTATTTCTGGAGTTAAGAAAATCAATAGGTGTGGGACAGTTGTAGCCATACATTGCCTCAAACGGAGTCATCCAAATAGATGAATGATATGAACTGTTATATGCAAATTCAACCAAAGGCAGATATTCATTCCAATTAGAGTGGTTTTCGTTGACATACATTTGTAACATATCTTCTAAAATACGATTCACTCTCTCCATTTTCCCATCAGTTTGAGGATGAAAAGCAGTAGACATGCGTAACTGGGTAACTATAGAGTCAAAAGTCACTCTCTAGAAATGATAAGTGAACTTAGAATCTCTGTGAGACACTATACTCTTGGACATGCCATGAAAACGACATATCTCTTTCACAAATAAGCGTGCAATGGTCAATGCAGTATCAATTATTTTTACAAGAAAGAAGTGAGCTTGTTTTGTGAGTCTATCTACCACCACAAAGATCGAATCATACCCTCCACGAGTAGTAGGAAGTCTAATGATAAAGTCCATGGATATAGAGTCCCACTTCTGTAAAGGAATGTCTAAGGGTTGAAGATCACCAGGCATCCTCTTATGTTCAATCTTAACTTGTTGACATTGAAAGCACTCACACACATAATTCTTAACATCCAATTTCATACACGGCCAAAAGAATGAACTTTTAATCTTTTCATATGTCTTATTCAATCCAGGATGACCAGAAAAAGGTGAATTATGACACTCATGCAAAATTTGACTCTTAAAAGCAGAATTTGCAGGAATACACAAGCGGTCATAATAATACTGATTTTCCTTATACAAGTGATATCTGTTCTCATACATCTCACCAATATTTTCACGCAAGAATTTCAAAAAAGGCATATAAAAAGAATCATTTTCAACTTCAACATGTATATCATCAATCAAATTAGACCACACAACAGTCAACAAATTACACATAGGCCTACGACTCAATGCATCTGCAACTTTATTTTCTTCTCCACAAAAATACTTCAAATCAAAGTCATACTCAGTCAGAAATTCAATCCATCTGCTTTGTCTGTTATTTAACAATGGCTGAGTGAAAATATCCTTCAAGCTCTGATGATCAGTACGCAATTCAAATTTTACGCCAAGCAAAAGATGAATCCAATGCTTCAATGCATGAACAACAACAAGCAATTCTAGATCATGTGTTGCATAGTTCAATTCATGTCGTCTTAATTTCTTAGACTCATAAGCAACCACTCTTCTTTCTTGTGTTAAAGACAACCTAATTGTTCACCACTAGCGTCACAGGACACAACAAATGGTTTGCCCATCTCAGGAGCTTTTAAAACACAATTTCTGCTATTTTAGCCTTCAGGGTCTCAAAAGCAGTCTCACAGTTAGAAGTCCACACAAAACCCTTGTCTTTCTTGGTCAATTTGGTCAAAGGACTTGCTATCTTAGAGAAATCTTTAATGTGTGCTCTCTCATATTGTGCTAGACCCATAAAGCTTCTTACATCCCTTAATGACTTAGGTGTTGGCCACTCCACAATAGTCTTAACTTTATCAAGATCAATGTGAATCCCCTCTTTAGAAATCACTCTTCCCAAATACGCAATCTGATCCTTTGCAAAAGAACACTTACTTCCTTTGGCATACAATTTATGTTCATGCAAAACTTCAAATGTTTTCTTTAAATGCAATGCATGATCTTCTTCATTCTTAGAATACACAAAAATATCATCCAAGAATACCAGAATGAATTCATCAAGATATGGGTGAAAAATATTATTCATTAAGCACATGAAAGTTGCTGGTGCATTAGTCAAACCAAAAGCAAGAACTGTAAATTTATAATGCCCATAACGTGTACGAAAAGCAGTCTTTGGAATGTCCTCGGCCTTAATGCGGATTTGATGGTAGCCAGAACGAAGGTCATTCTTTGAAAATATTGTGGCACTACTCAATTGGCTAAGCAATTCATCTATGTGAGGAAGAGGATATTTGTTCTTAATGGTCTGTTTGTTTAATCCCCTATAGTCAATGCATAACCTATATGTACCATCCTTTTTCTTTTGGAATAACACAGGACAACCCCAAGGAGATACACTAGGTTTAATGAAACCCTTTTTCAAAAGATCATCAAGTTGTATCTGGAGCTCTTTAAGCTCATCAATATTTAACCTGTATGGAGCCCTTGAATAAGGTGTTGCTCCTGGATATAGATCTATGGCATGGTCTACCACTCTAGGCGGAGGCATACCAGGAAGATCGTCCGGAAACACATCCTTAAATTCATGTAAGAGATCCTCTACAAATTCTGGATTTGTCTCTTTCTGTTTATCCCCAGATTCTTCTTTAATCTCATTAGCAAACACAAGAAACGTCTCACACTCTTATCTAAGTCACCTTATCAATTCCATGGCCAAAACTAGATTTAGAATCTCTTTCTTTCCACGAAGAGTGTGACTTATCATCATCAAATGATTAAAGATATATTTTTCTTTCTTAACAATCAATCAAACATGATTTTCAATCATCTAATTGATACCAATGATAACATCATGCATATCAATGTTTATGATATAGAAATCATCTTTATGCTTCCGACTCTTCAAAGAAAAAAAACAATTTTTCTACTAACTCTTTCGTGAAACTCTTATTACCATTGGTTAAATCCACAAGTCTTTTAACTTCTCGATTTAATTTCAAGTTTAATTTCTCAATCAATTTAGACGATAAGAAACAATGAATACTATCCAAATCAATTAAGAAATTCAAATTTAAATCTCAACTTTTACGCATAAATTCAATCACAGAATCTTTCAAAGGACGTGTCAAAGACATAAAACATCACAAAGAAGGGGTATATGACTTACCTTTATCATACGCATCGCCAAAAGTCTGCAATTGAGCCATCTTTGTACGTATTGTCTTATTGGTCACCGTGCTCGAGCATTCGAAAGTCTGGTGGTCGTGTTCTCGATATTGAAAGTATAATCCAAATCTTTGAGTTCTTCAATCCACACTTCTAAATCTTCGCATATCTTTCTTATGCCATCAAACTCTTTAAGCTTAGCCTTCGTTAAGAATTATTTGGTTGTCGCTTCTCCCATATCGTTTCTTTTTCGCGTTGACGACATCTACGTCCACCACCACCGTTCCTACCATCACCACTATTACCACCGCCAGGTGCCCCAACGCCGCCACGATGATTATGGTTTCCTGGTGGAGTTATATGGTTTTCGCCTTCATGTTGGCCATTAGGGTCCACATAAATACCAGGCTCTCGTGCTGCTTTACCCCGCGGAGCCTCAGCACACTGCCGATTTGCTTGTTCCATATCTTCTCGTAGTCGCCGAATCAGGTCTTCTTGCTCCTTTATCCTCCTCTCGTATCCTTCCATGTCCAGAATCAACCGCTTGCTCTGATACCAATTGTCATAGGAATAGAATAATAGAGATAGACTTTCATAAAATCTAATATCTAACCAACCCAAATGATTTTCTCATATTAAATTGATCACTTAATGTGGGAGAATAAATGGGAACAAGTGTTAAGATATAGATATGTGCTTATAGATCTATCTCAACATGGGGCCAATAGTAAAGGGGCCCAAATGGGAGATGGTCTATCAAGAGCAAGGCTAACCAATGGAGCATAAGACCTTAGGGTTAGCTTCATTGAAGACCTCCAATAATGTGTGTAAAAGTCCTTTGACCTTAGGTAAAAGTCCTTTGAGCTTGAGGTGGGAACCCGGCCCAAACTCGAGGTGCTTGTCGTGCTTGAGGTGCTTGTCCTACTTGAGGTGCTTGTCATGCTTGAGGTGCTTGATTACGATGCTTGAGGTGCTTGACTGGCTCCATGCTTGAGGTGCTTGACTTGGTGCATGATTAAGGTGCTTGAGGTGCCTTGAGAAGCTTCCCTGAGATGCTTGTGGGAACACCCCCTACTTCAAGTGCTTAGTCATGCTTGATGACTAAGGGGCTTGCTCATCCAAAGTCAAAAATATCCCTACAAGGAGGGGGGCGAGCCTACAAGGGGGTGGGGATGAGAGAGAACACACACACACACACACACACACACACACACACACACACACACACACACAAGGGAAGCCCCAGCTTGAAGAGGCAACAAGGACACTTGTCAAGTTCCTCCCCATGTTGCCCTCATGGTGTGCCTGAAGCCTATTGGTTGGCCACCCAAGGGGTCCAATGATAATTTAGGATATTTAATTAATTGATTTTGCATTTATCAAGTCCTCTCTCTCAAAGGGGAAAGGGGGACACTTGTCCCAAGGCTACCCATGTTGCTTGTAACGGCTCCTGCTTGTCATTGGCTAGGCCTGGAGGGGTCCAATGAGCTTCAAGCATGAGCTACAAGGGGGGGTCGACCCAAGAAAGCTAGGGGGATGCTTAGGGGGTATACTCACCCACACACACTCACAAACACTCTCATTGTGTACTATGCAAAGTGCAAGAACTCCCTCTCCTTCTCCAAGCAAGTAGAGGTTGAGAGCCTACACCAACACTCTTGGCTATGGAGTGCAAATCCATCCAAGAGCCATGCTTCAATGCTTGAGCTTGCCATCTATTTCTTCTTCATTACTATGCTATTATGTATGCTAGCACAAGAGTTATGATAAGTGAGGAACTAGATCTTTCTCGTATGAAATGTTTCTTCTTCCTCTTCCCTACCCTCATTCCCTGCTAGCTCTCTCCACCTTCGAAGGTGTTTGAGGTCTTGGGACTGAGGCTTGGTATAGTTAAAGCTTTCTTCAAGTTTAGGTTATGCTATGATGGTGATGCATGAATCTTTCCATCTTCATTGCTTCACCTAGGTCACAAGGAACACAAAGAATGTATTGTAACAAGTATCTCTTTATGGGAGAAATCATAATACAAATGCCTATTGGAGGGGAGACCGGCTCCACATAAATCCGGTCCTCAACTGTTGTCATGTTCTCTAAATTCTCTCTCTTGCAAAAGTATTGTCTATGCCAAGTTAACTAATTGCTATGATTATGTTGCTATCTTCAATTATGTCAACCCGCTATGCTCACAAAATCATTTCTTGAAAGTACTCTTATTAAATTCCGCTACTCTCAAATTGAATAGGCAAATTCCATTACATTGGTATCAGAGCATTTGGTTTCTCTTTTCTTGCTTAAGAAGAGAGGTCCTTAAGTAGCCTATAAATGGTTGATGTTGTTAATTATAATAGAGTAAGTGGAACTGGGATCAAATATCGGTTTTGTTAAGCCCACTATGTGGGGGATGGTGCACACCTCGGGAGCTTTGGACTTAATAATGGAGTCTTTTTAGACTTGCCTACGGCTTTACCATTATTGAACCATAAGAATTCCGAAAGGAGCTAGACCTTGGCAACTCTGCTATGTTATACCTACTCCTCTACTCTCTATAATTAACCACTTTGAGCCGTGGGTGTAGATACTTAAGAGCCGATTTTCAAAGGCTAAGAGGAGTGGCAACTAAGGTTTTGTATTGCCAAAGCATACACTAAGTATAAACATAAATTTTGTTAACATGGTTGACAATAATCAAGAGAGTAGAATGAACATTGATATCTTTGATTTTGCACATGAAGGTGCTAATGATGATGCTAAAAGTTACCCATCTTAGAATAGGGTATTATGAACCACCTTGTTTCCTCTTCACTGTCTGTTTCTTGCATGTGAACTTCCATATGTATGCTCGCTGGATGGGTCTCATCTGTAGTGAGTTTCACTTTTTTGACTGACTCATGCGTTTCCAAGATATTATCGATTGTTACCAGTGTCTCTAGGGAAGGTATATCTTCCATAAGGGCTTCATAATAGTTATGCGGGCTGTATCTTGACGAGAAACCCCTAGCTTTAAAGGTTTTCCTAGATGCAATGAAGCCATCTACATCAGCTACTCTTTTCTCTTTGTCCCCAACTTTACGATTCGCCGAGAATGAAGGCACATTATTTCCACTGTTGGGTTTGAACAGAGGTCTTGGGTTAGACGATTGTCTAGCATAGGTGTTCTCCCATAAACTGGCAACACTCCAACTTGTTTATTGCTAGCAATATAAGGTTTCCCCCTTTCTCCTTTAGAGGGATTTCCCCCAAAGATCTTCTCTTAAGGAACCAAGGTTTTGCTACCCGGCTAGGAGGGGATAAGCTGTGTAGCTGTTGTGATGGTAGGGTAATTTTTGGAAAGATGTCCTAGGTTTCCACAATGGTAACATGAGCCAGCCAGATTCCCCCATTTCAAGTAAATCACTAGCCTTCCTACAGTCTCAAGATCAATTTCAAGAGTATTAGGGAACTTCTCGCCTGTTTGCTAGAGGATGCAGGCTTTGATCTAGTTGGGCAATGAACGGTAAGGGTAAACATAACTTTTCCCAATGAGGCAACAAACTCTCCAATGCAAGGCCAAAGGAAGGTGGGAAGGTCAACAGACTCAACCCAGACTGGGCATTTGGTCAATATTAGCTCATCCTTGATAAGCTTGATGGGTTGCCAAGGGATGATATTAACTATTTGCCCATAGAGCACCACAGCGGATGTTGTGAGGAAAGCGAACTTATCCTCAGCCTTGAAGAACAATATCTCAAACAATATTTTCCCATAGAGCACCACAGCCGATGTTGTGAGGAAAGCCAACTTATCCTCAGCCTTGAAATACAATATCTCAAATAACCAAGAGCATGAATAGAATATCTTATCGACTACATGATGTTGGAAGCCTTTATCTATCTCCACATCTATCGTCGGCATATGGGGAAGCTTCCCAACAAAGAACATAACCACCGCCCTATCTTTATACAGAGCTAGTTGGGACCAGATGACAGACGAATTGAGGGAAACCTTGTGCTCCCCTTTCACCTCAATGTCAGGAGTTAGAGCATCCTTAAGAAAGTTTGACATAACCACAAGGTCAAACTCAACAGATCATTGACCAAGGACTTCATGGCCTACGGCTACTGCCTTGGGATCTAGTTGAAAGGCAGAGGGCAAAGCCATGCTCAAACTATCAAATGGCTGACCTAAGTAGGGGAAGTGGCCAGGAGTTGTTGAGCACCGCGTTGACAACAGTAGTTGTCCTCGGAGCAGAGCGTTGCACAATTCTCTCTCTCCCCCCCAAAACACACACACACACACACACACATTCAAACAAGAAATTTTGAAAACAAAATTATGATCCTAGCAAAGATGCCATGGGATTTCTAGATATTTTTGCCTAGTGGAAGTTGCTTTATGCAGCTTTTTTCGTTTTGGCAAATCCAATGAAATTATTTGAAATGTTGAAATTGCGGCTGGCCCCAATTAAGATTGAATGGAAGAATCACCAAATCAAGAGATTTTTTCAATACAATATCACTATCTAAGCAAGAGAATGAATACTAGGAAGATAATTAAAACATACAAGCTAGATTTAATTAGCAGGGAGCATCAGCTTCGGTTTCGTTAGGAGCTAGGGATCCCAATACTAGCATAATCTAGCCATTCCTCACCACATGAAGCTCGGCAAACTTAAGTACTTTAAGGAGAAAGTACCCATTTGCATCGTGTGAGCACTCTCCAATCCCTTGCGAGTAAGCCAAGATTTCAAAGGTCAAAACGGTGATGAAAAATACGGCTGATGCTTCACTACCTCATTTCATTTGCGGCCTGAGCCGTGATCAGCTCCCGCTGCAGGCCGCCTGCAAGAGTACGCTACTAGACATGGTGGTAGAATCTCGATGAGAAAGAGAGAGGAGACAAATGGTCCGGACAGTATGATGGGCTTCCAGGCTGTGCATATCTATCGAAGCTTCCTGCTGCGACATGGACCCCATGGCAGGCTCTAGTGGTCCCCAGCTCACACCACCCCGGCCCACTCACAAAGTCACGGGTCTCCCGTCTTCCGTGTGTGACGCTAGTGAAATTTGAATCCATGTATTCTCTCTCTCTCTCTCTCTCTCTTCTTTTCCAGAAATTTTAGTGGCATCCAGTTAAACTTTCAAGTCCAATGATGCTGCCATAGAGCTTCAATGCCTCTCTCTCTCTCTCTCTCTCTCTCTCTCTCTCTCTCTCTCTCGCTCAAATCACACACACACGCACATACATATTTGTATGTATGTATGTATGTTTATGTAAAAGGAGGTTTTCCATATGTACATGGACTTGTCTCATAGGAGAGTTAGTCCTCTAGAAGATGTTAATGAAAAGTTGCATCGATGTTTACTTTGGGACACCAAAGTTATTTGCTCATCACTATTATGTGAAATTGTGACCTCACCATGGGGATAGCAAGGAAGATATCCTTTGTTAATGATATGACGTCACATGGGACAAAAACATACTATTTGCACTCTAACCATCACAACATGACGTTGTCAAAGCACAACCACTTTTAATAGCTTTAGACCTTCAAAGCCATCTTGGCAGCTAGGCCGACTTGCAAATACACTTTATAGTGAAATAATGTGACAAATTAGGATGCCATGTTTGTAGGTGATGGTTGAATTATGAGACTCCAACTTGGCAATGTTGACAATACTCAATCAAATTACAGGAGACACTTGATACAATAATGTACTATGATAAGAAATGTTGAATGCTCTGACGATGAATATAGTTCAATAAAGTTTAGAACCAAAACTCTCGTGATTTCAATCGAAATATAGCTCAATGCAACAATTAGAGCATAAGAGCAACTACGATTTGGGCATAAGGGTAGAGCTAAGGATCAACAACTTATTTTTTAATAGCAACACATTGTCAGGGATTCATAGCACCACAACAACCTATTGACAACGTTAACCTCAAAAGGAAGTCGATAACCCTTTTTATGGGTGTCCGCACTTGACATGTCCATCATTCTCCCATAGTATCATGTTTTACCAGAGCAGCTAAGGATTTCAAGTTTCAACTAGAGCAAGTACAATTTGAGCATAAGGCTAGAGCTAAGGATGAACAACTTATTTTTTAATAGTAGAACATTGTTAGGGCTTCATAATACCACAACAAGCTAATGACAACATTAGCCTCAAAAGGAAGTCAATAACTCTATTTACAGGTGTCCCTACTTGACATATCCATCATTGTCCCAAAGTATCATGTTTTACTAGCTATCATCTAAACATTCTATCCAAGTTTGATCTTATCTAGTGATATCAATTCAAATCAAGGCAATCTAGTTCTTTTCACTCCTTTGGGATTAAGGCAATCATGTTGAATATCCTAACACTCTCACCCCTTCTAGATCCGTAAGACTAGTAAAGCAATGCCACCCAGCTTCTACCAAGCAATTATTTCTTTACTAGAAACATTTTCCTTTGATTTTATTAGGTTCTCCAACATCTTAAAAAAAAAATCCCCTTAGACTACCTCTTCCTTGATTACTTGAAGATTAACTCCTAAGATGCTTCCTCTTTCTTGCTAGCAATATGATCAAGTATTTTTGGGGGAGAACTTTTGATACCTATATGGGGATTTCATGGTGCTTTGCCGATTTCCATAGACCTCTAGCTACACAAGTTCTCAATCTTTGATACCACTTTGACCATAACTTGCTTTAGTTTATCAATATTGACTTTAGTATTGAGTGGCTATTGGTGCACTCCCTCGGTTTTCTTTTGCTTGGATAACTTGATAGCTATCTATTGTAGCTTAGTCTACTTTTATGTCTATATTTATTATTCAAACTATGTTAAAATTCATATTTTCTTGACTCACTCTTGTAACAACTAAACCACTCTAGTATGGTTCTTTTTTTGCTATGGCATTCTCTCCTTCTCTTCCACCCCTCTTCCATCGGGTTGCACCTTGTAAACATGTAGATGTGTCACATGCACTCCATAAAAGAAATTTCATTTAGAATTCATAATGGAATAGATATTTTTAATCGAGACTCTTGTTTTTATACAATGTTTTTAAAAATTAAATTTTAATAGAGTCTGCTAGGAAATATTTCACTCCATACCTAACTTACATATTCAAATGTTGTTGCACCATATATAGCCCTTCTTGCAATTCATACTGGACCAACACATTCTTCAAAACTATCTGATGTAGAACCCAACCCTTTTTTGTTGCCACTATAATAACAATAGGAATAGCCATCCTAAATATGGGGTTGAAAGTCTCCTCATAATCAATGCCATAAGTATATGTATAATCCTTGAATACCAGTCTAGATTTCTATCTTCTCATTGAGCCATTTTCATTGTGTTTCACCTTATAACCCCATCTATAACCAAGCATTCTTCCTTTTCGAAAGGGTAGAAAATCTTGTGTCTCCATAGCATCAAGAGAAACCATCTCCGCATCCATAAATAGATGTCACTAACAAAAACATGTGCAAAATAATTAAGATAATCTACATTCTACACGATCTTTGGCATATATGCAAAACGTCAAGCAACATAAAAATCATAACTCAATGTCTACACAATATCCTTTACCGTTCCGCATCTATATGGTCCACAAGCACTACTAAGTGACCAATTTTTTGCTTGCATCCTTCTTGCATCTATAGGCTTCAATGGAGGGTATACCAAACCCCTCATCAATATTTTTCTCTAAGATACATGAATCACCATTATTGAAACTTGGTAAGATATTTCTTCATGTGACCTGGTTTTGTTTTGTGTGGAAAAAGGGACATTTTTTTGGCATGTGAATGAAGATAAGTTGGAAATGAGTTTTCTTGATAGTTTCTACTATAGTCAATATACTACAGTAAATAACATGCAAATACACAAAAAGTATGTCATTGGGGACTTGACAAGCCTAATAATCAGTATTACTATGAGAGGTTGAAAATGTCGGTAGTCGTATATTACAAAAAGAGGAGAGAGAGAGATGATAAGTGAAAGAAACAGACAAAGTTATAAATATTTTAGTTTGCAACAAGCCGTTGATACATGTATAGTAATCCATGGGTAGCCATCTGGGTATGTCCATGATAAAACAATTTTCAATTAAAAAAGATGAGACTTTTACATTAGTCCACCATGCTAGTAGTGTTTCCTTATATTTTGGACTATGGATCCATCCTTGAAACATTTCCATCTTCTCTACCAATTTCTATGTTCATCATGACCTACACCATACTCTCTCTCTCTCTCTCTCTCTCTCTCTCTCTCTCTCTCTCTCTCTCTCTCACACACACACACACACACACACACACACACACACTCTCTCTCTCTCTCTCTCTCTCTCTCTCCCAAGGATGATGATAAACAGAGTAAAAAATCTAGTTTGTGTGAGAGCTAGGAATCACACACACACACAAGATTCCTAGCTCTCACACAAACTAGATTTTTTACTCTGTTTATCATCATCCTTGGGAGAGAGAGAGTGTGTGTGTGTGTGTGTGTGTGTGTGTGTGTGTGTGTGTGTGTGTGAGAGAGAGAGAGAGAGAGAGAGAGAGAGAGAGAGAGAGAGAGAGAGAGAGAGAGAGAGAGAGAATGCAAGACAGTGTGAGAAAACTCTCTAGCTCAAACCCATGATAAATTAATACCCACCCACCACCCTTATATAGGTAAGTAGGGACTAAAAGTCTAATAATGGGTGAAAATGGCAAACCCCAATTCTTTACCCAAAAATTCTAAAGTGGCTTTATCTATAGCTGTCTAGGTTTAGGAAGTGCTCTTAGGGACACTAGCTTTTATCTTGTCATTGGGCTTGTATTTTTCCATTGTAGACTCTGGTGGTGTACTAGGAAACTCAATTGCCTTATCCACTGATGTACCATTGGTCTGGTCAATATTAGTAGATGGAATTTTCTTTTTTGGCGTCTTTTATTTTTCTTGAAGCTGCACCAACAAATCTATTGTCTTCTCTTCTTTAATGTTGATTATGAAGTCCCTGCTTTTGATTGGGTTGCTATTCTTTTTTATTCGACTACAGCCAGCTCTTTGCCTTTGCCTTCTGGAGTGTGTTTAGTTTCTAGCTATACTAAAGTTTATTGCTAACAAGTCGGCTTATCTTCAATACTATCATCCATAACTTTGTTCCATACAATTTAAGCATTGATGAGTCGGCATGCACGTGGCCAAGTATAAAAATTTCCATGCATACCATGCCTTGAAGAGGTTGTATGTCTTTACTTTGGCAATTTGCTATATGAGGAGGCTACTATGTAGAAATTGACTAATATGATAATTTTAGCCTCGAGGTTCTTGATGTTGGCCAATAACATACTGAACAATTTTTCAGATACATATGTGCAATTTTCTTGAGAGTGATGGATTCAAGAACAATCTTTTATGTTTGCTTGCATTCCAATGTTGCCACCACTGGAACTCCTTGTCCACCAATTTTTTGCCTTTTCTTGCCTTGAGCATCTTCTTTTAGAAATTTGTCGACTTCATGAGTAGTACAAGGTGTAAAATGAGTCAAAAATGGCATATGGAGAACATGGAAAAGTGTTGCCACCATGGCGTGCACTGGTCTGTCATGGATTTCAATAGTGCATGTGCCTCGGTTGAACATGTCTACCACTTGCTAAATAATCTCTTCATTAAAACTCATCTTTGTCATCATTGTAGCTTTCTATACCACTTCCATGCTCTAGACCTTGAGAAGCTTCTTTTCATTCTATTGAAAAACATATCTCCCTATTTTATGGTGCGGCATCTTTTTTGTATGCACTTTTGCATCTTTCTTGTCCAATGTAGCGTGAATCTTCTATGACATGGATTGCTTTGTCTTGCCCATACGCAAGTCCTATATGAACAATATTGAGTGAAGTCACTAGAGAAAATTGGTGAGTGAAAGCAAGAGCACCTTGGGAGATCGAACACAATTGAGAGAGAGGACAGAAGCGAGCGAGAAGCTTGCTATGTAGAAGAAAATGCCACAGATGATGGTTGAGGAATCTCTTTTTGGCCAAGGGGTGATATGTGCAAGTCACTGAGGGTAAAGTGATGGATTGTGCACTGCACGTGCACCCCACCTGCACCATGAATGCTCCACTCCCTTTCTCCCCTAGGTTTATGTCCACCACTTGTGACATTGTATTCATGAAATGGTCGGTCCTTGTAATCATTACTAGCAAGATTTTGTCATTTATTTGGTCATTGATATTAGGCCACTGAGCGTTATTATTTTTAGGCTCCATTGGTTGTTTTGGAATTTGATGCTCAACTAGGACCATATTGAAACAATGGGTTGGTTTTTGAAAATCTTGCACCCCTTCCTCCACTCATATGATATGGAGCATATTATGAGGTTCCTCATATAACTATGAACTTGCCTCCTAAATTGGTGTCATTGGAGCTTCATGTGATCTAGCATAGTATAAGTTAATCTTGGCTCCATTGTATACCTCTCAAAATACTAAACCTCATAAGTCATTCAACCAAACTGTGCCATTTGAGAAAACCCAATCAACTTCATAAGGTCCTGACCATGGTACTTTCAAATTAGGTTTCTTTTGCCTAACTCAGACTGATAAAGCAATCATATGTCTCCCTTCTTTAATTTTGACCATGCTACTTTCAGATTAGGTTTCTTTGGGCCTAATATAGTCTGATATAGAAACACTGAGTCCCCCTTCTTGAATTCTGTAACTTTGATCTTACTATCATGCTAGCGATTTCTTCTCTGCTGAACCACATCTTGTTCTAGCATAGCTCTCTGTCTCATCTCATCCAATCTCAATAACTTGTCCACTCTTTTCTTTGGATTTGCATTGAATTCTATACCACGCTCAATTGCCAACTTGAGAGTGGAATGGCAAATTTCGTAGGCACCATTACCTCTGTGCCATAAACCAT
The DNA here is from genome assembly GCF_014529385.1 of Adiantum capillus-veneris. NCBI lineage: Eukaryota > Viridiplantae > Streptophyta > Polypodiopsida > Polypodiales > Pteridaceae > Adiantum > Adiantum capillus-veneris. Next base: position 46,546,142 of record NC_140953.1, read on the forward strand.
CTTGAAAGGTGTCATTCTAGTGGTAACGCTATGAGCAGTTTGATACTCCCATAATACAATTTGAAATTTTTTATTCCACCTATGAGGCTCCTTTTGAGCAATCTTTGCCAGTATGGTTTTGATAGTCTTGTTGTTTCTTTCAGCATGCCCTTTGCACATAGGATAATATGGAGTTGATTTCTTATGCTTGATCGATAAAATGTCAGTCAATATCTAAATGGTTTCATTAATGAAACGGGTTCCCTGATCTGACACAATCCCTATCTGATGATAACCAAATCTCCAAACTACATGTTCATATAGAAACCATGTGGTAGACTTTCTAGTGTTGTGTGGTAACACTTTAGCCTCTATCCATTTACTAACATAGTAGGTGGCCATCACAATATACTTATTCTTTCTGGATGTGACCTTCTTGAATGGTCCCATGAAATACAAGCCCCATTTCATGAATACTCCCAATGGCTGAATTGTTGTCAAAGGAGTCATTTCCGCTATTGTTTTCCTTCCCATCCTCTAACAAATATCACAACTTTTACAAAATTCTCTTACATCAGCCATCATTGTTAGCCACCATAGACTTGCTTGTGGAATCTTTTTGTACATGATATCAGTGGAGAAATGTCCCCTAGAACTCCCATTGTGAGATTTTGTAATCACATGCATCCTTCCTTGCACATGCACACATCTTCAAAGAGCCCCATCAATGCCTAGTCTGTATAAGGCTCCTCCTATGATGGTGAACTTCAAACTTTTGAAGATCATTGCCTTCTTATTTATTTGGGATCAATCTTTTGGAAATCCCCAATACTAAAGGAAATCATTTATTTTGCCATTTTGGAAATCCCCCATATAAATGAAATCATATACATCTTGCCATTCTAGAAAATACTAAAAGAAATCATATACATCTTGCCATTTTGGAGTCTGAATCTTGTTCTAACATTGCTAAATTTTGAAATAATTTAGTGTCCACTAAATCATTCCTCAACAAGATCTTTGAATACTCTTCAATACTTCTTGACAAAAATTTTGCACCGTAGTAACTCTTGCTTGGCTTATGGAATATCCTAAATTCAAACTCCATAACAGCATCCATTTATTCAATCTCCCTTGGATAATGATTTTGTTGATAAAAAATAGAAGAGTCTAATAATCTACATTAAAGTGAAATAACTTAATCATAAAATGTTTCTTAAAGTTTGTAGCACTAAAGACTCTTCCCAATGCCTCTTGATCTATTGTGGAATAACCTTGTTTAGCTATACTTCCAATGACTTGCAAAGTAGAATGGGTAGTTTTTCTTACCACTGCCATTCCAGATGCATCAACATGAATAAGGAAAATAACATTCCAGTATGGTTGACAAAGTATCACGTTCCTATCGATCGCCTCCTTTAGACAGTGGAAATTCGCTTCAAATTCTAGGGTCCACACTTTCCTTTCTGAGTCAATTCATATAGAGGAAGTTCCTTTCCCACAAATATATGAATAAACCTCCTCTAGAAATTGATTGTTAGAAAAAGGGTTGCAGGGAAACACACATAGCTTGGAGAAGATGAAGAAGCTCATGGCACACAACAGAGAGTAATATTACTTAGTGTGCAATGGAAAGATACATTATCCCTAGAGTGATGGGCATGTACAATGCACGGGGGAAAAAACCTTTTGGTGAGGGAAAAAATGCTCAAGTGGTCCTAAGTGTGTTCACACACATCACTACCACAGATGTATGGTAACAATACCCCCTAGGAGTGATGTGGTGAATGAGAGTTGGCACATAGAGTATAGAGAAGTTCAATGCCCTGAGGACATGATCAATCCACAAAGGGGAGTAAGCCCAAAGCTTTGCAAAAATCTTCAAATTTCTTGTGAGACAAGGCCTTTGCGAAAAGATCTGCAAGTTTTTCCTATGTTGTCACATAAGCCAAGATAATCTCTCCTACTAAGAGTCCCTTCATGACATAGTGATAACGCACCTCAATGTGCTTTGTGCAAGCATGAAAGACTAGGTTCCTCACAACTACCAATGTACTTTGAATATCAATGTAGATGATGTTGGAAGTGTATTGTCGAGTACCCAAATCATCCATAAGGCGTCTAAGCCATATACACTCAACCGTAGGTGTGAAGGATTCCATATATGCAACCTCACAATTGAAAGTGGCCATAGTAGGATGCTTCTTGCTCAACGATGATATGCATGAAATGCCAAGCATGAGGCAAAGACCACTCGTGGATACTCACATGTCATAACAACCAGCCCAATCTGATTCCAAAAAAGCATGTAAATTTGGTGGCAATGATCCCCCCTTGGGATAAAACAGCCCAAAATGTAAAGTGCCACTCAAATAGTGAAAGATCCTCTTGACAGCCAACCAATGCTTAGACCCTGGGCTATGCATAAGTTTTTTGATCTGTGAGACTACAAATTGAATATTAGGCCTTGTGTTGCGTACACGTATAAATAAAGCATCCAATACAAGTTTGGTAAAGAATGACATTGGCAGGATCACCAGCATTATGAAGACTCACTTTCAAACCTTCTTTTATGGGAGTAGCAATAGGTTTGTAGTCCTCAAGTCCAGACTAACAAAGAAATGTCTCTATGTAACTCATTCACCACAAGGAAAAACAACCATCACAGTGATTAAATTGTAAGCCCAAGTAATGAAGCAACACTCCCAAGTCTTCCATCTTGAAAGTAGTATTCAAATCAGCCTTAAACTCATCAACATATGTCTCATTTGGTCTAGTGATCAACAAATCATCAACATAAAGAACGGTGATGAGAAGTACATCACCCTCACACTTTACATACAAAGTTCTTACTATTGGACTATCACAAAAGACTCAATCAAACAAATGATTGTCAGCTTTCTCATACCAAGTAGAAGGAGATTGCTTCAACCCATATAAAGCTTTCTTACATTTGCATACTTTATCTTCCTACCCTTTAGTGACAACACCACGAGAGTGCGTTACATAAACTTCCTCAAATACATCACCATTCAAGAAAGCACTAACAATTTTTGATTGATATACATCCCATCCAAAATGAGCTACCAATTCACATAGAAATGCACAGTAGTCATACGACAAGTGGGAGCAAAAGTCTCTTTATAATCTATGTTTTTTCTATTGTGCATGCCCTTTTTCAACAAGTTGAGCCTTATAGCAATCAATCTTACCATCCGGCTTGCATTTCAACTTGTAAACCCACTTTGTACCAATGGTCTTTTTGTCGAGAGGCAAGCACATAAATTCCATGTGTCATTTTCTATAAGTGTATCATATTTTGATTGCATGGCAGCCATCCATTTTTTTGAATTATGTGCTCTATCAAAAGACAAAGGTTCATCTACATCACATAAGCTCAAAAAAACCAAATCATAGCAATTTTATGCATAAGATGCATGGAGAGTACCTCAAAGAGTATGACTAGACAAAGGTGCATCCAATTTACTGTCACAAAAAGTATGTGCAAATCATTTTGGCATACCTTTAGCATGTTCATTATCAGCCCTTTCCACGTCAAGTACATCATGTACATCTGCATCAGAAATTGGCTGATCTGTAACATTTTTTGAAATCCCTATAAGTTCTACATTTGACTCATTTGAATTTACATTCAAATTTCCACCACTAAAAGGAGGCAACAAATTGTCATAAATGTCTTGTGAACTTACACTATTGTCTCTAGTACATGACAACAAGGGTTGAATAGAATCTTCCACAAACACAACATCTTGTGAAACCAAGGTATGCTTTGTTTGCAGATGATAAAAATTGTAACCTTTGATTTCAGTACTGTAACCAACAAAAATTAATTTAATAACATTCATCCAATTTTCTTTTCTATGTTTGTGGCACCAAAGCATAAGCCAAACAACCAACATTGTGCATGTGATAAATAGAAGGCTTTCTACCATGCCATCCTTCATATTGAGTCACAGACTGCAAATATTTTGTAGGACACCTATTAAATACATAAGTGGCACACATGATAGCCTCAAGCCAAAACAAATGTGACAAAGCTTGACTTTTGACCATACATCATGCCATTTTTGTAAGCAACCTAGTTTTCTTTTTAGCAACACCATTTTGTTCAAGTTTATACCGCATGGTACATTGGTGTTTTTTCCCACGACTAGCCAAAAGTGCTCATGAGACATACAGTTCCCCCCTTGATCTACATGGAGGGTGTCCATAGTACATTTAGAGACATTTACAGCCTTAGCCAAAATTTCTTGAAGCACATAAACACTTCGGACTTAGCTTTAAGCCGATACACACATGCATGCCTGAAATAATGAGCAATGTAAGTCACCAAGTAAAGGTAGTTGCCCATGGATGGAGTTTGCATAGGCCCACAAACATCACTATGCACAAGCTGAAACCTACATGTAGCCCTAATTGAACCATCCTTTGGAAATTTTTACAACCTTCATAAATATGCTTCACAAATACTTCAAGAGGAGGAAAAGAAGCAACCATTTCAATTTTTTTCAAACACAAAAAACTAGTAAAATTCAAATGCCCAAAACATGCATGCCAAAGTTTTGCATTTAAAAGAGCCTTTGAATCCACAACTGCATTTCCAAAAAATTTCCCACACTTGTCATATAAAGTGAGCTTATACAAACCACGACATAAAATGCTAGATGCAACAATCTCATCACCAAAATTGAGATCATGAGCTGTACATCTGTCATCCACAAATTTCACAAAAAGATCAAGTCTAGCAAGTGCAGATACAGACAAAAGATATCTACTGATCCTAGGTACATAAAGGGCATCAACAAAGTGTGAAAGAATTTCCATTTGCATTAGTAAGCACAATATTCAGACTCCCTAGAAAGGATAAGAGGCATTACTAGCACAAGTGATTGTATTCCCATGAGAGACAACCTTGAGAGAGGTAAACAAGTCACAATGCTAGGTAATGTGCTTTGTAGCACCACAGTTAAAATACCACACATGTGAATCTTCATCAACTAAAATACATGTATCATGAACAAAAGGATCATAAGTGTACTCTACACTAAATTCCCATTTTGCATCTACATCAGCATCACAATCTCCTTTCACAAAAGATTCTACAGTTGTTGCACCTGTAGTAGAATCAACCTCTTTCTTCTTAGCCTCTTTTACCTTCAGTGTAGGACACTGTTTGATCAAGTGTTCATTAGCCTTACAATAATGGCAACACATCTTGTTTTTCCCTTTTCACCAAAATTCCCAGACGAGGTGTTGCCAATAGAAGCATTGGAAACATGTGATTTTTGACTCATAGAAGAACCATGAGAAGTGGCCACATTACTGATGCCACTTTTTCTTTGAGCAATAACAAAAGCATGTTCAAAAGCATGCTATTTAGCCGTGTTCTTTCTTGAAAGTGACTCTTGCAACAACAATGTGCATAATGCATCAAACTTGAAAACATCAAGATTCCCTTGGGTCATAAGTCTCCAAGTACTAGCAAAAGTTTGGTAAGAATCTACTGACAATGCATCAAGAACAATTTGCAGAAGGTTATTGTCAGAAATGACTTTGCCTGTAGAAATAAGATGCTCATTAATATCCTTGATACCAACAAGGAAAGTGTTCATGTCATCTTCCTCATGCGTAATCTTTGATTTTAGCTCTTTAGTCAACAATGCAATTTTAGCCTCATTGCGACTTGCATAAAAACCATCGAAAATATCCCAAATTTGGTACTTTTATGTAGCCAATTCGTAAGTAAAGTTTAATTTCTCGTAGTACATTACCAAATTTGGTATTTTAGAATGAGTTGGTGTTTTACGGTACCAAATAAAACACCGTATCTATTAATGTGGAAAGAATCCATGTCAACTACAAGCTTTTACAAAAAAACATCGGGAAAACGGAACGTTCTCACATAGAAAGCTCCATACTCGCAAAGGTGACTAATATGCCAGTCATTGTTCACTGTAATGTCGTGCACTACATCGTCGTGGAGATGTATTTGCAGGTCAACTGATTCTCTAGCAGTAACCTCAGAGTCTAGTGCCTTCCATTCTCCCATCGTCAGCTTCCATCTTCTATAGGGAAAGGCCATCGACAAGCTTTGCTTCGCAATATGGTATCTGAACACCACCTTGTCAGCAACTACAAAGCACTTGATTCTATCTCCCTGGTGGTTGACCACCTTTGTTTCCCATCCAACTGCAAGAAACCCATTGATCGCACATCCCCCTTTGCAATTCCACATTGTTGGTGTCCTGTGAACACTCTAAAGTCGAAATATAAACACAAACACATGAAGAAACATAAACCATGTTATCATGGATTTATGGGGACCATAGGTGCACTTCATTGCTTCTTGCACATCCACCTCAATTCTCCTTTTGGTTGATGCGATCAAGGCACTCTCTGGCTTAGGCCATTCCAAACTCTCCAAGGTTGGCAACTGAACCAGAGATAGATTACCATATCCATTTCGCCCAGGTGTGACATAAGTATGATCATTAAAAAAAAACGTCACGTGATTCAAGCTTAGAGGACTGACAACCAACATAGAGCAACTTTCCAAGCTCAGTGTGGATGGCTTCAAAAGTTCCTATGAAGGACTCTATTGGCTCCCACTATACAAAATCGGATGGAAAAACATCTGTAAATATGAACAAAAAGCAATGGAAATCTTACAGTCGTCAAAAGCAACACACAAGGAAACAATACTAAATAGATAACCAAAAAAATTGCAAGAGGAGTAAAAATTACAATTTGCAAGAAACCTCAATAGAGCCACTGCTATCTCTAGCTTCAATTGTGAAACAACATACACATGTTGCACCTTTGCAAGCCTCTTGCCATCTTGCATTTGCTTGAACTCCATGATTCCTCTCTTCCAATAGTGTGCTCAAGAAGCCATGTGTCTCCTTGAGACCTTGTGTGCACCTCTTGAGTTGGGCTGCATTGTCACCCACATCATTCATTTTAACTCCATCGTCACCCAATATCCATAATTTTCTTGTACATTGCTACATGAAATGGAGTCGATGACACTCCTAGGTCGTCAAGTACTTGATGATGCCATGGAAAATAGTGGCACAACCTGCACACAAACACTTATGATTAGACATTGCACATCCATGTTCTCAACTGTATAAAGAGCAGGAATCTTGATGGTACACAAAGGTGAAGGATGCCACTTACTGCTATACTGAAGCCAACGTGGAAGATAATGTTGCAAAGCTTGAGAGGGAAGTAGATCCTCTCGAGAGAGCTTAATGGAGAAGGAGCAAGAAACCTGTTGAGGAAAGAAAGAGGGATGATGTAGCAGAAGGATATGTTGTAGACTTCAGCTTTATCTAGAGGTGTTTAGTGAACCCCATGGAGTAATGGAGAACTTCAACTTAAGGAGAATGCAGCCCTCAAGAATGCAGTAAGCTTGAGGAGGGAAAGGAGGTTCAAACTTCTGTTGTGCAGAGCTTTTCGCAGGGAAAACTGAAATGAAGGAAAGAGAAACAAGGTGAAGTGAAGAGAAGTGAGAGATGGTACATTAGATAGAGAGGGAGAAAATGATCAGCACGTTTTTGGAGGGACCCCCTTTTAGGAGAGAGGGAGGGAGAAATTGGCAGCCAGTAGAGAGAGAAGGGATTGGTTTTTATTCAACTATTTAGAGAAAAGTCCATTTTTTTGAATTTATAAGAGATTTTCTCTTTGTATTTTATAAAAGAGTACAAATTTGACCTCTTACTTTTAGGCCTTGCCATACCCACCATTTTAGTCCACATGGAATCTACCTATTTGCCCCTTCCATAATCTCCTTTTTAATCCCATGGAAAATAAAGAGGCCCCCTTAGATCCCATTCCCTTCCTAATGGGATCTGGTTGATGCACTCCTTCCTCTTGCTGTTGCTTGAGTTTCTTCCTCAGGGTATCTGCAATTACTAGTAATGTCTCCACATCCTCTGCGTCCTCCACTTTATAATTTGGGATCACAATAAGATTTAGAGGAAAAAAACCTAAATCTTCTTGAACAAAAATGAAACACTACATATATCCACTTCATTACCTTCCTGGTTGCCGGTTGAGACCTTGTTGAAGTCCTGTCTAATGGTTTCCTTGCCATGGTTCTCAACCATGAAGGGTTCAGCCTTAGGGTCCTCCACTCTATCCCCACTTTTTACAACAGCCTTGCCATGTGGAAAACCCTTAGATAGCTCTATGTTGTTCTCATCAAGTTCATAGATTTCTATATTGTTCTCATCAAGCTCAAGAAGACAAGAACTTTTGTCAACATTAGTTTTTGCGAAGAAAAAAATCATGTTAAGGGGCTTATCTCATGACAATTGGATTGAAGCTGAGTATAGTGAACCCACCTCCGGCTCTGTGTACTCAATTTCAAGTACCGAGCACTTGGAAATTTCTGACATATTTACTGTGCACAATGTGTGAGTGCACTCTGCCATAGTGCCACATAGAACTGCAAAGAAAAATGGGTGATATTTGTGTTGACATTCCAACGAGAAGAACCGTGCCATGTGGTTAGCTGAGAGGGGTTTCCTACATGCAACACAGTCACCCCCAATACACACAAATGGTTTCAAAATAGAGGCTTTAGTCGGCCTTTTTCCTGGATATATTTGATGGTTGTATCCATAAATTCTCTTCGAGACGTCAAGGCTTCTAATTCAAATTCCAAATCCATATTCCTTTCTTGCCAACCATAGCATAAGCAACAACGAAGAGTAAGATCATTTCAATCTTGAATGGACTTAAGTGCACACGCTTGAACGCTTCTATTCAACTTCTCCTAAAGAATTCAAACCAAATAAAAAAATGCTTGACAAATCTTATCAAAACGCTTTCTAGCATTTATTAGCACTTTCTAACTACTTGTTTAGCACATTTGAACCACCTTTTGAGCACCATTGAGTACTTCAGAACACTTTCTAACCACCTCGAAACTTTCTAAGCACCTAGCTACCACTTTCAAAGCACCTTCAAAGTACTTTCAAATCACTTGCTTACCACTTTCTTGGTACCAAAAAGCATTTCAAATCACTTCCTGACCACTTATTGATCAATAGTAAGCACTTCAAAGCACTTTTGTTAGAGAACTTTCAAAGCACTTGGTTACCACTTTCTTAGCTAAAAATTATTTCAAATCACTTTCTGACCACCTATTGATCAACAGTGAGCACTTCAAAGCACTTTCTTACCCCCTAGACACCACTTTTACTCCTTATGAGCAGTTAAAGTGCTTTAGATTGCAAATTGGCTAGTTGAAAGAACTTTGAAGTACTTTCTAAGCACCATTTAGTATTGTGGAGCACTTTCTAAGCAGTATAGAGCTATATCAAACCACTTTGAAGGACCCTTTCACCACTTTCAAACACTTGCTTACCACCTATCAAGCATTTTCAAGCATATTGTAGGCACCATTGAGCACTTCAAAGCACTTTTAGGTGCTTTTAAGGCATTTGTTAGCACTTTCTAGGAACTTGTGAGCACTATGAAGCCTTTTCTAACCCCTTGGTCAATAATTCCTGTTGTAAGTAAGCAATTTAGACCTATCTCAAAGCAATTCATACCATGAAGAATATATAGTCTTAACTACAACCACTTGGTCAACACTTTCTCCTTATCTATTGAGCAGTTTATTTAAAAGCAGGTCTACAGTGGAGCTTCTCTTATGACACACCAACCACCGCTCAAATTATGAGATGATGCTTGTGCTTGCCAATCACTTGCATGGAGGGACGTCGAGACACATTGGTCCAAGTTTTGGCTAGAGCCTTGACACTTGAGGCTTGGGTTGGCAAGTGACGGTGTCAATCCCTTTGGCACCATGTCTACATTATGGAGTAGTTGGCCTATGGTGATCATCAACTATAATATTCCACCATGGGAGACTACCAAGAAGGACAATATACTTCTTTCTTTTTGTGTGAGAGGGAAGTAAAAAATGGAAAATATTCATGTCTACCTCAAGCCTCTTATTCAGGAGTTGAAGAACTTATGGAAAGGCATCTCCGTCGTTGATGTTTCACTTCCAAACAGGGATTTAAGATTCACGTGATCATGAAAATCTCTTGTGATCACAATGTTTATTATCACATTCACATAATCACAATTAAAGTGATCACAAAAAAACCAATAGGTGGTGATGTGGCAACCCCCCAAAACCTTACCAGAACATGTGTTTTTTTTTAATGGGCTTACTAGGAAACTATGTGAACACTAAACCATGGCTGCCAAGAAATGCAAAAAAATATGAGTGGTCTTACCAGATTGGACGATTCCTATAGGTTAAGGGGAAGTCACATGAACATTTAATGTGATCACGTATTTTGAAATGTGATCACTCAACATGTTCACGTATTTGTGATCACGTTAATGAAATCCCTGCTTCCAAAGGAGAGGAGAGAGGCCATTGTGAGGGGTATCCTTATGTGGAGTATGCACGTCTTTCTTGGCCTTGGAGATATATCTGTAATGTTATGTTCATTCTTCTCTCTTTTAACCATTTGAAGTTTGAAGAATTTCTCTAATGATATGATATGAGTACATGGTTGTCCACATTGGGTCACAATGCTTGTCCTACTTATGGACCAGCATTGGGTGACGAAGCAGTCAAATGCCTTGCACAAGGTAATCTATTCAAAAAACCATTTTTTTCCACCCCAATTTTATAGCAAATATAAAGCTCCAACAAATGTAGAGACACCTCTAAAGCTTAGAATGGAACATTTTGGGAAGAGCACTACAATAGTGATCCACCCCCGTCTACTCCACCAAAAGGTTTATCAAGGTACTCCATATTTTTAAGGATTCTATATTAAAAGGATTTAAGAAAAAAAAACCTCTTGGATCCCATGCACATATTCAAGAATGTTTCTCACACCCTATGGGACCACATTACGAGAAAAAGGGATTCTTTGGGGGCTAGAGAGGATTCGAGGGACTTGAAACATCTCCTCGCCTCCACCACTCCACATTGAGCCCCCAATGATGACGATGATCTTAGCGAGGATGATTGCCATGATGACAATGATCATGAGATGGAAGATGACCAATTCAAAGATGAAGAAGCCAACATCTCCACAAATGACAGTTCAATTTCTCTCTTTATTGATTTGGCAGCAGCCATGGATTTAGATTTAGATCAAGCTACTTGTAAAATCGAGGGGGTCACTATAATAAAAAATTCCTATCACGTGGGTTCAATAGTAGGGATTATGTTTTTCTATATTTTCTCACATTCTTACAAATAGAAGGGTGTTTTTAAAATGACCTTGGAAATAAAAACAGATTGAAGAGGAAAAGGGTTCTATTTATTGGTGCAAAATTCACACCTAAGGGATTTTATAAATAGTCCTTGAATGCATGCAATATTTAGGTTTTACCTATAGTGACCCCCCCCCCCCCCCCCCCCCCCCTAGCTTGTAGAGATTTTTTGAAGGATGATTCATAAAAACTTTGTGTACTTTATTCCATGAAAACGTTTTGGCACATCACCCACTCAGTGCTCTGTGTGTGCGTGTGTGTGTGTGTGTGTGTGTGTGTGTGTGTGTGTGTGTGTGTGTGTGCAAACAACACGTTTGATGCAGCTTTAAGAGGAATTCAAGGAATGAAAATGCTCTCTTGTAGAATTAATGCTTTGAAGGAGAGCATAAGCAAAGTAGAGCATGGCTATGTATTGAAAGAGGAGAAATTTGATACCATGAACCGAGATGTATGCGACATGAAAAATGTATGACAAACAAGTCTTGGGATGATGTATGTGGTAACAATGTGGTTCTTAATTCCTCACTCATGCAACAAAGAATGGTGAGGATGTGGATGTGGAGGAGTCGAAGGAACGCAAGCGACGTTCCAAGAACATTGTTATTTGTGGAATTTTCAAAGAGAAGTTAGAGATTCTTCCTTCTCTTTCCATTGTTATCAAAGATTTTTTCAAAACCCGCTTTGGCATTTTTGGAGTTATGGTCTATGGAGCACATAGAGTGGGTAAGCAAGGAGCTCCTCGCTCCGGAGAAAGCCAATTGTATTCACCATGTCGGATGAGGCCAAATGAAAGATTATTCTTGATAATAGGTGGATCTATTTGAGGGATAAAAGATGTTTTGTATGTGGGGATTTCCCTATTAAGCAACAAAATATGCGTTGCAAGGCATATGAGACAAATAATAGGAAAAACAAGGACATCTCTCATGAAGAAAATGTGCTCAAGGAGGAGGCAAGTCCCTCGACCAAAAAGGGATGTGTGACCTATGAGGCAAAGTTACAATTGAAAATATTCTTTTGGAATTGCAATGGATACCGATGGAATGTGGGGGTTGGCATTGAGGAACTAGCAAGCAAATCCGATGTTGTACTTCTTGTTGAAACTTGGAAGCATGATACACAAAGGATTAACGGCTTCAAGGATTACAATGTACATTCATTGATGTGGCCAAAGATCTCAAGCAACAAAGAGGGCCAGGAGGGGTAGCAGTATGGTTAAGAAAGGGCTGGAAGATTTTGTATCAATTGTGAAAGATGAAGAGTACAAATGTTATGTATGGTTGAAAATTATGACACCAAAAAGAGCACCGTTTTTTGTAGCCGGTTGCTACATTCCTCATCATGATTCTCCCTTTTATGCTTGCATGGATAGAGACCAAACATTTTTCTATTTAGAAGAGGACATTTCTTATTTCAAAGGCAAAGGTGATGTTATTGTATTTGGAGATATGAATGCTCGCACAAAAACATTGCAACATGATACTTGACAATTTGATATGCCATACATTTCAAGAGAGCTGGAGGAAGTTCACTTGTATGATCATACTTCAATGGATAAGAAAGAGCTAGATCACTAGTTAATTTTACACATGTGCAATAGCATTGGTATGCTTACTACCAATGGTATATCTTTGTCGAGTGGAACCAATGGATTTACATGTAGAAAACATAATGGGGATAGTGTGATTGACTATATGCTACTCTCCGAATCCATTGTGTATTGCATAAAGAGTTTTATGTTTGGCCAATGGACCCCGGAATCAGACCCTTTGACCTTATGTATTGACCTTGCATGTGGAGAAGCAACTAAGCATGATAATCTCAGCCAAAGGGAAGAGAATTTATCACTATGTATGGATTTCGAACGGGCACCAATGTACATTGAAATGGTTGAGCAAAAGTTATGGATGACAAAGCTTCAATATGACACACAATTGGAATCTAAATGGGAAGCTTTCAAGAAAGTTATTTGTTCTTGTGTCGAAGAATGCTTTGCCATAAAGCATCTCCATGGTATCAACAAAGATAGATCATGCAAGAGATGGTTTGATAAAGATATTCAAAGTGCTCGAAAGTCCTTGATAAAGCTTGATGCAACTATGGACAAAGACAACTATCAAACACTACAACAAAAAAAGGTGTCATCGACGCAGATATCGACGCACTGCGTCGCTATGTGCGTCGATATCCGCATCCTCGTGAACCTGTTGCTATTTGCGACGCAGATATAGACGCAGATAGCGACGACCATAACAGAAAAAAAAATTCTTGGGAAGAGCGCAGGTAGCTTGGCCTGTGCCTAGTTAAAAGATGGACATAGCCACAGCCAGACCTCCTGCCCTCTGTCGAAGAAAGCGAGCAACACCAAAATCAACCATGCTCCCGCGTGCAAAAATTTTGGCAGAGTTCCCTTTGTTTTTACATAAACTTTAAAAAAAAAACCATATCATGTATACGCCTCCTACATGCTATCCATGTAGGATCTCACATGAGATTTAAGGCCAATGAAAGACAAGTACTGTACCAACTAAAAATCATAACCATAACGAACCATAACCATAACTTAAAAGCATAACCATAACGAATCATAACCATAAACAAAATTAACAATAACCATAAGCATAACCAGAAAGTTAAACATAACCATTAACAAAACCTGAACCATAACTATGTCTATATAAGAATATGAGAAATAACCATGTCTATACAATGACAATGACAATAATCATAACCATAAGGGAAACAATAACTGTCTGTACAAAAAAGAGACACAGAAGCGTGTCTGTGTCTCACAAATCATATATATGAAATCCGGTCCACTAATGACTAGGCGTCGCAACCTGCACATAGGACAACTCACAAAATTAGTATTGATATTACTTCACATATACTTACTTAATTAAATCAACTCACACATATTAACGTCTCACCTCAAGCGATCAGCGAGACTGTAAGGCCTCCCAGTCTACAGGCTCTCATGAAGCTTCAAGATCATTCAGTACTTCATAGATACCTCTGCGATATCCATCTGACTCCTCCTGGCGTGTCGGAGCTCGATGCATCGCAAGATTCTGCGTTTATACAAAAATCAAAGTAATAAGAATACATGATTCATCGCGTTTTAAAAAATGCCATAGTTAAGATTGGATTAGAAACTCACAAACTCATAGTGAAAGGTGTCGAAGCCTCCGCTGCCAAGATGAGATGTCCCCCTGGTCATCTGTCGTACCTGCGCGGCCTCACGCTGCTGTCTGAACCGCGTGTACGCTGTCTGCTCATCCTCCTTGATCTGCAGCTACTTGTTGTGTGGGATGTCTGAAGGCTTCGGCGAGCCGGTCTTGAAAGCCTTCCGAGCTGCATCTCGTCGATGTTTCACGGTGTCCCATGCAACATCCTTGATCCACCTCCTCGGAACAACGGAAGAACCAGAAGCAGGCTGGTACTCTCTCAGGATGGTCTCCACTATGTAATTGACTTTGTCCCCATCCTGATCACCCCAAGACGTAAGAAGGCTGGTCAAAAACTGCAGCTCCGCGAGCTGGCAAATCCGCTGCCGCATCTGAGTCCCGATTCTATCTATGTCAACAGAACCATCTGCCTGTACAGTATAGAGCTTGGAGGCACTAGGATCGTGTGTCCCCCAAGGTGTCCGAGGTGTGCCAAGAGGTGTGTCGAGAGGTGTGCCTGGGTAGGACGGGGGTCGTGAGTGAGGAGGGGTTGAAGCATATGTGGACCCTCCTCCACAGCAACCACCACCTCCACCTGACGATCGCCGAGATCGGCGAGTGCGCCTGTACTCCGGAGATGAGGACGTACCCACCTCTGTCCCACCCCTAGGTGTCGAAGCGGCCGTGATGGGAGAAGTAGGTGTCTTACCCATAGGCGTCCTCCCCCCCGTAGGGGTCCCCTCCCTAGGCGTCGGACCCTCCGGTGTGAAGCCCGGAGCCGTATTACCCATGCCTCTGGCTACCCAGTACTGAGAAGCCTCTGCCATCGGAGCAGGCGTCATCCGTGTAACAAAGCCCATGAATGCATCTGCACTCATGGAAGCGGGATCTGGAATCTGCTCTGCCATACTAAAGTCCTGCACAAAGAAAGTAAAATAAAGCATCAGAACACAATTGTTTAAATTAACTTTAAGCTTAATTTTAAATCAACGTCTTCACACAAACACTTACAGGCCTAGGCCTCGACGAGTGAGGCATCATCGATAAGATCTTGCACCGTATCATCGTCTATCTCTAATTGCAAACATAACTCTGCCCCAACTCGTTCTGGCAAATTGTCTTCATCCATTGCATCTTCATCTACAAGTGTCAATTCTGGCTCGTCTGCGTCATCCCTCGTATATCTGTCAGCTTCCTTTGCCATACCTTCAGCCATCTCATCTAATGTCACAGTAGTATGGACGTTGTCTGACTGACTTTCCTCCCGCAAATCTTGCCCTTCAAATACTTGTTTATTTCTTGGAGCAACCTGAACCACAAACCACCATTGTCTCTCTCGAGGGTCCGATATAAAGACCACTTGCTCGCAATGTTCGGGGAGAGAAAATGTGTCGCTCGCATCTGTCCAAATCTTTGTAGAATCTATTTTCACAAGTTTGTTTCCATCTCTGCGTACCGTTGCATTGCGACCAGAAGTAATCACCTTGAACCACTTTACATCCAACAAAAACATCTCAAACCGCCTGAAGATTACTTTCAGGATATTTGACACCAGACCACAGTAATCCAGGTTGCTAGTGCTTTCATTCGTGTCTCTAGCCATGCGACCACAGTGCCATGTATGTATGATACTTCCAGTCACATCCAATAGCCAGCTCTTCCTCTTCTAGAGATATGGGTTCTTCGATCTGTCGAGCTGCTCTCACTGTCTTGTCCAACCATGCCATTGTAGGGAATTCAGGTAGAGGAGCGAGATAGTCTGGCAAGGGTAAGCCTCTAGTCGTTCGACTTCGCCTGAAATCCTGTCACTCCCTATTGCGCCTCTCTTTCTCTTCTTCATACCTTTCAAGCCAGTCGTGCGATTTCAATCCTGACAGTTGATCGTCACGGGTGAATGCTGCCTTGAGACATCGCATATATCCTGTTGGTGTCCTGAACTTTGAAATCACCCTTTTCACTTGTCGCTCTTCTTTTTTTAGCAATACCCATGGCGCTCTTGGAAGTTTTGTTTGGCCATCTGCATTGGTGAAAGGCCATAGCTCTGGCATCTTTCCAACTGACTGCAAATCATCTCGTGAAGCTCGATTGTCTTTCATTCCCATGATTGTCTTCCAGAGCAGCTCTCCCACATTCTTGAATATATGCATTGGATCCAGCAAATGGTTAATTAGTAGATCACCCTAGTACGGCAACGTATGGAGAATGGAATAACGTTTCATTCCTAGAACAGGTTGCCCCTTATGTTGCTCCCATCGGCGACGCCACTCTTGTACATGCATAGGACGGCATTCGACACGACCAAGCTGACCTTCGCGCAAGTGATGGCCATCTGGAAGATAACGGTGGTGGCCTTGATAAATTGTCTTTCGAAGAGAGGCAGAATAGCGCACATCCAAAGACTACCCGCAAATTGGACATGCATTGTATCCCGAAGTTGTTAGCCCTGCATATATTAAAGCATGAATCAGGCCAAGGAAAAGGGCTTGCGAATAGGGAGAATTTTGTAAATCAATAACCATTACCAGAAGCTTCTCCGCATCCTGGCCAATCATGCATAGTCCACATAAGAACTCCATGGATCCTTGCATGCTGTTGTCCTACTGGTTCAACCGCATCTGCTATGTCGATCACATGCCGTAACTCCTGGAGCTCGTCAACTAGTGGAGCTAGATAAACATCCATGTTTTTTGCCTTGAACTTACCAGGTACAATCAAGCTTAATATCAAATGACCCTTCTTGATGGCAAGCCACGGAGGGAGGTTGTAATTGATAAGGCACACAGGCCAAGTGCTCCATGACGAGCTTCTCAAGCCAAATGGATTGACTCCATCCATTGCCATGCCCAAACGCAAATTGCGTGGTTCACTCTTAAAATGTGGCCAGGTATCTTCAATGTGCCTCCAAGCCTTTGAATCAGTGGGCACCCTAAATGTTGCATCAGTCGATCTATTCATAGAATGCCACCGCATCAACTTTGCAATGGAACCACAAGGAAACATGCTTTTAATCCTAGGAATAATAGGGAAATGCCGCAACACTTTAGCTGGCACTGTCTTGCCAACTGCATCTTGTTTGTAGTGCATTGCTCCGCACTTAGGACACGATAGACAATCTGTGAATTCATTGCGAAAAAGAATGCAATCATTTGGACATGCATGAATCTTGTTGTAGTCCAAGACAACTGAGGTCAAAAGTTGCTTTGCGTCTGGCTTGGAGGGGGGCATTTCATTGCCATCCGGGAGAAGTTGCTCCCGTAATAACCTGCTTAAGCCACATTAAATTAAAAAGCTCTCCGAGCACATCACCATTGCAATCGGAAAATCTCTTTTGTAAATTACGTACCTAAACAAAGCAGTGACGCTTGCATCTGACCACCCGTACACTGACTGAAGATTCAAAAACGCCAGACAAGTACGAAGCACAGATATTTTGGCGCCTTCATAGATTGGTTGACATGCCAACTTCCTCAACATGTCTTCAGTAGATAGGCGCACGGCTTCTGGTGCTGCTTCGTTCGCGTTCTCCTCGCTTGTCTAGAAGAAGGCATGCATCATCTCCTCCATGCCGTCGTCTTCTGTCTGTAAGACCTTTTCTGCTTCCATCCGTGGCTCTATATTGGTCAGACCTTCACGCATAATCTTTTTTCTCTCTCTCTTAGATGTAGGTGCTATGTCGCAGAAATCAATGCCCGTTCCATAGGAGTCGTATCGCAGATTCTGTACGGTTTCTCTAGCAAACTCTCTCTACTTGTGCACATGCTCATTACATATCCTACGCTTGCGCAGGATTTGATACTTGCAGAGCGTTGCACGAGCATGCAATATTTTCCTCCATGTTAGTTGATGACGTTGCCATCTACAATGATTATGAATGTTGTTTTAATATATATATATATATACTCCTCACAATGTAAACTACCTCGCATTCTCTAGTCTTGCCCAATCTCCGTACACCTCGGTCCAGAGGTGTACGGAGATTAGGACCACCGTGTCAAAATCTCGTCTTTATTGGTCAAATCCTATATGGGTAAACACATACGTGCACTTCCAGGTGTACATGGCAATGCATGTAGCAGGCAAAACCCCTTTGCCTCTTTTAGTTCCATAGTTTCTTCTCTGTCTACGTACCCTATCTCTTGTTATTTCTCTCTCGATCTCGATCTCGCTCTCGCTATCTCTCTTTCTCTCTCTATTTCCCTATTTTTCTATCTCTCTCTCTCTCTCGCTCTCTCTCTCTCTCTCTCTCTCTCTATATATATATATATATATATATATATATATATATAACTCTCTTTCTCTCTCTCTCTCTTTCCTATCTCTCTCTCTCTCTCTCTCTCTCTCTCTCTCTCTCTCTCTCTCTCTCTCTCTCTCTCTCTACTTCCCTATCTCTCTACTGATCGAACGAACAACTGAGCTAGGGAGATCTAGATGCCCACGATTGTGGAGGACTATACAACATCGATAGAGGCTGCATCAGAGGATCTAGCTAGGTCACTTTGGCTCGACATGCACAACGCTCGGTCAGACTACTGACCATGGAGGAGATTGATGAGATCCGCCAGCGACAAATGCTGGATCTCCTATGATCTACCTATCCCAGCTAGCTGGTTTAGCCGTTTAGTCCACACCCAGTAGTTTAGGATTCCATATTACTTTATTTTGTCATCTTCTTACTCTGTCTTTGTATCAAATCCATTACATTGTAACTTTCTTGTCTCATGTCTCATAGGTCACTTTGGCCTTTCGAAGACGTTAATATAACATTTCATTTCATTTCTCTCTTTAAATTTTTTTCTTTAATTTTAATTTCCTAAGCATACATTAATTCTCTCTCTCTCTCTCTCTCTCTCTCTCTCTCTCTCTCTCTCTCTCTCTCTCTCTCTTTTTCCTACACACACACACCTCTCTCTCTCTCTCTCTCTCTCTCTCTCTCTTTCCTACACACACACACACACCGCTCTCTCTCTCTCTCTCTCTCTCTCTCTCTCTCTCTCTCTCTCTCTCTCTCTCTCTCTCTCTCTCTTTCCTACACACACACACACACACACGATGTAGAGAGAGAGAGAGGGAGGGGTTGGGGGGGGTGGAGATGGACATAATACCTGTGCAGCAGGTTTCGGCCAAGATCTGAGCATGCAAAAATGGCCCCTGTGCACGGGTTTCTCTTTTTTTCCCCAAATTTTTTTGTGTCGCTATACGTGTGGATATACGCGTCGATATACGCATGACAAATAAAGCCTTTCCACGTGTATTTCGACGCACACTGCGATGCGTATATCGACGCGTATAGAGACGCACGCTAATTACGTCGATATACACGAGGAAAAGCATGGCCGTCGATATATACGCATCGATATCTTCATGTAGTGTTGTAGTGAAAGTCATTTGCATACATACAAGGCATTGATTTAGAACAAGAGAAGAAGATTGTAAGTAAAGAAAAAACTTTATCAAGTCCAAGAAAAGGCACGTGCATATGGAAGATTTTGGAAAAAATTGAGGGGCAAGAGGGTTGAGAATTTTTGTTACTTGAGACTTGTGGATATGTACACACATTGTAGACAGCTATATGAGCAATCAAATGTTGAAAAATTTCCATTATGTGGTTCAATCCTATGTATGCCCTCTTTTTTACTATTGACAATGTATGTGGTGGGCTTGAAAAGTTGGCAACTCGCAAAGCGGGAGATCTTCCAGGTATCAAGCCGGAGATGATCAAATGAATGGGATATTTTACCCATGAGTGGATGTGTGATATGTTCAACCTTGCAATTCAACATGGTATGCTTTATGATTAATTTACTAATTGGGTAAGTCTTTGCATAAAGGAGGGGATGTAAGGAATGTAAACATACACTATAATGATTGGGTCTCTTATGCAAAATTTGTTTGGGTGCATAATGGAGATGAAATTGAGTGATTGGCCAAAAGAGAATGACAACGTGCAAAAGTACAAGCAGGTTTTTGATGCCATAGTACCATTGATCATCTTGTCACTCTTCGTGTTCTCATGGAGGAAAGTCGGTTGAAAGGCAAGCGATTGTATTGTTGTTTTGTGGACTTTAAGAAAGCCTTTGATATGATTCCAAGGAACAAGTTTTGGAGAAGGATGAAAGAACTCTAAGTGCCAAGTGAGTTTATGCTTGCGGTTTCTCGAATCTATGAGAAGGTGATGTGTCAATTCTACATGGGAAGATAAATTTCAAAACATTTTGTAAGCACTACTGGGGTTAAACAATGATGTCCGTTGTCACCAACTCTCTTCGGTCTATGCATTGATCAATTGGAACAAATGGTACTTGACTTTATGCAAGAAGAAGGCATTGAAGAGGTCACTATTTGCAATGCGGTAATCATGATTTTGTTGTATGTGGATGATGTAGTGCTTCCAGTCACACACTTTAGAGGTTGCACAAAAGCTTATGGTTGTCCTTCAGAACTTTTGCTTGCATAGTGGGCCGATTGTGAGTGACTCCAAAGCAAAGGTCATTCTTGTGAAACCAACCATAAGGAGAAGCCATGCATTATGTACATCAATGAGACACTTGAAGGTTTTGAGAGCTTTAAGTACCTTGGCCTTGATGTTCCATCCAATCACAAGTGGCATGAATGTTCTATGCATCGTTTGGAAGCGAGAAAGAGAGAGTATTATGCATTTGAGAACATGTGTAATGTGGGAAACATCAAGTGTTGGGTTCTCAAGAAGTACCTTTTTGATGCATTGGTGAGACCGATTCTTCTTTATGGAGTTGAAGTGTGGGACGGGAGCATCTCAAAGTTTACTTGGAAAGAGTTTGAGAATGTCTAAAATCATTTTCTTACAAAATTTCTCCAAGTTAAGACACAAATACCATATATGCTCCTACTTCTTGATTCCGGATGCTTCCTACAATTGCATGGGAAGCAAGAAAAAAAGTTCACAAGACGTATAAAATCAATATCTTGAGAACGGGATGGATAAAAGACATAAAGAAGTGGTTTGGGAGATGGGATGCATTACACTTGCTACATGATGCTTCAATTGACTCCCAAGTGAATGAAGCTTTTCTACAATGCCAATGTATTACGGCTTGGGAGAAATCTGGTGGGTCATAGTTCATACATTACACCAGCCATATTTCCCCCAACTACAAAACCATGTTCTTCGCTGAAAGAGAAAAGTGTATCCACACTTACATGCTTGAGCCTATCCCCTTGTCGGTGATACACACTATCGCAGCCATTCGGCTTAGCTCCCATTCACTTCCATGCGAGATAGGACATTGGGATAATTGAGAAGAGTTAAATCAATTGTGCACATTATGCTCAGTGCAAGTTCAAGAGTCTGAGTACCATACACTACTAGAGTGCTCAGCTTTTGGTCACATCCAAACTTCCTTCTCTCAAATTTTCAGCCATGACTTAGACCTACACACTTTCCTCTCCCAGCCAGAGTGTGGGCTCTCCATTGCAACTCTCATCACACCACAATTTTGGAGCATTGAGAGTCACTCATCAGCCATACAAATACTATATCACATGTAACTTTGGTCCCATAGGTCATATTTGCCCTCCGAGGATGATAATAAAATCTATTTATCTCTCTCTCTCTCTCTCTCTCTCTCTCTCTCTCTCTCTCTCTCTCTCTCTAATTTTGTCAAGCATGATTATTTATGTCAATCAAGTGGGTGTAATAAATTTAATGATAGAATAGCTATCATTTTTTTGTACAATTTTTCATGAAAAATAACAAATGCTTTGTAATGTCTTAAGAAAATAGAAAGAATTACTCAAATTTGTATATTTTAGCTCCAAATCATTGTGCAATAATGCTAGAGGCAATAACGGTGGTTGTCACCTCTCTCCCTTTCTCACATCCATCTTCACACATTTGCTTTCGTTGTTGTTCTAAAGAGTTATGGGTGCAAGTGGAGCCAACATTTTGTGTTGTGTGTAGTGCAAGCTGAGTTCTTCCGCTACATAAAACTACTTTGAAGAAGTGCTCCTTTGGTGTGCTCCTTGCTCAACACCTCTTCATGACTAGAGAGCCTGTCACCACCACTATGTAAATCCTTTTAGAATATGCGACAAATGCATGGATGTAGTTTCTCAAGTGAAATGCGTGTGGTGTTTGGGGGGAGAGTGCAAGCCTCTTCTGTTTAGTGCATGATTCATGTCTTACATTATAGGTTAACATTAGTGACAAAGCAATCACATGCCTTTCGCAACGCGATTTATCCAAATAAACTTCATTTTATGTTCCAATACCAAATTTTTTTTCATTTTTCTCAAAATAAAAATCATGTTCATTACATTTTTTTCACATGCAAAATAGAAAGAAGTGCCCATATTGGAATATTTTAGTGCCAGACATAGTTTGATAATATACGTGGTAAGAAAGAAAGAATAATCACAGAGAGATGCACATTAATACTTAAGGTAATAACCATGGTAATATTTAAAGTGCAAAAAACAATCCTCCCATCCCACTCTCTTTTTTTGGACAGCCCATTTTGAAGACTCTTTCTCTACAAAAAGGGATAAAGGACCGCGGTAAATGTTTTCAAAGTTTCATAGTGGTGACCTTCTCTATGTTTAGATATAAATGAACATGTATTAAAAATTAAAATGCTTTCCAAAGGAAAAAAATGCGGCAAAGAAAAAATAGTATGCCATTGAGACCTAGGAGTGAGAGCATTTGCCAGATTGGGCATTGATATTGTGGGACACGTATACCCTTTGAAATATAGAAGCCAAGATTAATATATTATTGTAGCCATTGATTACTCGACTAAGTAGGCTGAAGAAAAATCCACAAGGAAGAATGATGCACGTACTACAATTATATTTTGTGTAAGTATGTATTCATGAGATACGGCAACTTACCGATTGAGATAGTAAGTAATCACGGTACATATTTCTTGAATGAAGTGATTGGACATTGATTGAGTAATCTCATGACCATTCACGATAATCTGGTACCATGTCACACATGCAATCTAATGGAAAATCTAAATATACGAACAAAATTTAAGCTTGATCCGTATAAAGATAGTCAATTCTAGAAAGATGGACTAGGAGCAGCAATATGCATTGTGAAACTATCGAGTAGCTTACAAGACACCTTTAAAAATAATGCTATTTAATTTAGTCTATGGACTTTACGTTATTCTGGCTATGGAATTTCTATTGCCTACCAGCTTAAGCATGGAAAAAGAAACTCAAATAGACTAGGCATAAGTTCTTTAAAAAATATTAGAGGAATTATAAAAATTAGATAAGCAAGTGCTTGCACCATTGCTTACATATGTGCTAAAAAATGAAAAAACATCAATTCCTTGACTCTCATTTGGTTATAAAGGAGTTCAAGATAGGAGACCTAGTTCTAGTTTATTCTTTAAAGCCACACATCCCTAAATTCAAGAAGAAAGGTAATGGAGGATTTCTTATAGAGGACATATCACCGATGGCAACTATAAGGCTAGCGCAAAAATTGTTGGCAATTTAATAGAGATATTAAAAAATAAGGGGTTTTTATATTCAATTTTGGGAAAAAATCCTAAAATAAAGGGTCATTTTATTCATTCAAACATGTTAAAAGAGGGGTTTTTTCATACCCCGCAAATGCACATTGTCAAGAAGTACGGAGTACGGCTAGGAAAGCGTCGGGCCTCTGACTGTGAGAGCTCGTAGCAAAATCAAGCAAGTCGTAGAAGATTTGAGAATAAAAACACACTAAGAAAGAAAAAAAATCCAGCCATGAAAGCTTCTCTTTGAAAAAGAACCATGATCAACTCGAAACTCTTGTGTGTGTGATGATTTGGTGTAGCCTCACTGCCAATCACATAGTTGCAGTGCTCTTTTGCCCTGGAAAAACCCTAAAAAAACGCTTTTATTCTCCGTTGTAGCCATTTCATGGAGGCTTCATAACTTTATTATACATTCCCAAGTAGTTATTTGGAGAGAGGAAACCCTCATTGGTGGCCTCACAACCTCAAATACAGGGTTGAAACAGCATAGGACTGCACTAGCATACCTTAGGTGTAGGCTTTGTATCCCTTCACAAAGGAGCTTATAGTGTTGATATTGTACTTCTAAAATGCTCCATCACTTTCATTGTCATTCCATCGTGAGTGATGTGGCATTTTGAGCCATTTTTGACCAACTTTGGGTCATTTTTTACCATTTATGACCATTTTTAACCCAAAAATTCCCTTTTTTGCCTGTAAAAGCCCAAATGAGCCGGGAAAAATCCCTAAAATTGTACAAAAATCTAATTGGGCTTAAATTTCATTTTGAACCTCATTTTTTCACTTAGCAAGCACTCTGGATGCATCTTTTATGCCCATGCATGAAACCTGCTATTTTTTGCCAAGATCGCCCGCATTGAACTTTTAGGCAAAACGAGCGAGCCACATCGATACACTTGACATTTGTACATTTCTAAAGCAAAATAGGTATATATTTATGTGAAAAAGAATAGCATAGTGCCACATTGAGGGCCTCGCTGTCCTCGCAAGGTATATATAGAGCTGCAACCGTGGCATCTATTTTCGCATATATCACACTATGTACATCATAGCATTTGTTCCCACACAACAAAAGCATTGAGAGTGAGGTAGATATTTTAGTTTCACATTATGCACGTGCCACGGAATGAAATCCACCCCCTCTAAACCTGCACATCCTCTGGCATGTGCCACACATAGCTTTTGCAGGTTCTGTCCTCATTTAAGTCAACATACATATCGATTTCATCATCACTTGCAGTGAAGTCCAGTGCATCATCATCTCTTTCTTCATCTTCATCCATAACATGTTCATCATTGCCTTCATTTTTGCTTTCTTGTGAAAGAAAGGGATCTGTATCGCCTCTTCTTTTGAACAATTTAATTCTTTTCCCTGCAATGGGCATCTTCGTTTCTGTACCATCCAACTCATGCAAGGTATAAGTTGCATTCCCATGTACATGCTTAACCAAATGAGGACCAAAACATTTATGTGAAAGATTTCTTATCGTTGAATGTTGGTTATCAAGACTACGTTGACTGTTGGTTATCAAGACTATGTCATACACCAACACCCAATCACCTTCCTCAATAGCTCTAAGTCTGATCAAATCTGTCCTTATTCTTCAGCCTTGCATCTTTTAATCGTGTTACTGCACTCTCAATATCTTGAGGCCTTCTTTATAATTGTTGTATGCACAAAGCAAGAAGGTCTTCCCTACTCATTCCACCTTCCCAAGGCAATACATTCCATGTGGAAATTACATCCTTAATTGGAATTATAAGTTTCTGACCATACATCAACTCAAAAGGCATATAACCAGTAACTGAGCTATGAGGTGTATGATCATCCCATAAAGCATAAGTCAATAGCCTAGGCCACTCTACCATTTTACCTTTGCAGGCCTTAGCCAAAGCTTTAATGATAGGAGGATACCCACTTTTTGATTTACCATTCCCTTCAAGATTGTATGCAGTAGTGACACCTGCGAGTTTAATGCCCAATCTAGAGAAAAAATCCCTTGCTTTGTCAACATCCAACTCACTTTTTTCCGTTGTTATTTTCCCAACACAGTCATAACGGCTAATTACATCATCCAAGAGGAACTTACATATCCCTTCTGTGATTTTTGTTCTTAGAGCACAACCTTCAACCTAATTAGTTAAGTCTTCTCGTGCAAGAACCATTTATCTCATTTGTCACAAGCCCAATGGCATTGTAACCAAATTTAATTCCCACTTATAGTGCATAACCAGTGGGTATATAGGGTGCAACCCATCACAATGGCGTACATTTGAAAGGTTTCACAAGAATCCACAAAATGAGATACATCTTTGTACATACCTTTCCACCAACACCTCTCTTTCATTTTAGTAAAGGTGGCCCATACACCTCTATGTCCAACATAAAGACTCTCATGAAACTTTTTCATAAGCTCATTTTGAGCATCCTTATCATTCACAACTCTCAACGGCATTCCATTTCTTTGTTTTGGATGCTTCCACAAGTATCCATCTTTCAAAAATTATGCATAGGCTTTTCTGCATATTCTTTTGAACTCTTGATCTTTCCACCCTTCTTCCCTTATCGAAGTGCTCAAATAGCTTCCAATGAGCAACGAGTCACTTTGATATAGGTCCTCTGTAGATGACTCAAGTGCATTTGACAGGCAAACATGATTACCCTTGGCATGAGAGATACTATAGAACCTTGTGCCTCCATCATCGCCCTCAACAACCATGTCTTATTCATTTTCATACCTTGCTCTTAAACGCATATCTGCAGCTAGATTATCTTTTCCTACAATATACTTAAATTTCGGATTTAAGGACTTTATATAGGCAATCCATCTCAACATAGCAATGTCTAGAGTTGAGCAGCTTGTGATCATTCTAAGAAGAGATAGACAATCAATCTCACTATTATATTTGCTTCTATCAAATATTCGTTCGAACATTTAAATGATGTGACTACTCCCCATAACTCTCTTTTTACCTGTGGATAGTTGCGTTGATGATCTCTTAGGACTTTTGCTCTAAGTCTCACCACATATCGCTTTCCATCATCTTGCCCAATCACCCACCCAATTCCTTTGGGGCTAGTATCTACTGTCACATTTACATATCTTCCACATTCATAGTTTACTTTCCTCAAATTTGGAGACATAAGCAGCAACTTCTTTAATTTTCTCATGGCATGGGTATGCATTTCTTCCCATTGAAACTTTTGGTTCTTTCTCAAAAGTTGATACAAAGGTTCTGCCACATGCGCATAATGTGGAATCCAGATAGCATAGAACACACATGCATACAGAAACCTTTGAACCTCAGTGACATTTATACATTTCTCTTTCATTCTTTGAATTACACCAATATTTGCAGGACAAGGCCTTCTACCATATGGCCTGCACATATATCCCACAACAAGAACTTCATTCACATCAAACAATGAATTTTGCCCAAAAAAGGTAAGGTTCACTTCTTTCAACCTTGACAAGATCTTATCACAATCACTGATATGGTTTGCCACATACTTGCGGCACCCCCTTGAATCCAGATGCACGTCTATACCAAGGACCTCACCCAAAGTAAATTCCACCTTACTGTTCAAAATCCTCTCTTCCAAAACCTAGTTGAGATCTATTTCCGCATCTATATCAGATGGGAGCTTGTAGGCCGGACCCTTTGCTTTAGCTTTTGTTGCATCCTTCTTTTTTTTCTTTAGAGGCTTCTTACATAGGAAATTTGGGGACAAGCATCTATTGTGGAGAAGGTGATCTAGGAGGCACTGTGTCATTCTTGCCCCCACTCCTCGTCTCCCATTTTGAAGGCCCTTTATCCCCATTCTCACGCCTACGTTTCTCTTTGACAATGGCCTCATTGGCTTGACATTTGGCAATGTATGCATGCACTGACAAAGAGTCCACATGGTCATTCTAACCTATTTCTAGCTGAATGCAATCTCCATCTTCATGTAAGACCTCTTTAGTCATGTTACCCTTCATAGAATATTCTATTGCACATGGCCATATCTCTCCAATCCCATAAGATTCCTCTTCTCCAGACTTGAATGATCCCTTTTGCTTAATAGGATTCACCTTCAACCCATAGGTGGCTTCTTCAACCATTGAAATGGCATGGCTAATAGCCATGTCCTCAACTAGCTTCTTCATCCTACCTTTGCCAAAGTTTGTTTCCAAGAGCTTACCTATTTCACTTAAGTGAATATTGCCATCTGTAAAGAAAACAAGCTCCTTTGTCAAAGTATCTTTGAAACTTTCACAATCTTCGATGGTCGGTATAATCACACCATATGCATCTATTTACAAATCCTTATCTGTTTTGAGGTCTTTGCCCTATAAATTGGCCTGACGGTTGCCCCTTTTCTTCCAGCCTTGCAAGCTTTGACTTCAATTCTCGCATTCCCTTAACAATATCATTGAGGATGGATTTGTCACTCTTTGGAACCACAATCACAGGCTTCATGGGACTCTTGGGAACACTTGGGGCTTGAGTAGGGTTGACAATCATCTTGTCTCTTTGTTGTTGTCGCTTGGCTAGCAGTCAAATTGCATCTTTGACCTCATTCCAATCAGTTTTTAAGCCATGTTCTGCATCCTTGTCCTCAAGCAGTAACTCTAACTTCTCTCAAGTCTCTTTTCCTGCAGCTTGAAAAAAGAGCTCTGTCTTCTCTGAGTTTAGGGTAGCCTTCTCAGTCCTTGAAAGTTGATCATAGTGGCGTTCAAATTCCCTTAGCAGTTCGGTAGGCTAAAGTTCCTTTTTTGGCCGAATCACCCACTCTAAAAAAGTCCTCTTTGTCACCCTTTCAGAGTCTTCCATGAAATACTCTTCTTTCATGGCTAATTTTAATGATTTCCAAGTTTCCCCGTGCTCATTTATAATTCCTCATACATGCTCTATGATCTCAGGAACCACGGCTAGCTCAAAACTTTGCACCATCTCTACTTCGGGCACGATGAAGATCCGTCTCCTTTACATATCTACAAAGATACTTTGTTACATATATACCTTTGAATTGGTCCATTTTCTTCACCACAGATTAAAGCACTTTGGTTGAGAAAATCTCCCTCCTTTCTGCTTGCTCTGCTGCATAAACACCACAAAAGCTTGAAACATTTGCTTTGTGACTGGATCAAACCAGACCCCTTGTTTGTCTTGTTGCTCCATAAATTTAAACCTTTTTTTTGATACCTTCAATGAATATTTTCAACCCTCACCCTAGCCTACTTTGCGTTGGGTTCACCAAACTTGTGTCAAAAAGTGCGGAGTGCAGCTAGGAAAGCGTCGGGCCTCTGACTGTGAGAGTTCGCAGCAAAATCAAGCAAGTCATAGAAGATTTGAGGCTAAAAACACAATAAAAAGGAACAAAAATCCAGCCATGAAAGCTTATCTTTGAAAAATAACCAAGATCAACTCAAAACTCTTGTGTATGTGATGATTTGGTGTAGCCTCACTGCCAATTGCACAATTGCAGTGCTCTTTCGCCTTGATAAAAGCCCTATAGAAACGCTTCAATTCTTTGTCATAGCCTTTTCATGGAAGCTTCATAACTTAATTATACATTCCCAAGTAGCTATTTGGAGAGAGAGGAAACCCTCATTGGTGGCCTCACAATCTCAAATACAGGGTTGGAACAACACGGGACTACACTAGCATACCTTAGGTGTAGGCTTTGTATCCCTTCACAGAGGAGCTTATAGTGCTGATATTGTACTTCTAAAATGTTCCCTCACTTCTCATTGTCATGGCACCGTGAGTGATGTGGCATTTTGAGCCATTTTTGACCAACTTTAGGTCATTTTTGACCATTTTATGACCATTATCAAGCTCCTAGTGATTTTTCAAAGATCTGACTACATCTAGATATTCCACATTAACCTAGAAAGAAACCACAACTTGACCACTAGGGCATGCAAGGAATTAAGCATGATTGAGAACCAAAGAATGTTCTTGAAGAAAATCCATTATATATTTGGGTACCTAAACACAAAAATAACGACCTCATTGATGAGAGACTTGAAAACCTCCGTCAAAGAATAAATGGTGTGGAAGAGGAAGGAGATTTTTCCAGCAATCGATCAACAAGAAATATCCCCTATATTGGTAGCTTCAAATGTAAATAAAACTGAACAATTGCCAGAGTTTCACCATCAATGATAGCACAAGTGGATATGGAATCCAAAAACATAATGTAAATCAAATTAGGAACCATGATCTTTCATTAAAGAGAGAGCAAAGGGTTGTCCAGAGGAAGCATTGACCTCAATAACCCTTGAGCAATCTGCTCAAGCTACAAATATAGTGCTTTGAACTGCATTGATATCTCTAGCTTGAACTTAAGGGTCCATTTAAACAAAAGCAAGGGGGAGTTTCTTAGCATCGAATGCCTAGTACTGAGTACATCAAAATGTGTTTTAGCAGTTTTTTAAACAAAAACATAAAGTGATTTTTAGGGATGGCTTGGTAGGATTCTTCTTCTGTCCCACATCCTTGCCACTATGCTTTGATCCGTTTCTTGAGGAGAGCATCTAGGGTCTAAGCCTTGTGATGAGACCAACAAGATCTTATTTATTCAAATCTTTTTTTATTTTCTTGACTTGAATAGCAAGTAACTAAAAAAATTATGTACATGTTTCAACTCCTTATTGCCCTTATATAGCATCCTGTGGACCTTTTGTGTAGAGAACTGTTGGGGCAACAACCTAGGGTCCCCTTTGACAACAAGGACTTTAATATCTCCTTGATCCACCCGTGCCATGCTTTGGAGATTTGGGTGGCCATCACTACCAAACAAAGGATGGTGAGTCTTTGAGCTACAAAATGTATAGAAGCTCGAATCAAGGTACTTGTTGTAGAATCAGTCCTTAAGAATGTCTACTTTATCTTGTAGGGAAAGATTGGGAAGCACAATTGAGAGTTGGGGTAGATGATTTGACGGGTCTTGCACATTTATGACGATGAGTAGTTTGCAAGGGGGGAATAATGAAAAGAGAGAGGGCCCAAAAATTGTGGAGTGCCATATCCCCGTGGATAGGAGGGGGGATAGAGAGGAAAATAAGCCATAACACTAGGCCATAGCTAGAGCACAGTGTTCACACTAGGACTGTCAAAGTATAAAAGTTTTGGAATTACTATTAAAGAATTTTACATTACAAGACGGGATATGTGAGTACTTGGGCCTATAACTAGAATCAAGGAGGTGGGGGTATGTGTGTATGTGGACCGAACATTGGGATTGAAAGCTTTCAAAAGGATTCAATGGAGTTGATTAGCATGCATATTATGGTGCACCCCTCTTCCTTCCCCAGCCCTCTTGCTTCCTCCTCCTTGTAATCATCAACTCCCTAACTTGTCAAATCAATATCTCAAAGAGACACACACTCTCTCTATCCCTACACATGAGAGATCTGCACTTTGCATTTTATAATTATCCACACTTCCTCCTCAACCGTAGTTTTGGACAATCAAGTGCAGGTTGAATGTTTTTGTTTTTCTTGCATGAAGCACACACATACGTACGCATGGTACAACAACATGATGCTCACAAGTTATCTTACTCATCTATATGATTTCTACCTCACATCAATATATGTCAAAGTACACTCACTGAGAAGTGCATCAAAGCCTAGATATATTCCTACAATTTAAAATTGATCGCCAATTTGACCCCTACATAGTTTTAAGTATTACACAAGGAGATTTGGATGAGTTTCTAGATGGCAAGTTAGATTGCATGCTCAATAGTTTCTAGTTACAAATATGAGTTTTTACATTTAATCTAGCAAGTAAGTTAGCAAGTTCTAATTCATCTAGTATGTCATAAACTCCTATATAGTAACATGGTCTTGGAAGTTTTTAGCTAGTGATTTTATCTATTAAGTCACAAACTCCTATATAGAAACCTTCTATTGGGCGTCCTCATCTAGTAAGTCATAAACTCCCACATAGTAGCTAACTCTTTGGCATCCTTATCTGGTAGTTTATCAAATCCTACATAGAAAATGGGTGTTAAGTTTGGTAATTTTTCACTTACTATGGATCAAATAATATCATATTGTAGTAAGTTTTGACTACTCCTAATTTCAATTTAGCATAAAATTGATAGCCATAGCTAAACAATTAAATATTGGCAAATAACATGGTTAATCACCATCACTACAAGAGTTCACACAAAATTCGGTGCAAGTACTGAGCACTAATTTTTAAACTAAAAAGCATTGAAATAAGCCTCGGAAGAGAAGCCGGTATCGTAGCGTCGGTATGACTATCGATGTGGCAGGCATCGGAATAGGCCTATAAATAGGCATCAAAATACTCAACGAAACAAGCACTGGTATTAATATATTAAATTCCAACGCTCATTTCATTGGCTCTACCCACGGTGATACCGTCACCTGTACCGACGACCAAAACCTGCAAATTTTTTTTGGGCAGAGAGGGCTGGGAACTAATGCTGCATATACTGCAGCAAACGAAAACAGCCCTCTCTGCCCAAAGGAAGAGTGCACAAGCAACCGCACTCCACCTACAAGCTGACACTAAAGAGCAAGTATATGGAAATTACCAAAATTGTAAGAATAACATAACTTGTTAACATAATTAAAACATGAGTCAAAAACTGTAAAACCATAAACATAACATGTTTGCCATACCATAACTTGCTTGTCATACCATAACCATAACCGTAACCATCACACGATTGCTATACCATCATAGAAAAACCATAACCATCACTTGAACCATAACCTTGCACAACCATAACCATAACCATAGCAAAACCATAACCATAGCATGATTGCTATACCATCATAGCAAAACCATAACCATCACCTGAACCAAAACCAGAATCATAACCTTGCACAACCATAACCATAACCATAACCTTGCACAACCATAACCATCAGATGATTTTCATACCATCATAGCAAAACCATAATCTTAAGTTGACTGTCAATACTTAACCATACCATAAACATAACCATAAACCATAAACATAAGTACTACAAAACTGTACATATGCAAATAATCACTGAGTGAGAATCCCTCATGGTAATGCCTCCCAATCGACGTCCTCTCCCTCCTCCTGCAGCTGGGTCAAAAGGGCCACAAGTCCATGCTTGTACCCATAGTTCTCCTCTTGGCATGTCGAAAGGCGCTTCACGGAAACTTCTTGCAAAATTATGGTTTAATCATTAGATAAATCTTCAAATAACATATATATTATCAATAATTTAAAGCATACGCATAATACTTACAAACTCATGTCGAAGCGTATCGTAGCCTCCACTCCCAAGATGTGATGCTTCAACAGAATCCAAACGTGCTCTGGCTGCATCTCTCTGCTGCTGAAATCTATTGGGATTGTCTTGTGTCTCTTGTGCAATCCCAATCCACTCCTCTGCATCCAACCATGCCGGCTTGGGATCGCCGTCATTGAACCTTTCTCTGGCCTCTGACCAACGGTGTGACATTGTGGACCTTGCCACGCTCAAAATACAGGAATTTGAGACATGATCGTACCCCTTTGTCGGCCTACACTCTCTCTGAATGGCGTCGACGATGTAATTCTTTCTCTCAAAATGGAGATTTTCCCAAATCTCCATCACAGTGTGAACAAAATGAATCGTACAGAGTTGTCGAATCCTTTGCCGCATTTCCTTCCCACCCTATCTGCCACAACAGCCCCATCCCTGCTCCTGTACACCTTGCTAGGATCATTCTCGTGTGATCCCCAAGGTGTACGTGGTGTGACCATTGGTAAACTATCTACTGAAGAGAGTGGTGGATGCTCTCTCGGTGGTGTGGACGCATCAGTAGAACCGCTACCATAGCAACCACCACCTCTAGAACGACGGCTACGTCGTCTCAAGGATGAACCACCCGTCGGTGTAGAGGGCACACGAGTCCTAGGCGTAGGGGGCACACTAGACTGTGGGGCCGCTTGGTGTAGGGACCACACTTGTCCCAGGTTTAGGGTTGGCCGTAGTAGGTCTAAAGGTACCTGCACCTGCACCCCAAAGGTGTTGTGCCATCATGACCTGCTTCTGGTGTGAACTGAAACAAAAACGAACCCATCAGCTCGGGTGACATGCCGGCTTTAGTGACTGGAAAACTAAAACTAGGAGAGTATGGCTCATCGTCATCGGCCATGGCTAATCATACACAAATAGGCCCGATCCCCGCACACCTCGGTCTAGAGGTGCACGGAGATTAGGACCACAGGGTAATAATCTCATCTTTATTAGTCAATGACTATATATTAAAGTTCTTGAAGTCTGTGTGCACTTTTGAAGTCTGATTGCATTTTTTCAGCTATTTTCTGCTAGCTTTAACAACCTCACATTCTCTAGCCAGGCCCGATCCTCGCACACCTCGGTCTAGAGGTGCACGGAGATTAGAACCACAGGGTAATAATCTCGTCTTTATCGGTCAATGACTATATATTAAGGTTCTTTCAGTCTATGTGCACTTTTGAAGTCCAATTGCGTTTTTTCTACTATTAATTTGATGCTAGCTCTAACCTAACCTAGCCTATAATATAACCCTAACTTAACTTAATGTAGTCTAACTTATAACCTAAATCTAACCTATAACCTAACCTAACCGAAGTCCATTTGCACTTTTAAAAGTACATGAGCCATCTTCGAAGTCCGATTGCGTTTTTTCTACTATTAATTGGACGATAGCTCTAACCTAACCTATAATCGTTATGCCTAACCTATAATCTAATCTAACATAAAACCTATACCTAACTTAACTTAATGTAACCTAACTTATACCATCTACCTAACCTATATCCTAACTTAACCAAAGTCCGTTTGCGTTTTTAGAAGTACACGAGTCTTCTTCAAAGTTTGATTGTGTTTTTACTACTATTAATTTGAGGTTAGCTCTAACCTAACCTATAATCGCTATGCCTAACATATAATATAACCTAACATAAAACCTATACCTAACCTAACTTAATGTAACCTATCTTATAACATCTACCTAACCTATAACCTAACCTAACCGAAGTCCGTTTCCATTTTTAGAAGTACACAAGTCATCTTCGAAGTCCAATTGCATTTTTTTAGAAGTACATAAGTCATATTCGAACTCCGTTTGTATTTTCTCGACTATTATGCCGTTGATAGCTCTAGCCTAACCTATAATCTCACCTAACATATAACCTAAACCTAACCTAACATAAAATCAACGCAATCGTGAGACGTTTAGCAAAACGACAAGCCATACAACTTGCCCACAATGCATATGCAATGTGGGCAAGCTCTATGGCTTGCCAATTTGGCAAATGGCTCACCATTGTGTTGTTTTTAGGGTCACAAAGAGATTTTATGGCCTGAAAATCGGTCGCAGACATATAGACAACACAATGGCGAGCCGATGGAAATATGGCAAGCCATAGAGCTTTCCCACAATGCATACACCTTGTAGGCAAGCTTTATGGCTTGCCGTATTGCCAAACGGATCGCCATTGTGTTGTTTTTAGGGACACGAGGTATTTTTATCGCTTGAAAATCGCTCGCAAACATATATACAACTCCATGGCAAGCCATTTGGTAATATGGAAAATGGCGAGCCATTTGGCAATATGGCAATCCATAAAGCTTTCCCACAATGCATATGCATTGTAAGCAAGATCTATGGCTTGCCGTATTGCCAAACGGCTCGCCATGGTGCTATTTTAGGACTTGAAAACCGCTTGCGGACATATAAACAACACAATGGTGAGCCGTTGGCAATACGGAAATCCATAGAGCTTGCCCACAATGCATATGTGTTGTGGGTAAGCTTTATGGCTTGCCGTATTGATGAACGGATCGCCATTGTGTTGTTTTTAATATGCGTTGTGGGTAAGCTCTATAGCTTGCCGTATTGTTGAACGTAGCTTAACCTAACTTAACCTAACGTAGCATAACCTAATGTAGATTTACTTAACCTAACCTAACATATAAGATAACCTAACCTCACTTAACGTAGCTTAACCTAACCTAACTTAATATAACTTAACCTAATGTAGCTTAACTTAATCTAACCTAACGTATAAGATAACCTAAACTAGCCTAGCGTATAACCTAACATAACAATGTAGCTTAACTTAACGTAACTTAACCTAATCTAACTTAACTTATAACCTAAACTTAACCTAAAACATAAACCCCATCAACTACATAATTTAAAAAACGACATAATTCAATAAAAATTTTCTTCAAAACAATATTTTTTCATAAACAAACAAATTTTTTCCATAATTTAAAATGAAATTTTACATAACAAAGCCTAATTTATTTTAAAGCATTCAAAGTTTAAAGCATAAAATTTTATTTTCTTAATATACAAAGTAATTTAATAAACTTAATATGCATTTAAAGGTTTGAGCACTCACATTCGTCCTATTTGAGCAATGAAAGTTGTTGTAAAAGTACTGGAACCTGCAAAAACGCACACACAAACACAAAGTTAAACCCTAAACCCTAAATCTACAAGTAAACATGAAAACAATCTTACCTTAGTGTTATGCGCTAACCCACAAGCAAAATTAGCACCTCCGACGGCGTGTATCGTAGCAGATCTGTGAGAGATGGTGAAGAGAAAAACTTGAGATGTGGTGCAAGAACTAGGAGAAATGAGCAGAGAAAGCCCGTGGTTTTGGTTTCTGCAGGTACCGATGGTACAACTATCGATACAGCCATCGGTACAGTCATTGGAAGGGGCGTCGGAATGCGCATTCGCGCTGTCGCACCGGAAGACGTGCTAGAAGAGGCGTCGGAAATTTGAAAATGAATTTTAAAAAAAAACTTAGCTCCCTCCATAAATACACGCACATATACTGACGTCCGCCAGTGACGGTAATGTGGTACCGGAATTCAAGTGACCTCTTGTAGTGCATCCAAGCTTCTTAATTCATATATCACTTTGCTAATATAATTAAGAAATCAAATAAGATAAAGTCTCATGGCCGTAGGCAAAGCTATAAAAGTGAAGGGAAACATGTTATATTTCATGCACTCAAAAAATGATTTGCAAATACCACAACTACACACCCACTTATAAAAGAGTAAAACATATTACACAATGATGAAGATTATCGCAAATAGTGTATATTATACTCCCCCCAAAGAATATTAATCATACAATTTTAAACACAAATTGGATCACACCATATACAAAGAAAAAATCCAATGCAAATGTAATTTTGGATACACTACAAGTCCACATTGTGTTGATTATGCAATAGTCTCATTGAATTTTTA
Organism: Adiantum capillus-veneris; assembly: GCF_014529385.1. Taxonomy (NCBI): domain Eukaryota; kingdom Viridiplantae; phylum Streptophyta; class Polypodiopsida; order Polypodiales; family Pteridaceae; genus Adiantum; species Adiantum capillus-veneris. The sequence goes on from NC_140953.1 coordinate 46,583,333, forward strand.
AAATATGACCACAAGCTTGGACAAAAAGAGACAAGTTATAAGTTTATAAAATCAAAACACCTACATATTTCATATTATACCATAAAAGTGGAACGTAAGGTCAAAATATCACTATGGGGAGCATTAAAAACCTATATAAGTTTTCAACAATCTTAGTTGATCTTCTCTTGCGGTAGAAAATAGAACAATTGGGTCAGAGTTTCTAATTTGTCAAAGATCTCAAACCATATTTGTTGAGAGTATTTTGTATATCTAAAAAAAGATAATGTTAACATCTACTTCAATACAAAGGTAAGTAAATTTAATCCACCCGTAGAGATAAGTGAGATTTTTTCATAGAATTGTTTCAAGTAAAATTAGTGTAAGTACATCAAATTGAAATATTTGCATCATTCATATACCAATTAATTCCAAATGCATTGAGGTGCTTCAAATTGCATTGAAGCCCTAGATTAATTCCAATTACATTGAGGTGCTTTAAATTAGAGTGTATAGGTCCTTTTAAACTAACCTATTCGGCTTTACTGTACACAATTAGAGCTACTTAAGTTTTACTATGCCAAAACCAACTCAAGTAGATCCAATGCCACTTTCTTTGACACGTATAAACTCATACCAATTTTTAATCGTCACATTCATTTTAGTAGAATGAAACTTAATTTTACACTTTGGATCCACTCATCTTCAATGATAGTCATGAATGAAATCATAAATATATTAAATAAAAATATCGAGGTTAATACCCATGTTTTATCAATTGTTATTTGAACTTGTTACACTTTATTGCCACCTAGTTTAACTCATTTAGGACCAAACTTCTATGTGCTATTTGCAATTGACATTTAATCGACATACTTGCATGGAGTTGGATTCAAGTTGCTTAAATTCCACTCATTTGATGCCTCTAAACCTAGTTGGTATGCACTCAATTTGGGTCTAGCAAAATTTTATTTGAAATGCTATTGATTGGAAAATTTCATTTTATAAATAGTATGTATTGGCTTAATCGCTTGAAAATGGACATAATTGAGGTCTCATGGACACTACAAGGTTCAAATTCAAGCTTTAAATTGATTTCAAGTGATCTAGCTGGATCCAACTATTCTGGTTTGCAATTTATTAGACTCAATTGCAATTAGCTAAACTTATCATAATTTGATTGACATTAAATGTCGTTTGATAGTATTCAATGGGGTCTCATGTGAACTCAATTGCACACAATTGTTAGGGTAAGGCAGCATTTGCCTTGCCTCGAGGTCGCATGTTTTCTGTCCTACCATGGGGAAGCATTTTCTGGTGGTCATGTTTTTAAAATTTGACGAGAAGATTCCAAAAATATTCTTTCACAACCTCAACCTTTCTCTCCTCTCTCTCTATGTCTCTATGTCTCATAAATCTCATTCCTTGGTGAGCACAAATACACCAAGGACCAAAACACACTCGAATCATTAAACACATACACACTCTTTCAAATATTTCACACAACTCGATCAAAGATTGTGATTCGATGAGAAATAAAGGTTTCTCTCTCCCTTTGTCCCTAGCAAAGATTCCTGTTTTGAACTCTCTCTCTCTCTCTCTCTCTCTCTCTCTCTCTCTCTCTCTCTCTCTCTCTCTCTCTCTCACACACACACACACACACACACACACACACACACACACACACACACACACACACACACACACACACACTAGTATACTGTTCTTTAGTTATATTTTAAAAACTTCCAAAAAGAAAAGACAAAACTCAACCCCCCCCACCCCCCCCCTTGTTTAAGGCTCCTTCTACCTGGACCATACTAGGTCTAAAACCTAAGAAATTGGTTTTTTATTTTGACCACTACTACCGGGGGACAAGCCCTTGATTGAATGATGATGCTCTGTCGAGCGTGATCAATGTCGATTGCTCTCATGGCGTAGTGTAGGCGGCCTTCCTCCCCCCTGACTGTCGATCCCCATTGAAAGACATAGGTATGCTGCTCGACACTATCTCACACTCATGGTGGAGCGTGGCCTTCCTCTCTCGATACTGTGGCACAGCACACGGGCAGGACTTGCCTCTTCCTACTATAAAAACAGGTGAGGGCGCTACTTTTCCCCTCAGTTAGCTATTGTGGGTGTGTTGAGTTATTTTGTGAAATACCTCTTGTCTGCTTTCTACTACCAAGGAGAATGGAGCTCTCCTTGGAGGTGACTCAGGTGTATAATCCTACCCCTGTTGAGTTTACTGTTTTACTGCACTACTTATGCACATATTAAAGCTTTTAGAGGGAAGGAAGTCCTACCTTTTACAAGTACGCATACTGTGCAGTTTTTTTAGGCTATGGTATTCTTGCAAAATGTGTGCAAATGGCATTTTCTGTTGATATCTTTTCAAAGGGCTTGATAAGGTAAACTTAGGAATGGTGCATCCCTGCCGTGTATAAAAAGTGCTCCTCACCTCGGACTGGTTGGGTCACCTCTATGGCTTACTATAGGCTATGACGATTCTTGTAAATTGTTGCAGGTTCATATAGTTATGAGCTTGACTGGCTAATTTTGCTAAAGCCTGGACATTATGGCTGGCCGTGGGTCTCTTCTGCATAAAAAATGTTCATGATTGTCGGCATAAAAAATAGGGGTGGCCTTAGTACAATGAAAAGGGCTCAGAGAATTGACGGCTGTAGGACTTCACCTCCACATAAAACTTTTTGTGCATGTATGGCAGTATGCATATGTGGGTATATGGTTGTGAGTATGATGGTTGGCTTTATGGCCGTTCATGCTACAGTTGGATATGTACTGATAAATGCGGGCTGTTACTGTGTCCCGACTGTATAAATGGTGGCAACATGGGGTTATGGCTGATGGGCCACTTGGCTATGACTCTGGAGAAAATAAATAGCTGGTTCTTGTCGCTGTTGTAAGTGGTGTTTTCTTATCTAAGGAGATAGAGGTATCTAATTCATTGGCAGGTTTCAAAAACGGTGGGTTCTTTTCTCTGACTAATTGGTTTCCACTGGGGCTTATCACAATTGGGAGCTCATATCAGGCCAGACACTACAGTCCGTGATAACCTAGCATTTTGTGAAGGTAACTAAACAGTAGCTCATTCTTTCGGCTTTGGAAAAAAGCTATGGTTGGTATGGCCGGACACTAGTGTTCTTAAAACTTGCTAATGACTTATGGATATGAAGGTAAGTATATGGACGAGGTTGTTTTGGCTTGGGTATAGCTTCCAAGCTATTGGCAAAAAAATGATGAGGTTCCACGAAAAAAGGGGGGGAGTCTTGCTACTCTCTTAACTAGTTACATTGTTGTCTTATTGATTGTAAAAAAAATGAGGTAATCACCACCATCATCTATGACCTTTGGTTAACAAAAAGATGTCGGAATTCGCATCTCTTTTACCTTTGGTACCATGGGTTCTACTAATTTTGAAGGTAAGTATATGGTTGCTCCTTTATGCATTGCTACTGAGCTGGGGCTCTTAGTTTTACTTTTGATAGACTGCACCATAGTCTATAAAGCAATATGAAAGACTGCTAACATACCAAAACTAATGAATAAACTAGCTTGTCTAAATTAATTAAAACCTATAAGATGGACACGGATAACAACTGATATAGTCCATTGATACCTGTAGAACACATCCAAGGCTAACAGAATTGTTGTCTTGTTTTGATGGATACAGGTAGGGACTCTATCTTATGTTGGAAGGCTTTCTTTTCTTAGGCAAGCAACCTTTCTGTAATGAATTACTCACTGAGGAACGGGGAAGTTCTTTTACTTCTAGTCTTACTGAAAGAGGATCTCTTTCCTACAATATTTGTACCTAAATAATTCCAATACTAAGTTACTTTTGTACATATGAGTTCATTATTACTTGGCGAGCTGTCTTTTGAATGTAAAAATTCAATTATGTCTTATTAGTTAAGATTTAAAACAGCTACACACACATCCTATACATAAGGTTTCTTCTATTTGGGGGAAACCGGGATGCTAGCCTAGGAAATTATCTTAGGAATGAAGCTCTAAATTGGACCCACAATCACGATAAATCCTTCATTGGTAGACTGGTGTTAGGTGGCCCCTTTTAGACTCTTTTTCTAGTTCCCTGCTCACGGCTACCATAGTCTCTGCCTTTGCCGATTGAAGGTTTGCAAGACCAAGTATACTTTACATTTTAGACACTTTGCTAATCTTTATGTCACTTCTTTTCAGGACTGCTCATGTTATAGATTGACAGCTCGCATGAGCACTAATCACAACCCCGAGAATCATGCAAAGATTCTTGATCAGATTAAGAGTTACATTAAAAATCAAACACCAAAGAATGACTTGGCTTCTAGAACTAGACCTTTCCTTGCTAGGAAAGTCAAATTATGTATTACATACTATGGCAAGAAAAAGTAAACCTGACCTCACTGTTTTTGTAGACTCTTGCCTTATCTCAAGGATTAGAACTTACCTCGGAGCCCCTCTCTGTGGCCTCCTCTCTTGTCCAGGACCATCAACTGTGGGTTCTGCCGAACAAAGCTTTCCTAGCCCCTATTCTTAATGAAACTTGGGTATACTTGGCCAATCTCCCTACTTCAACAATGGAAGACTTTAAACTCAAGATTCTCAAAGGTGGGCAGATCCTGGACAAGGGAGAACTAATTAAAGCACCCTTTAACCTTCACCTCATCGACCACTCCAAATTCCCCTCAAATGCTAGATTGTACATATGTACTAAAGGTAGTATGGAATTTGCAAAAAGCAACCCTGATTTCTACACAGAGTCTTTTGGGAATATCTTCCGCCCCTATGTGAAATGTGTTTGCAGGTTTCCTGGCCCCAAAGCTACCTATGAATCAAGCATCATGTGGTTTTATCATGCAATATGGTTTATCCTCAACCATTTCAATCTGCTATTCCCAGAGAAACCAGACGACTTTCATCTATCTCTCATCTGCTCTTGGCTTGGTGGACAAGCTAAGCAGATTGTGATTGCACAAATTGCCTTTAATATCTTCCGTGGTCTTATGCATGATATTCTGAAACAGCTTAAAGCGGATGAGCCTGGTCTATACCTCACCACTTATGCTAACTTTAAAGTGGTAAAGTTCATCACTAATCTGCTTAAACCTTGTATTGAAGATGATGATTCTCATGCTCTAAAAAGAGCTAACTCTTTGGCTACTCCCAACTCCTTCACATCTTTTTTTACACCTAGCTCCTTATCTAATCGAGGAAAATCTCGTAGTTTTACAAGAGGGAGAGGCAGATTCCCTGCAATCAAAAACTTCCCTGAAATCTAACCCATGAATATATTGCAGGTCTCTACCAACCCATGTGGAAGAAGGGTCCTCAGCAAAGATGAGTCGAATTATGGTTCTATCTACATACATTGTCTGTTTCACAATATCCTTCTCGATTGGATCTTACCAAAAAACCTTTTTTGTGAGTGCTTTGACCTATTTTTTTGTAATCATAAACTGCTTGACAATACTCTCATAGGATGGAAATACCATCATCCTATAAAAGGATTAGTTTTAAATAATGACTTTCTTAGACAAGAAACAATCCCTTATTGTACATGCATTCAATTTACCTCATTCTGCAGAAATTTTGAAGGATTTGGTAACCATGTCTGTACTCAGGATCTTAGCATTATCGATAATGTCACAATACGTAAATTACTAGCCAAAGGGCTCAATCACATACCCAACTATCCAAAAAACCCTTACCTTGCTCTATCAGCTTTACTTAGTTGCCTCATTGACCTTGTCTTGATGCTCTCCGACTGGAGATGACAATCCTACTAGACTTAAAGGAATTAGTGAAGGAAGGCTTCCTTCATAAAATCTCTCCACTTCCTAGGAAATGGCTTTCTTCGGATAGCTCTTGGCTTACTCCTCAACTAGCTCTTGATTTTCAACTAATCTCAGATAAATGGCTTGTGGTCGGGCTTGACAAAAGTGCCAACTATCCTACTATTATGTGCAAATACCTTGCTTGGAAAGCCGCTCGGGATCGAGTGTTAGGTAAAGAATTACGTCATACTAACAATACGCCGCAAGAGATCGCTAACAAGATCTCTAAACATCTACGACAACTTGGCTATTCTCTAAATAACACCAGGCTACCTGTACTATTTCCTACATATAAAATCCACAAACATAAATTCAGATGGATATCTGATGCCTCTAACTGCATCTTCACAAATATCACCAAAGATATTACTCTTTGCCTTGATATTATTCTCACAGAATCTGAACTCATTTGTAAAGAGAAGCAAAGAATCTACAAAAACTTTACAAATATCCAATACAATCCCTTTTGGCTAACAAAAAGCGCTACAGAAGTCACACTTAACCTTCCTCAACATATCTTCCACATCTTTACAGCTGACATTACACAATGCTATGAAAACATTCCACTTATTGGAGATCTCGGCCTTAAGACTGTTTTAGCTAAGGTTATTAATTTAGCCTTCTCCAATGCTAAAAAGAGAAAGTATTATTTTATCTCTCTATCCAAGAAACTGAGATGGATTCAAGCATCTCACTCCATACACCCTCTACACTTCAATGAAACAAAGCTCTGCTCCTATATCTTCTAGCTGCTGAATAACTGCACTGTTATTGCAGGCGGCTACTGCTTTAACCAATGCCTTGGCATCCCTATGGGCTTCTCTTGCTCACCACTTATGTGTAACATTTACCTAGCTTTTTCTCGAATACAAATGGTGTCTTAAGAACATGGAAACTAACCATAAAATACTTCCATTATTCAATCATACTTTTAGGTATATGGACGACCTGCTGAGTGTTAACAACAGAATATTCTCTAAAGAGATTGATCAAATTTACCCCACTGCCTAAAAATTGAGCCTACCTCCCTCCCAGATGATCCGACTGTTGTTGAGAACTTCTGCAAATCAACCCAATTTCTTAACCTTTCAATATCCCTTCATTCCCCGTCTACAGGTGGATATGACCTTAGATTTATCTGGAGAAAGAATCTTCTTCAGCTTCCTCATATAGAATTTATTAAAAGAAATAGAAATAGGCCATAAAAGCCTCTATTTGCTCATGTATTGGCACTCTTTACTTAATTTGTTACTCTTCGTCTACCTCCTCTTTGGCTTGGGAAGAGATATCTGCACTAATTAAAAAATACTGCCGGAACGGATTTAACCATAATCAGATATGGAATACCATCATACAAGCCCTCATTTGGCATAGCTGGCCTTGGCTATTGTTTCAAAAAGAGAGTCTCATCTCTCTATTAGGTAGTAGGCCCATACACAATCGGCCTACTACCGACCCATTGTGTGTGGTTCCTGGGTTAGGGCGGGTACACACACACACACACACACACACACACACACACACACTAGTATATTGTTCTTTAGTTATATTTGGTTAAAAAAACTTCCAAAATGAAAAAAAAAACTCACAACCCCCACCCCGCCCTTGTTTAAGGCTCCTTATGCCTGGACCATACTAGGTCTAAAACCTAAGAAATTGTTTTCTTATTTTGACCACTACTACCGGGGACCAAGCCCTTGATTGAATGATGATGCTCTATTGAGCGTGATCAATGTCCACTGCTCTCATGGCGTAGTGTAGGCAGCCTTCCTCCCCCCTAACTGTCGATCCCCATTGAAAGCCATAGACATGCTGCTCGATGCTATCTCACACTCATGGTGGATCGTGGCCTTCCTCTCTCGATACTGTGGCACAGCACACGGGCAGGACTTGCCTCCTCCTACTATAAAAACAGGTGAGGGCGCTACTTTTCCCCTCAGTTAGCTATTGTGGGTGTGTTGAGTTATTTTGTGAAATACCTCTTGTCTGCTTTCTACTACCAAGGAGAATGGAGCTCTCCTCGGAGGTGACTCAGCTGTATAATCCTACCCCTGCTGAGTTTACTGTTTCACTGCACTATTTATGCACATAGTAAAGGTTTTAGAGGGAAGGAAGTCCTACCTTTTTCTTGTTACAAGCATGCATACTGTGCAGTTTTTTTAGGCTATGGTATTCTTGCAAAATGTGTGCAAATGGTATTTTCTGTTGTTATCTTTTCAAAGGGCTTGATAAGGTAAACTTAGGAATGGTGCATCCGTGCCGTGTATAAAAAGTGCTCCTGACCTCGGACTGGTTGAGTCACCTCTGTAGCTTACTGTAGGCTATGATGATTCTTGTAAATTGTTGCAGGTTCATATAGTTATGAGCTTGGCTGGCTAATTTTGCTAAATCCTGGACATTATGGCTAGCCGTGGGTCTCTTGTGCACAAAAAATTTTCATGATTGTCTGCATAAAAAATAGGGGTGGCCTCAGTACAATGAAAAGGGCTCAGAGAATTGACGGCTGTAGGACTTCACCTCCACATAAAACTTTTTGTGCATGTATGGCAATATGTATATGTGGGTATATGGTTGTGAGTATGATGGTTGGCTTTATGGCCGTTCATGCTACAGTTGGATATGTACTGATAAATGCGGGCTGTTACTGTGTCCCGACTGTATAAATGGTGGCAACATGGGGTTATGGCCGATGGGCCACTTGGCTCTGACTCTGGCGAAAATAAACAGCTGGTTCTTGTCGTTGTTGTAACTGGTTTTTCCTTCTCTAAGGAGATAGAGGTATCTAATTCACTGGCAGGTTTCGAAAACGGTGGGTTCTTTTCTATGACTAACTAGTTGCCACTGGGGCTTATCACAATTGGGAGCTCATATCAGGCCGGACACTACAATCCGTGATAACCTGGCATTTTGTGAACGTAACTAAACAGCAACTCATTCTTTCGGCTTTGGAAAAAAGCTATGGTTGGTATGGCCGGACACTAGTGTTCTTAAAACTTGCTAATGACTTATGGATATGAAGGTAAGTATATGGACGAGGTTGTTTTGGCTTGGGTATAGCTTCCAAGCTATTGGCAAAAAAATGATGAGGTTCCACGAAAAAAGGGGGGGAGTCTTGCTACTCTCTTACTAGTTACATTGGTGTCTTATTGATTGTAAAAAAAACGAGGTAATCACCACCATCATCTATGACCTTTGGTTAACAAAAAGATGTCGGATTTCGCATCTCTTTTACCTTTGGTACCATGGGTTCTACTGAGTTTGAAGGTAAGTATATGGTTGCTCCTTTATGCATAGCTACTGAGTTGGGGCTCTTATTTTTACTTTTGATAGACTGCACCATAGTCTATAAAGTAATATGAAAGACTTCTAACATACCAAAACTAATGAATAAACTAGCTTGTCTAAAGTAGTTAAAGCCTATAAGATGGACATGGATAAAAAATGATATAGTCCATTGGTACCTGTAAAACACATCCAAGGCTAGCAGAATTGTTGTCTTGTTTGGATGGATGCAGGTAAGGACTCTATCTTATCTTGGAACGGGGATGTTCTTTTACTTCTAGTCTTACTGAAAGAGGATCTCTTTCCTACAATCATTGTACCTAATTAATTCTAATACTGAGTTATTTTTCTACATATCAGCTCATTATTCCTTGTCCAGCTGTCTTTTGACTGTAAAAATTTAATTATGTCTTATTAGTTAAGATTTAAAACAGCTATACACACACACACACACACACACACACACACATACACACAAGGACAAGTATACAACCAAATAATTTAACACCAAGGTTAATGTTAACAACATGCGAGACAAAAGGAATTTTAAACCAAAACAATTCAAATCAACTTTTTCGGAGTCAATACACAGTGGAAAAGGTGTCACAAAACTATCCAATTAGTGGGCTTTAATCTAAGTTTGGATAGGTGCAGTCACGGCTAAGAGCATTGTAGACAAATCTACCTTGCATAGAATAGGCAAATGTATGAACATGTTTTCATTTTGGAGCAATCCAATCGCTCTCAATAAAATGAAGTACAAGTGCTTGCAAGACAAATTATAATTTTTCTTGGCCTCCTTGTCGGTGAAATCAAGGCATGTGCAATAGGGCTCATCCTTGATGTGCACCTCATACACCCCCACATGTCGTCTTCTGTGTGAAACTCCACCTTGAAGATTTCATGCTAATTGTCTAAGATGGATTCCTCTTCAATCACCTTAGCCTTTAAACCAATCTCCAAACGAGTTTTCTTTGCTACCTCCTCTAAAATGGAAGTACAAAATTTGATTCTTATGCCCTTTTTTAGTATTGAACTACTACTACCTGCTTTTGTTGAAGCACTCCACCTTTAGGAGGAGTCCACATTGTAGTTGTACACATTTTTTATTTTCCTAGTGTCTCTACTTGAAATCCTCCTTCAAGAAATATCTCAATTTCTTCAATTCATCTATCAGATTTGTTCCTAAATAAACCAGAAAAATTGTTGGTGGAGCTACTGGCCTTGTATCTATGTTTTGAGATGAAGAAACAATGTACTTTGTTGTGTGCACCACCACGGTTTGCCTCCAATGAAAAAGGCAAGATTGATGAGACGTTTTAGAGAATTTACTTTCCCACAATTGAGCACGGTACGAATTGCATTCTAATTGGCTTGAGTTTCGTCCGCCATGAATCCATGGAAATTTGATTTATCACATCCATGCCCCTCCATACCTTCATTTATGCTTCACTTGCAAAAAAGGAATTTGTGATTCCATGTCCTTCCCTCTCATCTCACAAGTTGCAATAGGAAGGAGGTGTTGCATGCCATAATGTAGGATATTCATATTAGTATACAAATTAATAGTCATTTCTTAAGATATGTCAAACTTGGAAAATATGTCGCTAAACAATCAAACCTTGGATTGTATACATGGAATGCCCATGGTCACCCAATGCTCCACTTGGTGAGTGCAATCAAATTGCACCCAAGCGTGCCAAAGATCTCCAGTTCCACTTCATCGCATTCGATTGACTAAATTCAATCCAAAGGCAGGGCCAATCATAGACATTTTGAACATAATGCACCACTCCCCTTCCGCTCCTTGCCCAAAAACCTACTTCTATGAAAAAAATCATATGTGCAATCCCTTTTTAGCCGCAACATGAAATCTCTCCCGCGGGGGGGGGTCGCTATGTACAAATTGTGTATATCGCGTGCATTCAAGGACTAGTTTTAAAACTTCTTATCTGTGAATTTTTTACATTTAAAATACACTCTTTTCCTGTCTAATTTGTTTATTCTTTTCCCAATTCCATTTTACAGTACCCTTTTGTATGTGAAAATGTGAGAAAAAATGAAATTTAATAACCCCTTCTATTGCACTCACATGATAGTCACATAGATATTAATGTGAGTGTGAGAAGCAGAGAGGGAGAGAGGCCATGCATGCCAAAAACGTTGCAGGGAGTGAGAGAGAGTGTGAAAACACTAGAGAGCCACAAGCAATGCACTCGATACACATTGTCTAAATACAAAACCCCAAGCACTCCTTTTATAGGATGTGGAGTTGAGGTAGGGAAAAAATGTATAACTCCATAAAAATTATAAAATCCCATAAAATGGCTAAAATATGTGTGCACCCAACCACGCTCAAAAAATTATCAATCGAACAAGTGCTAACGCGCCCGCCTATGCAACCTATGTGGTGGAAAATGGGTGGCCAGCCCAGGACAATCACTAATCGTACAAAATGGCAAAGCAACGGTGGTGTAACTCTAACACCCCCTCTTAGCACCGGATGCTGAGACAACACAAATGAGTCAAAGGGAGAAGCCAAGGTCCACTGAGGTACAACCTTTGTGAAGATGTCTGCTGCATTGCCGTGGTAGGGACATACTCCAAATGAAGATCTCCAACCAAAAGGTGCTCCCAAACATAATGGTACTGCACCTCAATGTGCTTCATTCGAGCATGAAAGATAGAATTCTTGGCAATAGCAATGTAACTCTGATTGTCACACAAAAGACGTGTAGTAGCAGTCAGAGGAAACCCCAAATCTCCCAATAATCTCTGGAGCCATATGGCCTCACAAGCAGCAAAGCAAGCTGATTTGTACTCTACCTCTTTTGAAGATAGCACAATGATGGGTTGCCGCTTACTGCTCCATAATATAAGTCCCAAGCCGAGTGTGAAAACTACTCGTGTAGTAGAGCGCTAAGTATTTGGATTTCCTGCCCAATCTAAATCGCACCAACCAAGCAAGGTGCAACCCTTAGAGCGACCATAGAACACACCATGATCCAAGGTGTTGCTGATGTACCACAAAGTACGTTGGGCACATTGCCAATGTCGCTTATAACGAGGTCGGGTGTTGAAAGAACTGAGGAAAAAAATTGTGTAGCACATGCCTGGTCAGGAATAAATCAGCCAAATGAGGCAGTCAACAACATTTTGGTAGTGCACTAGGTCAATCCATGGGGAAGGATCATCAATCGATATGTTCTCCCTGGGCTCAAGAGGAGTGTCGATAGGTCTACAACTTGTCATCTTGAATCTCTCTAGGATAGCCTTTGCATACTTCCGCTGAGAAAAGAAGATGTCATCAGGTGTCAGGTAGATCTCAAATCCTAGAAAATAGTGAAGAAGCCTAAGATCAATCATCTCGAAATGTGTCTCCATAGCTCATTTCTTTTGTTGTTGTTTTGAAGAGTTATGGGTGCAAGTGAAGCCAATGTTTTGTGTTGTGCACACTACGAGAGTGCTTCTACTACTTAAGATTGCTTTGAAGAAATGCTTCTTGCTTAACACCTCTTCATGACAAGAGATCTTGTCGCCACCACTATGTAAAGCCTTTTAGAATGTGCGACGATTGCATGGATGCAGTAGCTCGAGTGAAATGTGTGCGGTGTTTGGGAGAAGAGTGGAAGCCTCTTTTGTTTTGTGCATGGTGCATGTCTTCCTTTACATACCAACATTAGTGGCAAAGCAGTCACATGTATTTTGCAACTTGATTTATCCAAATAACCTTCATTTTATGTCCCAATACCATTTTTGGTCCATTTTTCTTGAAATAAAAATCGTGTTCTTTACATTTTTTCATATCCAAAATAGAAATAAAAACCCAAATTTGAATCTTTTAGTGCCAAGCGGAATTTGGTAATATACGTGGTAAAAAAGCGGAAATAATTGAGGTAATAGTCCTGGTAATAACCGCGATAATATTTAAAGTGCAAAAAGAGTCCTCATGGCCCCCTGTCTCTTTTTGGGCCAACTCATTTTGGACTCTCTCTCTCTCTCTCTCTCTCTCTCTCTCTCTACAAAATGCGTTAAAGGACATTGGTAAATGTTTTCAAAGTTTCATAGTGGTGGGCTTCTTTATTCTTGGATGCAAATGGTATGTAATTAAAAGTTACAATGCTTTCCAAAGGACAAAAAAGCCGCAAAGAAAAAAATCCATGCCATTGAGAACTATGATGGGAGTGAGAGCATTTGACAGATTGGGCATTGATATTGTGGAATACGTATACCCTTTGACATATAGAAGCCAAGCTTAATATACTATTGTAGTCATTGGCTACCTTACTAGTAGGCTGAAGAAAAATCCACAAGAGTGATGCACATACTACAATGTTATTTTGTGTGTATGTATTTACGCGATACGACGACTTACCAATTGAGATAGTAAGTGACCACCATACATATTTCTTGAATGAAGTGAGACATTGGTTGACCTAGAAGCTCATGATCATTCATAATAATCTGGTACCGTATCACACATGCAATCTAAAGGCAAAGCTAATCATACCAACAAAATCTAAGCTTGATACATACAAAGATAGTCAATTCTAGAAAGATGGACTAGGAGCTCCAATGTGCATTGTGGACCTATCGAGTAGCTTATGAGACACCTTTAAACATAATGCTATTTAATTTAGTCTATGGACTTTAGGTTATTTTGGCTATGGAATTTCTATTGCCTACCTACATAATTAAGCGTGGAAAAAGAAATTCAAATAGACTAGGCATGAATTCTCAAAAAGGTTAGATAAATTATAGTAATTCTATGAGAAAATTATTGCACCATTGCTTACATCTATGCATAGAAATGAAAACAAAGAAATTCCTTCACTCTCATTTGGCTACGAAGGAGTTCAAGAAAGGAGACCTAGTTCTAGTTTATTCTGTTAAGAAACACATTCCTAAATTCAAGAAGAAAGGTACTGGAGCATTTTCTATACAGAATCTCTCACCGAGTGCGACAATAAGGCTAGCCACTTTGGATAGTGATATCATTGCCAATTGGATTAGTGGGTGTAGGCTACAGAAAAGGATTCACCACTAACCAATGACATGTCAAGGTGATTACATATAGCCAAAGAGAGAAAATTAAAGAAACGAAAAATAATAGAACAAGCCCAAGAAGAAGCTCTACTAAGGATCTTGAAGTGCAAGGCAATGCAATAAAGGAAATCTTAATTATCTCTTGGTGATATATGTAAGATCTAACCAGATGGAGATCTACTGGATGATACGGAGGTCAGAATCATAGTGAACTTGTCAAGAAAATATACTTAGAGAGATTTAATAGAAACAAGTACATGAGTGAACGTCATTAATCATACGACTTAGTTCAAGATGGCAACAGAGGAGATGGAACCATATCGTATAAGTTTGCAAGCTGCTAACACATCTTTGAGCAAAACTATGGGCAGAGTTCATATTTATGATATTAGTATAGACGGAGTAGCTTGCCTGTATTTGCTCTATGTGCTACAAGATAATGAAACGGGTGAAATGTGATACTAGAAATACCATGAATATAGAAGTACAAGGCAACTCAAGATTGAAAGGCTAATATACTCTATTGATGAAGACTACAAAGGGGACCAGAAATGTACATACCTTCCGTTCCTAGTGTTTTTTCAAAGATCTAGTTATAGCAACGGATCAACAAGAAATAGCGCCTAAATTGGTAGCATTGGTAGCTTCAAATGTAAATACAAGTAAACCATTGCCAAAATCGCACCATCCATGACAACACAAGTGGATATGGAATAGATCAATTTTGGAACCACGATCTGTCATTAAAGAGAGAGCAAAGAGTTGGAGAGGAAGCATCGACCTCAATATCACTTGAGCAATCTGCTCAAGTTGCACAGCTAGTACTTTGAACTACGTAAGGGTCCATTTGAGAGAAGAAAGGGGGATTTTCATAGCATCTAATGCGTAGTACTGAGTATATCAAAAGCCATCTTACCAGTTTTTACACAAACATAATTTGATTTTTAGGGAGGGCTTGGTAGGATTCATCTTCTGTCCCATTTCCTAGCCACTATGCTTTGATCCATTTCTTGAGGACAGCGACTCGGGTCTAAGCGTTGCGATGAGACCAACAAGATCTCTTTATTTTTGTATTTTTTTGACTTGAATAGCAAGTAAGAGAACAAACAGCTTACATGTTCCGACTCCTTCTTGCCCTTTTGTAGCATCGTCTGGGCCTTTTGTGCAGAGAACTACTGGGGAATAACCTAGGGTCCCCCCTGACAAGAACTTTAACAACTCCTTAATCCGTCCCTACGAATTGGGGGACCATCATTACCATACATGATTTGACGGACCCCGCACATTAAGGAAGATGAGTGGTTTGCAAGGGGGGATTGATGAAAAGAGAGGGGGCCCGAAAACTGTGGAGTGCCATATCTTCCCTCGGATAGGATTGGGGACAGAGAGGAAGGCGAAGCCGTAACCCTAAGCCATAGCTAGAGCATAGCGTTCACACCAGGACTGTCAAATTGTGAAAGTTCCGGAATTATTGTAAAGGAGTTTTACATTACAAGTCAAGATATCTGAGTACTTGGGCTTATAACTAAAATAAAGGAGGTGGGCACTGGGGGTGTGTGTGCGTACGTGGACCGGACATTGGAATTGAGCGCTTTCAAAGGGCTTCAATGGAGTTGATTAGCATGCATATTATGGTGCACCCCTCTTCCGTCCACGACTCTTCTGTCCGCTCTCGCTTTGTAATCATCGACTCGCTAACTTGTCAAATCAGTATCAGCTCAAAGACACACATGACACTCTCTCTATCCCCACACATGAGAGCTCTGCACTCTGCATTATATAATCATCCACACTTCTTCCATCAACCGCAGTTTTGGACAATCAAGTGCAGGCAGGCTGTTCTTGTTTTTCTTGCATGAAAAACACACACAACACACGCACATACGTACGCAGGGTACAAGAACATGATGCTCGCGAGTTATCTTACTCAGCCAGATGAGTTCTACTTCACATCAGTATATATCGAAGTGCACTCACTGGCCTGCACGTCATGAGAAGCGCAAAATCTAGACATATTCATCCCTACGCGGGGTTTGATCTCTTACACATACAGAGCCTCTGGAGCACAATATGTTTCACGCATTTATACGCAGCGCTCTCTCTCTCTCTCGATTGCTTAACACTTCATCGCCCCGATAAGCAAGTCCTCTCTTAAATCTAGAGTCACATATATTTTAATTTTTGAATATTCACGTGTACCAGAGATAGAGAGTAGCCTGCATGAATGCCCTACATTATTCTCAAGGCACCACCCACATAATTTATCTTTTTTTATATATGCTACCCACGAGAAATTCTTATAGATGCATGTGAGGATTATTGTATTATACGGTCAAACTTCAAAAAGCTTACAATTTTTTTTTAAATGCAGGGTCGCACCCTAATTATAACTCTTACCCTCTTATCCAAGGGCCATTAATGACTTTAGTCATATAATCATCAGAAACTAATGATGTTTAAACCTTCATTATATACGTTAAACTTCTAAATCAAACCTTTCATTGCTAATGGTGCTTAAACCTTATAATACATTCTGATAAAACTAAACCTTTGAATGCCCTACATTAAACTGTATCCAAGGGAGTGACATCTTTGCTGCTGCTTAATCTGTCCCATATTATAATTGGGATTCCATTATTCTGCAAGCTGCTGGCTGGCCCCAAATTTGGATGCCTTCCCACACGTGAAATAGCACCTCCCCTGCAGCAAAATTCGAGGCTACAACAACATTGCTTGGTCCGGGAATGCCAAATATTGAAGCACAGTTGGATCCACCCAATGCTACCGTCGAGTGACCTACTCCATGAGCAAGAGATGGGTATCTTGTTTGAACAAAATTAAAGAGGACTTGCAGGAGCTAGCACAGCTACAAAGAGCTTGAGGCCTTATAATTGAGCTAATTACTCACTAGTGGACTAACCCCTAGTGCAGACATTTTGAGACCATCTAAAATAAGGACTGCAAGAGAACTACACAAAACAAGCTATTTCCACATAACAAAGGCAATGGCATCAGAACGTAGACTCAAGAAATCTAATCCTAAGTTTCACTAGACCGGTCTCTAAAATTGGATCGCTGTTGGCCAATGTGCTAAACCCAACAAGCGCACAATATTTCATCAGTACAAAGGCAATGTGTAAGAATGTAGACATTATAGCGAACTCAGTAATTCTAACCCTAAGTATAAGACCAGGCTCTAAAGCCATTGAATCATGCGCTAAAATCTAGCAAGCGCAATTCGATCATCTCCTTTGATTATGCTATAACACTAATGTTTTCCACCAAGACATGCTCACATGAAGATTCCACATACTTTTGTGAAAGTCAGGCCAGAAATGAATAATTGATCACATACAATGAATACTCAAAGTGAAGAATTTCAGGCTATTCAAATATTAATTAGTTGTAAACTTGCTCATCTCTGGAAGCATTAAACTTAAGCCATGGAGCATGCATGGAGCTCCTTGGGCTCATGTTTGGCTGCTTCAGCTCCAATGCAAGCTCCGAAGTTTTCGCACTCTTTAACAAAGTCAGGTTTGTTGTCACTGAGCTTTTTGATGGCAGTACATTATCATCAAGCACAAGCTTCTCATTGTTTGTGATATCATCTTCTAGGGCGCGCTTCTTGCATGATTGCAAGTGCACTCCAAAGAGCTTTGGAGGGCTCTTCTCGCCGATCTTCTCGACCATACCTTTTGCATTGCCATCGAGGGCTTTATCACTAGAAGTAGATACGGAGAGTGTGCTTGTTGCTGGAGCTGCACAGTTTGCCATATTCACAGCTGATCTGAAATTTCTTACATCCATGCTGCAGTAGCTATTTTGCAGCATGGTTCCATCAGGACGACCCACCATCATTGGTAGCTGCGAGATATTCGTCGCCACCGGAACAGCAAAGGGCATTGCGGTCGTACTTACCAAAGCTCTACCATTGTCACCTGCACATGTAAGTCTAGATGTAGGAGACTCCAAGTTGGACTTCATACCACTCATGGAAGGTGAGTGATGGACAAGGCTTCTTTGAGAGCTTGGCAAATGAAAGCTCGACGACTGGGACGATAAATCGCTTGCTTGACCATATTGACTTGGACCGCCTATTCCTCGTAAAGCCTGACCTTGTGCCTGCAGATTCTGGTGCTGGACATAGAGAAGGATGTCATGGTAGAGTTTCTTCATGCGTGTGAGCTCCGTAAGAAGCAGAGTGTTATCGCGACGCAATCGCTCATTCTCATCAGAGAGAGAAACTGTGCCTCCACCACCAGTCATATTGCTCATGTGAGTCATGGAGCTATGTGCTGCAGCTGCTGCTGCAGCTTGTTGCATACCCACATGGTGGGCTGCAGCGGCAGCGGCCGCAGCAAAGGCGGCACTGCGTGGGGAGGTGATGGGTGATGAAAGGGGTGACCATGGTGGCATAGCTGTTTGCTGCTGCAGTATTAGATCCTCTGTGGAGTTTGTGGGGGAAGAGCGACTGTTTTGAGCGGTTTTCCGCCTGTGAATCTCACATAACAGGTGCTTCTCTCCCTTTCGGAAAAAATCATTCGCAAATTCCCAGCGGTCTGGGACGATTTTGCGGAACCCCTGCATGCATAAGAAGCAGATACTTACAAGGGAGAATATGCAGCATCAGATTGACAGAAAGTAGTAGACAAATTATTAGGGAACCTTGCTCTTTGAAGAGATGGATCAACATAGCTTTTGCTGGAGTCCTAGAATCTTTACTACCTACCTATACTACTTACTCTTCAAAAAAAAAAAAAAAAAAATTAACGACAAGCATTTTTGTCTGCAATGACTCTTATAATTTCCATTATTACCCCAACCAAAGAAAGCTTTTACTACTTTCCTGTGTTTTTCTTTCTTGTTGCACAGAGTGATCAAAACACCTAGGCTGGTTCTATAATTTTCTGGATCTCATCCATTTATATGAGAGGGAGAAATATAATCTAGGGCTTACATAGGTGTTGAGCTGCCTCACAAAACTAGAGAAATTGTTGTGCTTGAAGTAGTTGGGTAGCAAATCCCTCGCAAACTCTGGCGGGCGCCACACCACAAACGTGCTTTCATCCTCTCCCCAGGACACAATATGATCAGTGTTGGGATCATCGACAAGCTGATATGTCTTGGTCAGAAACGGTGCAGGGACCGACCGGTGTGACTCGATACTCAGAAGGCCACCGTCGCTCATTGCATCGACGGCGCTTGAGCCGAAGCAAAGGGCTTGCAGGGGCTGTATGCTGTTGTTGGAATTGGGTGTATGAAGCTGCAGGTCCATGTTTTTGATGCAGCTTTCAATTGGGCTGGATCTGTGTGGTACTTAACCCTTGATTCTAATGACTATAGAAGAAGAAGGGAATATATGATTGTTGCGATAAGAAAGGTGGTTGGAGGTGGGTTCCGGAATGAGAAGATGCACATGTGTGTTTTTGAGAGAGAGAGAGAGAGAGAGAGAAGGGGGGGGGAGTCTGTGTGTGTATGTTATATGTTAGTGTGAGGTGACTTGATAACTAAAGAGAGAAAGATAACAGTAATGGAATACTCTAAAGGTTACAGGAGGAAGCAGAAGCAGGAAAAGAGTGGGGTTGGATGGAGCAGCTGCTTCTGGGTGGAAGCTCAAGCAGGTGGTGGGCACAAGGCAAAATATACCTATGCAGGTGGTGGTGGCCAACAAGCAAAATGGGGCGGTCTGGTGGTGAAATTTGCCTTTTTTATGCTCATGGGCTCAAAGCAGAGCAGCCTAGAGAGAGAGAGAGAGAGAGAGAGAGAGAGAGAGAGAGAGAGAGAACCCTCGTGTGCAAAGAGAAGTGTAGTGAAATTTAGACTCATATAGCCTATTTGAACACTGCTTAAGAGAGAGAGAGAGAGAGAGAGAGAGAGAGAGCGCGCACAATGTCACGACACTCTCTTTCTACATCTCTCTCGCCAATCGCCCTCCCTTTGAGCATTCTCAATTACCACCCTCTGAGAATCTCTCTTGCTCTTCTTATTCTTCTTCCTCTCTCTCGCTCTCGCTCTCTCTCTCTTTCTCTCAACGGACCCACGACCCTATCTCTGATCTTGCCCATCTCTACACACCCTCCCTACATATCGCACGTGTTGTGACCACCTTCAGACACACATTCTCTCTCTCTCTCTCTCTCCCTCTCTCTCTGTGCACGCTGCAGAATATCCACAAGTTACACTTTGCGCCATAGTTGGAATGAGGATACTTTATTGCTCTCTTCCTTCTCCATCTTTCTATAACCCCGTTGTGGGCAAGATCCTCTAAAATAAACATAGTGGGAGAGCGCCTCATTTACTATCTTAGGTTGCCAAAAAGTTTGCAGGCTGTAGACATCACAATGACCATCATCAGTTTGCATGCACAATTGTGTGAGACTTGTTAATATGTGTGTGTTCTGTCTTCAATTTATGTATCACAATGCACATATTGCATGTGCATGGACAAGTTAGAACTTAAAACGCATATAAACATGTGGAAAAACTTGCATCCATGTACCTACTTATATGCATCTTATGCTGGCATACTTAACCACAAATTGGCATACTTAACCACAAAGTATATGATCCGGGTCACATATTTACACTTTATATGTTCACATTTAAGTCGATGTGAATGGTCACCTGATAACCCACCAAAAGCTCACCGAGCTATCATTTTTTTGTGGTGGGTCCATTGGGAGATGGCAAAAACCCACCAGCGTGCATATCAGGATATGAAAAAGTCCGACGGGACTACCGTTTTAGGTGTTTTTTGTAGGTTAATAGGAAGATCACGTGAACATTTAACTGATCACGTGTTTTAAAAAGTTATCACTCAACATTATAAACATGTTCGTGTGTTTATGATCACGTTAATGAAATCACGGATGCAACCAGCATATAGAATGCAAATTATACATATATTTTGTATATTGGTACATACACTTGCATACATAAATGAATGTGTGTAGTTTCACATGTAGTACGTATATATATATATATATATATATCAAAAATTCATGTATATCCATGTATTTTAAAAGTATACATGTGGGTAAGTCTATTCAAATACATACATATCTATATGTGTGTGTGCATCATTGTGATAGGCGTCCATATTTCCAAAATTGTGGTGAAAATGTTCTTAAAGGCTAGTTTTATAAACCACGTTTTGATGCACAATCCAATATATTGAGAATTTGTATTGAATTTATGGAACACGATCACCATATGCTTCAAGAAATCAGATTCAAACTTTATATGATACTTTTAGTAATACCATAGATTCCAAGAGTTTCACCACATGGAATTTTTGTAATACCATTGAATCTATGGAACGTGATCACCATATGCTTCTAGCAATCTCCAAACTCTATATGACATGATTTTGCTAATACCATAGATTCCAAGAGTTTTATCATTTTCAAGTTTCTTCAAAGGACAACAATTTTCACCTTCATCAAATGCACTTTTAAACAACATTGCATATGAACTCATGATTTCCATCATAATCTTAATTGCTTACTATTTTCACTAGAAAGGTTTAACTGACAGTTGAGAATTTTACAATGATATTCCCACACAATGTTTCATGATCTCTTAGTCAGAGCAAAGCACATATCCACCCTCCTTGCATGTCTCCTTATATGTTTAGAATGAAAATGTTTATAAAAACCTTTGAAGTTTCAACTTGTGTTTCCTTCAATCATTTTTGTTTGGTGAAGAAGATTACTTTGTGACCTCTACATGTGTCTCAACATGTAATATAACGTACTCTAGCGTGACGTAAGGTGTAATAACAAGCTCTGCCTAAAAGGCAGACACAGCTCAGAGAATCCTTGATCACTTGTGATACTCACATAATATTTTGTTTCTTAATAGATATTTGTACTTCTCATGATGCACTATCCCACAACATCACAAAATTATATTTGAGAAATCAAATGATGAAGACTTAAGATTTTGTATTGAATCAAGAAAACTACATGTTTCTAGGAAAGTTGTGTCGTTAATGCACCATTAAATATTTCACAAATCCTTGGAAAAAAAATTCTTAATTAATACTAGTTTATGACAAGAGGAAATGAGTTGACATTGGCATTCTAGAGTCAACTTCTACTTGAAATATTTTTTAGATTCCCTAGGTTCCTGGTCAATTTCTACATATTAAACTCGATCAAATCCATAAGAGTAATAGGTGTATTTAATAGTTCTTTCTTCATCTAGCCAAGCATCACAAAATTGAAAAATTCTAAGAGAGATCTTCCCATTATGTAGTGTCAATTGGTTTAGAAGTGGAACCTTAAAGAGTAAGACCATGTACAAATCAACCCCTGTAATACCTTCCTATACATGTAAGGATTCAATTCAACACTCTATAACTCAACCCTTCTAGCATGGTCATTACAAGCATAGACATTGGCCAAATGCAATAGACACCATCATCCGGAATCTATTCACGATTATAGGTGTTTTTTACAATAATGAATACTATAATCAACACTTTAAGAGTACTTATACTTAACTTCAATTAAACATGAAACCCTTTGAAGTGATAAATGTGGCATATTCTATATGTAGGTTATGCTCTTGCACAAAGAGAATATTTAGCCACTCTACTAAAATCCATGTAATAAAGACTACTAGCTTATAGCACTTATTGGAAACTCTAAGGTTTTAAGGGACATTTTTCACTATGAAGTATTTGGTATTGTTTCATTGTCAGTACTACCATCATTTTCAACATTTCTCATGCCACTATGGGAGGTTGAGTCCATTACTATGGTTGTTTACCATGAAAAGAAAAGAAAGATGGTTGAAAATAGAGAGAGAGGTGGGATTTTGGCTTTGTGGTACCTTATAGGTCTATTTTCTATAAAGTGCCTCGATGTATCCATCAATATATGCAGTGGTATATCCATTGTAATATTTTTTTAAGAACTTACAAAACAAAGTAGTTTTTCATACAACCAAGATGTTTTGTATAGCTTGCAACCCTGCTTGTCTTGGACTGTTTCTCATCTTGGAAAGCTCTCCATCTCCATCGCCATATCATTCTGCTTCTTTGTGAAGATTCATTTACTTCACACACCTCCATCATCAACACATTCTTTTGAGATCTCATTTACACAAGCTCGTCATGTATTTTTCCATGCCCATTAGTGCAATGGGAGGTGAACAAAGACTTGAACATGGAGCGATGGCATTCACACTTAGATGTAACATTGACGAAATCCTTAGTTAGAGATGACATCAAGTCTCTTCAACCTATGGGATTCCGTTTGCACAAACAATGAGTGTTATTTGTTTGTCTTCAGGAACATAAGTACACTCTCACACACAAAAACATAATCACACAAAAATCAACATATATATGTATCTACCATTCTTTGAGGGGGTGCACTATTCAAAAAACCACAATTTAATGTTTGTTCTTAGGAGGGTAATTAAAGAACCCCCTTTTTACATGTTTGAATAAATAAAATTTTCCTTTATTTTAAGGAATATGTTTTCCAAACCAGGATATAAAAACCCTATAATTTGTTAATGTATATCTGTGATTTTTTCTGAAATATTTTCATTTCAAAACCCCTCTTGCTGAACTCATATGATATATTAGCACGACTACATAGTGTACCTCCCAAGACCCATTCATTCATTCATAAATATAGTTTCATAATCTTACAAAATATGATCTACATGTATGAATCCATGCATACCCATTGCTCACAAAGAATGCATACATACACATTTGAAAAAACATGAATGAAAAATACACATGCATACACATAGCATTATGCATATTCAATAGTCTTATGCACTCACATCAACACTAGAGAAGATGATTCAATGGAGGGAGGGAGGTATGGCACTTATCTAGATCTTAAGAAATAACATCTATATATGCATGAGAAATGCATTTAATAAAATAAAGAGAGAGAAAGAATGATTGAAAAGTAGAGAGAACACATAAAGGGCTAGAGATAGAACGAGTAGAGAGAGAGAGAGAGAGAGAGAGAGAGAGAGAGGAGGGGGGGGCACGGGGGGAAGAGAGACAGAGAGAGGGAGAAGTAGGCATCAAAGGTTTAGTAATATGGCCAAGAATGCTACTTCCTTTACCATTATCTCTGGCATATACCTACCTTCCTTTATTTGGAACATTGACGATCGATAAGATGGCTCTACTTTAAAGTAGAGTAGGCTGAGCTATAAATCTGTTAGGAAATTTTGGAAACTGTATTCGGTCATACAACGAAGACAATATTATCTCATATATATATATATATATATATATATATATATATATATATATATATATATATATATATATATATATATAGAGAGAGAGAGAGAGAGAGAGAGAGAGAGAGAGAGAGAGAGAGAGGCAAAAGTAGGAAGAGAAGTGGGAAAATCAGAGAGGTATAGAGATGTAGAGTGGGAGACAGAAAGAGAGGTAAAGAGGTAAAGATTTAGTAGATATGGGATAAAGAGAGAGGTAAATATGGAAGAGATTTAGTATACATAGGGATACAACGTGAAGATAAGGTTAGAGGAATAGAAAGAGAGAGAGAGAGAGAGAGAGAGAGAGAGAGAGAGAGAGAGAGAGAGAGAGAGAGAGAGAGAGAGAGAGAGAGAGATAAGGAAAAGGGATAGCATAGATAGAGAGGTGGAGAATAAATACTAGAGATATAGATGATGCGTAAAGATAGGGTAGAGGTTAAGTCGAGTAGGAATAGAGATAAGGGAGAGCAAATAAAGAGAGGTGGAGAGCTTGTAGATCCTTAAGGATTAACATTAAAGATAGGGTTAGAGTTATCTAAGAATAGAGAGTAAGATTAGATGGAGAGGGAGAGCAAAAAATTGGAGGTAGAGAGGAGCATCCAAAAGCATCGAGGTAGAGAGAGAGAGAGAGAGAGAGAGAGAGAGAGAGAGAGAGAGAGAGAGAGAGAGAGAGAGAGAGAGAGAGAGAGAGAGAGAGAGAGATTTGGGGAGGGAAAGTGAAATTTAGAGAGGACGAGAGGTGGAGAGGGGAATCTAAGATATTTAACAATTTGTTTGTCTTTGTAGATGAATGAGAGAATGGATACTACTAGCAACCTTATGAGAGTTGGATATTTGAGGAAAGAGGCAAAGATATCCATTAGGCATTATGAATGTGGTCATCTGTGTTTTTGTAGCTATCAGGCGATAGATCATGTAACAAGGGGCACACTCACTTTGGGTGGTTCACATCCTATAAGTTGACTAGCGTACATAGAGTTGTGGTGGAGCTCTTGTTTAATGGATCCACATCTGGAGGTGAAAAGTGCAAAATTTATTTTTGCTATTTTTAATTAGTCTATGTAAGTAAGATATTCAAATTGTATATTGTACACGTATACAAGTATGGCCATATGATAATTGGGGTTAGAAAGGCTATCTATTTATCCAAATGCACCAGCTTTTTAGCTAGTTCCCCATGAGTTTGAGAGCTTGCTTGCAATGCAAAAACACGTCATGCTTGAGACATAGATAGTGAGCTAGAGGTATACACCACAATAGTGCTAGTAGTGTATGGACTCATAGAGACTTTATTTCCATGGGTCACACCTAGTTTCTCACAAAGTGTCCCTCCAATAGTACCCTCTCATTACCATCACCTAAGATGGTCCCTCCAATGATACCATTGTCACATGGTCCCACACTAGACACTTCCACCATGCCTTCGCCACAACAATAGCATGAGTGTCATCAACCTTCAAGTAAGCAACTCACATCTTCAAAGTCATCTAATGATTTTGATTGTCACTTCTCTCATGGGGTGGTTCTTGTTAGGAATCTTGCTTTGGTAGTGGGGAAGATTTAATAGAGTTCCTTACACCTTTCGTTGAGTTAAGGGGCCATGATACACATGATGCGAACAATGCTAGTTGCTGTTATCATATATGACACAATAATGAGGGTGGATTTTGTGACTAAGCAAGGAATTCTTGTTAGGCATCACTTGACACTCGTCCATTATGCCCACCATAATCTCTTTGCAAGGTTCAAACATTAGCAACATAAGAATGCTTTCTATATCGACGAGGAATCATCTCGTACATGCTTTCCAACTTAGAACATGAGCATTTAACAATCAGTGATTAGGAGGCTACATCAAATAATTCATAGAGAACAAGTGTTCATGCATCAAAGGAGGCACAAGCTGCTAGAGCCTTAGAAGAATAATCATAGAGGAGATAATGTACAAGATGTAGAATGAGATACCTCTATACAAGAAAGACAAAAGAAGGATAAGTATGTAAATAATTTAACTGAAACATTTAAAGTTTTAAAACTCCTTTCAATTTATGATAAAAATGTAACTCAAGCTTTGAATTTTTGACCTTAGGATCATATTACAAGTATGCAACCCTCAAGAGAGATCATGAGGTACAAAGAGGGTCACTCAGAATACAAGACTTGGGATGGATTTACAAGAATTATGCCATTTTGCATGAGTAGTTTGATGCTTCTTGTAAAAGGTTTCATGCAGTAAAGTTCTTACCTTATTTTAAGGAGCTATGTAACATAATCACTAAAAATTAATTCTTTCTTGTTGATATAGAGCAAAGGAATGCTTGGAATTTATGACCAAATATCAAGACACTCATGTGACCAATCTAATCCTTCAGACTTCGATCAAGAGACTTAGTCATCGCACGATCTTTATGGATGTAGTATTTCATTTCAAACCTTTTTGAAGAGCTTTAGAGGACAAATCAGCCTTTTAATTATTGCAATTGCACAACTTTTTGTAAAAATAGGATTCGCTCTAATGAGAATTTTTAACTCCAACTGCCCCTCTATTTGTTATATATTATGCCATTGTGAGTTGTCAATTAGTATGTACTAAGTTGTAATGTTTATTTGTAGGAATAAAAAATAAGAATACCTATTTAGATGGTTTAGTTGGTGAACCATCCAAATAGGTACGTGCATTTCCTAATTAGGCATAATATAGTAGCTAAAAGTGCAGATATGCAAGGAGCTATATAATCAGTTGTTATATACACGCTTATTAGCATGGGTAGTTCCCATATGAGTGCAAGTATATACTCATGACTACGTGATTCATATACCTAAAGGTCAAGAAAGAAACTTCTAGCTATGAAGGTACTTGCGTAGCCAATATTTTTTGTCTGCACTTTCTTTATCATTTTGTGGCTATGCTTGTGGCAGTGGACTCAACCTCCCATATTGTGGTAATTTCTAAAAGTGTATCTGTTTGGTGTCTTTTTCTGGGTTTTTTTAGCAAATTTGTTTCAAGAACATCGATATCAACCAACCAAGGTTTTAGGTATGGAACAACATTTAGTGCATTATAACTTGAAGAAAAATCCTTATGTATATATGTTGTTTCTATGGAGTAGGTTGAAATCCCTCACCATACAAATGCCTTCTTCCATATTTTTCAATAGGTCTATGAACAAGAACAAGAGTAGAAGAATGAGCAAGATAAACCTATCTATCAATTCATGAGAAATCACTACACCAGTTCTATATGAACTCCAATTTGGGCCTTGTGTACACATGCAATAGACATTTTACATGAAAAGGAGCCAAAGAAACATCTATAAGGATGTGGAACAAGCTTTCCACTTTCTAGGCCATGTCATTTATTGTGTCTATCTTAGATGCCTGGCATTTTTTAATATAAGAAGGTCTTTTTTGCCCATATCTATACTACAAATCTACATTTCTTCTCTCTCTGATAACATGAATGTAGGTGTCACATTGTGCTAAGGTTGTATGTATGTATGTGCATAGTTGTGCACCCATGGTAAATGTATACATGTATGTTTGCCTATAGCTAATTATAGCCACAATATCATACATGCAAACTAAAGGTGTCCATGCATGCTTAATCTATATTTATAATCTATAATATTATAAAAGAGGGAGGGATTTGGGCCCCCTCTACATAGTACGTGGAGGCTTCTCCTCAATTTGGAACCCTTCAAGCAATTCTCTCTGAGCAGAC
Source organism: Adiantum capillus-veneris (assembly GCF_014529385.1). Classification (NCBI taxonomy): domain Eukaryota; kingdom Viridiplantae; phylum Streptophyta; class Polypodiopsida; order Polypodiales; family Pteridaceae; genus Adiantum; species Adiantum capillus-veneris. Next base: position 46,611,482 of record NC_140953.1, read on the forward strand.
AATGAGACAACAAGAGAGAGAGAGAGAGAGAGAGAGAGAGAGAGAGAGTAATTGTTGGAGATACTTCTTTGTACTTGCAAGCGTGTGCTAGAGAGAGAAAGTAAAGAGAGAATGCCTATGTGAATGCCTTTATGCATGTGCATTTCCTTTCGTGAGTAATTGCACTTCGTGTGTTTATAGAGATGGAAGAGAGAACACTAGCAACTATGCTACATGTAGAGAGGGAGAGAGAGTGTGTGTGTGTGGGAAGGAGGTGAAATCGAATGCTATAGCCATAGGATTGAACTTTTTGAATTAAGAGGAGGTCTAGGAGAAGTTTCTACAAGAAGCATTGCTGTTCATGGTGGGTGATGTTGATGAAGAAGAAGAGGGCACCAATACTCTTTAGGTGTTCTCAAAAGTGAGCGATGGAAAAGCTACTTGATGAGCTCTACAAACATTACATACCTGCGTTTTTATCCACTTGGGAAAGAAAGCCATGCAAGCTCTTGAATACACACAGAGGGGTGTGTAAAAGAAACAAGAATGATGAATGGGCTCAAAGCTTATGAGTTCTAGCCTATGTAGTCTCAAATTGTGTGTGAAGAGAAAGGCTTACACGAGTACAAAGCTTATTCCAAATTAAAACACATGTGGCTAATACATTCTCACATTTGCACAATGAACTCACACTCTCACAATGAGTTCAATACAAGAACAATCCATCTATATTATTATGAAAAAAGGGGGGAGTGAAATTATCGCACCTGATATGTAATTCAAACAACTCTATTGGTCCAATCGCTAGAGATTTCTACCTAAGAGTTTGGGTATGTAGAGTACACACCGACGGGGGCCCTCAAGCTGCCCTATGACGCTCACCATTCTGAGGAGCTACTAGGTGCCATCACCAAGTTCATCATTACTACTAATATGCCATCACTTAAGCTCATGCTGCCCTTGGTCTACTCCAGTGCTTGAAAGAACCTTTTTCAAAACCTAAGAAAACTTTCATAAGAAATATTAAAGGTAATTTGACTATATTTGATGGCTCTTACACTAATTTGTCTAGATTTTGTATGTTTTCTTAGCTTCAAATTAGAAATTTTATGGGATTACACTAAACCTAGGTGTTTTTGGAGCACTTGTCTACTTTATCTCCCACCTCGATTCACTAAGCAATGGAGAAGGTCTTGAAGGTGAGGTTTGGAAGAAGAGGTTGAGATCACAATTCATGAAGATGAAGAGTGTATGAAGATCCCGAAAGGGTTCTTGCTGGTGTTTCTAGGGCCCAATTACTACACCTGTTACATCATTTGGACAATCTTGCTGGCGCATCCTTTGGTGGCGTAGTTTCTGTGGAGACATTTGCCTGAGAGTTTGAGTACATTAGGTATAGGGGTCCCTTAGGCTTCTCTACGATGCTCACCATTTTGAGGAGCTATTGGGCACCATTGCCAAGTCCAACACTACTATTGTGGCTACGTCTTCGTCTAGTCTAGTGCTCCAAAAAACTTTTTCTCCCAAAACTTACAGAACCTACGTACTCGGGGGGTTCACTATGTGTAAAACTACCATATCACGTGCGTTCAAGACATGTTTGTAAAATCCCTTATCTGTGAATTTTGTTAGGAATATAACGTACCCTTTTCTTTTAAAATCTGTAAGTTTTTTTCAAAATTGAAAAAATAATACCCTTTTATATGTATATTTATGTAAGTTTCAAGAACTTTAAATACCCTTCTGTTGAACTCACATGATGGGTTACATTTTTATTAGGTGACCTCCCCTGGCCTACGTATGAGAGGTATTAGAGGTAAATTGACTAGATCTGAAGGTTCTTACACTAATTTCTCTACATTTTGTAGGTTTTCTTACCTTCAGATTAAAAATATTTGTGGGATTTCACTAAACCTAGGTTTTTTTTAGCACTGGTCTACTGTATCTTCCACCTCGATCCACTAAGCAACGGGGAGGGTCCTTCTGGCCCCTTCTACATGACAGTCTAGATCTCGGCCTCCCTTGACAAATTTTGTGGGAATCTACCTGTAATCGGGAGAGAGAGAGAGAGAGAGAGAGAGAGAGAGAGAGAGAGAGAGAGAGAGAGACCATTGCGCTATTTGAAAAAAAAACATTTTGGCAAGAAAAAACAATCCTTTTTATTAGTTTTTGGCAAGAAAAAAACAATCCTTTTTATTAGTTTTGCAAGAAGAAATTTTGAAATTTAAAGCTGATTTTAACGAATCTAACACTATTTTCCTCAAAATCTAGGCAAGACAAAGAGAGGCTTCACTGGTATAGAGAGAGAGAGAGAGAGAGAGAGAGAGAGAGAGAGAGAGAGAGAGAGAGAGATGTGGTACTAAGTAAGACAATGTAGAGAAAATTATTGCGGTTTTCACACAAGAATTACATGCAGAAGTTGAGGAATGAGAGAGGGAGAGAGACAGAGAGGGGGGTTCCTTCAAGGACATATGGGGAGAAGATGATGAACATATAGAAAAGGGTTAGCTTGTCTTGCACAAGGATGAAAAACATACCTATAGCTTCCTAGAAAAAGAGAAAACGGATTTGTGTATGTAGAAGATTGATTTATCCTGAATGCCGGTACGAATATGTGTGGAGGCCACAAACAAAAGCCCACATTGGAGAGAGAGAGAGAGAGAGGAAACAAAATGTAATAAGTTATATCTACACCTCCAAAAGGCCATTATGATCTATGAGACCAAAAGAGGAGAGAGAGAGAGAGAGAAAACATTTCTTCACCTTCTTTTATGAAATTTGTCAAGAGCAAGGGACTTGAGAGTAAGAGCGGCCATGCCACCTCCTCTCTATTTAAGAATAGATAGGGAATCCATTGGAGATTCCTTTGTAAAGGCATCCCATGCACATTCAAGTCAAGAATGACGAAAATTTATGAAGGAATCTAATATCAAAGGTTGTAAGTGATGAACTATATTGTGAATGATGAAAAATTGTCTTGTGTGTGTGTGGGGTGAGGGGGGGAGGGGACGGGGGGTGCAAATTGTGAATAATGAAGTCTGCAAGGCAAGGAAATTAAAAAACTAATTAAACTCTTGTTGTTTTCCCCTCCCCTATTTTCTAACACCTTATCAAATGCAATGGGCAAAAGTACGAGGACTGAGGTTGGTGGCTCTCAAAGTAGAGAGAGGTGAGAAAGCCGAACCGTCAATGCGTGCTGATGCGCAATCTCTCTCGCTCTCTCTCTATCTCTCACACACACATGTCACATACCCTGGTACCCAAAACTCTCTCTCCTCTCCTCTCTACTCTCTTCCACACACCCACAAGTTGCCACAACTGCCTTCACACATGTATCTTGCAAACACCCACAATTAGTCCCCCTTTGAACTTTTTTGTCGAAACGCACATAGATAAAACAATCCACATAGCATTGTCAGAGGCTATGTCGCTTGCGGAAGGCAACACCATTGTACTAGTAATACAATAATGTGTCTATGTTGTGCATATGTGGTATTGAGTATATACTCATATGCAAAAAGCTAGCTTTATGAAAAGACGTTCCTAACAACCGTTTTTGTGAGATGCAAATTAATCTAGTTTGTTTTGGGGGTAGGTAGTAAACTAAGGTTCTTGTGAGCCACTTTGCATATACTCAAGTATCTCAAAGATTCAAAAGAAGCATAATCATAGAGGCTTAATATGATAAGAGGAAATCTGATGTATGATAGCATGCATGACACAGAAAAGGGGCACCTAAAGTACCAATTGGCAAAACCACTTTGCATATGTTGTACAGAGATGAGCTTGGAGATGCAAAGATAGAGAAGTGCATACACATAGAAAAGACTAGTGTGATTGGACAAAGATGCTTGGGGGGTTGCAAGAGACAAAAGAGGCTCTTGGTTTTGGTGCAAGCTCCTCAGATCTGGCTCCCCACACCACAACACTTACACATGCAGGCCAACACACCCTAGGTCCTTTTTTATATCCCCCCCCCCCCCCCCCCCCCCCCCCCCCCCCCCCCCCCCCCCCCACATTGCTGCCTTGGCTTATGGGCATTCAAAGCATAAAGTTATGCTTGTTTATGCTTTTCTTTTTTGTGTTTTTGACATGCCTAGGCATTAGCATCTTCTAGAAAGTGATGAGAATGGAATTGATAGCCTTACTAGAATTTAGATGACCTTAAAAGTTTACAACTATTTTTTCTATACAATAGCTTTTTGCATGTGTGTGTGTGTGTGTGTGTGTGTGTGTGTGTGAGAGAGAGAGAGAGAGAGAGAGAGAGAGAGAGAGAGAGTCTGGTTGGAATTGGGGGAGCTTCGATAACTTTTGGAACAAAGGTGGGACTCTTGTTGTAATATATGCATATACTTCAAATCCTTGGGAATATTCTTGGTAAATTCTCAAAAAAACCCATGTATAACAGGAAACCCTTGTATAAGAAACCCCTGTGTGTGTGCGCGCACGCATGCGCACACAAGGGGAGAGAGAGAGCATGTAAAACGATGTAATATGATACAACCTTTTTTTTAAAAAAAGAGAGTGAGAGTGCATCCACAAAAAAGAAAGAGAGAGAGAGAGAGAGAGAGAATGCAAGCTACCCAATGAGTACAGTAGAGAGGGCATGTTTTGGTAGAACGTCTTGTAAAGATAAAGTAGGCTCTCAAGCATCGAAGCTCTCCATAAGGATTATGGGCACTTGAAAATTCTTTGGTCTCACAAAGTCATTCTTCCAAAAGCACTTGAATTATTAATAAGGAAAGTGAAGGGACTTTGGAAGTAGTTTAAGTTGGCTAACATATTCTCAATGAAATGGACAGGCAAGGCATGACAAGCGGGATGCAAAGCGCACGAACTCAAACACAAAATCCTTTGTGTCACATTAAGGATTTCATCGAAGGTCCCACAACTAAGCCACTTACTTGTCAAGGTACACTCTCCCCCCTCTCTTCCAACTCCAACATCACACATCCGTAACTCCATAATTGAAGGTTTCCAAAGCTACTCACTTTGTCTTTACGATTTAATTCACTAGTCATGTCTAGCCCGCTTTTACATGTTAATGAAAGTGGCTTAAGTTTAAAGTTCGTTAACCTTTTAGAATCATACACTATTCCAACTAGCCTACCACCCCCCACGACAAGGTGTGTTTCTATGCACCATATCGTGGAACAAGGCGAAGCCCTAAGATTAGTTGATTCATTGGTACCTGAATGAACTCTTCAATGGGCTCTCATGCCATACCGCATATGTACACCATTGGATCAAATGTGACACTATGCCAAACTTATGGAGGTACGTAGACTTCAATGTAGGTTCTATAGAACTGAGATAGATGACTATTGGCCTTACCACCCATTTTACCATAGGTTTTTTAGTGTTTCCATCAATTCCTTGCTTCTTGTCTAGGAGACATTTGTGACATAAAAAATAATAAATGACATCATATATTAGAATGACAAAGTTGTCATAGATGCACAAATACCCACACAAATGGTTATCGTCTACTGCTAAACCTAAGGAAATGCACACAACTGTCTATATATGCAAATTGTAAGTGGTTGATTGGGTTCTATTGTCTATTGTCTAGACTCCCTTACTATGCGATCCTTGCCCAATTGTTACTAATGCCTTGATAATGGATATTGTGGCATGTAGTACTTCCAAACTCATATCTATATGCCTAGCTATTTACAAGAAGATAGCAGGCATTATCCTTCTCCTCTTCCCTCCAAAATATTTTTCTTTCTTACACACAAAGTGTAATAGTCTCATTACATATCTAACAACCTTCTGCTCAGTTTCATGTGGCGCTATGACAAAACTACATTCTCATCATTATGCAAGGATTTCGTCAACTTGATAAGACTAAAGATTGGATGTGTTGAGAGCTCTTTCACTCTCAAAGGTGTGAGCTACTTCCTTCATCTTTTGAAGGATGTTGAAAGATCCACAGTACCTTAAAGAGACTTTACCACACTTTTAATTTCATGGTTTTTGATTACCCAGACACCTCTAAGAACACAATGTTGCCTTTTGTCCAAAGTAAAAAAATAGAATATTCTATTAGGGTACTAGCTCATGCAAGACTTGCCTTCGACAGGTCTCACTCGTTTTACCATGACACACATAGTATTCATAAGGTATGATTTTATCTTTTTAATTAAGTTTTGTTTGTATGACCTCAATTAGTTGTTTTCGTAGTTAACACAGATGACAGACGACTTGTTGAAGTAGTTCTCTCTCTCTCTCTCTCCAATGCCAAGGGCATATGCTAGTAGCACAAAGCTCGATAGGATGAAGAAGGCATGGTGCAATATTTAATTTAGGAGGGTTGAACCATGATGGCATATAAAAGTAGCCCTCCATGAGGAAGATAAAGTGAGAGAAGAGGAGGGGTATCATCTCACAACACATGTCGGCAAGGAATATGGCGTGGGACTATTGGGCATCAACACGGACTAAAATTTATTTTATAACTATATGAAAGGTGGCATTTTCAATGTGTCTAGATTGAATCCACTCAACAACTCCACACACACATGCGTAGAGAGAGAGAGAGAGAGAGAGAGAGAGAGAGAGAGAGAGACCCTTTTCAGAGAATTATAATACAAGCCTTTTTGAAGGTCGAACTGACTCTAAGCACATCTTAATTCGTTACTCTCTTTGAATTATGTGAATGGTTAAAGTGTTTTTATGTGTGTTTGTGTAAAAAAATCAGCTTAGCACAACCTATGTTCTTCTTTCTATCTCTGTCTTAAAGAAGAACCCTCTCCTTTCGTAGTTGAATTTCATTGAATCTAAAAGTAAGTGCTAGATTCTTTAACATTGGTATCAGAGTTGAGGTTTCTCTTTTCTTGCCTAAGAACAGAGATCCTTGAGTAATCGATAAAAGGTTGGAGTTTTTCATTGCAATATGGTAAGTGGGACTAGGATTTAATCACTTGGTTGGCATGCTTGTTTATAGGGTATGAGGGACACCATCAGGAACTATGGTCTTAATAATGGAGTCTTTCAGGTCTTATCTAAACAGCTTAACCATTATTGATCTATTAGCAAGCTTGATAGGAACTAGTGCCAACCTTGCATTCTTAAACCCACTCCACTACTCTGTGCAATTAACAATACTCTAAACCACAAATGTAGTTACTTGGGTTCTGGTTTTCAAGGGATAAGAGGAGAGATAGCCAAAGTTTTAGAAGTGTCAAGGAGAGAGTTAGAATACACATAAAAGAAAATTTAGTCATGGCCCAACATAATCAAGAGAATGTAATTAATTTGACAACTTAGATTTGGCTTGTGTTACAACATTTGATGATGGTTGCAGAGTCGTAAACTACCTTGTTGACAAGTTACAAGAAGAAATGCCCTATTTTGGAAGCAGAGGTTCAAAGCCAAATCCAAGCCCTTCAAGCTCAAGTTCCCCCAAATTCCCAACAAGAGAGAATTCCTGCGAGGCCTCCTAGTGAGACCTCCAAAAGAGGAATCTCTTTGGATAACATGGAGGAAGGACCTCCAAGGAAAATTGTTTGAGAAGAAGAAGTGCGCCCTGAACTTTCAAGAGAGAGGTATGAAAGTGACTCTCAATCTACCTCTAAAAGTGATGCTACCCCAAGAAGACAATGGGCACGATAGTCACCTATTCCTCCCAAAAAGAAGAGGAAGTCATCAAGAACTCCCTCCCATGCTAAGGTTAAGAAGGGAGAAATAAATCCAAGCAAGAGAAAGTGAAGGCCATTTTTTGGTTTTTTTTACTACCATCTTATGGGGATTTTGGCATTTTAGCCAAAAAATACCATTTTTTGCCTCTAAAAAGCCCAAGCGAGCTGGGAAAATCCCTAAATTTGTAGAGAAGTCCCCTTGGACTCAAATTACATACTGAACCTTATTTTGTCTCTTGGGAAGCACTTTAGATGCATCGTTTATAGCTATGCACAAAACCTACTATTTTTGGTGGAGATCATCCACATTGAGCTTTCTAGGGAAAATGAGTGTTCCATCCCGATGCACTTGGCATATATACATTTTTGGTGAAGATCATTTGCATTGAGATTTCTAGGAAAAATGAGTGTTCCATCCCAATGCACTTGGATTATATGTGATAAAACATGCAACAATGCCACGTCCTAGGACTCGCTTGCCCCACAAGGTATGTGCATGACTGCAATCGTGGAAATTGTTCTCACATGTATGACACTATGGACATTGTAGAATTAAGTATCCAATAGCAAAAGCATTGGGAGTGAGATATATATTTTAGTTTCACATTATGTAAGTGCCACAATACAACAATGGTTGCCATGATTGCAGTCGCGTACATACCTTGCCTGGCAAACACGGCCTTGGATGTGACACTATCGTGCGTTTTATCACATATAATCATGCCTTATTGAATTTATAATATGAAAATGTCAATCATTTCAAAATGGAACTTTCACTTTGACTAGAAAACTCAATACCGGTGATCTTGACGAAAAATAACAAGTTTCATGCATAGACAGAAAAATGTGTCTACAGTGCTTGCCAAGTGCGAAAATGAGGTTCAAGATGAAATTTGAGCCCAGTGCAATTCTTTCATAAATTTAGGGATTTTTTTCAGCTCATTTGGGCATTTGACCAGAGAGGATATTTTTGGGCTAGAATTACTCGATCAAGCATAGCCCCAAAATAAGCATAAAATGGATCAAGAACATAGATAAATGATGTTTCCATCCATGCTGAAGCCGAGTGTGAGTTTATAGAACAAAAAGTAATCTCTTTTACACATATAACAAAGGATATATGACAGTTCCAAGTCAGGGTGCTAGTGCACACTTTTGGACATCTAACAATGGATATATGACAAAGGCTCATCGCCTTTGCACACTGACTCCGTCCCTTCATATTCAATTATCGTATTTATTGTAAAAACTTCATACTTTAAGAGAGGGTAGGGTCGTGATGGTTGCATATACTCTTACCTAAGCACATTTCTGTCCAGCCCTTGGACTCCAACTAAGTGGATCATCCGTTTTCCCCACTCGAAGGCTGCCTTATGGTCTTCTGTCGAGTCCTGTTCAATCAATGTTTGGACGCGTTCCTCCTCCTCCACCATTAAAGGTTGTTCCTTCTCTTATTGCATGTATAACTGCTCCTCTAGGTGTTGTGGGTCTTCCACACCTCGAGGGATTCCATGGGCTCATTTTGTGCATTGATGCCAAGGCCACTAGGACCCTCGATCCATCTCCTATGACCTTGCTTCCTCTACTTCTTTCCGAAGGAGCTTCAATAGTTGTTGTTGTTGTACAAGGTCATTCTTTTTTGTGGCCTCTTTTGCTTGATTGAATAACAACTCTTTTAGATTCTCTAATTGGAGCTTGAGCTGGTCATTCTCCTTTTGAAGCTCTTGCTAGCGGGTCATTAATCTTTCCTCCGCGGCTAAAGAACCTTCTCCCATATGTATCCTTTTCATTTGGTCCAATCTCAATTTCTTTTGTAGTGAAGTGACTTGGGCTTCCAAGGCTTGTATGGCCTGACTGTCTACTCTTGCACTAGCTCGTGCAGCCCTTGGTATTTCTCTGAGCCTCTGTATTGTCAGATCTTGGAGCTCTAAATTAGCTTTTAGCTCAACCACCTCATACTTGGCCGCTTCCACCTCATCTTCTATCTTGTATTTCTCATCATGTAGGCTCTTTATCTCGCTTGAGACCTCTCCCATCTACAGTGTAAGGGTGCCTCTTTCATTCTCAGCTTCCTTTAGTACTGTTTTAATGAGAGACTCAAACTCTCACTCCGCCACCTCAACTCGTTGACTTGTTACCTTGAGAGTTCTTAAGAGATGGTCATATCCTTCTTGGATATTCCCCTCCCTTTTTTGGAGCATATTGTTTTCCTCTACTAGTGTGAGAGATCGTGTTCTCATTCTGGCTAGTATCTAATGAGCATCTCTCACATCTTCTTCGTTAGTGGCCAATATGTTGCTTGTCAATGGTTTGAGAAGTGAGCATGATAGTGGAACCTGGTGTCCCATACTGAGAAATACCCCTACTGGAGGAGGTCTCCAAGGGCTCCATTGTGGCAACAAGCGTGGAATTTGTACCAACCCTGGTACTCTAGGTTATGGTGACTAAATTTTTGGTGTCCTTCTTTGTGCATCTTGGTTCCTGGACTTTCTTTAGCTTTGTCTTCATTCTTTGTAGCCCATGGTGGAGAAGAGGTTCCATAAATAGCTTCAGAAGCATCCTCTAGCTTTGAGGAGGTCGTCATAGGTGCATCTTTTGGATTTTTCTTTTTCCTATGGTGTTGGCTTAGCCTTTGTTTTCTTCTTAAGAAAATCCTTCTCTTAAGATGCCATGTGTTTTGGGCTTGGAGGTTGAGAGATAGGCACTAGGGAAGGTTCTGATGGTGGGGCACTTCTTCCTTGCTCACTTTCTTTGTCCTCTTTTTCTTGTGTTTTTGGCATCTCTTTCAACTTCCTTTTGATATATTGTACCTCTTCGATTGTGAAGGGCTCTAAATTGTGTTGTTCGATCACTCTTTTGAATTCTTCAAGGACATAAGATCTATAGTGATCAAACTGATCCTATAGCGGCCTTGAGGAGCTGCCCCCTTTGTTGGATCTGGCACCCAATACTCCTCAAAGTCCCATTTAAGATCTCATTAGCCTTGGATTACTAGATCAATCTCTTGATATATTGTACCTCTTTGATTGTGAAGGGCTCTAAATTGTGTTGTTCGATCACTCTTTTAAATTCTTCAAGGACATAAGATCTGTAGTGATCAAACAGATCCTATAGCGGCCTTGAGGAGCTGCCCCTTTTGTTGGATCTGGCACCCAGTACTCCTCAAAGTCCCATTACTAGATCAATCTCTTGATTCGACCTGCCTTTTGACTTTTTGTTTCTTTTGGTTTCCTTGGTCATCACCATTTTCCTCTTTCTTCTTTGGTGGTTCTTCAAATTTTTCCTCTTGTACAATCCCTAGCTTCCTCCTGAGCCTCGTCTTGCGATAAGTGGTGCCACTGGTGGTTCATCTTCTGTATCTTCTTTAAGTCTCAACCACTCATTTTGGGTTGGTGGGTCTTGCCACCATCCTCTTGCTCCAATAGCTTCATATGCAATCTTTGTTAAGACTTCTCCACCTCCAATGTACTTTGGCTTGTCCATTCCCATTCTGATTACTTGCTCATCCAAGTACTGGTCATAATTGACTCCCTTGGGCACGTTGCTTCTCAATGTCCATATGATGGTGGTAGCTACTACATGTGGCGTTGTTGTATACTTTTGCAGCCGCTTGCTGCATACATGACAATATTGATTATATAACTTGCAGATCTTTGCTGTCTTGGATCCTCTAGGTATTCAAAAGTGGGGCTGGTTTTCTCGTGAGAATAGACCTTCACTTTGTCTCTTCTTTCTTTGAGTGAGCTACGAGCATTGTGTATCACAAAGCATTTGCATTGATTTGAGGGGTGATTATCACCTCGGTCTTCTAGCCATCTAAAGCAGTAATCATCGCTTTGTCATTGTTTTGAATAGAGCTGACCATCTCAGAAACTCTTTGTGTATCCACGCCTGTTGGTTGCGCTATGAACAAGTTGTGCAAATCAACTCTCTCCAAATGGGTGAGGTTCTTTTCCTTATTGGCATAGTCCATGATTTCTCGTGGATTCATGGAGATATCCATGGTTTTTCCTTGTGGGTCTCTGAATGTGCCTTGGTAAACTACCTGTGCTTCCATTTCCAGAGTTCCTTCATCCACCCAATCCTTTGCTGGCTTCAGTGTCTCATTGGGGATTTTATAGGGCTCTGCTTGCTGCAATTATGTCTCTCAAGGAATGTCTCTTCTTCTTTGCAAGCGAATTGATGGCTTCCATTGATCCTGTGCACACTTAAATTCCAAATTAGCGTCTTTCACAAAATCTAGTAATTCATCAACTTCTAGCTATCCAAATGACTTCAAAATGAAAAATAAGATAACTAGGGCCTAAGAGTGCTATGCATGTGGTCAAAAGTGCATTTTGAGTGCAGATTCATACTATGAGACATCATACACGATGATGTCCAAGTGCTCATAATGAGGTGATTTTTAATATATGCATAGCTCAGAGCATCTTGATCATGGATATATGCCTCGCCCTTCGAATATGGATGTCATTTGGGCAAGTTGTGACCATTAGAACTCTTTCATGCCTTGAAGTTGGATTCTGGCTTAGTTATGAGCAAGTGACTTTCAAGTGGGATGAAACTTGATAGATTCTCTCATAATCATGTGATGAAGGCCTACGATGGGTCAAGTTAGGTTCCAAGTTCATATTTAGGCTAGGGAAACATCATACACATATGATTTCTACTTTGTCCAAAAGGGCTCAAAGTTGGGTTTTAGCTTGGCATAGACTCATGTGGTATCAAAATTTGATTTTGGAATGTTTTCATGTGCTTGAAGCCAAACATCAAGTATAGAGCTTCAAAGTTTGGACAATTGGGTTTGGATTGGTATAAGGAGTTGAAACTTGGTGGAACTTGAGTTGTGAGCTAAGAATGATGGGATAAAGGCAGTGGAAGTGAAAAATTCCCCCAAATTGGTCATTTTGGACTTTGGAGACATCATACACATATGATGTCTCCTTTGAGATTTTTGACCCAAATTTGACATGTAGGATCCCCATGTGCTTGGTAACTCTTCGATCATCTCAGCTTTTGATTTAGAGGTGGATTCATGTGGTTGGGGCCATAGATTGTGTCCTAGGCTAGGATTTTTTTACTTTGGGGTCCAAGTGGTCACAATCTTGCTCAAACTGTTCCAAATTGAATACATGGCCTTTACACTATGTGATGAAAATGCTCCTGATGAAAAATGTTGAGTTTGGCATCTGTATGAGTGAATAGACATCATACACTATGATGTCTGTTGATGCAAAACTGCTTGAAACGTATGGGATAAGATGTGTATAGCATGTGCATGGTGCCATAGACTCAAATTTGAAATTGAGCTTGAAAATGGATGTCAAAATCCATGAATGGGGTTTTTTGTACCCAGATATACTCCTTGTGGATAAATGCAGGTCAAATTATATCCAAATGTGATGAAAATTTACTAGCAAGCAAATAGTGATGTGGTAAAAGTGTTGGGGTTGTCAAAAGAACACCATCATGTAAATTCAAGGGGTCTAGACATCATACGCGTATGATATCTAGGTTGGCTTTTTTGGCTCAAACTTAATGTATAGCTTGCTTATGATGTGCACATTACTCTGATGTGTGTAAATATGAATTTGGAGAAGTGTTCATGTACCCAATGCCATAGAAGGTGTTTTCGACACTTCAATTTGAAAAATGGGGTGTATAATGACCAACTCATGTCCAAATATGCCAAAACTTGATGTAGAGGCCATATAAGACATGATAATGAAATCTAGATACTCAAAATTCTGACAAAATCCCTCTATGACAGGTCTACACGTATGATGGCTAATCTTGCAAAATGGATATTTGGGAATCGAGGTATGTTGTATATGCCATGTGCATGCTTTGTGTTGAATTTCTCTGAGTTTGGAGCATTCTTCCTATGGATAAGCCCATATTCTGCCCAAAGACTCAAACTTTGTGGTTTTTGGCTAAATGATGGCTTGATGTGGTTCCATTTGCATGAGACTTGATAGGTGAGCAGTATTATGCATGATGAAGAGGTTGGTGTGGAAAAAATGACATTTGCCTGTGTAAAAGTGCCAGATAGACATCATACACGTTGTCGGGGGATTTGTGTTCGAAAGGTGAGCCCGGGAAGGCATGGGGCCTCTGGCTGTGAGAGGTGTGAGGAAGAGAGTCGGAGCAGACACAATTAATGGAGACAGAGCTTAAAACAGACATCTTGATCACCAAAACTTGAATACCAAAAACAAACAATGAACAATAGCACTGTTTGAATTAAATGCTAATTGTGGAGTTTTAAGCTCCTTACATCCTCGCTTACATCGGCTTCACCTACCTTAATTGGCCTACCAAGATTATCTCGATGATTTTTCTCTCCTTCATCCGTCCTTTGCCGCTTCAAAGTCGAGAGGAAGAGCCTGATCTTCTCTTTGGATATGGTTATGGGAGCTTGTTGCATGACAGTTGGTTATGGAGTTTAGAATCAGCTTAGAGTTGGTTTAGCATAGGATTCAATAAGATTGGAACCAACTATGGAAGCTTGGGTTTAGAGATGGATAAGGAGCTTCGAGGATTATGATGGCTTGGTTTTGAGCTTAGGATTATCCCGGCTTGCTTTAGAGAGCTTATGATAATGATGGCTAATGAGATCCGAGGTTAGGATTATAATGGCTTGGAGATTCAAGGAGAGTTGGCTTAGAGAGTTTAAGATTTTTTTAGAGATTTAGAGGGTTTACGATTAAGATGGCTAATGAGTGTTGACGATTATGGATTGGAGAGCTTATGGAAGCTTAGCTTAGAGCTTAAGATTGATGGCTAATGAGATCCCGGAGATTCAAGGAGAGTTGGCTTAGAGAGTTTAAGATATTTTTAGAGATTTAGAGAGTTTACGATTAAGATGGCTAATGAGTGTTGACGATTATGGATTGGAGAGCTTATGGAAGCTTAGCTTAGAGCTTAAGATTGATGGCTAATGTGATCCTGGAGAGAAGAAGATGAATGAAAAGGAGAGAGCCAAAAAAAGAGTGCATCCCCTTTCTTATAGGTTGCATGGACTTCCTTACTAAAAATGGCCAACCCATTAGCAATGTCGCTAATGGGTAGCACCCCTATGATGTGGCAACCCAAAATTCAACCTCCACCAAATGTCACGGGAGCAGGGCCGAAATTGAGCGCCTAGGCAAGCCGAGGGTTTTCCGTCTTTGCGGCGCCCTCAATCATTGCTCGTACAGGCCGGCGTGTCCTCCTTTCCCTGCGCATTTGCTGTTCGCAGCTTCTGCCCGCCATGCCTTAGCTTTCCTACCCTTTTGTTCACACACAAAAGCCTTTATTTTTATTGAATGGGCAGCCATCCTTAGGGTGAGTTTTGGGCAGCCTTTTAATGGCTTCGCAAATTGGGCATACATGCCGGTCATACAATGCTTAAGTTGGGCACCACTTTTGTTGTACATATCTGGCAAGCTTTGCCTAGCACAACTTCTTTCTCCAGCTGCCCTCGACCATCGTGAGTATTGTTGCCCATTTCAGTATTGCAAACATCACCACAGGCCATTAAGATGCAAGTGTAGGTGATTCTATTTGCTGGAAGGCATTACCTTCACACTTAGTTGTTTGTTTCTTGTATCAATTTCTTAGATGATGCCAAAATTATCCGGCTCACTAGTGTGCCGGCAACTGACACCGGCCTCAAGCCGTATTATCTCATCAAGTCGGACTCTGCCTGACGGACTCTGCCTGACAAGCTGTAAATTCCTTAGACTTCTCAAACTGCATAAAAATGGATACAAACCCTGCTGAGTCTGTAAACTTCTCAGATGGCACACCGACCAAGCGGACCGGATTGGTACGGAACCGGCCCCCGGTGAATCTTTAATGGCCAATAACTTGGCAACCGTAACTTCGATCACTGATCTGGAAAGACTGACGCACTCCACAAAGCAAGCACTTCAGGGCCGTGCATTCACTTCATTTTTATCCCCTCAGTTGGAGTTGCCCAATCCGGTACGGATCTGCAATCAATTCAAGTTTCAAGCTGCCATAACTTCTTATCTGTAGCTCCGACTGAGGAGCCATAAAGATAGGCCTATAGAGCACTTCAAGTACTTCAACTTTGATTAATAAAATCTCTTCTATGATCACTTCAAGCATACTCACTGTTTAGCATTACCAAGACATCTTTTGGCCCTTAGAGCCGCATCTAGCACATTTTTAACTTAAAATTGGCTTGTTAGCAAGCCCTTATTACTGCTGAATAATCATGTAGGATTCAAATAAACCTGATTGGCATCCCTTTGCTCATTTTCTTGTCATGGAAGCGGAGTGGCATGACAACGAATAATGTCCAGAATGTAAAATTTGAGTTTGATGCATTGGGAAGATGTGTGCCAGTGCCCTAAGCCCTAATTGCTAGTTTTCAACTTAAAAATTCAGATATTTAGTATAAAAACTTCTTGTTTTGTATTTCAGTCTCTGAAATGGATTTTTGTATTTGGGGATGACTTTTCACGATGATACTTCTTGAGCTTGATCACCCAAGCTTTTAGATGCAGTATGGATTTGACGGCCGGTTTTCGAAACCGCGACCACGAGAACCACACCCTAAGGAAGGGAGGCCATATTACCAAAGAAGGAAAAAAAAAAAAAAAAAGAAGCTCTTTACCATTCACACACCCCCTCTAAAGCTTAACCAATAGTGGGGCGCCGCCAGTTTGGCCACACCGCTCCATTATCGCTAGAAGACGAACTCACTCTCTCTCCTACTGCTCGGCTCCACCAATATTCTCTCTCTCTCCTACTCTGCCGCTGCATCACCGGCCCGGTGGGTGCATAAGACACTGGTGCCTCTATCACACCCTCCGGCAGGCTGCCACATATATTGTATATTCTCCCTCTCTCTCTTTCAAATATTCTTCCTCTCTCTCCCTCTGCTCGTCCACATCCTCCAGCGGGCCGTCTATCCCCATTTTTCCCCTCGTCCACATTCCACTGGCCTTATAACACCCCCCCCCCCTCCGTTTTCTTCCTAGCAGACCACTAGCCTAACACCCCCTCTCCCCTATCTTCACTAAACTCTAGCTCTCTGTCTCTTGGAAGTGGTCCCACAGGCCTTAGAGGATTCTCTCTCTCTCTCTCTCTCTCTCTCTCTCTCTCTCTCTCTCTCTCTCTCTCTCCCTCACTCTCTATATTTCCTCTCTCCCACCCCTATCCTCTCACTCCCCCTCACAACCCTCACACCCCCTATCTTCCCCTCTTTTCCTTGGTTGAAACCACCGCTAAGACCCAAAACCTCTCTCTCTCACACTCTCTCGTTGACCAATCTCACCGCCCCCCCCTCGATTTCCGGTGCACTCATAGCAGTAGGCGGCCCCGCCCTTGTCGCCATTCTCTTCCCCTTGCCCTCGCGGGTGCTGTGAACGTACATCACACCACACTAACCCCTCCCCCCCCCCCCCCCCCCCCCCATTCTCTCACCCCCCTCTCCACACCCTCTCGCTCTCTCCCTCACGCTGTCCACAACAGGCGGCCCTACTCTCTGTCGCGCTCTCTCTCCACAGCCAATGCAGGTACAAGAACACACACACACACCAACACACACACACACACACACACACACATCCTAGCAGACGTACACACCCCTCTCTCATTCACGATCCCCCCCCTTCCTCCGCCTCTACGTCGCCAACAGAAAGAAGAAAAAAAAATAAAAAAAAATATATATATATATTATATGCATACACCCCGTTCCCACGCACGCTCGCACACACACCTATACATATACATATACATATTCACACACGCACCCATACATACACACACACACATGCATAAATGCACACACATAAAAAATACAAAAAAGGAGGATTTAACGATTACGATGACATCAACAAAGTAGGACAACCCGGATCACGCGACACCGACAACAAAAAGAACAAAGGCGTTGAAGGCATGCCCCGGCCAACCCCGAAAAGGCGTACGCACTACACCAACGCACCAACAAAGCTGCCATTCACCGGCATCTCGCGACTAGGACACCATTTTCAGTACACCGTAGGTCATTATCATCATCATTTTTTAGTTTCCACCCAAGCCTTGTAAAAAGATCCCAACTTGTAAATTTCCCTCTCTCTAGGTGATGGTCACAAAGGCCCACCTAGAGGTTTTCAGTTTTAATAACTCCCAAGACAAAGCAAGGGTCAACTAGACCGGGCCCACCGCCTTGCTTTGTCTCCCTGATAAGCTTACCCTAATCAAGCCAGATTACCCAAATCTAAAGCAACCAACACCTATAAAAGGACATTGAGAAGTCACTGTCGGGGGGGGGGCAGTTCATGAGAGGTCAGCACTTGGTAGAGTTTTAGTGGGAGGAATTGACACTATTGGCATCACGGGGAGGGGACTTGTGTGATGGTTTGCTTTGGAAATTGCACCATGTGAAGGGAGCTACGTCCACTTGTCGACTCCAATGGTCGATGCACACACACATACACATTCTTGGTATCAAGTTTCATATCATCGAGTCGTCTTGAGCAAACGCACCAAGTAGATTCACCATCTCTTCTCCCTATCTCTCTATCACCACGGTGTGTCACCTCGTTGAAAGGAAGGTCATTGTAAATACGGCAAGAAATAAATCTCCCTCACACCCCCGAGGGTTTTTATCATTTGTCAAAGCTCTCTCTCTCTCTCTCTCTCTCTCTCTCTCTCTCTCTCTCTCTCTCTCTCTCTTTGAGTGTGTGTATAAGTTTGCGGTGTTCACATCACTGTTGTCTGCGTCCTAACCGCTCAAAGCTAGGTGGTGCCCCCTATTTGCTTTACCATGAACAGCTCAAGGCGTGCATCGGCTCCTGGCGTTTTAGAGCCGTCGGGGTCCGGGTATCACTTTGGTCCCGTCATTTGGTGCCCCCATTGAGGAGGGCTTCTAAGAAACCTTCAGTTTACAATGCTGAAAGCAACACATCTCATCAATCATGGACGAATGGCTAAAGGAATTTTCTAACTGGAGGACGGAAGAGGAGGAGGCTAAGGAGGCACTAGCCGCCTTCATTGAAGTACTACTGCCAGGCTGTAGTGTCGTCAGTATTCAAGAGGTAAGCTCCCCATCTCGTGTTGCTCGTTCTAACCACAAATTCAGAGAATCAGGTGGGAGGTCTATGAAGTGCTATCGCTGTTGTCAACCAAAACACACTGTCAATGAGTGTCAGCAAACGAAGGCACCAAAGGGGCTAAAATTGTCTACATCGACATTCACCGCAAAGAAGTCATCCACATCAAAGGAGGAAATAAAATGGTAAGGCCTATCTTCCCTAAGGAAACTGCAATCAAAGTTATAACCTTTACTCCAAAATGGCCTAAAGGGGTTGCTCGATCCAAAGGTAAGGAAAGGCTAAGCGAGTCTGGAAACACATGACCCCAAAGGGAGAAGCATCTGGCCAAGCAAGTGCTTCAAGCTCAGAGAGCCGGGTCATACCCAGCTTGCCAAAGAGGAAGTCATTTGAAGCTAAGTGGCAGAAGGTCGCCTACCGATTCGCACGATGCATGCGAGTGCTGCCAGTCCACTTTTGACAATCCTAAAGCAGAAGAGGGAAGAAGGTTCCCATGCTCTAAGGAAGAGTGGTTCGGTTACTGCTCTCGGTGTTTTGGAAGACGGGTAGAGGATCTTCCTCCTCTCCCCATACAACTTATCCTGAAGAATCTCTCTACCACAGGTGAAACCTAGTGGGTTGGAGACAAGTTGCAGTTGAATGGAGTGGAATTCATGCAGCACGCCGACTATGGTAATTATGTGTAGTTGGTTTCTAGCCAAAAGGATGGGAGTGGTCAGACGCATTGCCATCACCCCATACGTGCTGAGCAACGAAGGAAGGTAGACCCTATGAAAGGCGACGACCTCCTGTGGATGTACCGACTCATCAACACTAGCACGGTCAGAGTATAATTAAGTACTCCACCCTCTATGCATGATGGAAAACGGGCCGACAACATTCCCGTTTAGATTCCTGCAGCATATGCATGTGAATATCTATGTGGATAGGAAAATCTTCTACGAACAAAAGATCGTGTACCTATTCGGTGCGGCGGTGCTAGGAGAAATCCTTAATTCCCCAAACCCTATCATTCTCCCCATATTGGATTACCACCATTCCTTCAATGTTTCTATCTTTATCTTGTTTTAATATATCCACCCAACTCTGTAAAAAGCCACTATGAGCTGCTACTGTTGTTAGTATAATATAAAAGAAAAAAAAAGTTTGTAATTTCTCGAGTCACTACCATGGCAAGTGTTTCTCTCCCCATGTTCAGTGGAAAGAAGGGTTAGAGGAAACAAGCTCGGTCCGACTAACCCCAGTGACTGCAATAGCCATTCATAGAGCCCAACCACAAGAGGCATCAGAGGAGCAACAAGACCTACTGAGTCACATCACTACCCAGCTAGAGAGTTTATCCATGCATCTGGTGCAGCAAGGGCATGCACCTAATCCAGAATAAGGAAGTGGACAATGAAGGCAAAACCAAGAGTACCACTGCTAGAATTGCGGGGAAAACGGCCATGGTATGTACTATTGCCCACATCCAAGGAGGCAGAATTTCAATAGAGGGGGGAGACAGAGTCAGATCTCTCCACCAAGGGCAAGACCACCACCACCCAGGCAACCAGGTCCGATTCCACCAGTCCAGATCCTTCAACCACCTGTACAACAACAACCACCGCCACAACCTCTCATTCCACCACTACGCCCACCACCTGCTATCAACCAAGCGGTGAGTGTTATTAGCTTGGAGGCTAAAGGGAAGGCATAGGTAGAAGAATCAGTTCGAGAGAAGCACAAAGGGAAAGCAAAAGTAGAAGAAGTGGATGCTATGGGAGTGAAGCGTGCCAGCCACGAGGAAGCCTCTCAAAGAGAAGAGAAAATGAAAGGGAAGGCCGCGTCTAGCAAGCAAGCAACTAAACCACGACGGAAGATAGACATCGTGGATTTCTCACTAGGGGACTATGCTAAACTCTATGACTTAGTTCAGGATGTGTTGATGCAGGGCCCGAAGATAACTTGGCCCCAATTACCCCACCTTGCACCAAGAATGAGGAGGCAATGGACATAAATGGTGAGTACCAGGAAATCAAGACCAAGGATAGCTGGGGCTATCTCTAGAAGGGATCTCGACGACATCCTACCAACTATGGATTCCCACATCAAGTGGCAACAAATCTCAAATGTCTACATAGATGGTAACACGTAAAT